>NC_069382.1:146703785-147328785 GCF_027475565.1 Acinonyx jubatus
AAGATACAAAAAAAAAAAAAAAGAGAGAGAGAGAGAAGACAGATGGCCCCTAAACTGAGTAAGAGTAATTAGTATATCTGAAGTAGCAAAATTCCAAGTTTAAATTAGGTTTACCAGAACACACTCACATTATACATCGATATAACATTTGTATTTTCTTTTTTATCAACACTTTTAAAAAATAACACAATGAGATACAAACATCTGTTTTTCTACAGCTAAGTATTTTTACAGTATGATGTCATGATACATTATCTCTAATTTAAACCTCTGTTTTTGTTTTTTAATTTTTCAATCATGGTAAAATGGATACACACATTGTAAACAACACTGTAATAATGAACATCCTTCTGGATAATTTTTGCACAATTTGAAATTATTTCCTTAGGATAAGTTATCTTGTGCATTTTCACAATTTTTGGAATGCCATCCCTTCATTAACAAACTGCTCTACATCCTAACCTTCTTTTTTCTCTGCGTATTCTCTATATCCCTATAAAACTGAAATATAATTCTTTCTTCAAGACACGTTATTTTTTACAACCATCTCAACTAAGGGTTTATTACTGAAGATTTAGTCTTGGTCCTCCTCACTCTTTACTGCCACCTCAGACCATAGTTCTCCACACCCTTGTAAACACCCTTGAAAACTGCCTTTTTCCTCTGAGGCTCACACAGTTTGCTCTCTGCCCTCTTTCTTTTCTCAATATGGTCCTTATGGACCCATGAGTATGCCCCCTCTTTACTGAAGACTGTCACTTGCTTCCCTTTTTTTTTCTTTTTGTAAAGTGTATTTATTTTGAGAGAGAGACAGAGACAGCACAAGCAGGGGAGGTGCAGAGAGAGGGGAGAGAGAATCCCAAGCAGGCTCTGTGCTGTCAGCATGGAGCCTGACGCTGGGCTTGAACCCACAAACCATGAGATTATGACCAGAGCTGAAATCAAGAGTCAGGCACTTAACTGACTGAGCCACCCAGGCACCCCGGCACTTGCTTCCCCATCTCTTCCTCTACTTCACGTCCTACATTTACTCTAGGTAACATCACTACCTTTGTGCTTCATCTGCAACATCCTAGTCATTTATTTCCTCGATCTTCTCATCTCTAGAATATTGTCTTCAAATACTACTCTCATGTCCACACCCTAGACTTGGTCATGACTTGGAATTACCTTTCTGAATCATAACTTTGGACAACTATTTCTATTCTAACCTTCCTTCTTAAAGTCTTAGTTATTTCTAGTGCATAAGGGTTTTTTTTAATTCATTGGCTCTTCTAATCTGTGAATTCTTCATACCTATTAGTTGCCATCCCCAACACACACACGTGCGTGTGCACACACACACACGTTTTTGTTTTGCTTGTGATCCTTGTATTCATCATTTCAATAAATTTTTTAATGATGGCAAACTCCACTAAATTCTATTGTCCTTTTTTTCTTTCATCATTCACACCTGGATAAATTCTAGAGAGAATATAATTGTCTGAACAGTGGCTCACCCCTGCCCAGACCAGAAAATTCACAAATGTACAAGAGGTGCCAATTCATCTAGGATTCAGCTCTCTCCAGCATTCCTACTACATTCCCTTAGTCTGTACTCCCATTTTCCACTGCTATTTCCACCTCCTCCAGCCTCTCCAAATTTCCAGTCCTCACCACCTGTCCTCTCATGTGTCTACTACTTCAAACAGAGAATGTGATTTATCAATTAGAAAAGAATTCCTTCAACTTCCTGACATTGAACCAACAAACCTACCTACATCCATTCATACTCTAACTGGATGCCTACAGTGTGTCCAAATTCTTCATTCTAGGTTAAGCCATATGAAAAGGTCAATACATGAACACTTTTGACCTCCACAAATAGCAATTTTATATGTAGGAACCTAAGAGTTTAGAATCCAGGATCCTTCAAATATCCACCCAACCTCAGGGTCTCTGCTGGCTTGTTAACAGCATTGTAAGCATACTCAAAACTGTCCCATTCACAAGGGGAAAAAAATCCTCCATCAACCCATATGCCTTGATGACTTACTATCTCCCCATCCATAGTCAAATTCATGGGGGGAAAACGTTTACATCTGCCTTTCTGTCTCCTCACTCCTAATTTATCCTCAAATCCACTGACATTTTGTGTATAATGCCACTACTCTGTTCCTTTTCCTGTCATAGTCACCAGTGATTCACTACTGCTTAACCCAATGGGTTTCTACATTTTTATCATATTTGATTTCTCAACAGTGTATGCCACTGTGGATCAATCCTTCCTTGAATATCCTCTTTCATCATCATATCACACTTTAATTTCCTCTTTATTTTCCTCTGTGGTTTTCAGACTTCATTCTTTGCCCATATCTTAAATGTTAGTCAGTCTTCATTAAGATTCCTCTCTGAGTCTTCCTTTCTTCCTATTATTTCAATTAAGAAAATTATTGACCACCTACTATATTCCATGTGTTAAAAGTACAGTAATGAATTTGACACAGTACCTGGATTGTTCACTGCCATAATCTCAGTTACCAGAAGTACCTGGTATAAGTATAAACTTAATAATCATTTTTAAATGGTAAAGTAAAACTGCTAATGCATATTGAATGTTTTAAATTCATGTTTGTAAGCCAACCTACCTATTCCTTTTCATATTTGGAACATATAACTTAAAATTTGCCATTTGGCTTTCCTTTTATTTATGAAAATTGATAAATAGAAGATTTGATCTATTATTATTCACTTTCCTCTCCTTTAAAAAAAAGTAGTCAAATTATTTAGTGTTTCCTGTGATGATGTCTACATGCCATTTTTAGGAAGTGAATATCTCATGCAAAAATGCAAAAGCAAAACATGAAAATAAACTAAGATCATGTGATACTGATTTATCTAATCTGTTAGCTCCAAGAACTTTGCAAGCAAAGGTATCAACTTTTTATCAATGCTTGGTATCAAATAACTTAAAACAGTGAAAAAGACACAATTTATACAAACAAGGCAGTTTTTAAAAGAAGAGTTCTCCTCCTGGTGTGGCATTTAAGTAAAACACAAAGTGGGTTTTTTTTATTTTGGGGGGTTTTTATTTATTATTTTTTACAGTGTTGGCATAGTACAATATTTTAAATGTCCCTATAAGAATAAGTAGTGTGCAATAATTATTTTATTTTATAGACTTGTGGAAGGGAAGTTTGTAGTCTGAAAGTACTATTGCCCAGTCCATCCGCAATTAATCTTATTTCACAGATTCACGGCAAGGTTTTTCTGTTTCCCAGTTCATTAGCCATCTAAGAAAAAACTCCTTCCAAATTTCCTAGATATTGGCATATTACTGAGTTAAAATGCAAACTTAATCCTCAGTTTTGGTAAATAAACCACATAGAATTTCAGACTCATACAGAGGGGTCATAGTAAGTGGATACTGAGAAAATTTCTTATGCAAACAAAAGATCTAAGTAATAATAAGATGAGCTCAATGTTAGTTTATTTCAACAATAACAATGAATGTACTCAATTCCTACCAAGGACAAGACTTGTAACTGGGTACATGGTAGGGGAATAAAGGAAACCTGATTTCTGGTAAGGGGATGATTGAAAGAACAATAAGTAGTAATGAATATAATACAATTTAAAATTGAATAAATGTTAAGTACAAGTATAATCTATGCACTTCAGCAAAATTACCTGAAAGACCAGTACCCATACTGCTGGTGACAAATGATGACTTTAGGTAGGATTTATTTTAATGTATGATAGAGAAGATAAAGCTACTATATCAAACTCAGCATTTGGTGGATATTATTGCTTAGGGATTGGCTATATTAAAAATGAGTTCATTTAAAAATGTAAGGAAATTACCTTGAGATATTAGTGCTTATGGCAAAAAAAAAATTGTGATGATTGCAACTAAAATTTGAAAATCATTCAAAAAAAGAACAATGAATTTTAAGCAGGACAGAATATGAACACTTCAAACACAGCACTTGAGTGAGTTCTTGAAGATGAGTACATTTTTTGTACATAGGGAAGTGGCAATTGTAGACTGGGGTCGTTAGACTCACAATACAGAAAGCCTCCTTATTAAGTTAATGTAATAGGTGTTAAGTTTTAGCTTTGACCACATTGAAATCCTCAAGAAAATGCAAATTAGAAGCCCTACTTTTTAAAACACGTGCTCATTATGGGTTTATTATAGAGGGTACTTATATACTTCAGCATACATAAAAATAAAATCATAAACACAGCAGGAGAAATTTTGATTTTTAAGTTTCATGGTTGATGCTTTTTTATAATTACTATGGCTAAATATTGCTTTGATTGTAACTACCTGAATTTTCCAGTCCTTTCAAGTTTATCAAATGGAATCTTCTATAATTTTTGCAATTCAAGCTCAAATACCAACTCTCTGGCAAAATATTCTTGTGCCCTCTAAATAATCTCTATTTTATGAAGAACTAATAAATTAAAATCCAGATTACTGAAATGTTCCCCTTACAAAATAAATAGCAGCTTAGAGCAAATAGCAGGGAAGAAACACTGGGTTTGGAGTCAGAACACCTAAATGAAAATTCCTCTAGTTAATAGCAATGTGTCCTTGGACCATACACAAGACCTGTTTTTATTGCTGTACCAATATTTCAGATAAACACCATGAAAACTACAAAAGATTACAAATGTGAAAGGTTATCATTGCTAATGGACCCCAGTGAAGGTGCCAATTAGAAGACAGTTTACTGTGTTAGGATTTATTTGATCATGACCCTTATGCCAGACACACATGTGTAACAAATGACTAGGTGATTTTCTAGGGGGTTGTTATACTTCTTTGACTTAGATTCTTACTTAGGTTTCTGAGAATAGACTCCATAGAATGGCTTATAAATGTCCCACTTATAAGCGAATTAAGTCTCTTCCACAAAGGATTTTAGTTCCCTCCAACAGGAAAAATCATTTTCTGTCCTCTACTGCTTTTTTGGGTTCCCTGAAGGTCATAGCCCAGATAGTCGGTGACCTCACTGTCGTGAGACATGTGACTAAGGCATGCCTCTCCCACATGGTCTGCTGAACAGCTCCACTGTAAGGCTTTGGTTGCCCTGGTTACTACGCAAAATACTAGAAGCTCTTAAGTGCTGCCATGTACTATTTTTCTGAGTCTTGGTGTTCTTCCAGATCCTTGGATTTGGGCTGAAAATGAAATTGCTTTTTTTTTTCATACAGTTCTGCTCAACAAAATTTCCCTTCCTTTTCCCAGGTTTCTATTTTTCTCACATACCCCACTGGTCATTGCTGTCGTAATTTTGGATTAGAACCTGTGTTCCACAGAGAAAAATGTTCATAGGTAGAAGACGAAGAACTTAGGTGGGCTCCAATAGTTAGTACTTTTATGTTCTTGGGCAAATATTTATTTATTTATTTATTTATTTATTTATTTATTTATTAATTAATATATGAAATTTATTGTCAAATTGGTTTCCATACAATACCCAGTGCTCATCCCAAAAGGTGCCCTCCTCAACACCCATCACCCACCCTCTCCTCCCTTCCACCCCCCATCAACCCTCAGTTTGTTCTCAGTCTTTAACAGTCTCTTATGCTTTGGCTCTCTCCCACTCTAACCTCTATCTTGGGTAAATCTTTATAGCCTCAATTGAAAAATAGGCAAATCATACCATGTGAACTTTACAAAGTTATGGGATGGGGGTGCAGATCAAGTGTTACGGGGTATGATAAAGCTCTTTAAAAACTATAAAGTGCTATATAAATTAAAGCTATTATCATTATTATTATTGTTAGGGTGACCTGTGCTTCACCCTTCCACCCTCTACCTCACCCTCCGCTCTCCCAAACCTGTTTGAAATAAGGTGGGGCATCCTTGACTAAAGGACCACTCCCTATCTTCTCAGGGGCCCTAAGACTCTCTAGAACCACCCCCACAAGGCTCTGATTACACTGTGCAAATTTATCAAACACAGACAGAAAGAACTCCCAACAATTAAGATAGCTTATCATATACATACAAATGTCATTTATATTTAACTGAAGTAATACAGTCACCCTGTGGCAGGTATTTTGCCACTGAAATGTGAGGATGAGTCATAGGAAACTGGGGACAAGAGAACTGTCTGTACACTCAGTTATCACATAGACAGGAATCTCCCAAATGAGTGTGACTTCTACGCAGTGGCTGGACTGCCTTGGTCAGAACAGAGTGTTTATATTTTTCTCTTCTTTCATTCTTTCTTTTTTCTTTTCTTTTTTTTTTTTTATACTTTTTAAGCCATCCCATTTTGTTCAGCAGGGTCAACCAGTCTTCCTCATCCAAGTCTGATAGCAAGAGCTAATATCAAGTGAGAATTTACTAGCTCTTCATTCTTATATCTCTGTAGGGGTCATCTGCATTTTCCAGATTAATAAACTCAGGCTGTAATAAATGAGGCAAGGTCATGTGACTAGTGAGTGCAAAGGCATTTTGTCTGAAAACGACCTGGGCTCTTTCCACCCCATACATGCAACCTCTCTTCAGAAAGCTGGTAAGGCTGCTGTGACCAAAGCAATCTCTAAAAAAAAAAAAAGTAATGTGAGAAATATTGCTTGTTTTCTGTTGAAGACTGTGTGCTACATGCAGAATTATCTAGAAGAGATGGAATATCATGTAAAAATGTGTAAAATATTGTAACACGGTATTGTCTTCAAACATCTTATTAAAAGCCTGACTCATAATAGTGCACAATACATGCATTAAGATACAATCCAATAAATACGCTACTGTCAGCTTCTTTCTTCCTCATGAGGCCACAGCAACCCAGAGAACTTTCAAATATGTGACAGATCACATACAGACCAGATTATACAGCTGAGTGGGATATTGAGGAAACTCTCTGGGCAATTAGGAGAAATTATCTAGATAATTGTCTTAATTCTTGACTTCATCTTTTCAAAGTGATTCTCTCAGATTGTAGGGGGATAAGACTACAACCCAATGTTTTCACTCCTTATCCCATATGCCCTTCAGTTAAATTTCATTGTCTCTGCAGAAAACAGAACAATGTTTTGAACAGAACAGTTCAATGAATAAACCAGAATTTATTGCCCACTTTGGGCCAAAACTGTGTTAAACAGTATTGTTATAACAAGAAGAAAGGCAGAGAACACAGATGGGCACAGAAATAAGAGATAAAAAAGCACAATAGGGGTGGCAGATGTGTTGGTGGATACTTTCTTCTGATTATTTCTATTTCCTCACTGAAATTGTTTTAAGGCCACTAGCTGAGGGTGAGGATGAAGGAGGAGGTATTGAAGATTTGAAAAGACAAGGTATGAATAATTATCTATTTCTCACACTGGGAGAAAGAAAGAATAACTAAATGAGTATTATGGCAAGGAAGCACTGAGGCTAACTTGAGGTTAGTGCTCCTGCATTTACAATGAGACTCATCAGCAAAATTGGGTATTTTTTTCCCAGCCATATTTGTATAAACACAGAGTAGGTATAAAGTTGTATTTAACCAGGGTTGGAGTTTTGTTAGATGATTATGACAGAGAGAAGATTACAGGACGAAAGATGTATGCCAGGAATGAGTATAATTAGAGACCATGGGATTTATGCCAAGTAAGAGAGCAATGTCACCATGAGGGTGAAGGGAGACAGTGAAAAGATAGTAGGATCCATGTATTGTAAGTACCAGTGGGGGTGAAGTCAGGGTACTAAGGTAATGAGCTGGAAAAAAAAAGAGTGGTGGTAGTTGCAGAGCTTGTTGATTAAAATTTAGATTGTGGAGAAATTGAAGTTATTGGTAATAACAAGATACAGAACATATATCTTGCTGGACAGCTGGGGTAGGGTGAAGGACAAATAACCAGAACATGAAATAGAACACAACCAACCCAACAAAATAGCAACAACGCAGTAGAGGAAACTTCAAGGTGGCTGCTAACTGGAGTAGGATCGCAGTGAAAGGAACTGGCCCTTAGAGGAGGGAGAAGGCATTGGAGTAGTACATCGAAAGGTTTCCAGAAATGGAAATACCAGCAGCTGTGAAAAGAGGAGGTTAGAAATACAGGGGAAGAGAGGATATTTTAGGCAGAGGAAGTGTTGTGAGCAAAACAGGAATGGGTGAATGTAAGAAACAGAATAACACACGTGAAGAGAAGTACTATCCACTAAAAACCCAGAATTAAGCTAGATACACCAAATGAAAGACTCTTAAAAATCTAAATTATATCATGTTCTTCCTATATTTAAAGTTGTCCAGTGGGTTCCTATGACACTTTGAATTATCAGTGTTTTGGCATTGCCTTCAGGGACCCCATGACTTGATACTTGTTTGTCCCTCTGGCTGAACCTCTTCTACTCTTTCTGGGACCGATCATGATCCAGCACCCTGGCCTGATTTCTTTCAAGAACTCAACAAGCTCACACTCTTTTTCTAGCTTTAGGAACTTGCTGCCACCTAGTTGTTCTTTACTCAGAAGTAAAGTTTCTAGAAGCTGTTTCTTCACAATTCACCTCTCAGCTGAAATGGCATCTCTGCAGGGACAACTCCTTACTACTCAGTTAGGCATCCACTCTCTATTCATTAATATGCTTTATTTTCATGAGATGAAACTTATTCTTTGGCTTCTTTTCAGCCTCTTTCCACTAGCCTGTGAGCTCCATAAAAGGAGATAACTTATCGGTCTTTGCCACAGTTTTTCCAGCAGCAGAATCAGTTTTAGCACATAGTGGGATCTCTATAAATATATCCTCAATGAATGATTGAACGAATGAATGAATACTAACCCAAAGAGCTTACAGCACACACAATGAGAAATATTCAAGGGTTTTTGAATGACAGAATCACATTATTAGAAGTGTATAATTGGAAGATAATTCTGGCAGCAACACTGTAGAATGTATTTGAGGGGAAATTATCTGGGCATGAAGAGATCTATTAATAGCTACTGTGTTTGTCCAGGTGAGACACATTGAATGCCTGAAGTATGATGATGTTAAGGACATGCAAAGAAGGGGACAAATGGGAAGGAAAATTCAGAGGTAGACTGACTATGTGAAGCAGTTGTGCAGAGGGAGATGTCCTATGATTTCAAAGTTCACAGAGTGGGTAATCTAGAAAACTGTGAATAATCTTATTAACACATATATTTGTCTTTTAAAAACGTTATTTAAAAAAGTAAAGGGAAATAAAGGAAGAGTGTAATAATAAATGTACAGACTTAGCTAAAAAGAGGGTGGTGATACAATAAGAACAAAGCAAAAGAAATGAGTAGAAGGAAGAAAACGGAAAGAAAAACCACTATGGAGAAGCAAAGAGAAAAAAGAAAAGATTAGTGAAGGTGTGAAGAAATTATAACATTTTTACACTCTTGATAGGAATGTAAAATGGTGTGGGCACTTTGGGGAAGTTTAGCAGTTCCTCTAAATGTTAAGCATAGAGTTATCATAAGACCGAGAAATTCCACTCTTAGCTATGCATGCAAAAGAGATGAAAACACATTTCCAGACAAAAATGTGAACATGAATGCTCAGAGAAGCATGATTCATAATAGCCAAAAAGTAGGGACAATCCAAATGTCCATCACCTGATGAATATACAAATAAAATATAGCATACCCATAAAATAGAATATTATTTGGCAAAAGAAAACAAATGAAGTCTTACCTCCCACTATGGAAAACAGTATGGAAATGATACATACCATCACATTGATAGCTTTGAAAATATTATGCTAGGCAAAAGAAGACAAATACAAAAGACATTTGTTATATGATTGATTCTGTTTATATGAAATGTCCGGGATAAACAAAACAATAGAGACAGAAAGTAGATTAGTCATTGCCTAAAGTCAGGGAGTTAGGAAAAAATAGAGAGGGACTGCTAATGAGTACAGAGTCTCTGTTTGGGGTAATACAAGGTTTGAAAATTGATTGTGGTGATAGTTAATTTTGTGAATATAATGAAAACCATTGAATTCTACACTTTACATGAGTAAACTGTATGGTATGTGAATTATATCTCAATAAAGTTGCTAAAGAAATAAAGGAAGGAAGGAAGACATCAAAAGGCTCTGGCAGCTCAAAGTGTGTTTTGATTAAATGTAAAAACTCCTGACAGTTATTCACTAAAGCTGTCAAAGTTACCTACCTATCATTACTCTCCCCTTTTGGCACTCATGTGACTTCTCTAGCAGTAACAAACCTTTCTTTCAATAGTTCTTTCTGACTCAAGAAAGGCTTTACCTCATTTTCTTTTCACATTTCAAATTTAATTTTTAGAAATAAATATTTCCCTGTGGTAGATACAGTGACAGTAGAATTTGTTCATTAGAAAATATTTGTAGCTAATACATCTGTGCATGCTTTCAAAACAATCCCTGCCTTCTTGTGGAGGTCAAAATTTGTCATTAAACAGCAGTAGGAAGAGAGATGATTAAGGATAAATGATGCTTACTTGAAAATATTAATAAGAGCAAGAAAATGTACCAACAAAACTGAACCAGTGTTGGCCAAAGTAGTGTGGTACTTCTCTGGCCGATCACCTTCTCTTCAATAACGCAATAAGCCAATGGCCTATGCAACTTTTTGGTCCTCATCAGGTTTTAATTGCCTCAATACTCTAAATTTTCTTTCAAGGGGGACACCTGGGTGTCTCAGCCTGATAAGCATCTTACTCTTGATTTCAGCTCAGGTCATGGTCTCATGGTTTGTGAGTTTGACTTCCACGTTGGGCTCTGCACTCTGTCAGTGTGGAGCCTGCTTGGAAGTGTCTCTCCCTGCCTCTCTGCCCCTACCCGACTCGCGCGTGTATGCACACATGTACACACACACACTCACTTTTACACACACACTCTCTCAATTCAAATAAACTTAAAAAAATTAAAATTTCCTTCAAGAAACAGCTTCTTATAGAACTTCATGCAAATTTGCATTCATGAACAGAACTTAATTATCCCCTTCTGAACTCTTATCAGCTAAAATACCAGTTAATTATGACATTAGTCAACTTTTCACTTATAAGACATTATGTCTACCTTATTTGCATAATGTGGAGTTATAGAAACAAGACACACAGCTTGTCAGAACACGAAAGATAAAAGAAAGCTCAAATCTTTCCATTTAATCTTTTTCACAACTTGTAGTATTTCTACTCACATCACAGATTTTATGCAAGTCTCATCATATCTGGTGGTACAATTAAAATCATCATCATCACTGCTAAGCCACTGTTACTATGATAATAACACCATCACCTCCTGATACTTACACAACAATAACTTTCTTCCAGAACTGTTCTGTCTTCCCTAGGCAATGGGTTAAAACCCCAGCCAGGTGATTCAATTATCTTGTGAAATTTTCTCATATCCATTATTGTAATTCTTCCCCTTATGGATTCTCCAAAATGTGTTCATCTGATAATGCCCACTTCTGAAACTAGGGATTACTCTTGAAGGCTCTGGTACCCCCCCTTATCTCAAGCTTAGACTCTTATCTGCTGGAACTCTCCCTGGAGATCATCAGGGCTTTTCTAGGCTCCTAAGGGGCTTCCCAGTCTCTGCATAGTTTCTGGCCAGTGTTGTCACTCAGATTCCAAAGTCCTGGGCACCAATTCTCACCTCTTTCCTTCATGAGGGGCACATCTACCATCCAGCACATATTTTCTACCAGTTCACCCCATCTCATCTATGTACAAGGATATCTGCTTGATAGCCTTTGTCTGCTGCTTTTGATAATAAAAATAATAAAATAATCAAAACTCCTAAGTCTTCACTAGGTTTTAGTTACTATCCTAAGTGCTTTAGGTATATTAACTCACTTAATCCTTGCAATAATCTCACAAGATAGGTATCATTACCCACATTTGGTAAAGGGAACCTGAGGCACAAAGAGGTTGAAGGACTGCCCAAGGTCCCACAGAGGAGGAACCAAGATAAGAAATCAGGTAGGCCAGCTGCAGAGCCCACATCCTTAACTACAATGAATAACCTCTTTCAGAGACCATGAACCCTTCAAGTCATGTGGCCATGGCTGTGGCAGAAAGAAAACCCTTTATCTCTCATCTTTGAATCACTGAGGGACAATATTCTGGTTATATAAAATGTTTAAAAGCTCCAGGAAAACAGTAGATGGTAGGAGAGCTATATAAAGGGAAGGACCTGAATATGTACCTTGGTAAAAAATTGTTACATTGAAAGAAAATGGCTGACACTGATAAGAGCAAGGAGAGTTCATTCCCTTCTGCTGAGCTTTGGTTAAGAAATACCTCCCCATGAGACAGTCTGGATAATGAGCCACTCAGAATGTAACCAAAGGGAGGGGAGGGATCAAAAATGCTTTGACTTTTTCTGATTGACCTGTTGAATGAGTAACTTTTGTCACTGCTCATCTTTGCTTTGGCATAAACACTTCAAAGGTGAGGTCACTTTAAGCGTTTTTGTTTGTTTGAATGTCAAAGGTTTCTCTAAGGCTGGATTTTCCTACACTACACTGAATCTGTTTAGTCATCTGGCTGGGATAGTCTGACCAAAATTCAATTCTTTGAATTGGAAGGATTAGGGGGAAGGAGAAGCCAGGAAAGCAAGAGAAGGAAAGCATTGTTCTTTAGAGATTTTTAAGTGCAAAATTTATAATTGTATCTCTATCCCACATAAATGCTTAAGATCATTTCTCCTCCTACCATATTTGAAGAAATTAATCTCTTGCAAGACTTTCTGCTGAAAAGTGTTTTCTTGTTTTTTTGTTTTTTGTTTTTTTTTGTCACAAATAATTTAGGGGTGCCTGCTTTTTTATGACACAAAATTTTGTTTAGTAGACAAATATTTGCCAAGTACCTATGAGGTACAAACCCCACCAATTTAGAACAGCCAGTGATATTTCATCAATTTTTAAGTTAAAATTAGATTAGTACTGAACAAAATCAGGAAGAAAAATTATTTTATTTTTTAAAAAAAATTTAAGAATACATTTTAGGGCATGTCTACATAATTAACAAAATGTACTCAGAGTGCCTGAGTGGCTCAGTCAGTTAAGCGTCTGACTTCCACTCAGATCATGATCTCACAGTTTGTGGGTTCGAGCCCTGTGTTGGGCTCTGTGCTGACAGCTTGGAGCCTGCTTTGGATTCTGTGTCTCCTTCTCTCTGCACCCCACCCCCCCCACTCCACTCATGCTCTGTCTCTGTCTCTCAAAAATGAATAAATGTTAAAAAAAAATTCTAAATAAAAAAACAAAGAAAATGTACTCACACAATTTTTCAATATGACCCGTATGTAAGACTATAATTCATTCTTAGTGATGTTTCTGGTGTCAGAAGTAAAACAGTTCAAAGAGAATTTTTTTTTGAAACTAAATTGCCTCCTTATGAATGGTTTTCCATATCTGACTCAGAGGAGAGGAAAGATGGGTCCAGCATTTTCAAGCTTTAAAAAATTATCATGGTTAAAATAAATAAATAAATAAAAATTATTATTTTTCAACCACTGTTTCCTCCAAAGAGAAATCATTAGTCCTTCTCTGAAATTGTCTTAGAAATACTCTACAGCTCTAGGAGCAATTTGGTACAATGCCATCCTTCTCTATAAGACTATGAGTTCCTTGAGAGGAAGATCTATTGAATATTCTTCATTATATTCCCCTGTTTTG
Source organism: Acinonyx jubatus (assembly GCF_027475565.1). Taxonomy (NCBI): domain Eukaryota; kingdom Metazoa; phylum Chordata; class Mammalia; order Carnivora; family Felidae; genus Acinonyx; species Acinonyx jubatus. The sequence goes on from NC_069382.1 coordinate 146,717,406, forward strand.
TACATAGCAATGCTCAATAAATATTCACTGAGTTAACTAATGAATACATGCATTAATTAGGTATATCTATATTCGCATTCATAAATTCTACTTTCTCATGTATATCCTTGAGAAATCCTTGTCTTTGTTTATGTTATTCCCTCTGCCTGTGGTAGACATCATTCTCACTAGTTCCTCCTCAGCCTCCAAGACCCTGTTCAAAGGATAAGTTCTCTAAGTCAAAACCATTTGTATACACTCATCTCTCATTGCTTATTGGACATAATTCCATTATGGTATTTATCTCTTGTATTTTAGTAGTTACTTAATGTGTTGCTAGGTTACACATTCTTGAAGATGAGACTATGTCTTATTCACTTTTGAATCCCAAGCAGAAAGTGGCACACGAAGAAACTTGGTAAATGTTAACTGAATGAGTTCATGATTGCCCATGGTCTTCTATTAATAAAGGCAGTGAATATTTTCATCAGCTCTTTCCTTGCCCAGCTCTTCTAAAGATACCTCAGATGTTTGTAGATTTTAATACTCTTGTCTTGCTACCAACCAAAGAAAGAGTGGCAAGCCAGAGTAACTTTAGCTCCTTCCAGAAACACAACAAAACTCAGAACCAGTGCTACCTGAGATACTTATTAGAGCTCAAGTTGATGGTTCTTGGGTGAGGAAACTGCCTCTAACTTCTTTGTGAAGATACAAGGATACAGAAATATCCCCACTTTTTCCAGATTGTTGATGCCAAAAGGTACCCCAAGGTGATATCTTCAATTATTTAGTGCTGATCTACTTTCCACTTTACCACAACCATCCACCGATCCAGGGAAGGTAATTCTTTCTTCTGCTTTTACATGTGTAATTTTAACAGAACAAGAACCGGTACCTTTAACTTTCAGAGACATATTCCTAGTTCTCCCATGAATCAGATGCTCCTGGACAAGCCATGCCAGTTTTATTCTAGACTGTCTCAATTCTGTAATTATCCAGATTTAGCCTTTAGATTTTGGGCCCTGACTCTGGGATAGGGACAGAACTTTGTCACATCCCCCTGCCTCCACACTGTTTTTCCGAAATATCAGTCATTTGCATACCACTTTCATGCTTTTTGCCATATTTGCATACTACTGGTACTATTATTGTCTTAATGTTTTTGTTTAAATTGACTATTTACTCAAGTAAATATGGCCTGTTTTATCCAATATCATCTATTAAAAATCACAGGTCTGAAATCTTATAGCCCTATGAAATAGATATTCATCAAACCAGTGGTTTTCACACCACGAAGTTCCCGGGTCCAAAGTCCTGAGGTATAATTATTTATTTGTTCATTACATTGATGATCTCTTTTTGATCTACCTATTATTTCTTCCTTATAGCTCTATTGTTTTTCTTCAACCTGTCCTATTCTAGATATTCTTCATATGCATTACAGGTTACTTGTCATATAAATCAGGATTATGGGATTAAGTACAGAGGTCTGAAAAAAGCCCCCAAAGCCAAAGTCCTAATTCCAGTTCCCCCAACACCCAACTTTAAGGTTTTATTATTATTATTATTATTATTATTATTTATTTGAGTATTATTGACACACAGTGCTATATTAGTTTCAGGTATATGACTTAGTAATTTGACAAGTTTATACATTTTGCTATGTTCACCACAAGTATAGCTACCATCTGTCCCATTACATTGCTATTACCATATCATTGATTGTATCCAACTTTGAGCCTTTAGTAATCACTTTGAGCCTCTGTTGGGTTTATGCTAGAATGAGAAGAGTGACCCAGATGCTCTCATTATTTGAGGCTTTTTGGATGTGAACCACATGAGTGAAATATGTTTTTAGTTCATTTAACAAAGAAAAACATATTTCAGAAAATCTAGCATGATGGACCAGGAAGTATATGAAACAGTAGTCAATTACAGTAAAATTCTGACTTTCTAAAATCAAAATATAAAGTCAAATGTCAATCAGTTATATTTTTCATTAACAGTATTTTAGTATTTTTTCTATTTTTTATAGAACAATATATTTAATGTACTAAATGTAATATGAGCTAACTATGAATTCTAGAGAAAAAAAATTCTATATCAAAACTATGAAAAACTAAGATTTTAGTACTTAAGTTCTATTTGACTTTAATATACAACTCTCTCTCAAAAGGCCAGCAACACTGGGTAGAAGGACAAGTTCACTGAAACCATGGATGACTGCCCTTATTGTCACAGCTGTTGTGTTGGTTCTATCAATAATCATCGGTCTCCTTGTGTATTTTTTGGCATTTGGTAAGAATATACCTCATTGTATTATTTTGAAAATTTCAAGAGCCACTCAATTTATTTCAAAGCCTAATATTTTCTAATATTATAGAGTGCAATTTTAATTGCAACAATAATTTTCATAAATCTATGCATACCTCGTATGAAGCAGTATTAATTTGCATAAACTTATCTACATTTGGGAAATGATTATCCTTTATGTATAAAAATTATTTCTAGCATTCAAAATTTGAACTGGTTCATATAATATTATCTCTTGAACAATGCAATACATATTATTATATGGCTTAATAATATTTAATGTACTGAGGGTAACATTTATTTTAGTAGCAATTCTGACTTCAAGGTTAACTTATGAGGATATATTATATTCTGTCATTATCTAATTAACAGCTTAAATGTATGAATTATTACTAACAGGTAATAATTTTATTATGAAACAATTGACAACCACATAACTCTGAGAATGTGTGATCTTAAAAATAGGTTAGAAATACTTGCAACTCATATGTACAATAAGGGGTAATATCCAAAATAGATAAAGAACTCAAATAACTCGAAAACAGAAAGCCAAACAATCCAATTTAAGAATGGGCAGAAGACCTGAATAGACATTTTTCCAAAGAAGACATACACATAGCTAACAGGCACATGAAAAGGTACTCAACATCACTAATCATCAGGGAAATGCAATCAAAACCATGATATCACCTCACACCTCTAGCATGACTATTATAAAAATGACAAAAAATAGGGGTAACCAGGGGGCTTAGTCAGTTAAGCATCTGACTCTTGATTCTGGCTCAGGTCATGATCTCACGGTCGTAAGATGAGCCCTGTGTCCGGCTCCGTGCTGGGCATTGAACCTGCTTAAGATTCTCTCTCCCTCTCCTTCTGCCCCTCCCTCAAAAATTAATAAAATAAATTAAAAAAATAAAAAGACATAAAATAACAAGTATTGGCAAAGATGTGGAAAAAGGGAAACCACATACACTGATAGAGTGTAAATCGGTATAGCCACTATGGAAGACAGTATGAAAGTTCCTCAAAAAATTAAGAATACATTTACCATATGAATCAGCTAATCTGCTTCTGGGAATTTATCTGAAGAAAACAAAAACATTACTTCAAAAAGATATATGCACCCCCAAGTTCACTGCTGAATTATTTACAGTAGCCAAAATCCACAAAAAACTTTAGTGTCTATTTATGGATGAATAAAGAAAATGTGATTATATAGATACACACACACACACACACACACACACACACACACACACACACACTATGGATTACTACTCAGCCATAAAAAAGAAGGAATTCTTGCTATTTGAGACAATATGGATGGACCTTGAGGGCATTATACTAAGTGAAATAAGTCAAACAAAGAAAGATAAATACTATATGATTTCACTTTTATGGGCAGTCTATAAAAGCAAGCCAAACACACAAAACAAAACTCATAAATACATAATACAGATTAGTGGTTACTAGAGAGGAAGAAGTTATCAGAGGGGAAGTTGAGGATGGGCCAAAAGGGTGAAGGGAGTCAATTTTATGGTGACAGATGATAACAAGACATTGTGGTAATCACTTTGGAGTTTATACAAATATCAAATTATCATCTTGTACACCTGAAACTAATATTATATGCCAATTTTACTTCAAAAAAAAAAAAGAGAAAGAAAGGAAAAGGGTAGAGAGAGGTTTTGGCCACAGCTATTGAATGTTTAATTCCCAATAGTTCATCAATTATAGGATTTTTTTCTATGTTATCCCCTCTACTTCTGATATTTATACAACTCAAATGAACTAAAGCAAAAACGTCCATTTTTGTTCTCCCTTCCAGATCAGAAATATTACTATTACCAAACCTCCTTCCAGATCCCCAGTATTGAATATAATCCTGAATTTTCAGTTGAACACTCAAAAATTAGAACAGACCTGAAACAAAAAGTCAATAATGAGGTAAGTCTGGCATCATTTCTACCAATAATACTATTGTGAAGAAGGTTAAAATAAAGTAAGAGATGATTGAACCTATACTGGGATTGCCAGATAAAATACAGAATGCTCAGTTAAATTTTAATTTCGTATCCTCCTGAAAATATATTTCATTCAATATTTTAAACATGCCTATACCTTAAATTGAAATGTAACCACATTTTTGTTTGCTAACTCTGGCAACTCTAACCGACATTTTCACAGGAAAATTGGAAAAATACCCTGGACAAAGAATAATTGCATCAAAGACTAAATAATAGAACCCCAACAGAAAAGTTAAATAGCTCAAACATAAAAAATGAAATTATTAGAGTTATCTGGAAACATAACTCAATCATTCAGATACAAACATTACCATGTATCAATTTTTAACCACCTAATGTATTTATGACCCTCATACATTTCCCACCAGGCAAGTTATACTAAACATTTATTCCTGAAAATACACCACAGAAACATACAGACCAGTTCTTCCACTGAAGACTTCAGTTGTGTACACAGCTTCTGTTGTGCCTAGCATTGACCAGAGATGATAGATCATTTTGCCAGCTTTAGACATATTTCTTTCTTCATTTCCTCAACCAAAAGTAAAAACTGATGAAATGAGTTGAAGGTTACAACTGAGTGGGATTGACATGTCTTTCCAAAAACACATCATAAGGAAATTTTGATTAAGAAAAAATAATCAGGGCAGGGTATATTTTGTTATAGGAAGCAAAATATTAAATTACAGTCTAAGCATTGAAGTCAGGACATCCATATTCATATCCAAATTTTAATTTTTGACAGCCTATCAGCTTTGATAAAGCTCCTTGACCCCTCAAAGTTTTAACTACAAAACAGGTACAATTTCACCTACCTCCCTCAGTTATTCTGAAGACTGGTTTATGTTGTGAATAAAAAGTATGAAAAGTTATGTCCAAATAAATGTTAGCATCTGTTTCCTGTGCTCTCACAGAACTTTTTATACACCTCTGCTAAAGCGCTTACCACCTTGTTACAACATTATTATTTTGTATGGCTTTGTCCTTCTGGATTTGTGAGGGGCTAAGTCTACTAATTCTTATATTTCTGGTGCCTATAACAGTGCCTGTCATGTGGTAGGACTATAAAAATACACTTCAAGGAGATGACTAGTAAATAACGCACTAGAATTGGTCCTCTCCTCTAGAGTATGAATGGAGACAACATAATTAAGGGAAGTACAGTAATTTAGACCAGAAGTTGGCAATTTTTTCTGTAAGTTACCAGATAGTAAATATTTTCAGTTTTGCAGGTTATGTGGTCTCTTGGCAACTATTCAAATCTGTCACTGGAGTGCAAAAGCAGCCATAAGATAATACAACAAATAAGTATGGCTATGGTCCAGTAATACTTCTTTATGGACACTTAAAGTGGAATTTTGTTAAATTGTTAGATGTCACAAAATATTCTTCTTCTGATTTTTTTCAACTATTCAAAAAATGGGAAGACCATTCTTAGATGGTTGTCTAGATTTTTCCTACAGGCTGTAATTTGCTGACCCCTGATTTAGACTATGAGTTATAGTTCTAGGAAATATTTTCCTGAAAGAAATTATTAAAACCAGTGCCTAAAATGAATTTTAGAAACTTTTTGTGGAGTTCAATAATCTAAATTGTTTATATGCTCAATTACCATGGGTAATACATGGTTCACAAAGCAGTGATTTCAAAAGAAACAAGAAAAAATAATGAAATTGGAAAGAGAATGGAAGGAGGCAAGCAGAAAATTTATGATTATATATAAGATATGCAAGTATCATATATAAAGACATATTAATGTATATAGAAAATCTGGAAGTACATAACCAAAAATACGAATAGCAGGTTCTCTATATGGTGACTTAGAAATTATTTTAATGCTTTTTGCTGTATTGCTTGCTTTTTATAACTTTTTACAATGAATATGTATTTGTTTTCTCAAATAATGTATGCTATAAAAATATTTCCTTAAAAACCAAATGTATGTATGCTATAAATGTATGTATGCTATAAAAATATTTCCTTAAAAACCAATTTTCCCTTTATAATCAGAAGGAAGACACATGGTCATTCATTTTTTTGCTAACTATTGATTTCTCAATAAACATGCTCACTAATCCATCCAATATGATATGGCATGGCACTTCGCCAGAAAAGAACTGATAAATTAACTGCATGAAAAGCATTTGTTCAACACAGACCCAGTTTCAATATTTGCAGCTCTTCACCTTTGATTTGGGAAACTGATTATTGAGACTCAAGTTCACTTAAGGTTTGGCATATGGTCAGTCTTTTTTTCAAGAAGCCAACTTGACAAGTTAATGATAATAAACAGGTTTGTAAAAGCATAGATTCTTTAATAAGCTGTGGTTTTAGTAAGAAATAATTTATTCTAGGAATTTATAGTACAGAGAAATTATCCCACAGAGAAAAGTCTAAAATGACATACAAATGGCATATGTAGTCTTGTCTTTTCTAAGTAATTATTTCATGCATTTTTTTCCTGATGAATATATTTTTTTAGGAAGTACATGATAAATACACATCCTGCACCTCTCCTCCATTTGCCACAGGATCAAAACATGGCCTAAAAATTTCACTAAAGCCTACAAAACTGATTCTTCAATCAATGATGGTAGCTGAGCTTTAATGATAATGACTATACACATCAAATTTTCAAAGAAATTCAGTCTCAGCACCTCCATCCCTATGTATATTTTATATTGGCTACTGAAATATCTAGCTTAATTCAACTCTTTATATCAGCCATCCTTGATCATGTGACAAATTGTTCAAAAATCAGCATCCACTTATAAGGATGACCTTTATGACACCAGGATTGTGCCCAAATGAGCTTTCTGAGGATAGTTGCAAACTTAGAAGTAAATGCTATAACTGCAGATTTTACACAGGCATTTTTGTGATAGATTGAAATGTGTGAATTCATATTTTAAAAGTTGTTTACTGTTGTTTTTTTTTCTTTTTTCAGATAGATAAGATATTTCGAAGATCCAGTTTAAATCATTATTACATCAAGTCTCATGTTGTCACTCTCAGGTAGTCACAACTAATTAATTTTTATAATGAAAAGACAGTTTGTATTATTTAGTTATTTTTCAATTGTTCCATTTGTGGACAGGATCTAAAAATCTCAGATTTAACAAGAGCACAAATTTTTTAATATTATTACATTTAATTGTTATTCTTTCTGTATAGAGTACCTGTAGGGAGAGAATTTCTTAGTTTGGGTATTGATACAATATATTCTACTGGCTGTCCTCTTAAAGACTTGCATTTTAGTTAAAGATTCTTACAATCCTTAAATACTCTTCTCAGTTTTGCTTGCTTTATTTTTTAACAATAAATAGATATTGTGAATTTTTAAAAATCAAGAAAACATACACAAAGTTGATGGATTTAACAAGTGTTTTTTGATGTATTTTTCCAGAAAAAAAAATGTAGAACTCTCAGATACTCAGCTTTCTCTGAATATGATCAAGTTACACAAGGAGGGAATAATTCAGGTATTAACACCTATATGACACAGGAAGGAGGAAAAATCCATGACAATAAAATACATAAAATATTTATGTTGATTTTCTTGAAGATGTAACTAATATTTAAATACTAAGGTATAAAATAATCACAACTATGGCTATGACTTCACTCATTGTGGTGTTTTTCTTTTTCAGGTCAAGTAATGATGGTTTGAAAACAGATGTATTGCTTAAATTTCAGTTTGTTTCTAACAATGCAGACACAATAAAAAGGCAAGCTGACAACATTTTGCATCAGAAGCTGATATTAAATGACAGCTTCTTGAAGACAGATACTTCATTACCTCATCTTAGAGGCAAGAAATATCATTTTCCTTCCCTGTTAGAGTTTATCATTTTAGCAATATTCTCAACTACAGAGAAAAGTTTATTTCACCATAAAATGAAACCACTTTTCATTTTTAAATCTCTCCTTTACTTAATAATAAACAAATCCCCACACAATCGACACCAAATATTATCTTCCTTTGGTTAGTATAGAAATAATCATAAAACATAAATTATACTATAACCCAAATATAATTTTTTTAAAGTTCTTGGTGGAATTGTTTGAATTAATTAAGCATGTATGAGATAAAAACCTACATTCTGCTACTGATACAGTAATCTATAGTGCCTGGCTCTTTCTGTTGCAATATTTTCTTCAATCTGAATCCAGAATGTAAGAGTGGTATGAACACAGAAATCATGATATGTGGAACACAAACATAATTTGGGCTCCTGTGAAAGGAGACCTGGCTCTTTTTCTGACACTACAATAAGCCTTCCTACAGCATGCAGGATAGGACTGGCCTAGGGCCTAGGGCCATAGAGGAAACAGAATAAGAAAAATGTCAGACCCTGATGATACCTGCCTCTGGCATAAAGGCACCGTATCATTTGCAACACAGGCATAAGGAACTAGGTGATAAATGTTTGGGGTATGAGACTAAACAAAGCTCATTATAATTCCAAGGCTATTGTTAGCCTCATATATATTAATTTTGAAGTTGTCATATTTACAAGAACTTAATGTAAGCTATGATATGAGACTCTAAGGCTGACAGATAATTAAGTTACTAATAAGTATTCCCTTGGTATCCCTCCCCTCCCTCCCCCCCACCCCACCAAACTGTTCCAGAGCACTAGAGCAGATACATTATAATAAACTAACAGAAGAGAAACTTGCATTTGGTTTGGCAAAAGTCAGAAAGAAAAAAAATAGCTTGAAGAACTTTGAGTCTCTGTGAGTAATGGCCAACATTCAGTTCTGTTTATCATGCACATAGAACAGAGTAGACTGAATCCAATGTGCTGGACTTTAGATAGCAGAGACAAGACTTCCTGCAGAAAGCATTTTGTTAAGGATATAGGTACATGTGAAATTTTGACTTTTTAAAAAATGTGACGTAATCTTGAGCTCCCATGAAGCCAAATGTTAGAAATTTAAATTCCATCATTTCTGGATCTATCTGCCCACCCCGACCCCCACTTTGTGGTGTTAGGGCACTTAGGTCCTTCACAGTGTTGCTGGATCAGGATGGGGATTGGTCTATTCAGGGATCTCCTGGTGAACCATCCATCACCAGATCTTCAGTTGCCTATCAAAGCAAGTTACTTTTAAGACAATCCTCATTCCCATGCAAAACTCTTCTCAGATTCATCATTCATCCTGAGACTTCTGTGTTTACCGAGGGTGCTTAGAAATTAATTTGCACATATTTTATTTCATCTGTCTTTGCAAAAGACTGACATTCTTGAATATTAGAAATGTGTCTTCTGTAGTTACAACCACATACCCAAGATTAGCACAGAACTCAGCACAGGGCAGGACGTTGGTATTTGTAAAATGTTCTATCTTTAACTGTGTAAACTAACTCAATCTCCTGAAAGTGGGCATGAAACAGAAGCAGTCTTAAAATCAACAATCACCACAGAACACTGAGGAAACTGGAATCATTCCTTTTTCCATATAGACTTTTAGAACTGCATGAAAATACAGAAAAATTTTAAAAACAAAAGCTGAGTTTCATAGGGTGAGAGAAATCATTTCAGTATATATAGTAAAAAGAAAAATCCATGGAATGTATTCTAGGAGACACTGCAGGTGGTAGTGGGAAGAACCTTAGACTAGAAGTCAGGAGACCTGTGTCCCAGCGATAACCATGGTAGTGCAGCCTTGGGTAAGTTGCTAAAATGGTCTCAGTTCCTATTTTGCAAAATGAAAATAGTAGCAACTGTGAAATTTATCCTTTGGAAAAACTTTAAAATGCTTTGAAAAGTATAAACATATTAATGTAATGTATTATTTTATGGACTTTCTCAGGTATCTTTAGCAACACTGATCCTAGGAAGTTGGGGAATTAACTTATCTCTTGAAAAGGGTGTCTGGAAAGCTAAAACACACACACATAGCCCCCAAACACAAATATTAGAAGAGTTAGTTGGCTAATATGTTGAGTCCAACAAAGAAAAAACAATGCAGAAATATATTAGGTTTAATTTTATAAAAGTAATTTATACAGGATCACAATAAAGCTCAAGGGGAAGCTTGATAGATAAATAGTTATCTATGTATATCTCATTTTTAAAAATTGCAGGATTTAAAGTGCTCATGCATATTTTGGTGATTTTTTTCTAAAATTTATAGCCTTATGAAAATTTCTTCTCATTTTATACAAGTCAGAATACTCTCCAGTGATTCTAGTGACTAGATTTTGGGGGGAAAAGGAAAGAAGAAAGAAAAGGAAAGGAAAGAAACAGAAAGGAAAGGAAGGGAAAGGAAGGGAAAGGAAGGGAAAGGAAGGGAAAGGAAAGGAAGAAAGGAAGAAAGGAAGGAAGGAATGAAGGGAGGGAGGGAGGAAGAGAGGGAGGGAGGGGAAAACAATTAGTTGGAAGAGAGAATTAGCTAATATTGCCAGTGTCTCAAGAAAGTGTACTTTTAGTCACTGATTTTACTCTAAACCTTTCATGAAATTATTAATTCTTTTATGATCCCTAATTATGCCTCTATTTCTGTTTCTTTTCATCATATAAATATATACAATATAAAGAAAAATTCATGGAATTTACTTGTAGGGAGAAAAATAATTTTCCCTTCATACTTCTGAGTTCTTGATTATAATAAAAGACTACTGTAATAAAAGATGATTAACAAGAAAAAAGAAACAAAAGTTTATTAACATGATGTATACATGGAAGATAAGTAGGGGAAAATGAGTAACTCAAAGAGGTGGCTTAGAATTTGGCTTTTATAGCATCTTCATCAAGGAACAAATTTGTGAAGAAATGAGAGAACAAAGGAGAGTAGTTTTAGGCTTTCAAGGACAGAGATAAAGGCTAGTTAGTAAATGTGTTACAAAGATTCTTCTGGTGCCTTCTCCAGGCTGATAGGGTCTAAAATTATCTCTAGGAATTAACCTTTCTCCTTCCTGGTAGAGAGAAGAAGAGGGACACCTTTGTAAATTTACGTCCTGCCTTTAGGCAAAGAGAGGAAGGACAAGAGGAATTTCTTGTATCTGCTTTTTCTCACTTACCTTTGATTCAAAATAACTCATATACCAAAGTGACATATTTTGGACTAGCATAATCTGATGCTCCTCACACTCTAGGAGAGGATGTAAGTGGTAGTCTTTTTTTTTTTTAATCATTTAGGTCAGTTATGGGTTTTTTTGCTTGCTTTTAAAATGCATAAACTTTGCCTCTCTTTGTGAATTATCTCAGATCAAAGCCAAATAGCATGTGATATCACTTTTATTCATTCATACTAGTATAATTTAAAATTTTTTAACATTTTAAAATCGTTTTCTGGTCTTAATATTTTCAGCCAGTAGGGCTTTTCCCTTCTAAATTTAGTATTTAATATATTTCATAGCAGTTTTATTTAGCATAATAATAAGTTAACCAGAAGATTTATCAGTAATATTTCATTTAACCCCTTTCATGTCTTGTTTCTAATCAAACACTATATTATCTTTTTCAACCAGATCCAATATCTCACCTACTATTGAAATAAATTTTATTTTAGGTAGGAAAGTGAATATTTAGTTAGAATAAGAAAGAAATCACAAATCACAAATTTTAAAAAGCTAATATACTACATATAGAATCCAGAAAAAAAAGGACATTATTTTTATTAATTAGTTTCTTGGTGTGCCTCTGTAATACCTCACTGTTATCCCTCTACATTTTTTTGACTGCATATTTATTCTCTGATTACTTCTTCAAATGACAATGTTTTTAATATTCTATAAGAAGAATAGAAAAGTAATTCAGACTTTCCACTGGGATGCTTGACTTTTAAAAATATTTTGAAATAAGTATAGATTCACAGGAGGTTGCAAAGCAATTTATAGGGAAATCTCATGCTCTTGCACCCTTTCCCAGCCTTTGGTAAAGTTAACATCTTAGACAACTATAGCACAACATCAAAGGCAAGAAATTGGCATAGATAAAACCCATAGAGTTTATTCAGGTATCATAGTTATATATGAGCTCATTTGTGTGTGTGTGTGTGTGTGTGTGTGTGTGTAGGTGCAGCTCTATGCCATTTTATCACATATGTAGCCTTGCATAACCACTACTACCATCAATATATTCAACTGTACCTTATTGCGTTGTCCTTGTGTTATCTGGACACAGATATAACTATACCCATCTCTTCCACCCATCCCTAGCCTCTGGCAACCACTAATCTATTCTCCATCTCTATAATTATTTCATGAATGTCACATAAACCATACATTTTGTATCATTCTGAACTTGACCTTTTCCACTCAGTGTAATTTTCTTGAGGTTCATCCATGTTGATGTGTGTATCAATCATTTGTTCCTTCATTGCTGAGTAGTATTCCATTGTATTCCACAGTTTGTTTAACCACTCATGCATTGACTAACATTCGGGTAGTTTCAAGATTTTGGCTATTACAATGAAGCTGCTATGAACATTGGTATAAATGTTCCTATAAGAATAAGTCTCCATTTTTCTGGGATACATCCAAGAGTATATTTTTTGGGTTTATAAAAACATTTTGAGTTTTGAAAGGACCTACAAAACTACTTTCCAGAGTGGCTGTACATTTTGCATTCCCATTGGCAATGTATAAGTGACCCAGTTTCTCTGAATCTTTGCCAGAATTTGGTGTTATCACTATTTTTCACGTTGGCCTTTCCGATAGGTGTATAGTGGTATCTTATTATGGCTTTAATTTTATTTTCTCCAATAGCTAATAATAGCAAAAATCCTTTTAATTGCTTGTCATCTATACATCCTCTTTGGCAAAATGTGCAAGTTTTTTCTAATTGAGTTGATTTTTATTTTTTAAATATCAAATTTTGCGAGGTTTTAATGTATTCTAGATGCAAGGTCTTTGCCAGATATGTAATTTGTAAATAATTCCTACTACTCTGACATTTGCTTTTTCATCCCATAAACAGATAGGAAATGTTTTACATTTGATGAGATTCAACCAACCAAACTTTCATTTTATGGATTATGTTGTTGGTAAGAAATCTTCCCCTAGTCCTGGGTCTCTGACAATTATTTCCTATGTTCTTTTCTAAATTTTGTAATTTTACACTTATACTTTTTAACATTTTATACATATCTCTATAAAATTTGAAGGCTTCACATTACATTATATCTTATATTAAAGTCTATGATTCATTTTGAGCTCATTTTTGTGTAAGCTGTGAGGTTTTTTTTGCTGCCCACCTTTCACTGAATTACATTGACTCCTTTATCAAAAATTAATTGGGCATTTTTGTGGGGATCTATTTTTGGGTTCTCCATTCTATTCCATTGATATATCCTTCCACTAGGATCATACTCTCTTGAATGCTGCAGCTCTATAGCAAGCTTAGCATTGGGAAGGATGATTCTCCCACTTTATTATTCTTTATCAATATTATTTTAAATACTTTAGGTCATAAATAAATTTTAGAATAATCTTATATATATCTACAAAAAAAAAACCCTAACAGATTTTGATAGAAATTTTGCTAGACCTATAGATCTATTAGGGGCAAATTGACCTCTTTTACTATGTTGAGTATCAGCATTTTCTAACTTTCAGCATACAAATCCTGTACATTTTTGTTACATTTATAACTGAATATTTCATTTTCTTTGGAGAAACTGTAAACATGTTTTTATATTTTGATTTCTACTTGCTTATTGTCAGCATATAAAAATACAATTGATTTTTGAGTATTGATATTGTATTTTGCAACATTACTAAATTCACTTGTTAATTCTAGGCTGTTGTGGGTGTTTTGTTTTTTTTTTTTTTTTTGGTAGATTCCTTGGAGTCTTCTATGTACACAATTATGTCATCTTCAAATAGAGAGAGTTTTCTTTTTTTCTATCCAGTGTGTATGCCTTTTATTTGTTTTTCTTATCTTATTCAGTGGCTAGACCTTCCAGTACTATGTTACATAAGAGTGATGATAGTGGATATTCTTGCCTTATTTCCTATCATAGAGGGAAAGCATTCAATCTTTCATCTTTAAGTATGATGTTAGAAATAGGTTTTTTGTAAATGTTCATCAAAGAAGTTGAGAAAATACCTCTTAATGGACCAAGAGTTTTTATCATAAATGGGTGTGGTTTTTTGAGATAAAATTTATGTAACATAAAATTAACCATTAGCCATTTTAAAGTGTACAATTTAGTAGCATTAAGTTGATAATATTGTGCAACCATTATCTCTACCTAGTTTCAAGACATTTTCCTGACCTCAAAGGAAATCCCATATCAATTAAGCACTCATTTTCCCTTCCCCCAGCCCCTGACAACCACTAGTTAACTTTCTGTATTTATGGATTTACTTATTCAGGATGTTTCATATAGATGAGTCCATATAATATGTTACTTTTGTGTCTGGCTTATTTCACTTAGCATAATATTTTCAGAGTTCATCCATGTTTTAGGATGTATCAATACTTCATTTCTTTTTATGGCTGAATAATATTTTACTTTATAGATATATTATATTTTGTTTACCTATTCATCAGTTGATGGACATTTGTGCTGTTTCCATTGTTTGGCTATTGTGAATAGTACTGCTATAAATATTGGTGTATAGTATTTGAATATCAGTTTTCAATACTGTTGGATATATACCTAGGAGTGGAATTTCTGGGCAATATGGTAACTCTATGTTTGACTTGTTAGGGAACTGTAAACTGTTTTCCACAGTGGCTGCATCATTTTACATTCTCACCACAATGTATAAAGGTTCTAATATTTCCCAATCTTCATCAACACTTGTTATTTTCAAATGTTTTTATTGTGACTATGATAGATGGGTGTGGTGGTGTGACAGGTGCCAAATTTTGTTGAATATATCTTCTAGATCAATTGACATAATCATATAATTTTGTTCTGTAGTCTGTTGGTATGGAAGACTGCATTAATTGATTTACAAATATTGAACTATCCTTACGTACCTGGAATAAACCCACTTCATCACTCCATGTTATTCTTTACATACATTGCTGGATTCAATTGGTTAAAATTTTGCTGAGAATTTTGCATCTAAATTCATGACAGATATTAGTGTGCTTTCTTTTCTTATCTAGTTCCAGTATTAGGATAATACTGGCTATATCAAATAAATTAGGAAATGTTCTCATTTCTTACAGTTTCTAGAAGGAATTGTGTAAAAGTGGTGTTAATTCTTTGAATGTTTTGCCAAAATCTCCAGTGAAGCCATCTGGGCCTAAGGATTCTTTTCTAATCTTTATTACAAATTCAGTTTCTTTAACAGTAGGACTGTTCAGGTTATCCATACCATCTTTTTTTTTTTTTAATTTTTTTTCAACGTTTTATTTATTTTTGGGACAGAGAGAGACAGAGCATGAACGGGGGAGGGGCAGAGAGAGAGGGAGACACAGAATCGGAAACAGGCTCCAGGCTCTGAGCCATCAGCCCAGAGCCCGACGCGGGGCTCGAACTCACGGACCGCGAGATCGTGATCTGGCTGAAGTCGGACGCTTAACCGACTGCGCCACCCAGGCGCCCCAATCCATACCATCTTTGATGAATTTTAGTAGTTTATGGTTTTCAAGGAATTCATCCTTTTCTTTTAAATTATCAAACTTATGAATGTAAGGTTGTTCAAAGTATTCCTTAATTAACTTATAAGGGCTGCAGGCTCTTTTGTGATATCCCCTCATTTAATTACTGATATTTGTGATTTTTGTCTTCTTTATTTTTATCTTTATCAATCTTCTAGAAGCTTATCAATTCGATTGATTTTTTTCTTACAACCAGTGTTTTTTGTTTCAATGATTTTTTTTATATTATTCTTCTGTTTTAACTCTTGATTGAAATTCTGATCGTGATTGATTTTTTTCTTCACTATTTCCTTCTTCTACCTTACTTTAGGCCTACTTTGCTCTTCTTTTTCTAGTTTTTTTGAGTTAGGAACTCAGAGTGTTAATTTGAGATTATTTCTCTTTTCTAACATAAGCATTTAGTACTATAACGTTCCTCTCTGTAATGCTTTATCTGCATCCAACGATACTTGGTATGTTGTATTTTCATATTCCCTCAGTTCTATGTAATGTTTTTATTTTCTTTGGGACTTCTTGGACCATATTACTTAGTAGTCTGCTGTTTAATCCCGTGTTTGGAGATTTTCTCATTGCCTTTCTGTTATTGGTTTCTAATTTGACCCCACCATGAACAGAGAACATAATCTGATCTCAATTCTTGTAATATGCAGAAGATTATGACACTGGATATGGTCCAGTTTAATGAATATTCCATGGCTGCTTGCAAGGAATGTGCCTTCTATTATTGCTGAATGGAGTTTTTTATAAATGTCAATTAGGTCTTGTTGTTGATGTTGTTTAATTCCATATCCTTGCTGATTTTCTGGCTAGTAATCCTGTCAATTGTTGATATTAGAGGATGGTGAAGTCCCAACTATAATTGTGAATTTGTCTATTCCTTCTTTCAGCTCTTTTGGTTATTGCTTGATGTATTTTGAAGCTCTGCTATTTGTAAACACACAAAGTTGCTACATATTCTTCGTAAATTGATCCTTTTATCATTATGTAATGTCCCTCTATGTCCCCAGTAATTTTTCTCTTCTCTGAAGTCCACTTTATCTGAAATTAATAAAGCCACTACTGGTTGTTTTTGGATTCATATTTGTGTGATATATCTTTTTTCAACCTTTTATTTTCAATTTAGATATTTCAGTGTAAAAAGAAAATAGTTGAGCCATTTCTTAATTATACTCTGCCATTCTCTTTTAATTGATGTATTTAAACTATTTACACATTAAAGTAATTATTGGTATGTTAGAGCTTAAGTCTCTCATTTTATTATAAATGCTTTCTATTTGTGCTGTGCCTTATGTCTCTGTTGCTTGTTTTCTCCCTCCCTGTGGGTAACATCAATATTTTTTTAGAGTTCCATTTTGATTATCTGTAATGTTTTTAAGTTTATCACTATGTATAATTGTCCTAGTGGTTGCTTTATGTATTAATATGCACACATGTAACTAGCCACAACCTACTGATGTCAACATTTCAAATGAAGTCTAAAAACTTTACCTCCATGTGGCCTGTGCCCTCCCCATTTTTTAGATATATTTTTCTTAAGTATTTCTTCTGTATACATTCAGCACATGAGAGGGTGTCACATCTTTTCTTTGGCCATAAAATATGTTTAAAGAAACCCATGAAGTGAAAAATAGTGTATTATGTTTATTTCTGTGTTTACACATTCTGTCTCTTCCTTTCCTTTCCTTTCTGAAGGTGCTAGCCTTCTATTATCAGTTGCTTTTTGTTTGGAAAGCTTCCTTTAGCCCTTTTCCAAGAGTAGGTCTGTTAGAAACAAATTCTTTTAATTTCTCTTCATCCTAGAATACCTTCATCTCCTCTTCATTTCTAAATACAGTTTCAGCGGATATAGGATTCGTGGTTAATAGTTTTTTCTTTCAGAGCTTGAAAAATGCTATGCCACTTTCTTTTGTCTTCCACGGTTTCAAATGAGAAAACTGCTGTTATTTGAATTGGTGTTACTTTATAGGTAATATATCATTTTTCTGTTTTTAAGAATTTTTCATTGTCTTTAGTTTTTAGTAACTGAATTATAATGGATCTTGGTGTGGACTTGAGTCTTTCCTATTTGAGATTTTCTCACCTTCTTGAATCTGCAGATCTCTGTCTTTAGCCAAATTTGAGGAGTCTTCAACCATTGTTTCCTTCACTCCTTTTTCAGTCTCACACTCTTTTTCTTCTCCTTCTGGAACTCTGATAATATGAATGTTAAATCTTTTGTTATCATCCCACAAATCTCAGATGTTTCCTTGATTTTTTTTCAGTCTCTTTTCTCTCTGTTCTTCTGAGTAAACACTATTTAATTTAATTCAAGTTTACTGAGTCTATCCCCCAGGTCCACTCTCCATTATTAAGACCACCCAGCAGGGTTAATAACAATAATAATTAATAATAAATATAATAATATGAATATTATTGTAAATAATATTTACATATTACATAATATTATATATAAATATAATAGTATAAATATAATAATAATTATTACTTATACTTTTCAGTCCTATAATTTTGCAGTTGGTTTTTGTAACTTCTATTTCTTCGCTCAGATTTTCCATTTCTTCACTTGTTTCAAAAGAATTTGTAATTGACTGCTGAATTATTTTTCTGGCATCTGCTTTAAAATCCATATCAGATACTTCCAACTTCTTATTCATCTCAGTATTGGTATTTGTTGATATTCTTTTCTCATGCAGAGTGTGGTTTTCCTGGGTTTCAGTATGGCAAGTAACTTGTTTGTATTCTGAACATTTCAGTTTATGTTAGGAGACTCTTGATCCTATTTAATTCTTTTATTTTGGCAGATAGCCAACTTGTTTAGGTTTGGAGTATAGATTCTCACCAACTTTTGTGGTTTCAATAACAACTTAGTTTGCAGAGTCCTTGCAGTATTTATTCTAGTCTTCTGGAACATCCTCTCAATTCCTGCTGCCAGCAACATATATCGGAATAAAACAGGCTTCTCTCAGCTGCCTTGTATCCCTTGGCCATCCTCTGTGTAGGGGTGTGGTGGGCTTGAACCTACTTATGTCACAGGGGAGATAAAGGTTGATGCTGTCCCTGTGGGTGTCAGTCTGCAAGCTGGTGCCCTGATTGGGAAGTGGGGTTTGGGATGGTCAAGGGCTTATTACTGCCACTGCTGCTAGTAAAATAGATAGCCAGCCCTGTGTTGTGAAACAGGAGATTTGGGCTCCTCACTAGGCCTCTGTTGTGCTTCTTCTTTCCCAGTATTTGGACGGAGAGAGCAGACTTTTCTTAGGATTTTTTTGTCTATGCCTATGGATGGTTTCAGATTGCAGGCCTTTCTTGGTCCCCAGTCCAAATGTAGGTGAGATGAAAACAAAACTAGGAAGCTCATCACACTGTCCTTCAAATACTGTAGTCTCTAGCCATTTTGCCTTCCTCCTTCCAGCTTTAAGAGTTATTTTGCCGTTATCTGCTAGATGATTTTCAGGATATTTAGTTGTATTTAGTTATAGGAGAAGGGCTGAGAAAAGGGAGTCTACAGTCTTGTTCCAAAACTGGAGCTATTCAACTTTTGTCCTGCAGGTGGAGCACATCTGCTGGGTAATGTTCACCTAGGAGATTTCATGTCTTCTCTGAAGTCCCTCAGTAGTTGCCGCAGATAGAAATAAGCCCAGACTAGTTACTCATGAATTGACCGTAATTCCACTCCTCTCATTGTTCCATTCCTACAGAAGGTGACACTAGACTATAATTGACCTTACAGTGAAATGGTTGTAGAACAAGCTTTATACCTGAAGAAGTATTTAAATTATGTCCTTAATACTTTTGCCTCATACTGCTATTGGGAGGATATAAGCAATGTTTGTCATACTCCCTAGTAGATAGGACTCAGTAAATTACTAGTTATCATAACTGCTCATTATTCATTTAGCAAGTATTTATTAAGAACCTATTTGTGCCAGGAAATTACCCCTCCTCATAGAACATTGTAATTGGAATAAGAAAGACAATGGCCCACTAAAAAATAAGTAAACAAAAGTTATATCAAATAATTTGAATTTTCATATTCAATAAAGAGAATAGAGAATGGGAGGTTGCTTTGATTTGTCATGGAAAGCCTGTCTGAGGAGAAGACTTTAAGTTAATTTCTGAATGACAATAGGGAACCAACCATAAAAATGGCCAAGGGAAGAGCATTTCTGGCAGGGGACAACTAGAATAAAGACTGTATGAACACCTTGGCACAGCCAAGAAAAAGAACGGCCAGGGTGACCACTGAGTCATGGCTAAAAGCAAGAACAGTTCAACATGACAACAAAGACGTAAATAGGGACCATGTCATGCAGATCCAGGTAGGAAGTTTCAGTTATAAAGATCAGGGAAGCCACTAGAGAATTATTAGCAAAACTAATTCAAAGGGATTTATTCTAATAAACAGTAATAAACATAAGCTTAGTTCCCTGCTGATGAACTCAATCTGAGTTTAGAGTCTGAAAGATGCATTAATTTTTCAGGCTTACCAGAACTCCACACTAGTTTTTAACTTAACAAAACTGTGGATCTGGATTATTCATTATATTATCTGGCATGAGGAACAATTCATATAATTTCAGGGAGCAGTCACTGATCATGATTTCTTCTATTTTACTTTATGATAAAATGACTAACATATTTTGAAGATTCATTAGTACACTGGTGGATCTTTATTCTACTGGGAGACTCTGTGGAGATGTCAGGCATCTAAGATGCTTTGAGTGCCTTTACCATATCACTAATGTGTGAATGAGGACAGAAGGAAATGGTGCCCACCATATAACAGTACACATGTAAAAGTAGTCCTAGACCCTCTTCTGTTTGACTTGCATTTTAATAAATTACTATGGCTAAATTAATTAGATGTAGTCTTCCTTCAAGTAAAATAATATCCTTCTCTATGCAGATGATTTTAAAATCATAACCCAGGATTTTCCCAGAGTCCATAAAGAGTTAGAAGAAGGGTTTAATTTATACCCAGGTCTCTTCTTCTGGTGGGATTTAATTTTACTGCCTTAAAATTAAAGAATGTCCTGACTAACTCAGCTCATCCCAACCAGAAATATTCCATGTCATGTAGGCATAGTATTTCCAAATTATAATTGTTCTACTGCTGAGAAATCATCTTGCTTTTTCCAGATATGAATGAAGCACAAGCAGAGCACATTCTGAACAGCTGTAAGTTCGAGAATATCCCTGTGATGTTTGTAAATCAAATGCTAAAATTCAAAATACCGCTAGAGTTTCTCTATCCCCAGGTTTACTATTTCCCAAAAGTATGAAATATCTCTGAATGGATACATGACTTAACACTCTGTAAGAGGAAAAATTATTATTAATAATAATTGGCCATGCCTATATGGGCTCCTTGGAAATAACTTACTATTCCTCACAGAATGTTTCCCTGATAACTTATTTTAACAATTCCCTATCATTTTATTGTATTTATTCTTATTTGGCTCACTTTGTTAAAGTAGAAAATTTTGCTTAGAATTAAATAACACCCATTAATTTTAATATGTGAATTTTGATACAGTTGGGTAATGGCTATAATATTAGACAGATATTTTAAATGTACCAGTGGTATTTTTCTGCAATAAGTAGCATACATTGTGCACTCAAAATTGTCAAGGATCATGAAGTAAACTGTTGCACATAAGAAAATGACCTAGTAAGATATGAAAAAACAAACTTTAAACTGAAATTTCTTTAAATGCACTAGGGAGGATATTAAATAGTTTATTTTTTAAGTTAATCCTTTTTCAATTTGAATGATCATTATTCTATTACATAATTTTGATTAATTTTTTGAAGGCAAGACAAACTTATAACTGTTTCCATCTTTATGTGCTAAACATGCCTTGACATGTTTAAAACACTGTTTATAAATAACCATCTTATAGCTACAATTGTTGCGAGCGCAGCATAATGATAGAGAAGTTGAATCTCTATAATGTACAGCTAATGCTAATGTAACATTGTGTGCCAACTAAAATGAAACAATAAAATAAAATAAAATAAAAATAAAACAAAACAAAACTATCTTATTTCCTTCTGACAGGTTGTGGTAGAGGGAGAGAGTTTCCATCCATGGAACGAATTGCTGAAGGTTATCCTGCAAAAAGAGCTGATTGGCCATGGCAAGCCAGCCTGCAAATGGACGGCATCCATTTCTGTGGCGCGTCTTTGATCAGTGAGGAGTGGCTCCTGACTGCTGCTCACTGCTTTGACATGTAAGTCCTCAGTCTATACCAACAGGATGACCAATTTCACCTTCTTTTCTTACCTTCATTTCTCATAATTCTCAAAAATTTTTCATTCTTTTATGAGCATCTTAGGCCTCCCACTGGAACTCAACATTGTGAAGCAGGCTTAGGAAGAAATGACAGTAACTAAAGAATAGTAGAAAAATTAGAGAATCTTCAGCTGCAACTGGAAATATATTCCCCAGCAATCCTAATTTAACTAAGAACAAGACAACACTTCAAAAGTTAAGCACACTCACCAGTTTTCCTAAGACATATTGTGGATTTTTAAATTCTGCTAATAGTACCCTGATGCACAAATTTACATCAGATTATCCCACATGAATGTCTTTAGTCCTGCACTTTAATTATATCTTTTTTGAAGATATAACATATGGGATACATGGAGATACATGGAGATAATAATGAGATACAGTAAATCTAGTGAAATTCATATCAAGTGGGAAAATATTCTGAGTAAAATGTTAACTAAAAATAAAGGATGACAAAACAATCAATATATAAAGTGTGCCTCCAAGTTGACACCTCTCCCTCTCCTTCTCCCTCCCTTCTCCCTTTCTTTCTCTCTCAATAGCTATACATACGTTTATATTACTGCATGCATATGGGGGTATATATGTGCATGGATGTGTACATATATGGGCACATAAGTCTAATTTTTTATTTATTTATAGGCTTTTCAACTACTCTGTATTTCTTTCATAATCAAAACTAGCAATAATATTTTGTTTCCTTTAGAAAATACAAACTCCCCCTCAAGGGGAGTAAGCTACCTTAGAATGGGGAGGCGGGGCGGATTTGTATCACCTAAATGAAGCCCAGCAATCCTGGGGGAGATACCTCAAGTAGAGTGGGAAGACCCCAATCAACTGTCACCTTAAACAATTTTCTTTTAACTTTTTTCTTTTTTTTAATTTATTTTTTAAATTTGCATCCAAGTTAGTTAGTATATAGTGCAACAATGATTTCAGCAGTAGATTCCTTCACCTTAAACAATTTTCCCTTCTACCACCTCTATGTCCTATGCTTATTCGGAGTCCTGGGCAACTTTAGATCAGAAATGAACCAACTGTAATACTTTTAATCTGTGATCAGTTACAAAAACCCCAAACTCTGGATGGCTAGTTTTGGAACAACTCTCAGCCCTCCTCTGATGAGAAGAAAGATACAATCAATTATCATTCACAACAACTATGCTACCCATAAGCATGATGACGACATTGCTGTGGTGAAGCTTTCCACCCCCGTCCTCTTTTCCAATGATGTGGGCA
This sequence comes from Acinonyx jubatus, assembly GCF_027475565.1. NCBI lineage: Eukaryota > Metazoa > Chordata > Mammalia > Carnivora > Felidae > Acinonyx > Acinonyx jubatus. The sequence goes on from NC_069382.1 coordinate 146,740,832, forward strand.
GAGTCTGTCTCCCAGATGATACTTTTGAAGTCTTGCCTCAGAGTCCAGTGTTTGTCACTGGATGGGGAGCATTAAAAGCTAATGGTGAGTATCTCAGTAAAAAGAACTAAGCAAAAAATGCAAAGCTGTCTTCCATTTGAATGGAGGTATAAAATAAGATACAAAATCAAAATATTGAATGTAAGAGATGAAATCAAGATGTCCCACGAAAAATATCACAAAACAACAAACAAAAAAACCAGATATGGTGACTTATGGAAACTTTGGCTATTACTATTAGACAGTATCTATGTTTAATGCTTTCTTTATGGGCTATTTTGGTTATAATTTTACAGCTAGTTATAACTTCCTTTTCAAAAATTATTAAGGCATATTTTTTCATATCATTTACTTCTTTGTTGCTGTCTCTTTTTTGTATTAAAAAAATTTTAATGTTTATTTATTTTTGAAAGAGAGAGACAGAGACAGAGAGAGAGAGCATGAGCAGGGAAGGGCCAGAGAGAGAGGGAGATGCAGAATCCAAAGCAGACGCCAGGCTTGGAGCTGACAGCACAGAGCCCAACACAGGGCTTGAACCCACAAACTGTAAGATCATGGCCTGAAACAAAGTTAGACGCTTAACCAACTGAGCCACCCAGGAGCCCCATGTTGCTGTCTTTTATATGTAGAGATTCTGCCATGGCTGCATGAATCTTAAAGTATGTGATTTGTGAGCAGTAATAACGATAAATTTCTGTAATGTGTCATACAACTAAACAAAAACAGACTTAAGCAATTTTTTTAAGTAAACAATTTAAATGTCACGCCTGATGCTAACTATTAAATGGGACCCCTCTGATCCATGTATCTATGGAGCAGGTTTTAAGCCTCAGGATTTATACAGTTCAAAAGTACAACATTTTACTACATTTAATAATACACAATACACTGCAAAGATAGATCTTCAGATCTTGATAGGAGTCTTTGTTTCTACCTTTCTTAGGTGAGCAATTTACATATAGTTTAAGCAGCCTTTGAATTTCTGATTCTTGTTCCAGTCTCTTGTTAAAAAGTTATAGTCTTATTTATGTACTTGCTCCAAAGATAGCTTTTATGTACTAAGTCTCTGTCACTTCATTTTTATAGAAATCTGCTTCCCTTCAATATGAACTCCAAAATTCTGATGTTGGGTCCAGGTTGTTATACTGTCATTATAATCTGAGAGTTCTTTTCCTCATCTTGGGGGATCTGCCTTGTTCTATAGGCAATGGCGATGAGAACAAAGGGGAATCAAATCCTTTGGGATTAGAGGGCCACTATACTGACTAGAGTAGAAATGGAAAGCATCTACCACTAGCGCAATACCACTACACTTCCTCTAGACCCTAATTAAACTTAACACCACCCCCTCCCAGAGTAGTAGTTTGGGAGTGATTTGGGACTTCATCATGAATCGTTCAATGCCCAATAGTGTGTAGATTACTAAACTTTGATCTATCTACTCTAACAAGTTGTATACTTTCCAGAAATAGTGTTATAAATTTTTAAGACGTCAGTCTAAAGTTAAGCATTAAATATTTGATTATGGTTTTCTCTGTATTTTGAAACTGAGACAAGGACTAAGGTTTTCTTCTCTTACTTCCCCAAATTTATCCAATTATATCTAATTAGAAATCTTGTTACCAGACAGCTTGTAAAATAGAAACTTTCTATTCTGGATGGTTTCTTCCTTGAATAGTTGATAATGTAAAATAGCTTGTTATATTGTTAAGCACTTGAATTGACTTTTTAAAAGTTGAGGTTAAGGAATTATAAGCACTTGAAGTTTAAAACTAGGCACCCTAGGCCAATTAACATAACACATAAAAGTAGGCACACAGAAATTATAAATAGTTTAAATACAGTTGATTAAAACCTAGGAATACCTATAAATTTTAAATGTCAATTAGAGAGGACAAAAGAGATAGTATTGAATATTGCTGAAGCATCTACACAAATAGTTTAGCCTGTTCTAAAAATCTGTATAAAGAATAGATAGTGAGCAGATTCTTTCACTAGGACCATTTCAAAGAGAATCAGAAATGAAGAGAAAATGGTCATATAATGACCCTCCAGTGCTTAAAAATGGTGAAGAAATGAACCAGATCCTAGATAATCTTTAATGACTATAAAAGATTTAGGCTTAGTTTTTCAGCAAGATAGTTAACGCTAGGTAAGTGAATTTACTAGGCTTAATACAGAGAATTAGATTTATTTACAGTTAGTGACAAAAATCCCTAGAAACCTATATCTTCTCTTATAAAAGCTCTAGCACTCACTAGCCATCTTTGACATTGAAGTTCAGCTTAGTACCATGAGGGTTTTAAATACATAATTTCATACTCTACAATCCACTCCAATAGCTTCCATTGGCTGAAATCTAAATGTGGGACAAAGCACTATCATAATTGGTTACATTAATTATTTTTTTAAGTTTACTTATTTATTTTAAGAGAGATGGAGCACAAGTGGGAGAGGGACAAATAGAGAAGAAGAGAGAGAATCCCAAGCAGGCTCCTCACTGACAGTGTTAGCCAGATGCAGGGTTCGAACTCATGAACCATGAGATCATGCCCTGAGCTGAGATCAAGAGTCAAACACTTAACCAGCTGAGCAACTCAGGCATTAATTATTTTTTAACCCTTAAAACAGACATGTGAGATAGGTATCATTTACTCCTTTTAGCGAGTAAACTGATGCTTAGTGAGATTAAGTAACTTGCCCAAGGCTAAATAGCACATAAACTGTGCAGTATTCAAACTCACACGTGCTACTGCTAAGCCTAGAGTCTTTAGCACAGAATTACCCTGATTCGTTGGTCAAATTGACAGCACTGCCCTCCTGCCTTCTTTTAATTGTCTTTGAACCTTTTGTAAACAGTGCATCCATCTTTATATGAAGGACTAATACAGTCTTTAAAATAAAAGCTGCTCAGGGGTAATGAGAATACAATGACTAAAACGGTACAATACACAATTAAAAGCACTTTTCATATAACAACAAATCAATGAATGTGTGGATCATTAGTAAAACAAGATTTAAATCTTATCTTGGTATTGGTTACTTACCCTGGAATTAGTTGTGGACAGCCATTTGAGCTATTATCAAAGTAGATATGGTCTTTCTGATGAAGCAGTAGGGTTCCATTTATTCAGTATTAAAATTACTTTCTGATCGTACAACCTCACTCTATACTGCTCTTCCTGAAGGATTTTCAATTCCCATTATAGCTGTGTTTTTTAAAGTGATGTGGCATATTTCCAGGTAAGGTAAGGTAAACTATCACAGATTTTCCCAGGTGGTGAAAAATGCCCTGGGTTTAAATGTGATGTTATCCTCCATTTAGCTATGTGACCAGAGCAAGACTCATAACCAGGTAAGCTTTGGTTTTCTCATCTGAAAAAGAGAATATTCATATCTACTTTTGTTGGTTGTTGCAAGGATTAAATAAGATAGTGGAAGTAAATGTGCCAAGAATGGTACCTAGCACCTAGAAGGCACGCAAGAAATATAACTTGAACCTGAGCACTGTCATCGAGCTCAGAGTCCTACAACTTTAAGACATATATCTTATCACCAGTACATCCTTTATAAAACACAACAATTAACTATCATAAGCAACAATGTGAAAATTCTTCATCTATTAATTATTTTCTTCTTTAGGTCCTTTTCCCAATACTCTGCGACAAGTTGAAGTTGAGATCATAAGTAATGATGTATGTAATCAAGTTCATGTATATGGTGGTGCTGTATCATCAGGAATGATATGTGCTGGATTCTTGACAGGAAAGCGAGATGCCTGTGAGGTAAGAATAGACTCAAATCCACAAAAATGAGTGTGTTGAATGGAGGTGGCCTCACTGACTATAGACCGATGTCACTTCATACAACTATAAAATTAAGTTGACGAGGAGGGAAGAGAGTGTAAAAAGAGGGAATGGGAGAACCTTAAAAAATACTCCTCATTTAACACCCTCGTATTGTCCAGAACCATATGTAAAAAAGGACCATCAGTTGCAAATTAGTACTTTGATTAGAGAAAAAGACTGGAAGCAGATAGTAGAAACCAAGCCAGGGAGCCACACAATCATTGCTTCAAGTCTCAATGATAACCAATTAGGTGTCTGACCCCTACTACTTGTAAGGCACTATGGAATGGAGTCTGAAGATCCCTCCATGGCCAGAGCCATCATCCCACCAGCGCTTAACCCTTTTGACCATTAGCAGTCCACATTCATATAGAATCACACCATTTAGGAAGAGAATACATTTATCAACACTTATTCATATTAAAGTGTTGCCTCACAAATTATATCTAAAAAGTAAATAGCATTTCACTAAACCATACAAAATCTTAGGATTAAGCATTTAAGGAGAATATCAGTTTTAAAGTCAGGCTACTTAAAAGACTAAAAATAAGTAACTAAAATAATGAAGATTTTCACTTGGGTCCAATAGTTTAGCAATTCTTAAAAGATTAGGAAATGTTTTGAGAATGTGACACATATGAGTGCTTTACTTAAATGCAAAGGGCCCACTATTGATCTGCCACTACCTGGCTGTAATGTGATATAATAAATATTCTTTCACTTATTCATTCCGTTTTTTTTGTATATTGCAAGGTAATGTGGCAATTACTGAAGGAAACATAAACATTAAAAAAAAAAAGCCTACACTGAATCCACAATGAATTTACAATCTAATAATATAGCAAACAAGTAACGAAAAGAACAAAAACCTAGGATTTGGCTACATATTCTGAATATAAGATCTCCTTCCACTCACTTTCCTTCCTGAGGAGAAGCAAAAACAAGGTGGTCCACAACACAACTGGATAACATGACTTTTGAGCAGAAACATAAATCTATGTAAAAGATGTTCTCTTTCCATTGGTCCATGTTCCCATGCTTCCTTTGCTAGCAGCAAAGTAAAATACTAAGGACCTAAATTAGGATGTGGTCTTACAGGAAAAGAGCTGAGAAGCATTGCTTTTAGTAACCAGAGTTTTCACACTCTGTCCACTGATCCCTAAAGGCTACATGGAAAGAGAAGGGAAGGGAGCTAAGAGCCAAAACTCTAGGATCCCAGGCCTGCTTCAAACAGGATCATTTGTCTTATAAAATAAGTCTATAATGGGCTTCCATATAGGTTTATTGCTAAAAGATAAATTTAAAAATCATCTGTCTAAACCTTGGGTTAAAGATATCAGGGAAGTCCTCAGGATTCACACACTTCAAACCAGTTCACTAGGGCTAGGGATTAAACATTAGTTTGGAAACAAAAGCCTGTCAGTGATAAATAGTGCATATTTGCCTGGAGTGCCCTTTGCATACCCTTCTCTTCACACACCTATTGCTGCACAACAATATAGCATCCAGGACACCTTCCTATCAATTGGTATGAATGGAACAAGGTGCAATTCAAATATGGGGTGCCTGGGTGGCTGCTCAGTCAGTTAAGCCTCTGACTTTGGCTCATATCATGATCTCACGGTTTGTGAGTTCGAGCCCTGCATCAGGCTCTGTGCTGAGAGCTTAGAGCCTGGAGACTGCTTCAGATTCTGTGTCTTCTTCTTTCTCTGTTTTTCCACTGCTCTCTCTCTCTCTCTCTCTCAAAAGTAAATATTTAAAAAAGTTAAAAAAAACACAAATTCATAGCAAGTGACTATATCTAGCTAACAGAAGAGGCTTCATGGAGGTGACATATAGTTGAGCCTTGAGTTTATCACTTACGTAACTATTGTATGCCTGGACTCAGGTTCAGTTGGTGCTCCCTGTTTAGATAGAGCAAAACTAAAAACTATACAAGGGTAAAACTGAAATATTAGCTTTATTCACACTATTCCAGATGAAGATATTAACACAGGTAAGTAGAAGTAGTAAGATAAAAACAGGTAATAAGCAATAAATTCAATTGTTGTATTAATAACAATGGTAAGTAAAAACAGAATTCATTTTATATGCTTTTGTTTATTTTATTTTTTAAATTTTTTAATGTTTTTATTTTATACATGAGACAGAGGGAGAGCATGAGCAGAGGAGGGGCAGAGAAAGAGGGAGACACGGAATCCAAAAGAAGCTCCAGGCTCTGAGCTGTCAGCACAGAGCCTGACACGGGGTTCGAACCTACAAACCATGAGATCATGACCTGAGCTGAAGCCAGACACCCAACCTACTGAGCCACCCAGGCACCCCTACATACTTTTATTTAAAATATTAATTTAGTAGTCATTCACAGGCTCCTAAACTTTCATTTTTTACTCCCCTTTATTTATTGCATTGACAATGTACATTTCTTCTTCTCCTACAGGGTGATTCTGGAGGACCTCTGGTTATAGCACATGATAGAAACTGGTATCTTATTGGGATAGTAAGCTGGGGAATAGACTGTGGAAAAGAAAACAAGCCTGGACTTTACACCAAAGTGACTTGTTATCGGGACTGGATTAAATCTAAAACCAACATCTAATGCAACAATCACCTGTACATCCAAAATGTTAATGTGGTCGCTAGCAAATTGCATTGCTAGAACGTGTTGCTATGTATATTGTCATCGAGTTCAAGATGCAAATAAGCATGAACGGACAAAATTCCCCTTAAACATGAGGAAAGCAGACTTTCTTTTACATCATCTGAAATGTTTTGCTAACCTGAATATACAAGATATCATCAACTCCACAATGATCTGCCATTGCTGCTAAGTGTCTCCCATGATCTCCTTGCTCATTTTTCTGTTCCTACTCATTTAAAATGAGAACAATCCAGTTTAATCAGACAAGTACCAATTGGCTAAGCATTCTCTATTTCTTCTTCCCTGACAGGGCACACTGCCCTTCCCTGACTCCACCATTTTCATGTTCCTCACCAAATAATCTTCATTAAGAATCTGTAGGTTCACTGTACTAGAAAAATCAAGGTAATTACTTCCAGCCAATGTGAACACAAATGATGGAGGGGCACTAGGCATGAAACTGGGACTTAAGAGATGGCCCTCCTATCAGCCCTTTCCCATTTGTCCTCACATGCACATTCACCTCTCTCTGAGACTTGAAAAACATTGACATGACAGTGTAGATTTTAAACTCTAAACAACTACCTAATATTTGCTTTGGAACAATAAATAAATCTGTGTACCAGACAGGAAAACTGAAAACACTGCCTAGCACAGATTCTGTGCTACACTACCTAAAAATGCCTTTTTTTTCTTTTTTTTGTATTTAGAAAATAAAGAGAAAGTTTCTTGGTCTTTTTGTTAGATGGAAATGAGAAGATAAAAGGACTCTGTGAGAAGGATTTCCTTTCCATCTCTAAAAATGAGAGATGTTACAAACCTGGCATAAATTAACTTTTCACTTATGTTTTATTATATCTTACTGCATTTTCTTTTCTAAATAGCTTTATTTTCAATCAACTTCAGAACAAGTAAAGGACCCACAGAATAAGAAGCCAATATAAATTAGATATTCATAAATCATTTACATGAGAAGCCAATATAAAATTAGATATTCATAACCAATTTGATATAAGATTTTGGAAAAGATCTGATTGTCTAATATTTAAATTTACTGTTAAAAATGGCTGGCATTCTTTATAGTATTTTTGGAGAATACTCAAATAATCCAGAAAGCATCTTTGGAGAGATTTAACTTATATGACAAAATAGTCATTTTCATATGTATTTAAATGTGTATTTCCTGACACTATATATGATTATGGACTAGTATTCAACAAAACTCAAACTTTTTCTGTGCTTCTAAACCTTTGCTCCCCCTGTTATGATTAATTTGGCTAATGAAATAACTGCTGTGCTAAGATTTTCTTCTGAGTTTTATATCAGCTGAGAGTCTTTCTTGGTCCACATACATAATGTTATATTGTATACATTAAAATATATTTATAATAATAAACTCAACCTCATTTCCTTTGAATCATCAGTATATTGCATTACACATCTCAACTTTTGCCCTGCTGACATTAGTCAGAGATAATTTTTAGTTGTGGGGGGAAGGTGGCAGCTATCCTGTGAACTGGAGAATGTTTGCAACATTTCCTACCTCTATACACTAGATGCCAGTGGTAACCCCCACCAAGTTGTAATAACAGCAAATGTATCCGGATATTGCCAAATGTTGCCTGTGGGGCTAAATCACCCCCATCTGAGAACCACTGCCATGGAATCAACAGTCAGAGGAAAAAAGTCACTTGTTAAAAATCTTACAACCACAATTTTCTTACATGGGTCTGAGCATATCTTTCTTCTCCCTTTTCTTACAATGCACATGTGTTGAGAATGCTAAAAAGACCGTCTATGATGATTACTCTCATATCCAAAAAATCCTAACCAAATCAAGATCATTTGGAAAGTGAACCTGTTCGGGCGAAGGAGGCTGTTTATACAGATCTATTGAGATAGAAGTCTATCTAAAGATAGATGTCAACTGGTCTTTATAGATGAGAGAAATCTACATAAATTTCTCTCTAGAAAGAGAGATATTTGTCAAATACCTAAAGCCTGCATAATCATACCACGTATATATTCTATTTAATATTCTCTGAATGAATAAATAGATACTGCCTGAAAAAAGATTTACATATTCGGCTGAGGCAGAATGGCTCAGTCCATCATTCACTAGCATTGTAGAGTGGAGAATAGGAAGTTGCGTAGCATCACTATGCACTAAAAGCTGCATTATCTGAAATAGTAGCCACTAGTCAGACAGGACTATTTAGATTTAAATTAATTAAAATTAAGTAAAGTTCATTTAATTGAACTTTATAATAGTATCAGTTACACTAATATCATTTCCAATATAAAAGAGTCAAATAAGGCTAATGGTACCATATTGGGTAGCACAGATATACATCATTTCCAAAATCATGAAGTTTTATGGACATCACTGGCCTACAGCATTGTATGCAACTACTTGCATAAATCACTTATTCATCTAACAAACATTTCTTGAAACACTATGTGTCAGACATTGGATATTCTAGATATTGGGTATATAATTGTATATAAAACCAAGTCCTGTTCTCAAGACAACATAGAGGTAAAAGTATTTTTTTCAACGTTTTTTTATTTATTTTTTGGGACAGAGAGAGACAGAGCATGAACGGGGGAGGGGCAGAGAGAGAGAGGGAGACACAGAATTGGAAACAGGCTCCAGGCTCCGAGCCATCAGCCCAGAGCCTGACGCGGGGCTCAAACACACGGACCGCGAGATCGTGACCTGGCTGAACTCGGACGCTTAACCGACTGTGCCACCCAGGCGCCCCAGAGGTAAAAGTATTTTTGATAATTATTGTTAAAAGTAACAGAGCCTTTGGGTAGTGTGTTTGGCCATGCATATCATGGTGACTTCCAGACTCTTCCTCTAGTGTCATTGGCCCACTAGTACAGAATGTTCTTTGTATAAGCTATATCAGGCCCAGAGACCCATAAGGAAATTGAAGTGGTCACAAGTGGAATTTTCAACCTTAGACAAAGATCCCAGAACTTCTTCAATAAATAGTATATTAAAGAATAAAAACGTTTAAAAAATATTTTTTTATTATTTTATTTAAGAATAAAAATATTTCGGTAGCTTTTTAAATCAGATAATTTCTTATAACCCAGAAAGATATATTAATGGCAACAAAAGAGTAGCAAGTAATAGAGGAGCATCAGAGTGACTTAGTCACAAAATTTAAAAAATATCAAGTAAATATTTTAAGCAAGAAGCCAACCCAGGTATAAAACAGGGACTGGATTGTGCAATATGTTAATATTGTTTTATTATAGATGAATCCAAGAAATGTAGAAACAACAGATCACTATAATCCAAACCTATGTTCATCAAAAACCCAGTAAGAAACAGACCAAATGTGTTACTATGCTGCCATCTCCTGGTCTATATAATTTATTTAAATATACTTGTAATTGCATTTCAAGCTCTAAAGTTGCATAAGCTATTTTCCAACACAGATTAGTAGAAAGAAAAATCAGACAATCTCTCCCCAGTTATCTCCTGAGGTAATCAAAGTTTAAAACCGTATATCCTTAGGGCGCCTAGGTAGCTCAGTTGGTTGAACAATCGACTCTTGATTTCAGCTCAGGTCATGATCTCATGGTTCGTGGGGTCGAGCCCCACATCAGGCTTTGTTCTGAGAACCTGTGGAGTCTGCTTGGTATTCTCCATTTATCCCTCTCTCTCTATCCCTCACCCACTAGCACTCCCTCTCTTTCTCAAAATAAATAAACCTTTTAAAAAATGCATATATCCTTTCAAATTGTTCTGTTTATACAAATATAAACAAATATATTCATTCACTTATAAAGAGCTTACGCACTTTTTTAAAAAATAGCAACATTTTATATGCATTCATATATATGCAATGTGTGTGTGTGTGTGTGTGTGTGCGCGCGCGCACGCATGCACGCACGCGCGCACATGTGTGTGTGTGTGTAGTATCTGGGCTTTTGTTTCTGCTAAAATAATGTACTAGCGTAAGATATTCCCTCCAAATCAAAAAAAAAATCAGATAAACTATAGATGAAAGAAGCAAACATGGGTTCTAGGCCAGCAAATGAAAATAAAGGTGAAAGGCTACGAGACTAGGATCTCGTGAAGTGAATTACGTAGGGAGGGTAGGTGGCTGACACCCTGAGTGGAATAAAAGAACAGGTCAAAGAAACACTGTTTATGTTTTACTCTTGCAGTCCCCAACACCCTGCCTGCCCTATATTGCCTTAACAATACATTCACCTGCCCTTCAGACCAGAAACTAATCACAGCAATCCAGACAACTACTTTTGGGAGTATCAGGGCAAACACCTACTAAGGGGAGGAGGCTCTAGAAAAAGTGACCACTAATCAGATGCTTTCAGGTATTCCTCACCCTCACTCCTCCAAACCCCAGGACGGATGCATTAAAACTTAAGTAGCTGGTTTCCTCCAGTACCGCTTCCGTCTGAGGCCAGCTCTATAGCTGCTCCTCGTGTGGTCAGCCTGCACCTGCAGGGGTGAGCCACCACTGAACTTCTTAGCTGCGCTGGAGCCCCTCTCACCAGCTCATTTCTAGGGCTTTGGTAAATGGTGTGTCATCTTGGCCTTCCCATAAAGCACATCTCCCGCAGGGTCTTCTGGCTTCACATGGCAGATCCATTCCAGCATGGCCACTTCCCTCAGCTTCTTAATTTCTTCCGCCACTGCCTGCCAGGACAACTGGGACGTTTCTGTTTCCCTCAGCTTTGACTATTTCTTTCCACAAGATGTTAAGAGCCACTCCAGAAGCAAGACTTCCCCAGTCTCCTTGGGTCCTTGCCAGGGTGTTAATTCTATATTTTGAGAACATCAATGAATTCTTTTCCAGTCTTCCATTCAGCCCTCCTTCATCAAGCACACTCAAAACCCAATGTCAGGAACAGGAGTACTCTTCTCACTAATTCTCATAATCCCTCAAGCGCACAGTCTCCTTCCTCCCTTATCAGACCCAGCACATTCTAGTGGAGTTACCGACAGGTTTTCAGTTGAGGAAGGGGAAAGGGCTTGTGGGGAAAGCGCTCGCCAGTATCTTGCTGCATGGGAGAAGGGCTGGCTTTTACTAAGGAGTGAGGGACTACTTCTGCAAATTCTCAGGATTCAGAGGATCTGTAGAACAATATCCTCAAGGACATCCATACACTTGACTCCAAATTGCATTTCAAGGTCCTAGGTATTCCAAACCAGGGACCTGACCTAAAGAAGCATAGCAGATTTGCTTTGACCAAGCATTCAAATTCTGAGAAACTAACTATTAGGTCTTCATCCTGATGCTGAGCCACGTCTACTATTTCTCTGTAGAAGATTAGGGCCTCTTTGTAACCTATCTCACATAGCTTTTAACTGATTACAAAGGACTCTCAGCTTCTCCTTATCCTTCTGCAGGGCAACATGCAACTTAGCAGTAACCAGCCAACTCCACTATCTTTGTAGCACTCCTCCTTCTCATCTTGCCTCATCAATTGCCTGAACCATAATGGCTGCAATCATGCCCCTACCAGGAAGTTTTCCCAGGTCACCACTGGTGATATCTTCAGTAATTCAGGTCTCACCTTATGCCAGGGATTATCTGTGCTCTGCATGCTTCTCAGGGTGGTGTTCTCTTTACCCAACAGGCAATGTAGTGAGTTAGTCAGTCCTAAATTTTCTCAGACTATTCAATCAAACCTCAAGGTGGGATTTGAGAGATTGGGGAAATTTCTGTGAAGAAAATGGAATAATTCCTGGAAGAGTCAAAGAGACCCTAGAGAATACAGTTCAGGTTGTCCCCTTATGCAGCAAAGAAGGAAGGAAGAAGAGTTAGATAGGAAGAATCTCGTCAGATGGCTGTGCAGTCCCAAGAAAATTTGACCAAGCCTATGGGGAGTCCTCAAATCAAAGCTGTCCATCAGAAAAGTCCCACATCTCTCAGGAGTGAGCTTGCCTTAACAACTCTGCTGTGCATGGTTACAGGCTGGGAGAGGCTTAAAGGAAGCATGGCCTCCATTAGTGCAATGGATGGCTCTGAGCACAGCAGCTTGGGCCATCTGTCAATTCTATCCTGCAAATCAGGGGATCTGAGAGGCACATTTCCATTATCATCACCATCCTAGATCTTTGCCTAAAAATATGCACAGGGGCACTTGGGTGGCTCAGTCGGTTAAACATCTGACTTTGGGTCAGGTCATGATCTTGCAGTTTGTGAGTTCAAGCCCCATGTCAGTCTCTGCACTGACAGTGCAGAGCCTACTTGGGATTCTCTCTCTCCCTCTCTCTCTGCCCCTCCCCTGCTCTTTCTCTCTCTCTCTCTCTCTCTCTCTGCCCCTCCCCTGCACTTTCTCTCTAAATAAATAAATAAATAAACTTTAAAATACATAAATAAGTAATAAATAAACTTAAAAAATATGCACAAATGTTGACCCCCAAAATGGATTAGAGATGTAAGTGAGAAGGGAAAAAATGATAATGTTAAGACAAAAAAGGAGATTGTCTTTGTGACCCAGGATAGGTAATAGATTATTAAAGCAAAGTATAGAGAGTATTAACTATAAGGCAAATAATAATAATACAATGGACTATTCACTGATTTTTTTAAGTAAATGATACAATGGATAGAATGGGAAAAATATTTAAAATGCATAAACTGAAAAGATACTAGAATATACAAAATAGTCCTGCAAATCAACAAAAAAGAACAGTCTCAGAAGAAATATGAGGAAGGATATGAAAAAGCAATTTATAGAAAAGAAAACCAAAAAGTTAATAAGCATGTAAGACAAATGTTCAAATAACTAGTATTGAGAAAAACACAATTAAAATAAAAGTAAATCATTACTGTACACCACACAGACAAGTGGAATAATAGCAAGTATAGGCAAGGATGTGAACTTGGATTGCTGGTATTCACAGCCAATTTTAATTAAATTACACACACATGTCCGATGACTCCCAAATTCTGACATTTCACATCATGCATAAATTCACTTTTAAATTGTATCCCAGTACATTTTCTTCAGATTAGATCAGTTGGAAAAGTTTTAACTTCTCATATAATTTCAAGTGCAAACCAAAAATCACGAACACAGAAATTTTTCACTTGACAAGAGTTTAGCTATGAGAATAGGAGATTTATGGCAGAAGGAAAAGAAAATAAAAACATGTTATTAAGTAATTATGCCAATCCCCACAGTCCGCAGAATCAATGACCCATCTCTATTTAATTGCCGAAGGGAGGAGAGTTTTTCTCCATTTGAATAAATTGCCAGAGGTTGTTAGAAAAGCAGTCAAGGATTACTCTAGCATCTATGCAAAATAACCAACATAAATTTCATCTCTCAGAGTAATAGGCAATAGGAAGAGAAAGGTTTTATGTATTAATCTTCTAATTTAAACAGATTCTCATATTTATAACTAATACTTGCACCTAACTGCACTAACTGGTAACTTTGATTGAAATGTTAGCACATTCTGTTTGGTCTACTTAATTAATTGTGGACAGTATTATAGCTATGCCTATAATATTCCTAGGTCACTCTCCAATCCATGCCCTTTCTTTAGCGTGGAGCAGGACAAATAGTCTCCTCTTGAAACCTCTAGGACAAGAGATTTCCAAGGACTATCTTTCAGGAGATACAGAGATGCTGAGTAATTGGAGTTCAGGTATGCCCTGCTCACATCAACCAGAACTGCTCACTGTGATTTGTTTCTCAAATTAGCTTCAGCATAAAATTCAGTTAAAATAAATGGTTCTACTGCTTTATCTCCACCCACCCAAAATAACTGCTGGAATTCATTGTCATAGGAAGATATTTGTTAGATTTTGTGACCCAGTTCAATAGGAACAGAAAGAGAGGTGGGGTGTAGATTCTTGTGTGAGAGGAAGATTTCATAAAGAATAAGTACAGGTCATGACAATTCAATTGATGTGGGACACTCAGCAATGGATGCAGAGGAATCAGAGTACAATAAATTGTTTGGTTATATCGAGTTTGAGATTTCAGAAACAGATTCACACTATTCCAGGAGACAGAACTTTAATGCAGAAGAATAATAACAAATGTTTAGAGATTTGTGGGTCAAATGCATACAGGTGTTATTTGAATCTGTGGCAGTGGATTAAAAAAGATAGGTGACAAGCTTCATGATGTTTAATTTGGCAATGATTTTTTAAATGTGACAGTAAAAAAATAAGCAACAAAAGAAAAAACCGACAAACTGGATGACATCACAATTTTAAACTTTTGTGCATCAGAAGATGCTATCAACAGAGTGAAAAGGCAACCAATGAAATGAAATATTTCTAATATTTGCAAAATATTTTCAAATCATATATCTGGTAAGGGATTAATAGCCAGAATATACACAGACCTTCTACAACTCAACAACTAAAAAATAACCAACCAAATTTTAAAAGGGGCAAAATACTTGAATAGACATTTCCCCAAAGAATATATACAAATGGTAATATGTATATGATAAAACTCTCAGCATCACTAATTATAGATAAATACAAATGAAAACCACAATTAGATACCACTTCACATAATAATGGGTATTAGAACACAAAAAAAAAAGTGTTGGTAAAGATGTGCACTAATTGTGCGTTATTGGTACAAATGTAAAACAATACAACTGCTATGGAAAATGCTATGGCAATATCTTAGTCCATTCTGACTGCTATAACAAAAGTACCATGAACTAGTTGGCTTAAACAACAAACATGTATTTCTCGCAGTTTCAGAGTCTGAGAAATCCAAAGTCAATATGCTAGAAGATTCACATCTGGTGAAAGCATGCTTCCTGGCTTAACTTTTCATTGTCTCTCACCTGGTAGAAAAGGCAAGAGAGCTCTCTGGAGTCCCTTTTATTAGGGCATGAATCCCATCCATGAGGGTTCTATTCTAATGACCTAACCATCTCCCAAAGGCTCTATCTCCTAATACCATCACATTTAGGATTAGGATTTCAGCATAGAAATTTTAAGGAGATGCATTCAGTCTCCTTAAATCACTTATCGCTTAAATCACTCATCTAACAGGTGATTTCTCAAAAAATTAAACACAGAGTTACCATATGAAACAACAATTCTACCTCTGGGTATCTTTCCAAAAGAGTTGAAAGCAGAAACAAACAGATATTTGTACATCCATATTCATAGCAGCATTATTCTCAACAGCCAAAAGGTGGAAGTAACTCAAGAGTCCATTGACAGATGAATGGATAAACAAAATGTGGTATATACATACAATGGAATAATATTCTATGCTAAAAAAAAGAAAATTCTGACACATGCTACAACAAAGATGAACTTTCAGGACGTTATGCTAAGTGAAATAATCCAGTCAGACAGAAAAAGGCATACTGAATGAGTACACTCATATGAGGTTTATAAAGTACATACAGTAGTCAAATTAATAGAAACAAAAAGTAGAATGGTGGTTGCCAGGGACTAGAGGAAGGGGAAAATTGGAAGTTAGTATGCAAGAGGTACAGTGTTTCAGTTTTAGAAGACGAAAAATTCTGATGATGGGTAATGCTGGTTGTTGCAAACAATGTGAATGTACTTAATGCCAAAGAACTGAACACTTAAAAAATGACTAAAATGACTTGTTTTAGTTTTGTAAAATATGCTGTTAATATTTTTATAGGGATTGACTTAAACCTGTAGATTGCTTTGTGTACCATAGACATTTTAACAATATTTGTTCTTCCAATCCATGAGCATGGAATGTCTTTCCATTTCTTTGCATCATCTTCAATTTCTTTCATCAATGTTTTAAAGCTTTCAGAATACAGGTCTTTTACCTCTTTAAGTTTACTCCTAGGTATGTTGTGATTTTTGTTTCAATTGTAAATGGGACTGATTTCTTAATTTCTCTTTCTGCTGCTTCATTAATAGTGTATAGAAATGCATCAGATTTCTGTACATTAATTTTGTATCCTGCAACCTTACTGAATTCTTTTTCCAGTTCTAGCAGTTTTTTGTGGAGTCTTTAGGGTTTTCTATATATAATACCATGTCATCTACAAATAGTGAAAATTTTACTTCTTCCCTACTAATGCTGATGCATTTTATTCCTTTCTCTTATCTGATTGCTGTGGCTAGGACTTCCAGTACTATGTTGAATAAAAATGGGGAGAGTGGACATCTTTGTCTTGTTCCTGACCGTAAGGAAAAAGTTCTCAGTTTTTCCCCATTGAGGAAGGTGTTAGCTGTGGGTTTTTCATATAAGGACTTTATTATATTGAGGTAAGTTCCCTCTAAACCTACTTTGTTGAGAATTTTTATCACGGATAGATGTTTTGCTTTGTCAAATGCTTTTTCTTCATCTATTGAAATGATCCTACGGCTTTTATGCTTTCTCTTATTGATGTGATGTAACACGTTCATTGATTTAGGAATATTGAACCTACTCTTGCATCCCAGAAATAAATCCCACCTGATTACAATGAATGAATTTTTTAAATGTATTGTTGGATTCAGTTTGCTAATATTTAGTTGAGGATTTTTGCATCTATGGTCATTCAGATATTCTGGCCTGTACTTCTCTTTTTTTATTGTGTCTTTATCTGGTTTTGGAATCTGGGTAATGCTAGCCTCATAGAAGGAATTTGGAAGTTTTCCTTCCTCTTCTATTTTTTGTGATATGCGTATTTTATCACAAAAAAGAACAGGAGAGAGACAGCAAAGGAGGGAACACAGAACAGAAAAGACAACATGTTGAGACTGAGGCAGAAACTGGAGTTTGCAGATACAAGTCAAGGAACTCCGGGAGCCACCAGAACTAGAAGAAACAAGGAATGATTATTCCTAGAGCCTTTGGAGGGAGTATAGTCATACTGACACCTTCATTTCCGACTTCTGGTCTCCAGAACTGTGAAAAAATAAATTTCTGTATTTTAAGCCACCAGGTTTGTGGTAATTTGTTACAGCAGCCTCAAGAACCCAACACAGTGATGCAGGGATCAAGGCCATCAGCTAAAATTGAGAATGGAAGAGTAAGTGAAGTGGTTTGAAGAAAAAAAAGAGAGGTGAGAGACTGCCCAGAAGTGTGGGGAAGTGAATGGCCTAAGGACATGTAAAATGACTACCTCCAGCATCAGGAGCACACTTTAGGATCATGCACAGGAATTTAAAACTAGATCAGTTTGTGTTTTTCTACTTGGCCTGTTTATCTACACAAGAGTACAGCTAAAGAATCATGGAAACGGGTTTATCCAAAATTATCTTTTCATTGAGACAGCACAAAGTGAAAACAAAGTGAAGGAGTTGATGATATATACAAAGAAGTGACTTTAATGATTATCTTTTTTTTAACTTCCCTAATATCCAAGTACCTGAAATATATTCTGGTGCATCATAGGAACTGAGCAAAGATCTACTTAATGAGTTACTGAATGCCATGATTTTTAACATAGTAGGCTTCTCTGAAATAACCACAACACAAAGAGGATGAGCTCCTATGTGCAACACTTATTTGTCATTTGGCATCAGTTTAATTTCCTCTTATCAGACAGAGGACAAAAATATCAGTTGAAGAAAAATATTCAATCACAGAAGTTATATTGCTATTGTCTCATGATATAATCCTTATGCACTATAAGAGTTTTTATCATTTAATAGCACAATAGGAGACAAAAGCAAAGCAGTAGCATGCCAATTTAATAAGTTACACTGACAAACTTTCTTTAGTACTTATTTTCTGTGAAAAATTCCAACTTAAAAATTTTTTAATGTTCATTTATTTATTTTGAGAGAGAGAGCACAAGTGGGGGAGGGGCAGAGAGAGAGGAGGGAGAGAATCCTAAGCAGACTCTGCACTGACAGCATAGAGCCCAATGTAGGGCTCGAATTCACGGAACTGTGAGATCATGACCCGACCTGAGGTCAAGAGTCAAACTCTTAATCAACTGAGCCAGCCAGGCACCCCTCCAACTTTAAAAGTATAGGTTTGGACATGATGACTATATACAATCTTTTGAAACAGTGAATTATTGAGATCTACTTATGCAGATGCCTAAAATGAAAATATATACAATTTTATCCATATAAAAATGTGATTATTGACCATCATAACTCTTTACATCTTTACATCTTACCTTGTCACATTAGGTTAATTAGGTTGGGACGTAAAAGATAGACCAGAATAGTGGCCAAGGACTGCTACCTCTTACTACAGCCTCTGTAATCAGCTAGTGATAAGAAAAAATAAAATTATTTTTAAGGGTCAGCTTTGTATCAAGTGCCATTCATAAAGTAGGTCTAAGTGATAAAGATAAGGGCCTTTTAGAGTCAGAGACACCTGAGGGGGAAAATGCCATCTTTACCACTTTCAGATGTGAGATTAGGCAAACTATTTAACATCTATGAGTTCCAGTTTCTATTTCTGTAAAATGGGGTTAATTTGTATCCCAAAGAGCTGTTGCAAAGTATTGATTGTATTGCTTGGCCTTTGATAAGTACTGTTTACTTGCAATTTTTATAGTCTCATTAAACTGTTTTTCTATATTGATTATATATTTGTATTGAGGTGTAAATTACATTCAGTAAAATTCACCTTTTTTTAGTGACTAGTTCTATGAACTTTGACAAATAAGTTCTTTGAACTTAAAACCATCACCACAAAATATAAAACATTTTCCCCCAACTCCTAAACTCCCTTCTTGTGAATGCTTGCCTGTCACCACCAGATGCTGGAAACTCTGATTTTTGTCCTTAGAAGCTGGGCATTTTCTAGAACAGCCTATTAATGGAATCACACAACGTGTTGTCTTTTGCCTTTGAGGTAATCTCATTTAATTTGCACATATATTACTATTCTCAGAGAAGGAAAATTACATTCAGAAAGTTAAATAACTTACTCAAAGCTGTAGTTAGAAATTTCGTCCTCGCTTTATTTGTTTCAAGCTGTGTGCTTCTTGTTTGCTACACCATATTGCCTTTTGTTAGCCTACAGCTTACTGAACTTCCACTACCAATTCTGGAATTTATCTTCATATTCAGCCATTATTCCTCTACCTTCCCATAAACAGAGACTTGGAAAACTGAGGACCCAGAGGACATCAAGGCCAAAAGAGGAGTCCTGAGCAAATGGCTTCCAGGTTCTGCTGTGCTGACATTCAGAGACATCGCCATTTTATCTTAATACAGTTTACCATTCAGTTCTTGAATGTACACACACAGTATGGGGAGCATGTTACATGTACTCTCTCATTTAATTCCTACAATAGTCTGCAAAGCTATCGTTAATTCTGTGCACAGATGAGGAAGCTAAGAAAGGTCAAGCAGCAGCTATGTTAGGGGAGCCTGGATTTACAGGCAGGTGCATCTCCCTTCAACATCTGGGCTTTGTTTACCAGGCCTTCTGCCACACACTATGGAAGCTGCCGTTTATTACTAGACACTGTGCTGGGCAGTGTTATACACACCATGTCATTTAATTCTGATGAAAGCCCTGAACATAAATGGTATCAGCTCATTTCATATAGGAGGAAATTGATGCTCAAAGGGTTTAAGTGATCTGTTCAAGGTCACATAACTACCAAGGAGTCAAAATCCCATTTTAGGGGTGCCTGGGTGGCTTCTTCATTCAAGTGTCCAACTTCAGCTCAGGTCTTGATCTCACCATTCATAAGTTTGAGCACCACATCAGGCTCTGCACTGATAGCTTCAGAACCTCTGTCTCCCTCTCTCTATCCCCCCCACTCAAAAATAAATAAACACTCATTTAAAAAGTTAAAAAAAAAAAACAGTATTCCATTCTAAGTCCATGCCACTGTTGACTATTCCATGGAACCCTGTGTCAGAGAAACAGCAGGGAAAAGATGGAAAGGAAGAATGTAACTACGTGTGCTCCTTGTATAGCTCAACATAATGAGCTTCACTAAGTGTTTCTCTGTTAAATAGGAAGAAAATATATGCAAATAAACTAAGATCTTAATATTAAAAGTTAATAATATCGCTTCTTGGCCTTTTGGCTAAGATCAAGTGTAATATTAAAAGTTAATATTTCTGGGGGCGCCTGGGTGGCGCAGTCGGTTGAGCGTACGACTTCAGCCAGGTCACGATCTCGCGGTCAGGGAGTTCGAGCCCCGCGTCAGGCTCTGGGCTGATGGCTCAGAGCCTGGAGCCTGTTTCCGACTCTGTGTCTCCCTCTCTCTCTGCCCCTCCCCCGTTCATGCTCTGTCTCTCTCTGTCCCAAAAATAAATAAACGTTGAAAAAAAAATTTAAAAAAAAGTTAATATTTCTGTAGTGCTTCCATTGCACAAGGTACTATTCTAAGTATTTTACATATATTGACACATTTACATTTCTAAAAACCTTAAAAGGTAGTCACTAGTATGATTCCTATTTTACAGATAGAAACTTCTAACATTTGAACCCCACATCTAATTCTAGAGTCTATGCACTTAAAGCATTCTACAGTACTAAGATTCTTTTGAATGGTACTTTCCCTAAGTGTTAGAAGCAATGACCACTAAATTTTCATTTAAAGTAGGGTTTCCTTTTAAATGGCTATCATTTGGTTGTGAGATTATAATCAAGGCTAAACACTAAGTATATTCATACTGCATGTAGCTGTTAAAAAAGATAAGGTAAATCCATTTCTCTCAACATAAAATAGAGTATCAAGGGAAGAAAAACCAAACTGCCCAAGGAAGTATATAATACTGTTCAATCAATACTCATATATGTTTTTCTATGGGTATACATGCATGTGTCTGTTTGTGTGTAAATGCTTAGTATATTCTGTAAGAAAATGGACCTTAATAACATTAGTTGCTTCTAAGGAGAAGGAAAGGCACCATGACCACAACATGGTGAAACAGCTTCAGCCTCATTTCTAATGTTTCAGTATACACAAAAAGCAGGTATTCATGTCTGATTGAAAATTTATTGAAAATATTGTTTACTTATATTCTTTGTTTTCTTCACATTGATAAATGTCTCTCTCTTGCGCTCTCTCTCTCTCTCTCTCATGTATATATATATATACATGTATAGAAAATATATTTGTAATTCATATTACATAAATATAAATTATAGCATGTGTACGTATCACATTAAGCCATTTTAGGAAAAAATCTGGTTTGATATGAATTTATTTGCACATACTCTCAGAAGTACGTATTTTTTAAAGAAAAATAATTATATATTAATAAATTCACTCTACCCCTGTCATACATGGAGATAGCTGCTATTCAACTAAAAATTAAACATTATTTCTTGAATTATATTATGAATCTAGGTTTTAAGGATACTTGATTGTTTTTATTAAGAGCTTTTATATAAAGATTTCTTTAAGGTATTTGTATACCTACCAATAATCTTCTTTAAATTCTTAATCCTAGCACATTCCTAAAGTATTTCTCATTCAAATCCTCTCAACCAGTTTATCTCCCTTTAACAAAATTAGTCAATACCAAAAGAAACTATGTTGCTTTCTTATTGGGACTATGCTATCTCTGGGCTGTTTTCTTCAAGCTATCCTGCGGGTTGAGGCTCTCTGTTCAGACTTGTCTAACTAGTTTCATTTCAACTATTTGTAATTTGTTTTAATTTCTTTCAGCCATAGACCTCTAATACATCTAGAGGTGACATGCAGTTGATTAGAAAGTCAAGTTCAGTGGGTGCAGACCTGCAAGACCAAATTCTTCCTCTTACAGATGATGTATCGGTAAGTTCAGTTTTGTTTAGCAAATGGCTTATTTGCTCTACTGTCTGTCAGTGTCTAGATTCCCTATTATGTCAGGGCACTGCCTGTGAGATGTCCTCAGTGCATTCAATCTGTATGGATCTTGTGAGATTTCTGGAATTATTATAACATCTGGATTAATTAATCTCTGTAATTGAAATCAGTATCTTTGTATTAAAAATCATTCTTAGCATTATTTCATGTTGCCAGGTTCAATAGTTGGGATTTTAGAAGAAGTTAATGAAGAACTGTATTATATTATGTTCTGATGGAGTCTGGTTTGGGGACCTGTGGAAGGTGTTCCTTTGTTTTACAGAAAGCCTTCTTTAAGTAATCTGACTAAATTTATCTTCTACAGCATTTTCTGTTTGGTACTTTTTCTTATACCTTATAGTCAGTCCTGGGAACTAATAGGATTGGGAGGTCCATAGCTACAGAGATACCTGCCTTCTCATAGAAATCCTAGGATTCCTGTGGGAAGAAGGGAAACAGGAGACCCAAACCTGTCTATTCCCTAAAACTCTCCCATTAAATACTAAAGAAAAAAAACTGAATTCTTTCATTTTATTTCCCAAAAGGGTATTTGCCACATGCAAAGGAGAGGAAAAAATAAGATTCCTTGGAATAACTTTATATGGAATTAAAACCATGATTTTAAACATCCATGATGACAATAATACTTCACGATTGCTTTGATTTATGCCACTTTCAAAGTATTTTTACATATGCCATTCATTTAATAGGACACCCTTGTGAGATCAGAATAGGTATCGTTACTCCCTTTTTGAAATGAGGAATTTGAGGGAAACAGAAGTTAAGGGGCTTCTTTGGATCTATGGAGCTGTATGATGACAGAGTCCAAGAGCTGCCATCTACAACTTCCAAGTCCAGTATTCCCAGCCTGTCTGGGTGGCAAGGATTCTACCTGGGAAATTTCAGAGAGATCAGCCACTAAGGAAATCAGGAAATTCAGAGATCAGCTGCTGAGTTAGTGAACTCCACTGGGCTTCCTTCCCCACTAATAAAATACACATTTATATCAGTCCTATAGTGAATTGCTAAAGGGTCTCTGAGATCCTTGGGCAGCGTCTACAAGGTTTCACACATAAGCAGCACTCCATAAATATTTGTTGAACAAATGAATGAGTACACAAATGGAAATGTCTAGCATAATATTTTCCTTATTCATTAAAATTCATTGAATTTGAAAATGCCTATTTCATGTTTATGGAAGGCATGATATTGTAAAGCAGTAAGTAGTTCCAACTTTTCATATTGCACATCCCCAAAATTATTCTCTTTAAAATATCACGATTATAGACACCAAAAGTCCTCTTTTCTAATGAATATTTGTGGCTTTACAGAAAGTTTTTGGCTTCAGGGAAAAAAATTAGGAGTAATATTGGGGGTCAGTGCTATTGTTCGAGATAGCCATCACATTTGGTAAAGAAAGGAGAAGGTGGGAAACTGAATGTGTATGGTTTCTTTGAGATAACTTCATGGAACACTCACCCAGGATTTGGTAGATTTTCAGGAGATGGCAGGTCACATTAATAGGCAGGCTTAAGGATTAAAGAAAAGCAAATGCTTAATTACTACTATGACACCCTACATTCCACATATAGTACTTCTACAATATGTTTTATAGCCATGCTCACCATTCTTCTCTATTAACAAGAAATATAATGTGGACTCCTTCTCAAACTTTATTTGATCCATATCTTTGCTGTTTCTGCTACATTGAACTTTGGCTACTTCTCTATGTTTCATGACCATCTTCACTGTATTTCAGAGATAGTCCTTAGTGCTCAGACTTTGCTGTGAATACCCATCTTCATTTGCCTTTAGCAATATCCATACCCCTACTCCTTCCTATACGTGTATTAATTGGGTGATTCATTCACTTAAAAATCTCATTATTTTTCATATAAAAGATAAAATATCAAATGACTCATCATATCAACAAACAGGTTACTGTCTTGTTCCCAGAAGTCTGGCATCGTTCTCTTCTTACAGCTCATTATTTTCAATATTGCTTATTAATAAATGTAAAAATTACGTTCTTTCTCTTCATTATCATCCTTAAAAACATTTTTTAATGTTTATTTAATTTTGAGAGAGAGAGAGAGAGAGAGAGAGAGAGAGAGAGAGAGAGAGAGACACAGAATCTAAAGGAGGCTCCAGGCTCTGAGCTGTCAGCACAGAGCCCAACACAAGGCTCAAACCCTCATGAACCATAAGATCATGACCTGAGCTGAAGTCAGATGTTTAACTGACTGAGCCACCCAGGCGCCCCTTCATTATCATCTTTTAGAGAAAAAGGTAGTCCTGGGCAAATCTTTATAAATTTTGATGATTTAAAGTTTAATTTCATTTTGAATACTCATGTCAATCAACTTGTTAATTTGCCAAATTTATTCTCTAATTTATTCAAAAACTATATCTTCAGGGTTAAAACCAAAATAACAAAGTAAAACCTTCATGTTACTTACTGATCACTAAATTGTGTGTAAATTAGTAACTAAATTTTACTGTTTTGTTAGTTTTCAACAACTCATAGTGCCATATGCATGCTATATTATATTAGTTCATTCATTCTCACAATCCTACAATTAGATGCCATTATTATCTCCACTGTATAGATAAAAGTTAATTGGCCCTACATTACAGGCTAAGAGAGCCAGAATCTGAACTTAACTATTAGGATATCCTGCTTTTCTTTCTTTGATAATTTTCAAGAGAAAACAACTTTTTGTTTTTTCATACAAAAACTGAGTAAGAGGGGTGCCTGGGTGGCTCAGTTGGTTAAATGTCCAACTTCAGCTCAGGCCATGATCTCACAGTTCATGAGTTTGAGCCCCGCATTGGGCTCTGTGCTGACAGCTCAGAGCCTGGAGCCTGCTTCAATTTCTCTGTGTGTATGTGTGTGTGTCTATCTCTGCCCCTCCCCGACTTGCTCTCTGTGTCTCTCTCAAAAAGAAACATTAAAAAAAAATTTTTTTAAACTGAGTATGAAATTCATAGTGCTAAAAATGATTCACTGAGTTGGGTTTTTTCTGTAGTCAATAAATTGAAATATGTATTCATATCATTAAGATTAAAGGCTAGTATCTTCTTTGTTTTGCTTTCCTACTTTTCCACTTGTGTGGCATATAGGGAATAAAACACTTATGGATAAAAATAGGCATTCTGGCAGATATGTATATAAAGTACTTGGAAACCAAGATGTTAAGAATTTATGATCAGGTAAGTGTAGGAATCCTTACTGGGTGGTAGTTTATTTGTAATTATTATAATAACATCTGCCATTTATTATCTATTTACAAAATGTGAATCATTTTGCATACATTGTCTCATTCATTATTTACAGTCCTCATACAAGTTAGCCTATTTTAAAGGAAAAAAAAAAAGCTACCCAAGATCAGAGTTAGTGACTTTAACTCAAGCTGTACATGCCATCCTATATTCCCAATTCATTAACAGCTGGGGCTGTGAAACATCTTGGGCAATGACAAGAAACTGACCTACTGGGGATATAGAAATAAGATAGGCAACATTTGAATAATATACTGTGAAAGGCTTCACGTTCATTATCACAGTGGTCTGGTTACAAATGGGACAGACAGCCTTAAAGTCAGACAGTTAAGGACTTCCTTTCCCTTATCTCTGGTACCTGTGTTGTTTGCCTCTCTGATTCTTAGTTTCCTCCTTAGTGAGTCGGTGATAAGGTAACAACGCCTACTCCACAAAGCTGTGTCAACAATTACATGAGATAAGTCACATGAAAACTCCTGAGCCAGAGTAGGAATTTGATATGTGCTAGAGCCTTTCATTTACTCACTTTATTGCCTCACGTCTCTGGGTACTATTTATTATCACCACTTTACAAGTGGAAAAACTGAAATTCAGAGAGGTTTCAAAAACATCTCAAGATATATGTCAAAAAATTAAATGCAAGGACTGAGGCCAAACACTTCTGATCCTAAAAGGCAGAGGATGCCTGGAGAGGATTTGTCTGGGCAGGTAAAGACTTAAAGGAAAATTTTTAAATATTTTTCTCAGAAAAACTCCCTGTGTTTTCCTTTACTAAACCACTAAACTCCTTTCCTATGTCACTACTCATACTTATGATACCAGCTGTGTCGGTTTTTGTCAAAGCAATTCTCCAACATCAGCTGGGTATCAATTCAATTTTGACATTAACTGGAGTTAGCACAGACACCACAGGTTAAGGGCTTGGTCCATAAGACTTCCCCTGCCCCCATTTCAGACAGAAATCCCAAGTCCAGGTTGTTGTTACCTGTGTTCTTAACGACTGGCTATAAATTGGAGCTTCCCACAACTCCCTCCTTTATTTTAATATGCTAGGGTGGCTCACAGAATTCAAGAAAACAGTTTACCTAGTAGATGATCAATTTATTCCAAATGATATTAAAGGATATGAATGAACAGCCAAATGAAGAGATACATATGATGAGGTTCAGAAGGGTCCCCAGTACAGGAGATTTTGTCCTTGTAGAGTTGGTGGTATACCACCCTCCCAGGACAGAGATGCCCAGCACCAACTCAGAAGCTCTCCGAACCCCATACTATTGGGATTTTCATGGAGGCTTCATCGCATAGACATGATAAATTCTGAATGCAATCTTCAGCTTCTCTCCCATTCCCAGAGGTTTATATGGAGGGGTTGGTTGGGAGGGAGAAGGGGAATGAAGCTGAAATTCCAAGCTTGTAACTATAGCTTGGTCTTTCTGGTGACTAGTCCCTATCCTGAAGCTATGTAGGAGCCCACCCAGAGTTACCCCATTGGAACAAAAGACATTGCTATCACCCAGGAAATTCCAAGGGATCTAAGAGCTCTGTGTCAGGAACCAAGGTTAAAGACCAAACAGAACAAATGATGTTCCTGGTGCTCTTATCACTTAGGAAATTATAAGGGATTTAGGAACTCTGTGCCAAGAACTGGGACCAGAGATCAATATATACTTTTTCTATTATATCAAAATTTTTAATGCTCATTTTTGTTACCTTAATGGAAATTTATTATTTGTGTAATTTTAAATATTTATAGAAAAGAAGTTTATAATACTTCATTATTTTCAATCACATGGCACAGATTGAGACAAAAACACTATGGGTTGTACCACGAATTACATAAGGGTAGAATCCATGTTTTATTCATCCACGCCTTTCTAAGCTTTGAATGATGCCTTAAAACAAAATAGAGGCTCAATAAAATATTGTGAAAAAAGAAAGATGGGTGGATAGGTGGACAGATGGACGGATAGTTGACAAAAGGACAAAGGAGGAATAACACTGTAATAGCTAATCAATTCTTAGAAGTAGTTTGTTAGGGCATATTTATGGTATACAAGGCTCTGACCAAGGCATTTGAATACAATTTATTTTTCACACATGCATAGCATCCCAGTGTGGACCTTTGCCTCTTATCTGATACACATTTTACAAACCTTAATAGGTGGGACTGCATCTTATGCCAAAACATGTCAGGACTATACCAAACACACACATATAACACACACAAACACACGTGCACATACACCACATAATGTTTGGTGCTATCTTTTCTATAAAGTATAACATTCCATAATAAGTTTCTGTTTTGTTACTCAATCCCTTATTCCCACATTAATATTGTACTTATAAAACAGCATCTGCATTTTATTGTCACTCTGGGCCAGCCACAGTGGAACATATTTTTTGTGGATTAATACTGCATTAAAAATATTTGGGGTATTTACTAATACCCCTCCTATATAAGCTCTTTCCTGTAGGGCCACTCCAAGATGATCCTAAAATCTAAAATACTACTGGTCTCAATTACCTACCATAAAATTCTCCTAGTAAAATGCCCATTGTCTCAGCATGGCTGATTTCTATCAAGTGTGTAATAATAATAACAACAAAAATCGTGATACTATTTACTATGGGCTGGTCACTTTACATGAATTAATGTACTTAGTGCTTATATAAATCCAATGAGGTAGGTATTAATCATTTCCATTTTCCAAATGGGAAGACTAAGACACAAAAGGGCCAAATACCTTGCTTCATATTGCAGAGCCACCAAATGACAGAGCTAGGACTTGAGCTCAGGTAGTCTGGCTCCAGAGACTCGTTTCTTATCATTTAATGCTATACCACTCTCAATTAGAAGTTAGCTCAATGATGGTGCATTAATTTAAACTAACATGTGACTGTGCTCTACCCCTAATCCAAAGTCTAAGTTCAAAACTATTTAAGAAAGGCTTTGCAGCTATAAGCTAGCACCGTGAACCTTCATTTTGCTGTTATCTGAAGATGGAAGAGAGTTAAATGCCTAACCTCTCAGAATACAGCCAAGAAATCCCTCTTACTAAATCAGGACAGAACGATCTAGAAGGGACAAGAATCTGAAATTGATTTCACTCATTAGGGTTGGGTAGTTGCTAAAGACAGAGCTACAAGGCTTTAGAGTAAATCCAGCTTAGCAAGCCAGACATGACTAAGCAGTGAGTAACTGTGCAGGGAAGTGGCAGGAGGTGGGAGTTTCCCTCCATGGGGATGAGGTATCCATGGGGAATCTAGGAAAGGTGTTCTCAATCCCTTTAGCTTATGCTTTCCTCTTACAGCCTTAAAATTCTCATTCATGCTCCTTTTTTGCCCGTGTGCCCAATTTCCATCCCTGGGACCAGAGTAAAGACATTCCCTTAGATAGGTGAAGAACTAGTCTTCTCTTCTCTGGGTCCTAATTTTCCTTTCCTGAGACCTCTGAATTCAGCTCAGCTTGAATAATTTCAACATTTTCCACAGAAACTTTTCTTTGCTCTGGACTCACAATGGTATTTTATTCAATTCTGCCCCTCGCCCCATTGTCCCTCCCATATCTGGGAGTTAAACACTGAAGGAATATAAAAAGTTTTCTTCGTTTCTTCTTTTTTAACCTCCTGACAAGCATTCCATGGAGCATCACAGTGGCATAAATATATCTAGAGCTATGTTTTCAAAGCTGTGTTCTGTAGAACATCAGAATCCCACAGGATATGAGTAGATATGGTGTTTTTTAAAAAAACGTATATTTGAGGGGGACCTGGGTGACTCAGTCAGTTGAGTGGCCAACTTCGACTCAGGTCATGATATCCTGGTTTGTGAGTTTGAGCTCCACATCAGGCTCACTGCTCTCAGCCTGTCAGCTCATAGCCTGCTTAGGATCCTCTGTCCTCCTCTCTCTGTCCCTCCCCCACTTGCACTCTCCCAAAAATAAATATTGAAAAGGAAAGAAAGAAAGAAAGAAAGAAAGAAAGAAAGAAAGAAAGAAGGAAGGAAGGAAGGAAGGAAGGAAGGAAGGAAGGAAGGAAGGAAGGAAGGAAACGTAATTTAAAAAACCTTTATTTCAGTCCAATTCAATAAATAGTATTCAAGATTCTGCTAAGAATCAGATAATGTATGAGGCACTGGGGTTGTATCAGTGAAAAGAATATATACAAAACCAAGACAGAAATATTGTTCACATTTATTTCCACTTAAAACCAGATTCTGAGACTTCTAGAAGTGAGGGTCCTCTCTAATTTTATTTAACCCATTTTTTTCAAACCTGTTTGAATATGGAAAACCTCCTTTCCCCCACCACCTGGGAACATTTTTGGAGAAATGTCTCAATGCTATATATGATGTTTTCACTATCTTCAAGATCTTGCCCACTTTGGGGTAAAAGGATATTTATACACATTTCAGGAAATAAAATATATAGAGAACTTGTAGGAGTATGAAAAAAAGTGTCAAATTAGATAAAAGCCTTCAACGTTTACAGACAACCCCCAATATGGTTATCATATCTATCCCTACCTCCCCTCTGCCCACTCCAGGTGACCTCTGCCACTGTTATAGGAGATTCTACGGGGAGGGAGAGAAGGGAATCCTAACTTTTTCAGAGTTCATCAAAGTGTAAAGCCAATAGAAAGGAAGATGTGAAAGCAAAATAAATTTCAGACTTAACCACAATGAGGGTGGGTGGCCTCTCTGATCAAACAACCTCTACTTTCACTTCCTAAAACTCTTCACTTGCCTTTCATGCCGCTTGAAATACCACCCATTATTCATCTGAGTTCATAGGAAACCTGTTCTAAAAAAAATGTAAAAATCACTCTCAGAAAGAAGTTTGATATCACAGAGAAAAATGGGCTTTTGAGTCACAGAAGCCCAAGTTAGGTTCTAGTTCTGCATACTGGCTTCATGAATGGAGCAAGTTAGTCACCTATGAAGCAAAGATACATAATTCTACTGACAAGCATGTTTGGAGGATGAGATATGACGATATACCAACAACTCCTACAAAGTCAGCATTTACTACCTAGTAGCTCTTGTTGTCACTCTTAGTATTAAATGGTCACCCTAAAATAGCCACTGTGGAAGACAGTATGGAGGTTCCTTAAATACAAGCATCCTATGATCCAATAATTCCACTATAGGATATTTACCCAAAACATACAAAAACACTAAATTCAAAGGGATACATGCACCTCTATGTTTACTGCAGCATTATTTACAATAGACAAATTATGTAAGTGGCCCAAGTGTCCTTTGATAGATGAAAAGATAAAGAAGAGGTGGGGGTGCCTGGGTGGCTCTGCCAGTTAAGTGTCCAACTATTGATTTTGGCTCAGGTCATGATCTCACAGTTGGTGAGATTGAGCTCCATGTCAAGTTCCACACTGACAGCCTGGAGCCTGTTTGGGATTCTGTCTCCCTCTCTCTATGCCCCTCCCTTGCTCTCTCTCTTTCTCTCTCTCTCTCTTTCTCTTTCTTTCAAAATAAATAAACTTTAAAAATAAAAAAAGAGGTGGTATACACACACACACACACACACACACACACACACACACATACATACAATGGTATATTATTCCACCATAGAAAAGAATGAAAACTTGCCATTTGCAACAAGGATGGAGCTAGAAAGAATCATGCTAAGCAAAATAAGTCAGGGAAGGACAAATACCATACAATTTCATTCATATGTGGAATTTAAGAAACAAAAGAGCAAAAAAAGAGAGACAGATAAACCAAGAAACAGACTTTTAACTATAGAGAACAAACTGCTGGTTACCAGAGAGGAGGTTGGTGGGGGATGGGTGAACAGGTGAAGGGGATTGAGCACATTTACCATGATAAGCACTTAGTAATGTGGAAGTGCTGAATTACTATATACTATGCCTGAAACTAATATACCACTATATGTTAATTATACTGGAACTATAATAAAACACTTAATTAAAAAATTAAATTAAATTAAATTAAATAATTAAACAAAATAGTCCCAGAGTACCCAAACAAATATTCACATGTCAGAGTATATTAGGTTACCACAAAATGTTGCTCTTCTGTAGCAAATATCTGACTTGAGTGACTCAAAGGAAATGACGATTTTCATTGGTAGAAAGACAATTTGGCACTTTGGCTCTAGAACAACTTTCCTCCAGGGATGGGCACCATGCTAGGGAAAGAAGAGCAAAGTTTTTTGCACCAAATGCCTTCTAGGAATTTGATGCACTTAACACCTTTGTTCAGTTACATTAGAAGTTCAGTAAACTTGTAGGTGGCCTGGGAAGCTAACCAATAATTTATTTTTAAATAAGATTGCATGTTTTAAACTTCAAGAAACTATCTTTATGAAGATTTATGGGAACAGAACCTGTCTGCAAATTGGCATTTGAATACTATTCACATGCATTTACATTTGTATAATGATAACATGCATCTACAAGAAAACAGAAGACTGATCCTGAAATTAGAAAATTAGAGTTTATAGATAAAACGATAATGGGCATGTGGTTGACTGTAGAGCAAGCCTAAGTTTCTGCCTTCAGGGAAGGCCTTTCTAGAAAAAGGAAAATCCATGTCGATAAAGAGGTCTATGATGTCTTTTGCTGACTCAAACCTCTTTGAACTCACACATATAAAAGTCCTCAGCTTAGAGTCTGGTTACTGAAGAATATCCCAACTCAGATCATTAACAGTTCAGACTGCCCTATATATTCCTCAAGATGTGTATTTTTCAGTCTGAAAAACTGCAGAAAGCAAAGTCACAAAATTATTCAAATTATCACCATGTTTTCATTGACATCTTTGGAAAAATGATGCCATGCATATGCCCTTTTAAACACTGAATACTCAAACTTAATGAAAGTAAATGAATATGATAAATTTGATTTCATACAGATTATAAATTGTGTTACTCTGAATTAAGTATCATCTGTACTTGCCCTTTCCTTTAAGGAATGCAGAATGCCAAATAGGTCTTAAACAGGGATTACTTTTAGCTGCCTTCTCATTTCAAGTTCCAAGAGTTTATTTTGTATTCCCCCAAATTTTTAGTTGAATAAAATATCCCTTAGTCTTCTTCTAATTGTATATTCAACATAGAAACTTCCTTTTAATGAAATAGTTTTCTACAACCCCCACAAAAATTAGAAATTTTAAATATCACATGCTTTCTCTGAAGGCTATAGAGATTTCTGTCCATTTTCATGAAAGTTATATTTCCAGCTATGATAAAAAAAATTTTTAAATGACCTCTAAGATTCTCATCCCTCAGTGTACACACTCCTGGACACTCAAACACTAATTTAGGTGCTGCTGTGAGGGAATTTTGCAGATATAATTAAGGTCTCAAATAAGTTGGCTTTAAGATAGGGAAATTGTCCTTGGTGGACCTACTCTAATCAGGTGACACCTTTGAAAAGGACTAGGCTCTACCTGGAGAGATATTCAGGATGTAAGAGATTTGTTGGGAGGGTGATTCTCCATTGCTGGCTGTAGAGATGGAATGGGCCACATGCAAAGAATGTGGTGGAATCTATGAGCTGAGAGAGAGACGCCTGTGACAGCCAGCAAGAGAACAGGGACCCCAGTTCAACTTCAAAGAACTGAGCTATGCCTAGAACTTAAGTGAGCTTAGAAAATGATCACAAATGTCAGATGAGATAGCTGCCTCAATCAACACCTTGATTTCAACCTTGTGAGATCCTGAGCAGAAAACTCAGCCATGACATGTACAGAACCGTGAGCTAATAAGTTGGTATTGCTTTAAGCTGCTAACTTTGTGGTAATTTGTTGCACAGCAATAAAAAATTAATACATCAGTGTTTGTTTTCTGATGCAAGTAAAGCAGGAAAAAAAAATGCGTGGGCACAATGGTGCAGTGCATCTCTACTTACAATCAGGCTAGATTCCCAAGGCTTTACTGAGCCTATTTTTCTCCAAATCTGAAGTGATATTATGCAAATCACTAGCAGGACCTCTCCAGAATGGAAAGTCAATGATGCATATTGGCTTTCATGCATCTCTTCATATTATCATATTATTCATAAAAGTTGATACTGAGTTGACAGTTTATTCATACAGGATTAAATAGCTGCAGATTTAGACTATGGCTCCCGAAGCTTTTGTAATGTGGCATTGTACACCTGTTATTCCCCAGAGGTTCTCACAAACGGAGAACCTAACACACCTATTTGTTGGTTGCCATTCCCCCTGCCCAGATGTTCACAGCTCCTGGTATGGGATTTGTAGATATGACTGCCACGGCACTTGAAGCAGTGGGCTATTGGTTGTTGAACAACTCCTCTGCTAAGAGTCCTACCATTCAGTCTGTAACAGTGATGTGATCTTCCTGTCATCTACTTTCTCCATTTGCCCTATTCAGAGAAACTCTGATGAGAAGACAGATTTGAAAGCCCTTAAGTCTCCTTAAGTTCTAGCCTTCCTTCTTTGGTTATCTTATTGATTTTGAATGTCTTGGAAACATACTAAGATTCTCTGAGAAAATGAATGGTCAAATAAATGAAGAATGAATGGAGTGAATAGATGAATATATAAAAAATAAATCAACTTAAGAGAATGCACTCAATGGAGTGGAAGTGTGGCACTGCGGGAAAAACAATGGTGCCCTAGGAGTTAGAAGGCGTGAGTCTGAGATGACCACTAGTTCTGTTACATCAGAGGTCGTTTAATCATCTCTGGGCGTCAGTTTTCTCACCTGGAAAATGTGTTACATTCTACCAAATAGTTTCTAAGTTATCCTTAACTTCTGAATTTAGGTTTTATTTTAAAAAAATTTTTTAATGTTTATTTGTTATTGAGAGACAGAGAGAAACAGAGCGTGAACAGGGGAGGGACAGAGAGAGAGGGAGACACAGAATCCAATGGAGGCTCCAGGCTTTGAGCTGTCAGCACAGAGCCCGACACGGGGCTTGAACTCTCAAACCACGAGATCATGACCTGAGCTGAAGTTGGTCGCCTAACCCACTGAGCCACTCAGACACCCCTGAATTTAGGTTTTAAATCATTCAAGAGGCTAAATAATGTTACACTCCACAGAGCTTCTGTTTGTTGTTATATTCTGGCACCTTAATTCTTGTCCATTGGAAGACACACTGCCTCTCCACAGCCAGCTGTCTAGATTCTTTTTAATCAGCCAATGCATACACTGTCAATATTTTCTATACCCAACAGAATTCAAGCCTCTCAAGCTCCACTAGGTTTATTGGGTAAATGTATTGCTTATGCCAAAGCTATTATCTTCTTAATTATTTAGGTCCATATGACTTGTATCTTTTATGCTTTCATTTACATATAAAATATGTCTATATTCAAAAGAAAAAATTCTTGTAAATCAACCAATATTGATTAAAATTACACTCAGTGCAGGGGCGCCTGGGTGACTCTGTCAGTTAAGCATCTGACTTTTAATTTCAGTTCAGGCCATGACTCATTGTTTGTGAAATTGAGCTTCACATCAGGCTCTATGCTGATAGTGTGGAGCCTGCTTGGGATTTGCTCTTTCTCTCTCTCACTCACACTCTCTGTATATCTCAAAATAAATAAATAAACTTAAAAAAATTAATGAAATAAATAATATAAAAAATAAAATTACACTCAGTGCAAAGCATTGGACTAAATCTTGTAAAGGAAAAATACCTTCTGTCCCCAAAGAGGTTGGTTTAGCAACACACACCCACCCAAAGCTAAATTCTAATGAAAGAGGTAAATAAAGTTGATTATAATGGCAAGTTGTAGAGAAAGAGACTACAAAATGAGTTAGAAGACCAGGACCTTTTTAAACCATTTGACTCTAATCAAGTGTCCTCTCTCTCAGCCTCTGTTATTTCATATATAAAGCTGGCATAATATCTTCCTCTTACGGATTTGTAAAATTCCTACTCTTTACCAGGCACCTTATTAAATCTTAATGATAAAAAGATGAACAATACCAGTCTAGCTCATTGAGGAGTTCACAATTAAATTTAGATTAATATACATGCAAACAAATACTTGACACAATGTCATTAGCACTATTGTTGATAAGAGATGTGGACTGACAGCACAGAGAGCCAGTGCCTCTAGAAATAGAAACCACGAGCAATATTGTACATTCCCAGATCCTGATCTTAATACGTCCCTTCACCCCAAGATAACCTTGATGCATATCCAAGACAAATGTATTCTTGCTGGAAAAGGTAGACCAAAGAAACTTGCTGTTGTCCAAAGGAGAACCAGAAAGCTTGTAACTGTTACAGTGTAAGAGTAACCTGCTGAGTTTTCCTTTTTACAGGACAGTAGGATTTGGCACCCAGAGCAGAAGTTTGAAACCATGGATGATTGCCCTTCTCATTGTGTTATTACTGACAGTGGTGGCAGTGACCATTGCTATTCTGGCCGACTTGTTAGTCTCTGGTAGGTAAAGATTGTGAATTTCACTCAGCTTGATTTCATTTTTCTGCAAACTTTCATTTGTATATATGTAAATGTAATTTTATCTAAAAGTATTTTTGTGCTTTTACCAGCATTTAGAATTTAATTTTTTTCAGTCATTTTATAAAAATAATTATTGAATGCCTATTGTATATGAGTACTTTTCTGGATGACTCAAGGTACAACATTATATAAAGCAGACCAGTTTCCTATCTCCTTGGAGCTCACAAGCTAATATTCTTTTAAGACTACACAAAAGATCAAAAATGGTAACTGAAAGAGGTGCCTGGGTGGCTCAGTAGGTTGAGCAGCTGACTCCTGATTTCCCAGGGTCATGGGATCAAACCCCACGTTGAACTCTGTGCTGAGCGTGGAGCCTGCTTAAGATTCTCCCCTCTTGGGGCAGCTGGGTGACTCAGTCGGTTATGTGTCTGACTTTAGCTCAAGTCATATCTCACAGTTCATGGATTAGAGTCCTGCATCAGGCTCTATGCTGACAGCTCACAGCCTGGAGCCTGTTTTGGATTCTGTGTCTCCCTATCTCTGCCACTCCCCTGTTTATGCTCCGTCTCTCTCTCTCTCTCTCTCAAAAACAAATACTTAAAAAATTTTTAAAAAAAGATTCTCCCTCTCTCTCTGCCCCTATCCCCCACTCACACACTTTCTCTCACTCTAAAAAGATTTAAAAACTAAAAAAAGTAGCAACTTAAATCTACTGGTAATCATAATAAACAACTCTAACCATTCAAGTGAAAAACTATGATAAATTAGTTATTATATTAGTTATTAAAACTGACTCATTTACTCATCATTATGTCCACCAACATTTCAAGGGACAAAGAAAAACACATGTCCAACAAAATAATGAATTTTGAAATAATTGGTAAACTATAAATATGACAAATATTGTTACTTATTTTTAGAGAAAATTTTATCCTTTCCTAAATGATATTCACGTATTTTTTAATTGCCTGATATATTTATAATCACACAAATAATGCATTTCAGAATTCTTTTTAAATTACATGTTTCTCTGCACAGACTGCAAAGCATTAACATTTGTTGACAAATCTCCACAGGGTCACTCACACAGATGTGTTTGATAAAACAACTACCTCAGGCTTCTTACTTGAATGGCCTCACCTATTGTCATCTTCCTCAGACTTGTGGCGGGGGGGGGGGGGGGGGGGGGGGGGGGGGGGGGGGGGCTGGTGAAGACTCTATCACAATCATTAAAGGTTTTAAGAACACACTCCTGGGCTTTTTGTAACAACCCCACCTGTAGTTTATGCTAATGGCAAAAGATTCTCAGGTCATTTCATTTGACTGCCTACAAGCCCCTTAACTAGGAGTATAATGTTTGATAATGATATGGATTGTGCAGATGAGTATCAGGGGGACCAAAAAAAAGCACTACAGAGCCCAGAAACGTACCACCTAGAAGATGTACCATTCTGAGATCCCTCTCTCTTTCCTAGGTCCATAGCTGGGAAACCCATTGTGCCCACTGTGTCCTTCCTAGGCCAGACTCCCTAAGGAGAGATGCTATTCTGTGGCTGCTCCGTTTTTCTATTTTCAACTCTATGTAGGGGCGCCTGGGTGGCTTAGTCAGTTAAGCATCGACTTCAGCTCAGGTCGCGATCTCATGGTTCATGGGTTTGAGCCCTGCCTTGGGCTGTGTGCTAACAGCTCAGAGCCTGGAGCCTGCTTCAGATTCTGTCTCCTTCTCCCACTGCCCCTCCCCTGCTCACGCTCAGTCTCTGTCTCTCAAAAATAAATAAATGTAAAAAAAAATTAACCCTTCGTAAATTTCTTGCCCCCCCACCCCCAGAAGGCCAGACTCCTAAGAATATTAGATTTCTTAGGAGCCCCACTGCTCTGTTTTATCTTTCCCAGCAGCCAAGCAGAGATCTGACTGATTCACCCCACTTACACACTGTTCTTATCTCCCACCTCTGACAGTTTGTTCCCTTTCTTTTCCTGTCTTTCTTACTTTGCCTGGCTCTCCCATTATAAATCAAAATTCACAAGGATGTTCATATACATCTACTTCTAGCAGAGTATAAGGTGGTATACATTTTACCTCAGCAAGACCTAATATAGGAATTAAATGTTTCAGCTTTAGAGCTAGTCTCTCTAGGTTTAAACTCAGGCCAACTCACTAGTTATATCGCATAGAGCAAGTTACTTAACACCTCTGTGCCACACTTTCTTCACCTGTGAAATGGAGGTGACACCAATCTCAGGGAGCTAGAGTGAGAACCAAATGAATTAATACATGTAAAGTGCCCAGAACAGTGTTTGGCAATATAGTAGACACTCAATAAATTCCAGTTATTATTAACATAAAAGTTAATTATTATCTTCATTATATTTATTAAGAAAGTAAATTAGAAAAAAGTCTCAATAATAATTCAAGACTCTATACTAACGCCATTATATCTGTGCCTTAGATCCTGAAATCTAATCATGTACTTTCCTACTTTTCCTTTTTATCACAGGACAGAAAACGGAGTATTATCATGGAACATTTAAAATTTCAGATCTACAAGTCAATAGAAATTCTAGACAAAACAACACATACAACCTTAAGGACTTAAAGGAGATGAGTGAGAATTTGGTAAGTCAAATGTATTCTTTCTGTTTTAAAACAATGTTGAAGGAAGAGATTTGTGGATCATTTCCCTGAATATTTCTCAAAAGACTATTTTCAGACCACTTGCATTAAATCACCTTGAAAATTCCTAGGCCCCATTCCAGACCCACTGAATCAGTGTCTAATGGGATGGGTTGGCAGGGACGGGGGAACAAGGAAATCTCCATCCTGATAAACAGTGATTCTGATAAACCACCCTTTGTGACTCAACCACCTTATCTAAAGGTAAGAGAATTGGGGCATCTAGGTGGCTCAGTTGGTTAAGGGTCTAACTGTTGATTTCAGCTCAAGTCATGGTCCCAAGGTCATGGTATCAAGCTGCATGTTGGGCTTTGCACTGAGCCTGGAGCCTACTTAAGATTTTCTCTCTTTCTCCCTCTGCCCCTCTCTCTTCCTTGCTCTCTCTCTCTCTCTCTCTAAAAAAAAAAAATAAATAAATAAATAATAAAAATCCATAAATGGAAGTGAACAAATGCAGAATGCATTTATGATAGTAATACTGTGTTTGAAAGTGGACTTTTAAATATCAATAAATCATGTATTTCTCAGAGTGAAGGAGCTTCACATGCAAAGACTGAGATAGGTAATGACAGATTACAATCATGAGCACATGCAAGGCCCTTCGCTGGCTGTCATTATTTATTACTCTCATTTTTTCACAAAACGTACTCCCATTCACCTCCCTCAGCAGGCAACCCTTCTTTGTGCCACATGTATTCTTTTGTTTGTATTCATTCCTGTAAAAATGTATTTTGTTGTTTTGTGTGCACATGCTTTTAATTTATTCTTTGTGTTATAAATCATTCATCTTAGTCATTTTGGGCTACTACATCAAACTACCAGATACTGAGTGGCTTGTAATATCAGATATTGATTTCTCAAAGTTCTGGAGGCTGGAGGTCTGAGATCAGGGAACAGCCAGGTCAGATTCTGATAAGGACCCTCTCTCAGGTTGCAGACTGCAGACTTCTCAGTGTATACCCACATAGTGGAGAACAGACCTAAAAAGCTCTCTGGGTCTCATTATAAGGGCACCACCAACCCCACTCATGACCTAATCACCTCTCAAAGGCCCCACCTCCTAACACCATTACATTGAGAGTTAGCATTTCAACATGAATTTGGGGGCAGGAAACAAATATTCAGTCCATGGCATCACTTTTTGTTTCATGCCTTTTTACTCAGAACTTTTTTTAAAGCTCTGTCCATGTTGCTAAATGTACACATAATTCACTGCTATTGGCTACTACAAAATGGTTTATAGTGTGTTTTGCCATATTTTACCTCCTACCTATCATCCCAAGAAATGCTGCACTAAATAGCCTCCTACTTGTCCCCTATAGACCTGTGCAAGTTCTTCTGTGAGCAGAATTACTGGGTCACTGGGTGTGTACCCACTTAATTTAACTAATTAGTGTGGATTGCTCTTCAGAATGGCTGACCCAGTGTACACGCCCATCTGCAGTGCATAAGGATTCCTATGTCCCCACATCTTTGCCAACACTTGGTATTATTTGGCTTGCTGACTTCTGCCAGCCTAATAGGCAATAAGTTATGTCTTTTTGTGATTTAATTTACATTTTTCTAATTACTGAGTTTGTGCATTATTAAATATGCTTGTTAGCCTTTCGAGTTTTCATTTTTATAAATTGCTTGTACCTATCCTTTACCTGTTTTTCGGTTAGAGTCATTTTGTTTTATTAGTGTTATTTTCTAGAAGTTCCTTATATTTTCTAGATATGAACAGTTTGCTGGTTGAGGAAATTATAATCATCCATTCTATCTTCTATTAATTTGGACCATGTTGTCCTTCATGAAATAGAAATCCATAATTCATCAATTTTGTCTTATGTTTGTGTTTTTCAAGTTTTTTTAAAGAAGGTATTCCCTCTTCCAAGTCATAAAAATATTTTACTTTATTTTCTTCTATTAAGTTCAAAATTTTACCTTTTATGTTAAGCCTTCAATGTATCTAAAGTCTACCTTTGTGTGTGATGTTAGGTAGGAACCCAGGTTGTATTCTCCAAATAAGTTTTCCCAATTTAACTAAACAATCTTTCCTCCCAATGGCATGGTTGTTCAGCTCTTTACATTTCTTCACACCTGAATCTTGCAGAAAAGGAAACATGATCTATCTCCTCAAATTGCTTCATATCTCTTTGGAGATATGAGAGTAATGAGCATGAAACTGAACACCATGACATAATTAAGGACTAAATTGTATGCTGAGGACCATAAGGGCAGAAGAACTTCAAAGAAAAGGAAATTCAGCTAGGTTTCCCATGGTCAGGAAAGGCTTTGTATTATTTAGCCTTGTTTAAATGAAACAAGTGTCCTTTTTCCTCCACTCACCACCCAGTTACCTTCAGAAGAAGTACGTGAATGGTTCATGCCTCATCCTGCCACTCCTGTTTATTGTTGCTGAATCCCAATGAATGAAGCCAGATTCTTCTCTCTGCCCTATATGGGTGCTAATTAGACAGCCAAGAAAGACAGGTTGCAGGTCCTGCTCTTCCTCATAATTTGGGATTTACTGATTTGAATGCAAATGGAGATGCAAAAG
The DNA here is from genome assembly GCF_027475565.1 of Acinonyx jubatus. Taxonomy (NCBI): domain Eukaryota; kingdom Metazoa; phylum Chordata; class Mammalia; order Carnivora; family Felidae; genus Acinonyx; species Acinonyx jubatus. Next base: position 146,782,016 of record NC_069382.1, read on the forward strand.
TAAAATGAGCTCATGCTCAGATACTGCTAAAAAGACTTCAGTAACCAGACACCTGTAATTCATGACACTCCCAAATAGGTAGGTCACTTTCTTCATTATTATAAGTTCGGGTAGGATCACTGTCTGATGTAGTACTTCATTTGAAGAAACATATTTCAGAAATAGCAAGAAATACTTTTAAATTACAGGGTCATTACAGATGTGAAAGTCATAACCTTGTAATTCCATAACAATAGCTAGCATGTACTGAGTGCCAAGCACTATGCTAAAGCACCCTACATGTATTTTAGTTAATCCTCAAAAACAACTTTATGAGGTAACTACAATTACTATCACAATTTTACAGATGAGAAAATCAAGGTACAGAAAAGTTAATTTACTCAAGATCATAGAGCTAGCAAATGTAGCTAGTAAATGATTACATATTCTTAATAAACTTCTGTCATCCATAAGAATAATCTGTGTGACTTTATTTCCCACCTACTATGCACAAAATTCCAGAAATCAAGTAATTATCCCCGGTACATTAGTCTATTTCAATTACACTGTCAACATAGGCCAGTAACCACCGTCTCATTAAAAATGGGAACAGTTGGGAATTTTCTTAGGGATGTCTCCCCATAAAAAAACACTCCCCCTGTGCCCAAGGAGCACTCAGGGACACCAGAAACGGGCTTAAAATGATCCTCCAAATATCCTTAATGCTATGTCTCTAGAACTGTAGAAAAAAAAGAGCTTGGAAACAGAAAGAGATGCAGAGATAAACTAGTTAGAAACACTCTAAAGGAATTAGAAAACAAAAGTGAGAAATTGGGCTCTGATCAACACTGAAGCAGGAAGTGCTTCTACTGAGAAAAATTAGTCGAGATAAATTTAAACCTAGCAAAAGTATTAGTCCCAAAGTTTGGATTTGCAGAAGGTAAAAGAAGTAAAAGATGCTCCATGCTTGGTGTAGGATTGTGGCCCTATGCCTGGAGAGAAGATATTGGATTTGGAAGATTTAAGAAAAAACTAAGCAGACATTATCAAGAAACTTCATGTTCAGAGGTTAGAAAAATTGAATGGAAAGTATGGCCAAGTCCTTTCCTGAGAACACAGACCTACATTTATTTTGAAATTAAAGATTTCAAAGGCATGTTTAAAAGAGGAAGATGTATAACACCTCTACCTTAATTTGAATCCTGGAAGAAAAAGATAATTGTTGTATATTTCATGTCTAATCTGCAATGTAACACTGCAAAGGAGGCATTATTATCCACACTTTAAGGATAAAGGAACTAAACCTCTGAAGTTAAGGTCCATAGCCAGTAAATGACAGAGGGGAGATTTGAAGCCATATAGGTAATTTGAATATGTGCTCTTTCCACTAAATTGTTCAACTTGTCAGGAAGAAACTCAGCTAATATAGGAAGCTCAACTCTGTGTCAATTCTTCTCCCATTTAATATTTAAATTTATAAAGATTATAAATCCCATATGCTGTGCTAGGTAATTTAAGCAACACATTGGGTTTACTTGTTATAAAAGTGTGTCCTCCTCCATAGTATCCTCACTTTCCTGTTCAGTTTTTGGTCCAGCTTTATTGAAACACAATTTACAGATAACATTGTGTCAGTTTACAGTGTAAAGCATGTTGATTTGATGTATTGCAAAATGATTATCACTGTAACACTTCCATCATGTCACATAATTACTATTTTTTTGTGGTGAGAACATTTCAGATCTTATACTGTTAGCAACATTCAAGCAGCATTCAGTATTATTATCTATAATCACCGTGCTGTACATTACATCCCTAGAACGTATTCATCTTATAATTGGAAGTTTGTACCCTTTGATCAACATCTCCCTGCTTCTCCCACCCCTCCCCCTCAGCCTTGGTAACCACCATTCTATTCTGTTTCTATGAATTCATCTTTTTAGACTCCACATATAAGTGATATCATACAGTATTTGTCTTTGTCTGATTTATTTCACTTAGCATGATGCCCTCAAGGTCCATTCATGTTGTCCTAAATAGCAGGATTTCCTTCTTTCTCATGGTTGAATAATATTCCATATGTATATATACATATATATATGACATATTATTGTATTGTGTGATTGTGTGTATATATATATATATATATATATATATACATACATATATACATATATACATACACACACACACACACACACACACACAACATCACATCTTCTTTATCCATTTATCAATTGACAGGCACTTAGGTTGTTTACATATCTTAACTACTGTGAATAATGATGCAATGAACATGGGAGTACAAATCTCTCTTCTGTATGCTTGCTTTCATTTCCTTTGGATATATACCCAGAAGTATGATTACTGGGGCATATTATAGTTCTACTTTTAATTTTTTGAGAAACCTCTATACTATTTATGATAGTGGTTGTACCAATTTACATTCTTCAAAAGAGTGCACATTCTTCAAAAGAGTTGCATCCTCTCCAACACTTGTTATCTCTTGTCTTTTTGATGATAGCCATTCCAAAAGGTGTGAGATGATATTTCATTGGGTTTTAATTTGCATTCCCTGATTATTAGTGATGTTAAGCCCCTATTCATGTACCTGTTGACTATTTTGCTATGTCTTCTGTGGAGAAATGTCTATACAGATCTTATACCCATTTTTAATCAGATTTTTTTTGAGTTGTATACGTTCTTTATATACTTTGGATATTAACCCTTTATCAGATGTATGATTTGCAAATATTTTCTCCCATTCCACAGGTTGTCTTTTCATTTTGTTGATGACTTCCTTTGATGTGCAGAAGCTTTATAGTTTGATGGAGTTCCACTTACCAATTTTTGCTTTTGTTGCTTATGCTTTTGGAATCATATTCAAATAATTGTTGCCCCAACCAATGTCAAGAAACATTTTGCTCTATTTTCTTCTAGAAGTTTTATGGTTTCAGGCCTCTTGTTTAAATCTTTAATCTTTAATTTTGAATGAATTTTTAATTTAATTATTTTCAGTTTAGTCTTTAATTTTGAATTATTTTTGAGAGGAGTAAAGGGGCCCTATTTCATTCTTCTGCATGTGGTTATCCAGTTTTCCAACACTATGTATTGAAGAGATTATCCTTTCTCCATTGAGTATTCTTGGCTGCCTTATTAAATATTAGCTGGTCATATATGTGAGCATTTATTTCTGGGCTCTTGATTCCTTTCCATTGTTCCATGTGCCTTTTTATGTCAATACCATGCTGTTTTGATTATTATAACTTTGTATTAGACTTTGAAATCAGGAAGTGAAATCAAGAAGTGGCTTTGTTCTTCTTTCTCAAGACTATTTGGCTACTCAGGGTCTTTTGTGGCCCCATACAAATTTTAGGATTTTTTTCTATTTCTGTGAGAAATGCTACTAGAATTTTAATAGAGATTGCATTGTTCTATAGATGCTTTGGGTAGTATATGCATTTTAACAACATTAATTTTTCCAATCCATGAACATGGAATATCTTTCATTTATTTTTGTCTTCTTTGATTTCCTGCATCAAAGTGTTACAGTTTTCACTTCCTTGGTTAAAGTTATTCCTAAGTATTTTATAATTTTTGATGCTACTGTGAATGGGATTATTTACTTTCTTTTTCAGATATTTCATTGTTAATATGTAGAAATGAAGCCATTTTCTGTATGATTTTGTATCTTGCAACTTTACTGAATTCATTGATTACTTATCTGCTTTTTTGTGGCAATCTTTAGGATTTTCTCTATATAAAATCATATATCTGTAAATAAAGACAATTTATTCCTTTTTGATTTAGATACCTTTTATTTCTTTTTCCTGCTTGATTGCTTTGGCTAGAACTTCACTACCATGTTGAATAGGAGTGGTGAGAGTGGGCATCCTAGATATCTTGTTCCTGATCTTAGGAAGATTTCAACATTTCCCTGAGGTATATTGTATAATCTGTGGACTTGCCATAGATGGCCTTTATTATACTGAGGTATGTTCTTTCTATTTACAACTTGCTGAACGTTTTTAATCATGAAAGGGTTTTTCATTTGTCAAATGATCTTTCTGCATCTATTGAGATAATCATGTGATCTTTATCTTTCATTCTATTAATGTGTGCATTACATTTATTGATTTGTGTATGTTGAAGCATCCTTACACATCAGGAATATATACTGCTTGATCATAGTGTGTGATCCTTTTAATATGTTGCTGAATTTGATTCACTAATTTTGTTGAGAATTTTTGCATCTATGTTCATCAGAGATTTTAGCCTATAGTTGTTTTTTTAAATTTTTTTAATTTAATTTATTTTTTAAAATTTATATCCAAATTAGTTAGCATATAGTGCAACACTGATTTCAGGAGTAGATTCCTTAGTGCCCCTTACCCATTTAGCCTATCCCCTCTCCCACAACCCCTCCAGTAACCCTCAGTTTTTTCTCCATATTTATGAGTCTCTTCTGTTTTCTCCCCCTCCCTGTTTTTATATTATTTTTGTTTCCCTTCCCTTATGTTCATCTGTTTTGTCTCTTAAAGTCCTCATAGGAGTGAAGTCATATGATTTGTGTCTTTCTCTGACTAACTTCACTTAGCATAATACCCTCCAGTTCCATCCATGTAGTTACAAACGGTAAGATTTCATTCTTTTTGATTGCTGAGTAATACTCCAATGGAGTAATACTCCATTGTGTGTGTGTGTGTGTGTGTGTGTGTGTGTGTGTGTGTGTGTGTATATATACCACATCTTCTTTATCCATTCATCCATCAATGGACATTTGGGCTCTTTCCATACTTTGGCTATTGTTGATAGTGCTGCTATAAACACTGGGGTGCATGTGTCCCTTCAAAACAGCACACCTATATCCCGTGGATAAATGCCTAGTAGTGCAATTGCTAGGTAGTAGGGTAGTTCTATTTTTAGTTTTTTGAGGAACCTCCATACTGTTTTCCAGAGGTAGCCTGTAGTTTTCTTATAGTGTCTTTATCTGGCTTTGGTATGAGGATAATGTTTACCTTGTAAAATGAATGTGGGAGTGGTCATTCCTCTTCAATTTTTTGGAAGATTTTGGGAAGAATTCGTGTTAATTCTTTTTTAAATGTTTGGTAGAATTCATTAGTGAAACCATATGGTCCTGGGTTTTTCTTTGATTACTGATTCAACCTCCTTACTCCTTATTGATGTATTCACATTTTTAATTTCTACATGATTTAGTCTTGGTAGGTTGTATATTTCCAAGAATTTATCCATTTATTCCAGGTTATCCAATTTGTTAGTATATAAATTTTCACAGTCATCCCTTATGATCTTCTGTATTTTTGTAGCATCAGTTGTAATATTCTTTCATTTTCTGATTTTATTTGAGTCTTCTCTTTTTTTTTCCTTAGTTTGTCAAAGGTTTTGTCAATTTTCTTTAACTTTTCAAAAAAACAACTCTTAGGTTTTTTTTTAATCTTTTCTGTTGTCTTTTAGTCTCTATCTCATTTATTTCCACTCTGATCTTTGTTATTTCCTTCCTTCTGCTAATGCTAGTTTTTTCTTCTACTTCTTTCTTTAAGTTTTAATTCCAGTTGAGTTAACATAGTGGTATATTAGTTTCAGGTGAACAATAGTTTTTCCTTCTTTTTCTAGTTGCTTGAGGTGTGCAGTTAGATTGTTTATTTAACATCTTTTTTTCTTAATGTAGGCATTCATCACTGTGGACTTCTATCTTAGAGCTCTTTTGCAGCATCCCATAGTTTTGGTATGTGTTTGCACTTTCACTTGCTTCAAGATATTTTTTTTATTTTTCTTTTGATTTCTCCTCTAACTCATTGGTTGTTGAGAAGTGCATTGCTTAATTTCCACATATTTGTGAATTTTCTAGCTTTCCTCAGTTCTTAACTTCTAGTTTCATACCATTGTGGTCACAGAAGATAGTATGATTTCAATCTTCTTCAATATTTGCTAAGACTTGTTTTGTATCCTATGATGATCTACCCTAAAGAATGTTCTGTGTGTGCTTGAGAAGAATGTGTATTCTCTTGTTGGGTGGATTGTTGTTTATATGTCTGTTAAGTCCATTTGATGTAAAAAATGGTTAGGTCCAAGGGTTACTTGTTGATTTTCTGTCTGGATGATCTATCCACTGCTAAAAATGGGATATTAAAGTCCTCTATTATTATTGTATTATTGTCTATTTCTCTCTTCAGATCTGTCAGTTTTTGCTTAATTTATTTAAGTACTCTGATGTTAGGTACAATATTTATAATGGTTCTATCTTCTTGATGAATTGACTCCTTTACCATTATATAATGACATTCTTTGTCTCTTGTTACTAGTTTTGGCTTATGGTTTCTTGTTTGTACCAGTTTTTGAGGAGGAAGACAACAGAAAAACAACTATAATATGGGAAGGAGGTGGATGGAAATATCAGCATATATTTATTTAGCATAAATAATCTATGACTGGAGGGAAAATGTGGATGGTTGTTTTCTGAGAGAAGTTTTTTTGAGAAAGGAAGCAATATGAACCTTCTCAAAACTTCCTGATAAAGTTATGAATATAGCACAGTCTTCACTCTACTGGATAATCTATTTAGATGATGGCTCATCATTCAGGAACTGTACAAGAGTCTAAGAGTAATGATTCATACCCTCTCTTTCTCACAGATTAATCAAATTTAGAGATTTCAAAGACAACACACCTGGAGAGGACAGGAACCTTCTAAAGAAATGACCTTTCCTTGCCTCAGGCATCTGGTTTAACTATCTTTAGTGCAACTTTAAATACACACAAATTACATATTTTCCTCTTCTAAAATGGTAATTCAGAGATCTAAGCTTTTGTGGTATACTGAAAGTTAATAATTTATCCTTTATCACCCTTCACTGCAAACATTTTAATTTCTTGAATTTACTTTGCCTCTCAATTTCAGGAATACAAACCAATTTGGGATAAGGTTATCCAATATATTGCTACTTACTATGTGTGATTAAACAGTCAGAGATGTCCATCTGTTTCTTTCTGACATTCTACAAGGAAACACTGAGGAAGGACCAGTATAGTCAAATAAATAACTTTGATAATATCCTATAATGTCACAATCCATTTGCTGATACTATTACCTCATGGTTTAGAGTAATCATACTTCCATAGTACTCCAGTCACACACCCTTATTACACAGGATCCAATTGCCATCTCTAATAGACACAGCACTGGGTTCACAGCTGTGGGAGGTTTTGGTTTTTTTTTAAAGGATTTTTGTGAACACAAAGTGACGTGATACCCAAAAAGCCACCAAAGCTTCAAAATCCTGTAGATACCATTACTGCTCAGGTTGGCCATGCCATACATAGGTTTAGAAAGATTATTCATAGCTGACTTTTTGATTCTTGGGTTGTACCAAAGATCTAGAGTTTTAAATAGATAGAACTTTTAAAAATTGCAATAAGAACTATAAAGATTATAGTCCTAATTTTAAAGGACAAAGAAAACAGACTGCCTTTGGAGGGGGATGTAACAGTTTCTTGATCTCTTACATGCTGCCTGCTACACATCAGTGAGTAGGAGTTTGTTTGTTTTATTTATTTATTTATTTATTTATTTATTTATTTATTTATTTTAAGTTTACTTATTTAGTTTGAGAGAGAGAAAGAGAGCGTGTGCAAGTGGCGGGACAGCAGCGAGAGAGAAAGGGAGAGAGAGAATCCCAAGCAGGCTCCACATTGTTAGCACACACCCCAAAAAGGGGCTTCAACCCACGAACCACAAGATCATGACCTCAGCCAAAGTTAGATGCTTAATCGACTGAGCTGCCCAAATGCCCCAATAGAGGCTTTTACTAAAAACACACTTGTGTGCTCATCCCAAGGTCAATTGGCTCATTACTTTTTCACCTTGGGCAAGTCACTTCCTCATCTCTGTAATGCAGATAATAATAGTATTCACCTCAGAGGGTTGAGGAAAAAAGCAAAGGAGCTCATAAATACAGTGGACTTTGTGCTTGCTGCATAGGTGATCCACAACAGTGATGACTATTCCTACTATAATATCTATTGTAGTCTCACCTGGGAGGGGTTTTCCACAAGCAATGAAATTACCTGAAAATGTCCATAAGGCAAAAGACTTCCCATCAGTAATTCATAGTCAATTTGCTTTTTTCTCCAGAAGCATTGATCTAAATCTGATGAAAAGCTCATTAAAAACTCTTGCAAGTTTCCTGGTAATGGCAAGGCTTTCTGATAAATTCTCACTTTTTTTCATGCATTCATTCAACAAAAACATGCTACATTTCTACATAGTATGGAACAAGAAAAGATCAATCACCACACTTAACATAAAGGGTTTGCAGTTGAATAAAGGAGATAATATATTTGCATAAATAACTATATTAACGGAATAGTAGTAAGTATAAGATGGATTAGAAAAATCACAACAGAAAGAGGAAAGATTAAGGAATAACCACAAAGAAGCTTCAAGGAATAACCACAAAGAAGGTATTATCTGAAATAGACATTGAAGGAGAGATATGATTCAGAAAAGCAGAGCCAGCAGAATGGGGGAGGGTGCTATAGATTCAAGGAATAGCCTGAGAAGGGCAAGTATAAAGGAAACAAGGGCCAGGGCTGACAGGTACACATGGTTGAAGACTGGACAGGATGGAAAATGGGCAGAAGGGGAAGTCCTTGAATATCTGACTCTGTAACCAGAGGCCCAAATGAATTCTGCTTTACTCTTTGTACTTAGAGTTCAGCTCTTGTAGGAAGGCAATCTCAATTAGGACTTATTTAAGGCAAAACAAGTGTTTTTTTCTAAAGCATCTCTTATACTGTTCTTTGTGTGCTAATGTTATTGTAATTAGGAAAAAGCAACAGGATCTGAAGTTTTCTTCATGGCACATTGGTGAGTCCTTTAATTTTCAGGGCTCATCTGCTGTGACAGTGGAAGAAACTGCTTTTATATTCCGTTGGCCAATCTTCAGTGGCATATCTATCTTAAGTTTATAGTGTCAACCCTGAAACACCTCCTACATAACTACCAAGACTGCTGAGAGGAGCCCAGTTGGGGAGCATCTGACAGTGAAAGGCTGGCGACATGTGTAAACAGGGTTCTTTCCGGAATGAGAGCTGAATGGTTGGGCGAGGCTGTGTGTTGGAGTTAACAGCCTCTCCCTCACTCTTTTATTAAACACCCAACTAACCTTCAATTGCCCTTTTAGAACTTAATCTCAGGGCAACTTCCAGTATTACAAAATCATCAAGCATAACGAGGTACTAGCCTGAAAGGGGGAGGCTCTCTGTTAAATTAAGAGACTAATCCCAACTATCAGACTCTGCCAATGCCCCCAGAAAGGAGTTGGGATAAATTTATTAATCACTATCTCTATTAGCTTCTGTGAATAATAAATTTATAACAAACTGGCACGCAGTTAAAAAAAAAAGCGTCCTTTGAAACTTCTACAAATTTAGAATGCCAAATTATTGGCAGAATGTTTCTTATAAGGCAAGCCTTATCTTCTAGGAAAGATTAATCATTATTTTAGGGTCTAAGAAAGCTAGTTCATACGTAAAATCCACTCAGCAATAAAGTTTATGTTCATGTTTTCCCTGATTTTCCCTTGCTGAAAATCCCTTTTTGGTAGAAACCCATTTAGCCAGTCCCTATGCCCTAGTATTTCTCAGAGTGTTTTCCTCAGGCTACCAGGATCACCTGAAGATCCTGGGGCTCACCCCAGGCTAATCAAAGAGGCTTTATAGGGGCAGGGTTTTGAATTTGTATTAGAAAGAAGAAAACTTCTTTATTTCTATGATTACTAAAGTCACTTAAGCCAAAGATGGAATTGATGCTGGGTGCAGATATTCTTCTCAGCAGGCATGTGGCCAGATGAATGATGTCATCTAAAGCCAAAAACTTAATCCAGTATCTTCACCAACAAGTTATGAACAGCCAGCAGAACAATTGTGGGTGGAATTTCAGAGCATGATTACAAATCAAACTTCTATAAATATGCAACTGCTATTTCCTTTTCTTCCTTTTACTACTTGACACTCCTCTCCCTGTTTTTGTTGTTGTTGTTTTGTTTTGTTTTTACCTTTTTTTTGCTTTTGGATCTCCCCCCAGATACTGAGTAAAAGACTAGCTATGTGTTGTGTAACAAAAAAAGAAATTAAATTTAAACAGTTCCATTTCTAGCATATGAACTGCACATTTCCTCAGTCCATTTAAGCTTTTCTTATGTAAATACAAATAAATGTATATTTTGGATACTGGCATTTTTTTTTTATTTTCTAAATACTACCTTTGATCTTCAGGTTTATAAATATTACCAATTATAGCTTGATAAATGTTATACTTTCAATCAACCAACTGTTTATTTTATAACTTATTGTTATGGGTTCTGTGAAAGAACCTGAAGCAACATGTACATCATATTTATCAAGGAGGCTGTGTGATTGATAAGAAGAGATGAAATCACAAGCAGAAGATCTAAACTTAAGTCCCAGTTTATTATCCACCTGATGCCAGGGAAATTTATATAATGTCTTCAAGTGTCAGCTTCCTCTTCAAATAAACTAAGAATCAAAATAATTTTTATTCCATACCGTTATTGTAAGGGTTAAATGCGATTAGGAGTATTTTGTTTCCCAGTTAAGCACTTGGGAATGCCTGACAGTGCTAAGGAAGTCATGACTTGTTCCTTGATCTCTGAAACAGCTTTCCATTTATTCCATTTATTTTTTCCATTTATTCCATTTATTTCCATTTATTTTTCCATTTATATTTGTGTTTTTCAAAATGAGAGTTGGTCTTCTTGCGCCTTAGGGATTTGGGACATTGCTTTTACACATTTGGCTCATCACATTCATCAAATGTGAAATAGAGTGCTCAAATTTAGATGACACTGTCGCCACCAAGTGGTCATCAGGAGATATTGCAATCCAGTATCCAGGTGTGCTAAGCCACAGCCACATGATGTCAGATCAGGCAATTAAAATTCTGTGCAATAAGGCTTATCTTCTTCTTCCTTCGTGATATGAAATGAGTGATAAAACTCTAATCTAAATCTTCAACACCATCTTACTCTTTATTCCTCTCTGATTTACCCTAGGGCCCACAATCAAAAACAATTAAAAAATCGTTGGCTCTCCCATATCCCTAATGCCTCTTTATAACTTTTCACCAAAGACCTACAAAGAAATCTGAGACCTGAAACACCAGGATGGGGTCTAGGGAACCACCAGAACTTCATTGCCAAAATATACTTAGCATTTTTGTGTGTGTTTAATCTTTATAACCCTATGAGCAGTATATCAATATCTCAGTTTGGAAACTGAGGCTCAGGTTGGGTTCGGTCACTTACAAGGTTGCCCAGTTCATGAGCGGCAGGATAGGCTTCAAATCCAGTACTCAACCAAGGTTCTCTCCACCATCTCTCAAGGTTTCCCTGGATGTCCCACCTTGGCTCTATATCTTTTACTTTACCTTCTATATAATTTTAGGAAGATATCTTCTATTCTGGATATCTATGTCAGCACATTAGAATCACCTGGGGAGATTTTTAAAAATATGAATGCCTAGATTCCCTCCAGATCAGTTATAACCAAGACTCTGAGATAAGGGCTCCAGCATCTATAATTTTAAGGAAAAAAATGCCAATGATTCTGCTGCACTGTGAGAGTTAAGAACCACTGGTTTAAATAATATTACTCATGTTAAAACTTCTTTTTATTGTTTTAGCATTTAGTCAGGGGGATATCCTTACTAAAAAATATTAACACAGAGTTTCTGTCTTGTAATAACAGGTGGATGAGATATTTATAGATTCGGCCTTGAACAAGCATTATATCAAGAACCAAGTAGTGAGACTGACGTATGTATATTTGGGCAAAGGTGGAGTCACAGCCTGGAGGGACATAGGGCAAAGGAGATGGGAATTCTTCACATATTGTTGCCTCTGTGAGCTTGGCTCTTGCCTAGGATTTCTCATGAATAGCATCTCTACAGTGGTTTGGAGATATACTGCTGGCCACCATTTTTAAAATGTAAAAACTAAGATGCAGGGAGGTTAAATGATACATTCAAAGTTCCCCAAGTGACAGAACAAGGATTTAAACCCCATCAGCTGATTATAAGGTCTGGGACTAACAGAACCTGTGGCCTTGGGAAAACCCAGCAGCATGTCACTGCATACACCAAGTTCTTTCTTTCAGACATGTCATTTCAAAAATAAGAAGGCCAAGTTGGCTACATAATGGGATCATAAGTTTTACTTGTAACAAAGTCCCAGTAACAGGAGGCATGCCCAAACAAAAAGATGTTCCTGTTTTAATAAGTTTTCTGTTTGTTATGGTAGAAGGGGGAAGTTCATATCAATTGCTGAAATAGCTCAGAGGTTTCAATTGTGTTATTTGGAAATCATGTAGCAGAACACACACATAATAAATACAAATCTATGGACCTGTATGACTCATCTTCTTAAAAATGTATATATTCAAAGAGATTTATATTAAGAAATAATCACTTTTATCACCAATAGACTAATGCCTTATTGGAAGACTTATTCCACGTTCCTTATACCTTTACTAAATAGCCAGTGAACTCCAGAAGAATTTTATAATATTAATTGTATAAATTGTATAATATTTAGGAGATAAAAAGCACATATTTGTTGAAATTTTCTAGAGTTCACATCCTCTATTTTCAAATTCTGATTTGCCATACCATTCTAGCAATATTATTACAGTCTTGTGAACAAACTCCTTTGAATTTATAGTCATTATCATTATGTAAGTTTTTGTGTGTGTCCAGAGAAACTCCACCTTGTAAACAAGGTCTTCCCTTTGATTCAAGAGGGAATACATTTGACAATTGGACATAAAATTCTGGTTATTATATCTTCACATTCTAGAACCTAAATGGACCACAATATATAAAAAGCCTCAAAATCAATATGATTTCCTCTTTTTTTAGTCAAAAGATTTGGGACAATAAGGCCTATAGTGCTTTTCAGAGCTTGGGTCTTTTTAGGTGTAAAAATAAGAGATATAACAGATCAATACATAGATTTCAATTTTTTAAAGACCTTTAATTGTTTGGCTTTCCTAATTTAAGAGGAAAAACTGAATACTATAGGTAAAGGGACTTGAACTGGTTCATATGAAGAAAGTTCAAATAACTGGATATGTGTAATCTAGGGTAGACTCAAAACCAAGAATGCTATTGTCTTCAAATACTTTATGTGGAAGAGAAAATTAAGGTTCTATATATGTCCCAACTAGACCTAAGCTTAATGTAATGGAAGATATAGGAAGACATATTTCAACTCAAAATGAACAATTCTCTTAAAATCAGAGCTGACCAAAGAGAAATAGCCTCTTGAGGGAAGTAAATTTCCCATCAGTTTAATTACTGTACTGGGATTAGAGGGCCACTTATCACAAATGCTGTAGAGGTGGTTTAGGTATCAGATACATGAGCGATTGGCCAAAGAGACCACCAAAGTTTCTTCCAATTCTCAGACTTTATGATTCTGAGAAAATATTTTTTGATATCTGAGTCTTACCCAACTGCTATAATAAGCCTTCAAATTAATGGGGGAAATTTACCAAAAACATAATGGAAACTCGAAGAGACAACATATGAAATGACCTTGGGTCAGAGAGTGACATACAGATGAATGTCAATGTGAGAGGATTAGTCCTTGACATTTGCAGCAATTAAGATATAATTTAGGAGCATTAAGTATAGGAAAGAGTATGATATCCAATGTATTCTTGGAATAAATACCCTTCTCTTGTATGTTGTAGGCCAGAGGAAGATGGTGTGAAAGTAGATATCATTATGATATTCCAGTTCCCCTCTCCTGAGCAAAGAGCCATGATAAAGGAGAAAATCCATAGCATCTTAAATCAGAAGATAAGGACCACAAGAGCCTTGTCAATAAATGCCTCCTCAGTTCAAGTTAATGGTAAGTAGGTGCACCTTCTATGGGATGTGAAGTTTTCTATTAGGTCCATTTTATGTCTAATCTTAACCTTACTTGCCATTACTTCCTTTCCAAATAATAGAATTTAGATGGAAAAAATTCAAGTTAAAAATATGACATTTTGGGGCGCCTGGTGGCTCAGTCGGTTAAGTGTCTGACTTCAGTTCAGGTCACGATCTCGTGGTCCGTGAGTTCCAGCCCCGCGTCGGGCTCTGGGCTGATGGCTCAGAGCCTGGAGCCTGCTTCCAATTCTGTGTCTCCCTCTCTCTCTGCCCCTCCCCGTTCATGCTCTGTCTCTCTCTGTCCCAAACATAAATAAACATTAAAAAAAAAATTAAAAAAAAAAAGAGCTGCCCAGTCGGAGGGCAGTCAACTTGTTAAAAATATATATATATATATGACATTTCAAGGTTTTATTTTTCTCTGTTGAAAACATGTCTGAAGTTAGTTGTCAAGTGGTTTATCCTATAGGTATTGACTGGTACTTATCATAAAATAAGGAGACCTTACCACTAACAGAGAATTAATCTGACTCAGCCACTGCCTTCATGACTAAGCAAGTGAAAATACCAAGCATTTAGCAACAACTACTTTTCTAAGTGGGACCTTCCTAAAACACAAGGTCATTTGTTGCCTTTTAAAAATATGGATAGTTTCTGTATATAGTCAAGTTATGAAGTTTCTGTTTTTTTCCTATGGGCATTTGGGAATATGGTAAACCAACTTTGTAGCCACTAAAGCCATCTTCTAAGTGATGCTTTAAAAATCACTGAGCTAGAAAAAAATCATTAGAACCATTATAGTATACCATTATCACTTCTATGAACAGGAAAATCAGTCTTTATCAAGGCCTTCTCTATGCCCTTCACGTGCAGTATCTAATTTCTATATTCTTATGAAATAGGCAAATTTATCTTTTATAGATATAAAAGATAAAAAAGTAAGGACTCTAATAATTAAAATAAGATTCAAGTCTAGATCTCTAATTTCTTGAGAGACTCTATATAAAAAGGGTTCTGTGGTCAAACACATCTTAGAAATTCTGTCTATGATATTCATTTCTTACGTTAGCATATTAAAGGCTCTGACGAGTCCAGCCAGACAGAAACCTGTTTACCCTTGTACATTAAGCTGCTTCCACAAGCACCTACTTCTGGCAGACAAGTGCAGATTTCCCCTACAAATTACAATGGACACCAGACTTAAGAGAAGCACAAAGGAAGTGATTAATATCAGAGGTGAAACAGGATGCCCTGCCCTTGTAAGGGTCTGGCTGACTCTTCAAGAGGAAACCTGACCAGGAAGTGAAAATCTGAGGGAATGGGATGGGCAGGAGTCTGCTGAAGTGACAAAGAGTCAGCTACTCCGGGAATAAAGCCTGGGACCTCTCCCAACCCAGGAGGGAAGGGCTTAATCCACCTTCTTTGTTAGGTGGGGAAACAAATGAATCAATGTTGTGAAATAGTGGCAATTCTGATAAATTATATGATGTGTTACAATTATAATTTCCAATAACCAGTTAATTTGGCAGAAATTTAAAAGCCTGAGCTATCTGAAACCAGAAATGAAGCATGAAATGGTTATCAGTTGCCTACCTTTTGTTTTTTCACAGGGTCAGTTTGTGTGCTATAATTTATTTTAATGACTAAGAAATTATTAAAAGGCAGGGTGTGCTGATTGAGAACCTATTTTGATCCCACTGAGTCACTGGAAGACCACCCAAGTAATTGGCCCATGACTTCACCTCCATTCTCTCAACAGTAAAATTACACTAATAATGTTTGTTCTTCCTACACCATAGAAATAGCATGAGGATATATAAGAAAGTAGAACATATGCAACAAATAGGCCATTACCACTTAGAAAGCTAGTAAGTTGTACATGTGCTTTGTACACAATGCATGTGATTAGTAGTAGAATAAGCCAGAACCTTCATGGTTTCAAAATTTCCAAATGTAAAAGGATCAGTGTTTACTAGCATGTAGGAAAACCCATTTAGTGAAAAGCTCAGTATTATCCTCAAGGCAATTTTTACAGGCAAAATCATTGCTCTCTAGGAACACTCAATCTGGGGGATTCCCAATGAATGGAAAACTGCCAAAATTCTAAACCAAGTCTAGAAATAACCCTGCAGCCCAAGATTATCTGTCATTTGTCAAGAATCTGTGTTTTGTTTTGTTTTGTTTTGTTTTCAGGAAAAAACAAAACTATGTGGTGTGGGTCCTTTATGGGATGCAATGTGTCAAAGCAAAGCTAAAATCAACTTCTTTGCATTGCAAACACCATAGTTATGAAAGAGCAGCTCACTGTTCACATTTGGTTCATGTGTGCTCCAGTTCCTCTGATGTTACTTACAGCGTGCAGAGCCCTAATTACTAGATTACTCTCAACTCAAAGCATGTTAGAGGGTCACTCTCATGTCTAAGGTGTTAGTTTATTTCTCTCCTACACATGAAAAGTAAAATTCTTTGGTAAAAATTAGGTATGTTCACTGGTTGAAATAAATAAAATACTTTATCCTCATTCTGCTCATAAGCCTTTTTACCTTGAAAATCATCACAGTTTTCATATAACCTTCCACTGATTTCAATTTAAATGCTCATGTTTCCTTTGTCAGAATCCTAACTGTTGGAAATTGATAGAATTTAACTTTATATTCTCTCCAATAATTGGTTTTTACTAATACTTAGCAGATGTTGGGTAAGAATACACAAGTTTATTCTTCAGAAAAAAAATCATTTTGATACTTTAGAAACTGTGTTTTAGAAGTATTATTCAATATAGTTTATTTGGGTGGTTTATTTTTTCATTCCTAAACCCTTTGACCAAAAAAATGATTATGCGAAAGCTTAAACAGAAGAAATAAAAGCAGAGTTGTTCTGACTGAGGCTGGATTTGAGCCTGGAGATCCTGTCTACTTGCTGCCTCTTTCCCCATTTCACTTCCCCCCTGAAATGAAATCCAAAGAGGTTGTATCCTGCACAATTAGAAAACAACTGTTCTGTATTAACACAAACTATTTATGAATTTTAATCATCCACTGTTTGTGCCTTAATCACCCACTGCTTGAGGATTTATCCACCTAATTAGAGGTTGCCTACAAATCTCTATAAAAATTGTATACATATCCTGTTTTATTGGGTAGCCATTCTCCTGAATATTTGTTCAACTGTCTAGAATCCATACATAGTCAATATCCTCTGGTAATTTCTGGTTATTGAGACCAACTGAGAGAATATCATATTATCATTCTATGTTCTCTTTTGTTTTTCAGCAATGAGCTCATCAACAGGAAAGCTAACTGTCCAAGCATGTAAGTCTAGTTAGCTTATTAAGAAAAGTTCAATTTCCACATCAGAAGAGAAAATATCTTCAAATATTAGCTCATAATTTCCCATCCATGTCATACATTTTCTTTGGAAGAGAATAACAATTGGACAATAAACAAGTATTTTTTTTCTAGCTCTGAAACCAATCTTTACATCATGTTCAAGAAAAACATTTTACATGGTAGGAATTTGGGGGCAATTTGAATAAACTATTTCTGGCTTGGAATAAATGGGCTTGCTTTTCTAATTTTGAAAAATGCTATGAAATGTTCTTTCTTTTGAGAAAGGAAATAATGAGAAAGTGATAAATGGGGAGGAAATAGACTCCATTATTCGTGACTGAGCTATAAAATGTGCTTATTATGTTCATTTTCATGATTGACACCAGCTCCACTCACTCCCTTCATATCACTATGGCCTAAATTTTGAAAGATTTAATCAAAGTGGTGATGACTTTGAGCAAAAGCATTCATGCATTTGTTTCTGTGTCTTACAAACAAACTATATGTATCTATTCATTCATTCATTCATTCATTCATTCAACAAATATCTTTTTCACATCTACCTAGTGCCAGAAAGTGAATACCACTATGAATAAGACAAGATCCCTCCTCTAAAATTAAGAGTTCAAAGGTAGGGGAAAATATAAATAAATCAGGAAATGTTAAAATAGGGTGATAAATGCTACAACAGAGAAAGTGCACAGTGCTATGAGAGCCAATCACAGAGTCAGCTTAACCTGGTCTCACAGAGTCAGAAAGTGATCCCTAAGACAGGAGAGACCATGAGTCAAGTGACAAGTGGGATGAGTGTCCTTGCCAGGGGGAGCAGTATGTAAAAATGTCATTAGAAAAGCAGGAACATGGTCATTTATTGTAATTGAAAAATGTCAGTGTACCTGGAACATAGAATGGGGGGTGGGGAGCATGGGAAATGGATATGATTAATAGTGATCAAGGACCAGAATGATGCTGAAACATTTCAATTTCATTTGGAGGGCAGTGGGAAGTCACTCACTCAGATTTCAGTATACAGAATGGATTAGAAGAACAGTACTAGAGGCGGGGCGATGAGCTGGGAAGCTGTTGCAACCCTCCAGATGAGAAAAATGGTTGTCTAAACTAGAGTAATGGCAGAATGGTGGAGATTTCTACAATGACTGGCCACAATGGAGTGTAGTCAGTATCAGTAAAATGAGTTTTCTTTTGTGATACCCAATTAGTTGGAACAAGAATTGAATCTACTATATTTTCCTTATTAGCACCATGTTCTAAACAGGCTTAATTCTTAGGAACTTAAGCAGCAAAGTAATCTCTGATCTGACGCACATAATAGAGTACATATTTAGTCCCACCAATAGTGAATGGGATGTTTGTGTGGAAACATGGAACTCTTCACCCTGAAGAGTAAGAAACTGGTCATTATATGTTAACCCATGCACACCTTAGGAACTAGTCATACAGAAAAATGTATGGGAGAAGGAGTTTCAGCAAATGGGCAATTACTTGTCTGGTGAGTTCTACGGATAAAAACTTGTACTTTTACTGTGTAAAAATGTGTCAAAGTAACACGCTGGATCATCTGAAACTGGGAAGCAAAAATTATAGTAGGAACTCCCAGGATATCTAGATAATTGATACCAAAAGTCTTCAGGAAACATAACTTTGTGATATATCAACCCTTTGTAGTTTAACATAACTTTAGTAGACAATATATATACCCACATCTATAAATGCAGGGATGAGCAAAACATCAGCATATCAGGAAACACAGAGGATAGGTGTTAATATTGTACATGTTTACATAATGATAGATGCAAATATTGCATTCTAGTACTCTATTAGGTACTCTGAATCAAAGACTATGGAGATATTTCTTATAACTTAGTGATTTAATCTCTTACAGGTTGTGGTAAACGAGCTGTTCCATTAATAGTCAACAGAATAATGTCTGGAGACATTGCAGCCAAGGCTGCCTGGCCATGGCAAGCTTCCCTTCAGCGAAATAACATACATCAGTGTGGGGCCACCTTGATTAGTAATACATGGCTCATCACCGCAGCACACTGCTTTAAGAAGTAAGTTATTGACTGTTAGTTGGCCCTCAATACTGCTAAAAAACTGAGTGTTATGTTCTGATTAATAACCAACGTCCCCCAATATTACCGACGTAAATGAGAAAATTTTCTTTCAGGCTTTTTTCTAATGTGTTATAGTTGCATACGTATTTGCAAAGTCAGTGAGGGTAGTAGTCCTTATCCTAGCATTCATTCGTCATGTCCTCACAGGTTTTGGTGGCTTTTTTGGAGTATAGTTGACACAAATGTCACATTAATTTCAGGTGTATAACATGGTGATTCAACTTCTTTATGTTATGCTATGCTTACCACAAATGTAGCTACCATCTGGCACCATACAACGCTATTATAATACCATTGGCTATATTTCCTATGCTTGCTTTTATTCCTGTGACTTATTTATTCCATATTTTCTCCATCCCTCAATACCTCTCCCCTCTGGCAACCACCATGTATGCATATATATATATATATATATATATATATATACACACACACACATATATAAACACACATATATGTACATATATGTATATATCAATATATATCAAATCTTTCTTATCTATTCATTTATCAGTGGACACTTAAGTTGCTTCCATATCCTGGCTATTGTAAATAATGTTGCAATAAAACATAGGGGTGTATATACCTTTTTTGTTTTAGTTTCTTCTTTTAAAGTTTTTATTTAAATTCCTGTTAGCTCACATACAGTGTAACATTAGTTTTAACTGTAGAATTTAATGATTCAGCACTTACATACCACATCCAGAGCTCATCACAACAAGTGTACTCCTTAATCTCCATCACCTTTTAAGCACATCCTTCCACCCACCTCCACTCTGGTAACCATCAGTTTGTTCTCTATAGTGAAGAGTCTGTTTCTTGGTTTGCCTCTCTCTTTTTCCCTTTGTTCATTTGTTTTGTTTCTTAAATCCTTCAGATGAGTGAAATCACATGGTATTTGTCCTTCTCTGACTTATTTCACTTAGCATAATGCCATCCAGCTCTGGGATGACTGGTGGCTCAGTTGGTTAAGCATTGGACTCTTGATCTCAGCTTAGGTCTTGAGATCATTGTCATGAATTCAAGCCCAGCACTGGGCTCTGCACTGGGCTTGAAGCCTACTTAAAAAAAAAATAGTCTCTAGCTCCATCCATGTTGTTGCAAATGGCAATATTTGGCTTGAAATTAGCTCGGAAATTGGCAAGATTGGTTTGAAATTTCTTTGGCAAAAAATGGCTAAGTAATATCCCATTACATATATACTATATCTTCTTTGTCCATTCAACAGCCAATGGACATTTGGGCTGTTTCTATAATTTAGCTATTGTAGATAATGCTGCTATAAACATCAGGGTACATGTGTCCCTTTGAATTCATATTTTTGTGTCCTTTGGTAAATATCTAGTAGTATGATTGCTGGATCGTAAGGTAGTTCTATTTTTAACTTTTTGAGGAAACTCCATACTGTTTTCCAGAGTGGCTGGAAAACCAGTTTGCATTCCCACCAACAATGCAAGAGGGTTCTCCTTTCTTGGCAAGCTCACCAACACCTGCTGGTGCTTATGTTGTTGATTTTAGCCATACTAACAGGTGTCAGGTGATATCTCATTATAGTTTTCATTTGGGGTGTATAGATCTTTTTGAATTAGTGTTTTTGTTTTCTTTGGAATAAATACCCAGTAGTGGAATTACAGGGTCATATATGGTAATTCTGTTTTTATTTATTTATTTTTTTAAAGTTTATTTATTTTGAAAGAGAGAGCCCACACATGGGAGCAGGGGAAGGGCAGAGAGAGAGGGAGAGACAGAATCCCAAGCAGACTCCCCACCATCAGCACTGAGCCTGCCACAGGGCTCAAACTCACAAATTGTGAGATCTCGCCCTGAGCCCAAATCAAGAGTCAGATGCTTAACTGATTGAGCCACCCAGGCATCCCAGTAATTCTATTTTTAATTTTTTGAGGAACCACCATATGATTTTTCAAAGTGGCTGTACCAATTTACATTCTCACCAATAGTGCCTAAGGGTTCCTTTTTATCCACAACCTGGCCAACATTTGTTGTTCCTTATCTTTTTAATTTTAGTCATTCTGACACGTATAAGGTGATGTCTCATTTGGTTTTGATTTGCATTTCTCTGATTACCAGTGATGTTGAGAATTTTTTCATGTGTCTGTTGGCCATCTGTATATCCCCTTTGGAAAAATGTCTATTTGGGCATACTGCCCATTTTTCAATTAGATCACTTGTTTTTTTGGTGTTGAGTTGTACAAGTTCTTTATATATTTTGATTATTAACCTTTATCAGGTATATCATTTGTAAATATACTCTTCCATTCAGTAGGCTGCCTTTTTGTTTTGTTTATGGTTTCCTTCACTGTGCAGATGACTCCAAATAACCAAAGCCATCTTGAGAAAGAATGGGGCTGAAGGAACCACAATCCCAGATTTCAAGATACACCACAAAGTTGTGGTAATCAAGACAGTATGATATTGATACAAAAATAGACACATAAATCAATAGAACAGAATAAAGATCCCAGAAATAAACCAATAATTATATGGCCCATTAATCTACAACAAAGGAGGCAAGAATATACAATGGGACAAAAGACAGTCTCTTCAACAAATGGTGCTGGGAAAACTCGACAGCTACATGCAAACGAATGAAACTGGACCACCATCTTACACCATACACAAAAATAAACTCAAAATGGATTAAAGACCTAAATGTGACACCTGAAACCACAAAATTCCTAGAAGAAAACACAGGCAGCAATCTCTTTGACATTAGCTGTAGACATTTTTCTAGACATATCTAGACAGGTAAGGGAAACAAAAGCAAAATTAAACTATACCAAAACTATACTACTATTCAAAAACTTTTTCACAGTGAAGGAAACCATCAACAAAATAAAACAAAAAGACAACCCACCAAATGGGAGAAGATATTTGCAAATAAAATTCCGACTTTTGATACCATGGTAATTCTGTCTACTGGAGTCTAAATCTGAATATAGAGACTTAGATTCTTAAAGTTTGAAAGACATCAGAGCTCAACAGGCCAATATGTTAGAATGCAAAGAAATCCCTAGTTTCCTAGTTGGGAATCGAATATCTCAAAGTAAGGAGAACTTACTAGCTCCAAAGTCAGCCAATTTTGTGGTAGATGGATCCACTTTTGCAAATATCCTTATAACAATGAACATCAAATCTGCAACCTAATAACTTTTATCCACTGATATTTGTTTTGTTTATCTGGAACATCAGGGATCAAATTTATTTCCTTCTCCATAGAACCATGGAGAGAATTAATTCCTTATTTTCTCTTTTTCAGGCCAGATAATATAAAATAAATGAGAATCTCAAAACCATAGGTGAAAATAAATATCACTACTTTATTTCACAACATCAGCTTCAGAATATCCTACAATCTTACTTTTTCTCCTCTACATGTTCTTGATTTTGTCAGTGTCTTCCTTAAATCATGCTTCCAAGAACCAAAACACTCTTCAAAATAGATAGTATGATTGGGGTGGGTGCCTGGGTGGCTCAGTCAGTTAAGTGTCCAACTCTTGATTTTGGCTCAGGTCATGATTTCACATTTCATGCAATTGAGCCCCACATCAGGGTCTGTGCTGACAGCGCAGAGCCTGCTTGGGATTCTCTCATCTCCACCTCTATGCTGCCCCCTCCCAAATAAATATAAATAAACATATTTAAAAATGAGATAGCATGACTAATGTCATAATGACAAAGTAAAATGCGAGGGCTTTTGAAAAAATAAAATAATATAAATTGAATGGAAGGTTATAGTTAGCTCAGTAACTGAACAACTCTATCTAAAGGATGATGATTAAGAATTGCTATTGAAAGACTGCAGATGTTTTTTATGGCCCACCAAAGATCTTTATTCTGCACTGTGTCCTAGACAATGTATTTTCTAGGCTTGGTAGGTGATGTGGAAGTTATAATCAACAAAGTAGTTGATGATAGATGCTGGAAAGGATAACAAATGTGGGTAAGAAAAACAAATTTCAGCAGGACTTTAATTATGTTAGAATCATAAGCAAGAACTAAATGATTAATTTTGGTAAATATAAATGTAAGGCTCTACACTGAGTCAAAAAAATCTAAGTATATCAGTACCAAAAGCATATTTGTGCTTTAACATGTGCAAATTGCTTAAAATTTTTTTCAGAAAATAGCCTACTATGAGTTAGTTGTTCACAAAACTACATTATGATTTAAATTGAATTAAAAGAAATGCAGATTTCAAAATAAAGGAGACATTAGACTCTTTGTTGGTCAAATCCTGACTGGGATAGTGAGTTCTGTCCTGGACAACACACTCAAAGAAAAATTGAGAAAATGAAATGTTCTCAAACTATAGAGTGTTGGATGGTAAAGAAAGGTGATAATATAACTGTATGGTTTACTTTGCCATTCAAAGCCTATGTCTGAGACACTTTCCTGTGCAAGAGAATTAGGGAATCAAGGAAGAACTTTCAATAGTTAGAGCTGCTCAAATATGCAAGGAATTCCAAGGTGAAGAAAGAGATTCTAAGGGAAAGGCGATGTTCCCATCTGCAGAAGGGTTCAAGCATAGACAATTGCTACCTGAGACTGTGTTCTTACAACAACTATTAGCACTTATTAAGCTCCAGTGTGGTACAAATTTTTGATTAGATCCTTAAGATTGGTTTTACATAGGGGCACCTGGGTGACTCAGTAAGCCTCCGACTGTGGCTCAGGTCATGATCTTATCTTATGGTTGGTGAGTTCGAGCCCCACGTTGCATCAGGCTCTGTGCTGACAGCTCAGAGCCTGGAGCCTGCTTCAGATTCAGTGTCTCTATCCCTTTCTGCCCCTCCCTTGCTCATGCTGTCTCTTTCTCTCTCAAAAGTAAATAAACATTTAAAAAATTTTTTTAAAGGATTGATTTTACATAATTCTTACACTCACACTCACCTCATTAAGTAAACAATGCTTGATAAGCTTTTTTTTCACTGAGCAAAATAAGAAAAGTTAAGTAACTTGCCCAAGGTCACAATGTTAGGGGAGGGTGGAATTGAACACAAGCCTGTATGTCTGCCTCATGCAAAGTTCCATTTTCAAGCACTGGATCAGTGAGAGGACCAAATGACTTTTTATGGCCTTCCCTAGTTTGAGATTGTTTGATATCATTGCACTCTTATACTGACTGAACCCTTTAAGAACTCTTATCACATGGATCGATTTTCAAGCTAATAATCAACAAAATTCCCAGATCCTTTTTATAGGGATAGTTTCCAACCCAGGAATCACACTTTGAATTTTTACAATTTAGTCAGGGATCTGAATTACTGTTTTATACTCATTATCATTATCATTTTTTTTTATTTGGGCCCAGTTTAAAATTTTTTTAAGTTTATTTGTAATCTTCACTTAGGATCTTTCATGTCAGGTGTTTCTTTCAGGTTTTCTGTCCACAATGTAACAAATACAAGTTGTATTAAATAGTATCAGGGTTTTGTTTGAAAGTTCTGAAATGATCATTTAAGTAAATGCAATTCAAGGTCTGTCCTTTGCACTTCCAAGTTTGAAATACTTGATTTATATTAAGTTTATCTAGGTATGACTAAGGTGAGGGAGCAGATTTGCACAAATAAAATTCACAAGAGATTTATTTATAAACAAAAATGTCAATATATTTATGCAAATGAACAACTGTGTTCACAAACCATTTTTATTTAGCTTCTCTCATTATTTTTGCACATCAAAACTGTGTATAAAAACACGATTTAAAATTTAAATTTAAGTTCCCGTAAAGATAAAAATAATAATCCCAACACAATTACAGCTGTCAAATTGGACTTAAACCCTATGATATGTTTATATGCTTCTTTCTATGACTAAAGCTACCTATTAGGAAATAATTAGGTTGAGGAACAAGTATCTATATGGGCAGTATCTGTTTCTGCTTATCCCTCATGGACGGTGTTAGTTAAGTACTTAGTTAAGAATACTAATCTTGCTACTAATAAATAGATTTTGATGGGAGACCATGTCCAATAAAGAGAAGAGCAGAGAGAGGCAAGCAGACATGATACATGGCAAATAGTTTAACCTATCTAGGTTTTATTTTCCTTATGTATAAAACAAAGGCTTTACTAGATGATCTTTTATTACTAAATGACCTTTCCAATCTCCATATGTACCATGATCTGCCAGTTGCGCAAGCCCACAAGCTAAAAGTTGCTCACAAGCTAGAAGTCATCCATACTTGGTCATCTTTCACAAGACTTCTGACAAATTTTTTTCTTAAATGTTTATTTATTTTAGATAAAGAGGATCCAAAGCAGGCTCTGTGCTTTCAGCACAGAGCCCAATGTGGGGCTCGATCCCAAGAACTGTGAGATCATGACCTGAGCTAAAGTGAGAAGGTTAACTGACTGAGGCATCCAGGCGCTCCTACTTCTGACAACTTTTACCTCATTCACTCTTACCTTCCAACAATCTATTCTCCAGAAAGAACTTATGTGATTTTTTTTTAATGTAAATGAAACTACATTACTCTTGTCTTAAAATTATCCAGTGAATTCCCATATCACTTGAATAAAATCTAAACACACTATTCATGACCTATAAGACACTCTAAAATCTGGTTCCTGCCTACCTCGCCAGCCTCATGCCCCACCACTCTTCCCTTGGGTCTCGAACTGCAGCCCATCTGATGTAAGCCTTAGGAAGTTTGTCTGGAAATTTGTCTCCCTGCCTTCTCACAGCCAATTCCCCATAAACCATGTCTCAGCCTAAACATCCTATTTTTAAAAGAAAATTCTCTAACTACCCCCCTGTACTCTATTCCACTACCCTATTTTATTTTATTCATAGCCCTTATCACTGCTTGGATTTATTTATCTGTTAATTCATTTTGTTCTTTTTCCTTCACTGGAATTGAATACTGCCACCAGCAGGGACCTTTTCTGTCTGGTTCACCACTTCAATCCCAGCACTTCAAATAAGACTTAGCATACAGAATTTCAACAAATATTTGCTGAAGAGATAAATGAATGATAGCTTATATGCTTTACAGTTCTAGAATTCAATAATTCTTATTTGGATTTCAGCTCTAAGATGCTGTTTGTATACAGCTTATCTTTCAAAATAGCAATAGTCTATATTTAAAGGTCAAAGGAAACTATCACTACAACCAAATATTTTTAAGATGGAGTTTTTTATTAGCCTTCATGCAGTTATTATAGTGCTGCAGTTTATATGTTCAGTTTATATGCATTTCTAACCTTTTCCAGTAATGCAAATCCACATCAATGGACTGTTAGCTTTGGAACAACAATCAAACCTCCATTAATGAAAAGAAATATCAGAAGAATTATTGTCCATGAGAGATATCACTCCCCAGCAAGAGAGTACGACATTGCTGTTGTACAGTTCTCTCCCAAGGTCACCTTTACTAATGACATCCGCCGGGTTTGTTTGCCAGAAGCCTCTGCATCCTTCCAACCCAATTCAACTGTTTATATCACAGGATTTGGAGCACTTTTCTACGGTGGTAGGTATCTCAGAAACGACACAGAGCTCTAAATCCAATTTAGGACAGTGTGATTTAATCTAATCTCCATTAATATATCCTGCCAGCCATTTCCACACAGCTTGATTGGATTAGTTAGAGCTCTTACTTTGTCAGTGACAGAAACTCAACTCGAACTAACTAAAGCAAAAACAATAATAAAATGGCAAATTCAGCCCTTGTGATTTGGAAATCGAGAGGAGATGAGTCTTGTTTTAGACATAGCTGGATTCAGGAGTTTGTATGTCATTAGATGCTGAATCTCTGAATCTTCCCATTTCTGGCTCTGTTTTCCCCTAGATTGCCTTCATATGGAGGGATTCTAGTTCCACATAGTGTCAAAGGTGGCCAACAACATCAAGGTTTACATCATGTTCCCCTAATAGATGCGGAGGGAAGAACACGTCCTGCTCTTTGCCAGAATCTACATTAATCCTTGAAAAGGTTTCCTTTGGCCCCGTTTGTGTCCAGGGCACTTGGGTTGACTCACTAACTCAGGTACTCACTCCTGTGCCTATACCAAGAAAGGAAGGTGTGTGATAGACAGCCTGGTCAGACTCACATAGAATAGAGAGAGGCAGCTCCAAAGGGGTAGGCTTCAAGGAAGACATAAAAGTGAATGTTCCCTCAGCAACACTAGAGTCTATTTCTATGTGCTGTTGTCTATGCAATGCCAGGTGTGCATCAGATGTGTTGTCATCTTCATGCCCACTTTCCCTCCAACGCTCCCTCCCTTTATGCCTCATCTCTGTGAGCCCCCCTCTACCCTTTTAATCTATTCATCTCCTTGGTTTGCTCCACAACTCATTTTCACTTTCCTGGGTCACTTCACAAGTTTTTCTGTTTCTCAGCTACAATGTCCAATTACAGCCAAATCTGCTTCAGAATTACAGAGGCTAATTTAGAGATCGTCTCTGATAACAAAGCTTCCGTGGCTCTCTCTAAACTGATTTAACTTGATATACTACCTTACACTTCTAATAAGTAAAAATGATTTTGTTTTTGAATGCTTTTTTGGCATAGTCAGATACACTCTGGATTGTAAAATCTGGTCTAGGTACTTACATATAACAACAGCAAGGGAGTTTCCTTAACTCTGGGCATAAGAAGATAAAGAAAAGCCTTTCTGGGAATGACAAAATCCATTCACAGAGCTCTGTACAATTCCTTTATATATAAAAACCCTAAAGAATAAACCATTAATTCTTAGTCTCCACTAAGGAACTAGGAATATCTTTCACTAATGTACCCAAGAATAGTCTTGATGGTCTCTAGATTTTTTCCAGGTGTCTCATATGGTTTCATTACTATTATACAAGCTGAGATATGTATGGCTTTCTTTACAGCCATATTACCAATCACAGAAATTATTCATATCTTACTAATCCCAGGGCAGCTGAGTAGAGCTGTAAGCATAACACCTCTATGTCTGCACTCTCTCTGATGGGTTTTCTTATAATATAGAATTTGCACTTCCTGCTTCATGATGATGGGAGGGGCACTTCATTTTCCCTTTGGTTTGGTGGGAAGAATCAGTTCTGGCCTGGAGTTTGAGGTTGGCAGAAATATACCTGCTGTAATACTTTTTGAGTAGCAATGGAATCTAAATGGCATGTATAGAATCCAAAGCTGAACCCATTTTTTTCAAGCATCCATAAAATATTCACCAATACTGACCAAAAGTAGATCATATCTAGCTCCATAATACAATCTTCAACAACTTTAAAGAACTGAAATCATACACAGTATCTGTCTGATCATAATGAAATCAAACTAGAAACCATTAGCAGAAAGAGAACAGAAAAATCTCTGACTGCTTAGAAATTAAACAATACCCTTCTAAATAATACATAGGTTAAAGAGGAAGTCTTAAAGAAAATTTTAAGTATACAAAAGACTGAAAATGAAAAAGAAAACAACATCAATATGCACAGGATGTAGCTAAAACAATGCAGAGAGGGAAATTTATAGCAACTGAAGACATTAGAAAAGAAGAAAATTCTCAAATCAATAATCTAAGTTCTTACTTAAATCAGAAATAAAGAGCAAAATAAGCCTAAAACAAGCAAAAGGAAGGAAATAATAATAGGTATAAATGAATAAAGTCAAAATTAAGAAAAAATAGAGAAAATTAGTGAAATAAAAGGCTGAGAAATAGTTCAGGGATGCCTGGAATTTATGTGCTGTATTTTTTATAAATTTTGCCAACCAGTTTTCTCAAAAAGTTATAAATTTATATTGTCAGGTACAATATGTAGATTGTCAATTTCACTTTACCATTCCCGACACTGGATATGAATTTTTTTAACTGACAATGCCATAGGAAAAAAAAAAAAGACAAAACACCAATTGATTCAAAGAACAGAATAACTTAAGCACTTTTTAAACACTTCAGTAATCACCTCTCCAGAAATAAATCCTGAACTGGTATTCTACTAAAATTGGTATGTCTATTAGTTTCCCATTGCTGTGTAACAAATTACCACAAATTTAACAGCTTCAAACAGCAAGCATTTATTATTTCACAGTTTCCATGGGTCAGAATTTCAGACCCAGCTTAGCTAGGTCCTCTTTTCAAGGTATCACAAAACAGCAAGCAAGGTGTCCACTGGAGTTGTGGTCTCCATCTGCAGCTCTGGCTTCACCTTCAAGGTCACTGGTTGCTATGGAATGCAGTTTCTTGCAGCTATAGAACTCGTAGCAGCTTGCTTCTTCAAAACCATTAGGAAAAAGTCTCTGAACTCAGGGAAGGCCTAAACCCTTTTGAAAATGAGGTTCACCTCATTAGGTCAGGCCCACCTTGGATAATCTCCCTTTTGATGAACTCAATGTCAAACTGATTACATCCTGAGAATTCCCTTACCTGTGCCATGTAACATAACCTAATCATGAGAATGACATCCATTATATTCACAGATCCCATCCACACTTGGAGGCCGAAGCAGGGGAGGAGATCACATAGGGATCTTGGAAATCATTGTAGATTCTGTCTACCACATGTCAGTTTCCTGACCAATATGTGGTTTGATATAAAGAATCCCCGAATGCTTGTGATATTCTTTGTTTCCACCAGAGGCAGTTATCTTCCTGTCATAACATTGGTTTCTACAACTCAGGATCTAGTTTACACTCTGGAGTCCCAAACTGGTAATACATTAGAAATTAAATCATTGACTTTAAATGTCATTATATATGTAAAAGTTCTTCATAAAATGTAAAGGATAAAATAAATATACACAGTATTTTAGTTATTTTATCAAGCCAAGGGAGGAAGCTATCTAAACCTGACAAGTTTCTAGAAACAATCTGGAATCCACAAATACAAACTGTATTTTTAAAAATGAGTGCTTTCCTACCTATATATATATATATAAATGGATTGGTTTAAAGAAAAAGTACGATGCTAAGCCAAATAATTCTGTCAGAGAAAGACGAACACCATATGATTTCACTCATATGTGGGATTTAAGTAAGACACACACAAACAAAGGAGCAAAGGAAAAAAAGAAAGAAACAGACCAAGAAACAGACTCTTAACTGATGGTTACCAGAGAGAGGTGGGAGAGGGGATAGATAAAATAGGCAATGGGGATTAAGAAATGCACTTGTTGTGATGAGCACCGGGTGATGCATGGAAGAGGTGAATCACTAAATTGTGCACCTAAAACTAACATAACACTGTGTTAACTATACTAGAATTAAGATAAAATAAAATAGGGGCGCCTGGGTGGCTCAGTCAGTTAGGCGTCCGACTTCAGCTCAGGTCATGATCCTGCAGTTTGTGAGTTCAAGCCCCTCATCTGGCTCTGTGCTGACAGCTCAAAGCCTGGAGCCTGCTTTGGATTCTGTGTCTCCCTCTGTCTCTGCCCCTCTCTGCTCATGCTCTGTCTCTCTCTGTCTCTCAATAATAAATAAACATTAAAATAAGATGAAATAAAATAATAAAAATAAAGTAAATGTACAAAGGTTTTCCAGAAAAAGACACAAAATGTTTTTCTTACAAGTATAGGTATTTACAAAAATATGATAAGGGCAATAATTATCATTTAAATGTGCCAGATTTTAAAAACAGATTTATTCTCTAGAAACTGCTTATATTAACTTCATTTTGTATTGACAGTTTTAATATGAAATAGGTTCGATTAGGAAAAAAGTCCACTCACTTCTTTCTAGCTAAGGACGTTGATTGTAAACACTAAAATTACTTTGTTTTCCCTTAAGGGGAATCCCAAAATAATCTTCGAGAAGCCAGACTGAAAATCATAAGTGATGATGTGTGCAAACAACCACACATATATGGCCATGATATAAAATTTGGAATGTTTTGTGCTGGATATCTGGAAGGAATTTATGATGCCTGCAGGGTAGGTAGAAATTATTTTGATATCATTAACTCAAAATATTTTTTATCTCTTTCAAGAAATATTCAATGTTCTTTATGTTTGTACCAATATAGATATTTTGTCAGTTCAGTAATTTCTAAATGCATATTTCACAACACAAACATTTTTGGATGTTTTATTAAGCAAAATTATATAAGCAGAGTTTCTTTAAAGCTATCAAACAAACTAACTAACCAAATTAAATTTTCTTTATACCAGAAGTCCAAAGGTTCATACAGCAAAGTCCCTTTTCTTAAAGGGGTCTCATCTAGAAAGGAAATCATCATGAACAATGAGCTATGATGAGATGTTTTAAATGATATAATGGAGAGCAAATATCTTTAGTGTGAAGGGAACAATTTTGCAGCAAATATCAGAGAAATCACACTTAAATGAGGCCTGAAGCATAAATGGCACTTAGCAGTTATACAACAAGAAAATACTATTATTTTTCTATACATAGAAAGAGCATAGCAAAAATAATGAAGGTATGAAATTATAATTCATATTTGAGGGAATTCTAAGTAATCTGTTGGCTCTCAGCATAAGGAGAATGAGGGGGCAAGAGGCAGTTAACACTGAGTGAGAAGGTGGATTAGGCCTGGTGCCCTTTCCAGTGCCTTCCTCTGCTGTCTAATAGCTATCCTGGATGTACGTTTTCTGATGAAGGTATAAAGTATGTTTCTTCCTGTAGGTACTTGCTTTATAACATGAGATTCTTGAAAACTTCAAGGAGATGATTGTACATGATGAAATAATGGAAGTTGTTTTGATGTCAGGTGGCAGAAAGCTCTGCCCTGAGTCCCATAAATTACACATGTAAACCTCTGTCAGAAAAGGAACAGGGAGTTTTGTAGCATATAGGCTGGGCAAGAGCGAAATCGGGTACATATCCAGCCTCAGTTGCTGAGAAAGAGGAGAGAGGCAGCTAGAATTCAGAGAATGCACAGAGAGGTCCAAGCCATGATGGAGAAGGGGAAGGTGGTGACAGGAGTCCAGGAGCAGACAGGATATGAGAATCTAGGCAAGTGGTGAGATTCGTGATATGCCTCAGGAAGGAGGTGGTCATAAGGAGATTTCACTAGATTGGGAAGCAGAGGTAAAATTCCTGCTCCATGACTGAGCAAGTGAGTAGTAAAACAAAGCTCTAGACACAGAAAAACTGGGAAAGTTATTGAGAAAAGACTCAAGGACAGGGTCCAAGACATGAATACAGCAATTATAACTGAGGTACATGATGAGGGGGTTAGTCTGTCTGATAAAACAGAGATCCAAGAACCCTGCTTCGAGCCAGGAGAAAACCAACACCAACTAGACTTTCTGTGTTGTATATTTGAAATTTGCCAGTAGACCTTAGGCATTCTACACACACACACACACACACACACACACACACACACACACACACAGTAACTATGTGAAATGATAGATGTGTTAATAAAACTGATTGTGGTAATCATTTCACAAATTATATATATATATATATATATATGTATGTTAAATATCACATTGTACATTTTAACTATATACAATTATATTTGTCCATTATATGTCTATAAATCTGAGAAAATTAAAATGTGGAAACTGAACTTTAAAGCTTTTATAACTTTTGAAATCCATGTTTCAATTAATTGTTCTGTAATTGGTAATCAATAAATATGCTGTCTATAATAAAATATGTGCTTCATCAGAATATTTTAAGTAATAAGTTCTATATTGAGGTAATTTTATTTCTCTTTTATTTTCAGGGTGATTCTGGGGGACCCTTAGTTATAAAGGATTTTAAAGACACCTGGTATCTCATTGGAATTGTGAGCTGGGGAGATAACTGTGGTCAAAAGAACAAACCTGGAGTCTACACAGAGGTGGCTTATTACCGAAACTGGATCACTTCAAAAACAGGCCTCTAATTCTCTATAAAAGTTAAATATTGACAGCTTTAAGCAAGCTATACATGTATGAGAATTTAAATGTTTAGTGAATACAGTACAATGAAGTGAAATTAAATGACGTGATTTATTTTAAAATCACTTTAATCAACCCATAGTCAATTTATAAGGGATTTAAATTCTTATAAATTTGTAAAGTAGTGGGTCAATTTATCCTGGCTGGAAGAATACAGCAGAGATACTCAACTCTTTACATCATGCAAATTGGAATATAAAAGAGGTGTAATGCAATGTTATATAATTATATAATTACATAATTATATAATGTTATAAATGTTATATAATTTCTCATCATTTCTCCTGAGCTCACAAATACTTTTTTCTGTTTCTTTATTATTCCAAGTTTTCCAAAGAGATTTTTTATTTAATACATTTTCTACTTATAAACCCTTTAGAAGGATCCTCGAAAAAAAGTTATATCTAGGAAACAAAATATGGTGATAAATCAGGCCAGAGATCTTCTAACCATTTTTACTATGAAACCTCCCTATTTTTGGTGATTTTTTTAACACACACCCACCCACACCCACACCCACACCCACACACACGCACACAGAAAAAAAGAGAACTATCCCCACCCTTAGATATATCCAAAGAAAGCCTGATTAATAAATGAGTGCACATAATAATTAGCTAGTCACAAATGTATCTTTGTTACAAAACCTGGGGGAAAGGTGATGGTAACTTCATGAGTCATTCCAAAACAATGGCACAAAAATTTGACGTTTCATAGATGCATTTACATGTTTGAACCTCTAGGAGGTAGTTCTTTACATTATTGTAAGGTTAAATGCCTAGAAAAACGAGAATTCCCTAATATGTTGAAGAATCAATGAGTTTGTCTTTCTACATAGAAAGAAACATTTATATCTTTGAATTGATGCAGCCAATTATCTCCTAGGGCTTGTGGCGGTAGCCTAACTATTGCAACCATGAAACACTAGTTAAAAAAAAAAAAATGAAATGTAAATTTCAAGGACCTACTGCACAGAACACATAAACAAAGTAATCTGAAAAAAGCCCCTTAGTGTCTCATGAAGACATTAGGAGAGTCAGGCTTGGGTATTCCATGGTACAATTAAATGAAGGCTTTGTGGAAACTGACTCCCTGACAAGGTCAGCGGAATATCAGGTTTGTGGGCAGAGACTGTCATTTTTTCATATAAATATAATTTATATTCTATAACTATAAGTCAAATATAAGTCCAAATATAAGCCAAACCATGGAAAAATTGAGTTACTTTATAATAATGTCTCCCCATGGGCTATTGATAAGGCATGAAACTAATCCTACAATAATCTAAAAGAGACTAACAATTTATTCACACACACACACACACACACACACACACACACAAATCCATAAACTAGACTCACAGAATTTTAAAGGTTGAAGAAGACTGTGAGTCATTCAGGCCAATACACCTATGGTTCAGATAACTGAAGACAGGAAATGTCAATGACGTGGTAAACCTGTAGGTAGTTTGTACGCCCAGTGGGCCTAGAACTGAGGTACCAATTTCACATGCCCTTTTCCTTACAAAGTCTCTTTATGATCACATATATTTATTGGAATAATCAGATCTATAAGAATTTCAGTGACTTCTATTGAATCTATTTTAAATTAGAACTCTTATTTTTCACTTAATGTTACGCATTTATGTTCCTATGTGTCTTTTTGTGGCTTGATAGCTCATTATTGCTGAATGATATACCATTGTATGGATGTACCACACAGTTTGTTTATCCATTCACCTATCGAAGGACATCTCTGTTGCTTTCAAGTTTTGGCAATTATGACTAAGCTGCTATAAACATTGTGTGCAGGTTTTTGGTAAAAGAATAGATAAATCAATTCAACAGAATAGAGAGCCCAGAAGTAGAGTCATATATATGTAACACCAATTGATCTTCGACAAAAGAGCAAAGGCAGTTCAGTGGAGAAAGAATAGTCTTTTCAACAAATGGTACTGGAACAACAAGACATCCACAAACCAAAAATGAATCTTGATGCAGACCTTACACCTTTCACAAAATTAACTCAAGATGGGTCATAGACCTAAATGTAAAAGTTTTAAATGATATGATTCACTTGGGCAGCTGACTGCCAATTCTCTGAACTTACTTCAAGATAAAGTTGCTTCTTCATATGTAAAAACATACATAGGCTTATACGTTAGTCAATATTATGGTAGTAGTATATAATTCTGACTTTCGATGTTAAGATTCAAGAAATGATATTAGAGTTACAAACTTTGTATTGCTAAACTGTTTTGGGCAGCATATCATTCTGGCTTACAAATAAGCAAATGTTGTTATATCATTTTAAATTTAATAATAAATAATGGTCAGAGCATTCTACGAATAATATCACTGAATCTGTATTAGGCCAAATCTTAGCATGAATCTTTCAACTGCTCTTACAAATTGCATTTCTTTTAAATAACTAGTTTGAGTGATTCTGAAGCAGAATTTCTCAACCTTGGCACTTTTGACGTTTCGGCCCAGTTCATTCTTTACTGTGAGGGGCTGTCCTGTGCACGGAATATTTAGCAGCTCCCCTGGCCTCTGTCAACTAGATGCCTACAACACACTCCTTCCTCCCAAATTGTGATAACCAAAAATGTCTCCACATG
Organism: Acinonyx jubatus; assembly: GCF_027475565.1. Lineage (NCBI taxonomy): Eukaryota > Metazoa > Chordata > Mammalia > Carnivora > Felidae > Acinonyx > Acinonyx jubatus. Next base: position 146,817,914 of record NC_069382.1, read on the forward strand.
TTGACAAATGTCCCCAAAGGAGCAAAGTGTTCCCTGTTGAGAACTGCTGTTCTGAAGGCATTTGGTCACGTTAGAAACTAAGAGATACCTCAAAATTATGACATTGAGTATTCAAAAGTTATGGTCTCCTGATCAAACTGAACATTCACTATCATGTTTCTAAAAGAAATAGCAGAATATGTCAGTGGCTATTTCAAATACAGACTGAGCTCCCTACACACAATGTGCTTGAAGGATTTCTCTCATACCCCTGCCTAGACTATATTTGTGGAGCCCCATTAACCATTACCATAAAGACAGACTTTTATAAATACAGCCTCTTGTATAGTCTCTCTATCTTGACCACAATCCACAGTAGAAAATATATTTCACATCACAGCTCCATAAATACATAAATAAATACATACATATTAAAAATTGACACAGAAGTTTCATAAAATAGTAGTTGCCTTAGTGCAATAAAATCCAATATTTTCTATTCTATTTCAATTTTTTAAAGGGTATGGACACTTAACATTTATTTTATTTCTTAAAATATTTGTTTATTTTTGAGAGAGCTCAAGTGGGGAAGGGGCAGAGAAAGGGGGACAGAGGATCTGAAGCAGGCTCTACCCTGACAGGCTGACAGCAGCAAGCCCCATATGGGGTTCAAATTCACAAACTGTGAGATCATGACCTGAGCCAAAGTCGGATGCTCAACCAACTGAGCCACCCAAGTGCCCAACATTTTATTTTACTTTAGTTTAAAGTTTATTTATTTTGAGAGAGACAGAGACAGCACAAATGGGGGAGGGGTAGAGAGAGAGGAGACAGAGAATCCCAAGCAGTCTCCACACTGCCATTGCAGAGCCCAGCGTGGGGCTTGAAGTCATGAAACCATGAGATCATGACCTGAACCAAAATCAAGAGTCAGACTTGCCTGACTGAGCAACCCAGGTGCCCCTCTATTTCAAATTTTTTAATATTTACCCCACAAAGTAAGTTAATTTTAAAACCTAGCAGGCCATGACCTGCAGGGCCTATAGCACTTTCTAGAATAATAATCCACAATTATTAACATCATATTATTATCTCACCTACCCCCACTGCTCTTCCCACCTTCAGTTTCTCCCTACTCTGTCCATTTAGCAAATTGCAGCTCAGTTATGATGCTATTCAATGACATTATCCCCACTCACTCAAATCATCACTGATTTTCTCTTTCCCTGACAGACTCTAAATCCATATCACCTTTTACAATCTGCTAACAACCAACAGACTTTTCGTTTTGCTTGTGTTCAGTGTCCATAACTCTGAATGTTAAACTTTATATCCTGAATACATTCTCCTCTCTGGTCATGCAATGTTCTCTTCGCTCTAGAAGGTCTAACCCAAATATCACCTCTACCAAGAATACTTTTATTATTACAGATAAAATTACTCTCCATTCAAAAGCTTTTGGAGTTTTTTTGTTCCCCCTCTAAAGCATTTCTCATACTTTACTCTGCATTGCACTTTTAATATACATGTATTATCGCTAAAGTATAGTGCCAGTAGTTCCATAAGACTAAAGACTGATCATTCATTTTTGTATCACTTACAGTATTTAGCACATTATTCAGTATATATTATGTTTAGCGAAAGAATAAATTAACAGAGGCAAATTATGATTTCTATGAAGGTAAGAGACCTCAATTCTCAGTTGTTAACTGCTTCCCCCATGTCACTTTCCTGTACACGGCCTTCCAACCTGCGCTGGTCCTGCTTTTATATTCCTGAATGTTCCTAAAGGCTCCCCCCTCCCTGCCTACACCAGAAGTAATCAAAATACAATAAAGCATGCATAATTGTGGCCTTTCAGGAAGCCCTCTAAATCAAAACCTGTTCTCTATATTCCCTTAAATGAGTACATCCCAAACCCATAGGAATATTTGGAAATGAGGCTAAAAATCTCCCATTCTCTTTCATCATTTTTATTTTACCTACCAGGGACTGTCCTTTCTTCCTCTTTCTGCCATGGGCCTCACAAATCTGGGTACTTCCCATGGCCCTGTTAGATATCCATGATTATATTCTTCTGATTGAGGTCCTTCTCTGTTGAATCTGCCTAAAAGGAAAGAACAAAGATAAAACTAAAACATACATACTATATACTTTTTTAAAGTTCACAGAAATAAAGGAATTTGAATGTTAAAAAATATTTGGTTTATTGATTTTAATTATCCATGTAAGATTGCCCTTTTCATGTCCATTAGCAATCAAGATTTAATTGATTAATTTTTTAAAACTGTTTTTGTTGTTTTCCAAGTTCAGAAGACTCCTCCACACCAGTAGTCACTAAATTAAATACAGGAAGGAAAACCCAAAATGCAACACTGAAATCCAAAAATATGCTTAATGGAAATGATTCTGGGGCTCTTACGTTAATGAAGGACTGAGAAACTCAGCGCAGCGAGAGTGTTAAGACCTTTGCTATATAAGTATATGCCAGGAATATCCAAGCTGGAATAAAAATACCACATTTTAGACTCAGTAACTGAAAAACCACTTGTCTGTAACTGTGGTATTCTGAGCTAAAGTCAGAATTGCTGAGGTACAACTTTAGAGAGAAAGCTGTGTCAAAACCATCTTACAAGATGTTTAACCTGACGATTAAAGCCAGTGGAGAGGGCAATCTAGATACAAAGTCACTTAAATGGAAACAAGAAAAGTCTGAAAGAGTAAGTTCAAAGGAAAGTTTGAAAATTCAGAACCTAATTCTTAGAAGAACTAAAGGCAAAATGAGGCAGATTTTAATAGAGTAACAGTATTGTTATTTGTAAAACTAATGGTAGAGGAGTTAAAGGTATCATTTCAATTTTACTCATTGAAAGACCCAAATTGCTTGCTACATTTCTGAGGTGGGAGGTGGGTTACTACAGTAGCATCTTCAGCCTATACACTTCTCAGTAGACAAAAATAGGAGTTAGCTGGCAACCTCTTCATATACTTAGGTTTTCTGCTTCAGGTTAATATAATTGGGTTATGTAGATATAAGTTAGAATGGGGTCTTAATTAATTGGCATAGGGGAGAGCTGAGGAAGAAGGGAGTGATGGGGATGAATGGGAAAATTAAAGCTGAAAGTTAGGAGATTAATATTAATAGTTACTATCACCTCAAAAGGACCCATCAAACCTCTAGACCCTGGCACTGGCCAGTAACAACAGTCAAGAGAGTATATTCTACATAGTAGTCTTCCATATGGTTGGAAATTCAGCATTCTTAACAATGTCACACAGTTGACATACTGTTGGCACCTGATCTTGATACCCCAGAGACAATACTGGTGCTACTTTTGTATGTACATTTCCCAAGTGCTAAAAAACTGCCAGAGGAATGCAGAATGGTACAACCACTTTGGAAGAAAGTTTGGCAGTTTTCTACAAAACTAAACACATTTTTATCACATGATCTAGTAATGGTGCTCCTTGGTATTTTTACACAAGCAAATTGAAAACTTATGTCATTGCAAAAAGATGCACGTGGATGTTTGTGGCAACTTTATTCATAATCGCCAAAATCTGTAAGCAATCAAGGCATCCTTCAGTAGGTGAATGGGTAAATAACTGTGGTACATCCAGATCATGGAATATTACTCAATGATATAAAGAAATGAGCTATCAAGCCATGTAAAGACATGGAGGAAACTTCAATGCATATTACTAAGTGAAAGGAGACAATCTGAGAAGGCTGACTACCATATATTTCCAAGTATATGACATTCTGAAATGGTAAAACTATGGAAACAGTAAAAATACCAGCAGTTTCCAGGGATTAAAGGGAGGGATGGATGAACAGGTAGAGTATAGAGGATTTTTAGGGTAGTAAAACTATTCTGTATGTTACTATAATGTTTGTCAAAACCCTCAGCATGTCAATGTTGAGAGTGAATCCAAATGTAAACTCTGGGCTTTGAGTGATAATGATGTTTTATAGTTGGCCCGCTGGTTGTAACAGATGTATTACTCTGGTTGATAAGAGTGGGGGTGGCTCTGCGTGTCAGGGGCAATGGATGTATGGGAATTCTGTATTTTCTGCTCAATTTAGCTGTAAACCTAAAATTTCTCTACATGTAAAATCAATTTTTTAAAAAAGCCATTGGAGCCTCAGAAGCCCTTGAGATGTGGTTGAATAGTATAGAGGCATACTGAGTTTTAACTCGCAACGTAGTTAGTATAAGGGAATTGTTCTTCTGGAGGTAAATTGTGTTGTTGGCAGAAAATATAAAACATATTCTTCTAACGATCAAGCTTAAACTCTTTTTGTCAGTAGAATTAAGCAGAGAACAAAAACTAAAAGTATTTTTCTTCAATGAATAACTGAATATCATGTAGTCTAAAATTCCACAGAAACTGATGGTAACAGTGTGGAGTGAGGCCCCGCACAGGGACCGACAACCTCATGAGGGTACTGGAGACCTCCAGGGCAGTGTTACTACTGTTGGCTGGGAAAATCAAAGATAAAATGCAGGTTTCAGGAACGAGACAAAGAAACAAACAACCATTCCTCAGATCACCCTAATCTGTCCTCAGTCTTAAAATAGGTGTTACAGGTTTAGACATACTAGATGATGTTATGTGGTATGCAGTGTCACTGAAAATCCCTGCATAACCTGTTGAATATTTTGCATGGGCTATAATCATGGTAATATTATCGTGGTAATATCGTGGTACAGAAAAGGCACTAGGTTGAGCACCTCCCTGACCGAGTTATGCAGCCCTCATAAAGTGGACTACATCTGCACTCTGGGCCTCCCAGGGCCATCTCAGAAGGCTCTGGCATTCAGTTACACTCTTATCCACAGGAATTCTCCTGCTTTCCATTGAGAGATCATCTGCTTTAGCTGGAAACTGACAGCTAGAGGACTTCAAAATTCTCAAAATCCTCTGTTTACTTCAGCGAACGTAACACATTCAAAGAAAACGGAGGCAGTAACTATGATAGTACAAGACGTGGAAGTCCAGGCACATGGCTCCATGACACTGGTTCCCATCAAAGGAATATTTATAAATCTTAAAACCATGCTTAATGTTGAGGAAACAATATTTCTTCAAGGTATTTGATTTGGGGGAATGTTTCCCTGGAGAATTGGATATGAATGGAGATCCCTGAGAAAAGACAGTTTCAGTTTCAGTGATTAAAGGTAGGGTTAGTGTATAAGAGATTGGAGGAATTTCTGTCATTATCTATATGACTATCTATAAACTACACAGCTACCCTGGGGTTCCAAACTAACCTCCTCCAACATGAAGATTTGTTTTACTTTGTTTAAGTAACTAAGACATTAAAGTATGAAATGAATCACTGGGGAAACTTACATGTTTGTTACTAACCTAAACGATTCTCACATACAAAACTGTTGTGTCATTTATCTTGCTGGGATTATGTCTAGATGAAGAGATCATTTGCAGTTCCTCTCAGTGCTCTTCTTGAAACTATACTAAAAGTGGTAACAGTCTGGCTTCATCACATATGCATGATGGTGGTCCAGCACAAGCCTCTGGCTGAGCCTCCAACTCTCAAAGCCCCTCATGCTTTCCCAGGAGTCTAGACAGGCATTGAGGAGCCCCTTCTAGGATAGGAGTCATGCCCACAGCCTAGAACAGCTCTGTCTCCTTTCTCCCACTGCGTCTGATGCAATGAATATTGCCTTTGGTGCAAAAGCACAAACATTACTCCTGGCTTTTCATGAAAACCATTCTAGACACAGTCTTTCCCTCATACTGCCTTTCACTGGGCCATTTTTAAAAAGAACTTAACAACATACTCTGATTATGCCATCTCCTATTTAATCCAAAATCCTTTTTAGATATCTCTAAAAAGATCAGATCAACAGATTAGACATAGGACAAAAAATACACAGACACAAAAATACAGACTAGATTCCAAAGTGAGCTGGATAGCTTCTCCCTGTTCCATAACTATAGACTATCCCTAATCCTAGACAACCATCATAGTATTAATCATGGTATTAAATGGCTAAAAGCCTTGGAAAACAAATAAGGATGAATCAGTGGAATTGCATCAGTATCACTGAAAACAAAAACAAAAAAGAAGAACTTGAGTACATCTTCTTCTGACAGTAATTGAGAATTGTTATCTTTGTGTCAGAAGGGTATTATATTGCACTTTCATGGTTACAAATGACCTCAAGCTCTGTTTAAGTACCTCTCTACAGTCATATATTTCATAGTTTGGTGAAAGAGTGAAACACCAATACAAAACCTGCCCATTGGTGCTCATTCGAATCAACTGGACTATTGAATAGAGGTTCAAATACTCTTAAAACTGTTGTAGGGGCATCTGGGTGGCTCAGTTGGTTAAGCCTCGGACTTCAGCTCCGGTCATAATCTCACAGTTCCTGCATCAGGCTCTGCACTGACAGTGTAAAGCCTGTTTGGATACTCTGTCTCCCTCTCTCTCTGCTGCTCCCCCCTCCTCTGCTCATGTGCTCGTGTGTTCTCTGTCTCTCAAAAATAAATAAATAAACATTTAAAATATTTGTAAAAGATTACATCACCAAATCACACATTTGCTGAATCGTGGATAGTATAACACAGAGGTAAACAATATGAAGTTCAATGGAATGTATTTGAATCCCAGCTCCACAACCCTCCAGCAGAGTGACAATGGGTCTATTATTTGAACTTCATGATGGTTACTTTTATGTGTCATCTTGACTGGGCCACAGTTCCCACATATGTGGTCAAACATTATTTTGAATGTTTCTGAGAGGTTGTTTTAGATGATGTTAATATTTTTTTCCAGGTTTAAGATATAACTGACGAATGAAGTTGTATATATTTAAAGTATAGAACATGATGACTTGATAATACACATACATTGTGATATTATTAGCACATTAAGTTAACACATCCATGGGGCACCCGCATGGCTGTCAATTGAGTGTCTGACTTCAGCTCCGGTCACAATCTGATTCGTGGTTCGTGAGTTCAAGCTCCGCATCAGGCTCTCTGCTGTCATCACAGATATTTCAAGTATACAATATATTTCAAGTATACAATACAGTATTATTAACTGTAGTTACTACTGTGTACGTCAGGTTGTCAGGGGCTTAATGGCAAGATGGTGGTTAAAGAGTACAAACTTTCAGTTAGAAGATGAATAAGTTCCAGGATCTAAAGTGCAGCATGGTAACAATACTTAATAATACTGGGGCGCCTGGGTGGCGCAGTCGGTTAAGCGTCTGACTTCAGCCAGGTCACGATCTCACGGTCCGGGAGTTCGAGCCCCGCGTCAGGCTCTGGGCTGATGACTCGGAGCCTGGAGCCTGTTTCCAATTCTGTGTCTCCCTCTCTCTCTGCCCCTCCCCCGTTCATGCTCTGTCTCTCTCTGTCCCAAAAATAAACAAACGTTGAAAAAAAAAATAATACTGTATTATATACTTCAAAGTTTCTATGAAAGTAGAGCTTTAATGTTCTCATAACAACAACAACAAAACGGTAATTGACATGAAGGACAACATTTCTCAATATCACATTATACACATTAAACTTTCATAATATTATGTGTCAATTATATCTCAATTAACCTAGAGGAAAAATCAGTACATTACCTTGAATTTAGCACTAAACATCTAGAAAAAGAAATGGGAGCTGGAGGAGTGAAGATGGCAGAGAAATAAGGGGACCCTGGGCTTTCCTTGTCCCTCAAACACAGCTGTACTGAAGTCAGATCACTTGGAACACCCAGGAAATTGATCTGTGGAGTGGCGGAAGGATCTCCACAGCTGGAGGGAGAGAGCATGGCAGATGCAAAGTGAGAAGTGAATTAGGGGAGAGAAAAATGGCAGTGCCATGGAGGGGAAGGAACACTTTCCATGGAGAGATGAAAGGGAGAGAAAGAGAGGGGTTGAGAAAGTGCAGCATCAAATTTGCACGAGAGGAAAACCTCTCTGGACCACGGACTGGGGAGCAAGAAGTACTTGCAACCTGAATGTCGCAGTTTTTTGTTTTTTGTTTCTTGGGTGTTTTGTTTTTGTTTTGTTTTTGTCTTTTGTTTGTTTGTTTTTGGCAAATAGCATTTGGAGCTCAAACTCTGAGGTTTTGGAAGTGTGCACCTTTCTCCAGAGTGGAGCTGTGGCACCTGCTCCTGAGCAGAAGGGAGCTGGCCCCATAGTGCATAGGGTGGTGTAGGAATCTCCAGGGCATATAGGGAAAGAACATTCCCCTTCCTGGAGTACTTTTGGAGTATATTGCCTCCCCAAGTACAGCAGACCCTGTAGGTGGTCTTTCATCAGCAGGGGACAGAGGTGCTCCCAGAGGGAATACAACCTTTGCTGCTTTTAGCAGTGCTACATCATAGATTCCACACACTGTGCATGCCTGAGACTTTTTTTTCAGGAGCGAAGAATTTCAGACATAGCATGGAGAGGCTCTATTCTGGAGGAGAGGGGTAGGATCTGTGTGGTGCCCGGTCCTTTAAGACTTGAGCTCTGAATCGCAGCCACAGGCCAAAGAATAAACACAGGAAAGTTGTGGCCCAGGGCAAGCTGACTGACTGAGCTATTCTGTGAGGGCCGCCTAAACAGTGTGAAGTATGAGATCCCCAGTCCGGGGGTTGAGAAATTGGGGTGGTGCCATTTCCCCCCAACACCAACACAGTGTGACTTCAGAGAGCAGTACAGCGGCCCCCAGTAGAAGCGGGACCTGCTTATACCAAACCCTAACCCCTGTGCCTGGCAAATGGTTAATTATTGGGAGGAGACTGACCCTGAGCCAATGCAGCAGGCCCTCTTCCAGGAGAGCAGCACCGCCAGCACCCCACATGGACCAAGTATACTGAAAATCAAGTGCTTCAAAGTGTTACTTACAGTTCTGGTGGAAATAGATTCAGACTTACTTTTTTTTTTTTTTTTTACTTTTTCCTTTATTTTCTTTTTCTTTTGGAATCAGGCTCATAGTTTCTTGTTTGTTTTGTTTTTTATTTCCCTTTCTCTTTTTGGATCAGGATTTTTTTATTATTATTATTTTCTTCTACTTCCTTTTTCTTTTCCTTCTTCATTTTTTCTTTGGAATCAACATTACAGTTTTTTGATTCTCTGGGGTTTTTTTGTTCCCTTTCCTTTTCTCTTTTCTTGGAATCAGGCTCCCCTCTGCCCTTTTTTCCAGGAATTATTTCAACAAACCAAAGTACACCTAAAGACCCAAACAGTCCCCACTGCAAGCAAGGAGGAGCTCTGCACAGGACTGACCAGTGTCAAAGAGCACCCAGAATGCAACATCAGAGTGCATACAGTACGTACCAGAAACACTTCCTGAAGTGCCAGACCCTGGAGAGTGTATGACCTTTTTTTAATATAGCAGTACTCTCAGGTGCAGGAAACATAACAAGCTTTAAAAAAATGCAAAAGACAGAAACTTAGTCAAAATGACAAGATGTAGGAATACTCCCCAGAATAAAATATCCATATTGTACGAGTTCCAGAAGAAGAGTGGGAAAAAATGGCAGATGGTTTATTTGAGCAAATTATAGCTGAGAACTTCCCTAATCCGGGGAAGGAAACAGGCATTCAAGTCCAAGAGGCACAGAGAACTTCCCTCAATATCCAAAAAAAAAAAAAAAAAAAAAAGTCAACACTACAACACATCATAGTGAAACTTACAAAGACAAAGATAAAGAGATTTCTGAAAGCAGCTAGGGACAAAAGGTCCTTAACCTACAAGGGTAGACATATAAGGTTAGCACCAGACCTGTCAACTGAAATTTGCTGGCCATAGGAAATGGCAGAAAATATTCAATGAGCTGAATGGGAAAAATATGCAACCAAAAATTCTTTATCCAGCAAGGCTGTCATTCTGAATAGAAAGAGAGATAAAGAGTTTCCCAAACAAACAAAAACTAAAGGAGTTCATGACCACAAAACCACCCTACAAGAAAATTTAAGGGGTACTCTGAGTGGAGGGAAAAAAAAAAGACCAAAGCAACAAAGATTACAAAGGACCAGAGAACATTACCAGAACACCAACTCTACAGATAAAACAATGGCACTAAATTTGTATCTTTCAATAATCACTCCTAATATAAATGGACTACTTGCTCCAATCAAAAGACATAGGGTATCAGAATGGATAAAAACCAAGATCCATCTATATCCCGCTTACAAGAGATTCATTTTAGACATAAAGTTATGTGCAGATTGAAGGGAATGAGATGGAGAAACATCTATCATGCTAATGGGCATCAAAAGAAAACTAGAAGTGCCTGGGTGGCTCAGTCAGTTAAGCTTCTATGTTGGCTCACGCCATGATCTCCTGGTTTGGGAGTCTGAACCCCACATGAGGCTCTGTGCTGACAGTTTAGAGGCTGGAGTCTGCTTCAGATTCTGTGTCTCCCTCTCTCTCTCTGTTCCCGCCCCTGCCACTCACGCTCGCTTGCTCTCTCTCTCTCTCTCTCAAAAAAAAAAAAAATAACTACACATTTTAAAAAAATTAAAAAAAAGAAAGCTGGAGTATACATACTTATATCAGACAAACTAGATTTTAAAACAAAAACTGTAATAACAGATTAAGAAGGGCATTGTTATCATATTAAGGGGTCTATCCACCAAGAAGATCTAACAATTATAAATATTTATGCCCCTAACTTGAAGAACCTAAATATATAAATCAACTAATCACAAACATAAAGAAGCTCATTGAGAATAATACCATAAAGTAGGGGACTTTAATACCTCACTTACAGCAATGGACAGATCATCTAAGCAGAAAATCAACATGAAAAAATGGCTTTGAATGGACTTAACAGATATATTCATAATATTTCATACTAAAGCAGCAGAATACACATTCTTCTCAAGTGCACAAGGAACATTCTCCAGAATAGATTACAAACTCAGCGGGTCACAAAGAAGCCCTCAAAAGATAGAAAAAGATTGAGATCATAACATGCATATTTTCAGATCACAATGCTATGAAACTTGAAATCAACCACAAGACAAAATTTGAAAACCCTCAAATACATGGAGGTTAGAGAATATCCCACTAAAGAATGAATATGTTAATCAGGAAATTAAAGCAGAAATAAAAAAAATACATGGTGCAAATGAAAATGAAAACACAAGAGTACAAAACCTTTGGGATGCAGCAAAGGCAGTCCTCCGAGGAAAGTACATTGCAATTCACGCCTATTTCAAGAAGCAAGAAAGGTTCCAAATACACAACCTAACTTTACACCTAAAGGAACTAGAGAAGGAGCAGCAAATAAACCCTAAAGTCAGCAGAAAAAAGGGAAATAATAACGATTACAGGGGAAATAAATGATATAGAAAAAAAAACAGAACAGCTCAATGAAACTAAATGCTGGTTCTTTAAAAGAATTAACAAAATTGATAAATCCCTAGCCAGACTTGTCACAGAGAAAAAGGTAGACAAAATCATGAATGAAAGAGGAGAGACCACAAACAAAACCAGAGATACAAATAATTATAAAAGAATACTATGAAAATTTATATGCCAACAAACTGGGCAACCTAGAAGAAACAGACAAATTACCAGAGACTCATGAACTATCAAAACTGAAACAGGAAGAAAGAAATAGAAAATCTGAACAGACTCATAACCAGCAAGGAAATTGAATCTGTTATCAAAAATCCCCCAACAAACAAGAGTTCCGGGCCAGATGGCTTCCCAGGGGAATTCTACCAGACATTTAAAGAATTACTTTCTATATGGCACCAATGTACCTTGATCACAAACTCCACTTGCCCCCCACCCCAGACCCTTTGCTTACACATACAAGTTAATGATTACTATCTAATTGTTTTCTTCACACTCACCACATGTGCAAGATCTTGTTTTCTTCTCATTCACCATGTGGGTAATATCTTGTGAGCTCAATAAATATGAAGACAAAACCCCTGTTCAAGGCTCTTCTCTCCCCCTAGACATTAGCCCCTCTCATATTCAATTCTATGTTCACTCTCTTGCTGGACAAGAAAGAACTCTAGACTCATAGTCTGCAACAGTTCGAAACCAGAAAAGACCCTGAATAGCCAAAGTAATGTTGAAAAAGAAAACCAAAGCTGGAGGCATCACAATCCCGGACTTCAAGCTGTATTACAAAGCTGTAATCATTAAAACAAATGGTACTGGTACAAAAACAAACACATAGATCAATGAAACAAAAAGGATAACCCAGAAACAGACCCACAAATGTATGGCCAACTAATCTTCAACAGAGCAGGAAAGAATATCCAAGAGAAAACAAGCAGTCTCTTCAGCAAATGGTGCTGGGAGAACTAGACAGCAACATGCAGAAAAATGAACAAGGACCACTTTCTTACACCATATACAAAAGTATATTCAAAGTGGATGAAAGACCTAAATGTGAGACAGGAAATCATCAAAATCCTATCGGAGAAAACAGGCAACAACCTCTTTGACCTCAGCTGCAGCAACTTCTTACTAGACACATCTCCAGAGGCAAGGGAAACAAAAACAAAAATGAACTATTGGGACCTCATCAAGATGAAATTTTTTTGCATAGCAAAGGAAACAATCAACAAAACTAAAAGGCAACCAATGGAATGGGAAACGATATTTGAAAATGTCATATCAGATAAAGGGTTGGTATCCAAAATCTATAAAGAACTTGTCAAACTTAACACCCAAAAAATAAATAGAAGACATGAATATACACTGTTTGAAAGAAGCCATCCAGGTGGCTAACAGACACATGAAAAGATGCTCAACATCACTTATCATCAGCGAAATACAAAATAAAACCAAATTGCATATATATATATATATATATATATATATATACACACGTCTATATGTTTATATGTATATGTATACATACATACACATACACAATGGAATATTACTCAGTGATCAAAAAGAATGAAGTCTTGCCATTTCCAACAATGTAGATTGGGCTATAGTATATTATGCTCAGCGAAATAAGTCAGTCAGAAAATGACAAATACCATATGATTTCACTCATATGTGGAATTTAAGAAACAAAGCAGATGAACATAGGGGAAGAGAAGGAAAAATAAGATAAAAACAGACAGGGAGACAAACCATAAGAGACTCTTAACTATAGAGAACAAACTGAGAGTTGCTGGAGGGGAGGTGGAAGGGGGGATGGGCTAAAATGGGTGATGGGCATTAAGGAGGGCACTTGTCAGGATAAGAACTGGGTGTTATATGTAAGTGATGAATCTCTGGGTTCTACTCCTGAAACCAGTACTATACTGCATATTAACTAACTTGAATTTAAATACATAAATTTTCTTAAAAGAGAGGGAAAAAAAGAAATGGGAAAACTATTCATAATAACAACAACAAATCCAATTTAAAAAAAAAATCAAGAAATTTAATTGACAATCCCCAGGGCCAAGGCAGAAAGAAATTCAAGTTCAGTAAAAGGTCTATGTGACTAAAGATCTAGTAGGGCATGTTAGGTATATTATATGTAAAACAAAAAACAGAGTTTTCAAATCCCAACTTTAAAGTGAAGATCACAAGGACAAACACTTTAAATTACAAGTGTTTGATTTGTAATCTATATAGATGATGCTATGTAGTTTTTTCTAGAAAAGGCAGACCCAGGGGGTTATTTATTTACGTACAGTTAATAATTCCTCAGAACTAGATTGGTATAATTCTTAGTATTCCTTTAAGATTTTTATTAACCAAGATTATGTCAGCATTATGAAATTCACTGAAAAGCTTTCAGCATGTTCTATACAGCAAAGGGAACAGTTAAGACAGCATAGAAAGAGGAGGAGCCAAGATGGCAGAACAGCATGGAAGCTTTTTGTGTGTCTCACATCCATGAAATACAGCCAGACCAACACTAAACCATCCTACACACCTAGAAAACTGATTGGAAGATTAACAAAACAATCTGCACAACCTGAACCACAGAATTCAGCAGGTATGCGACACGAAGAGCTGAACTTGGGGAGCAAGAAGTCGCAAAAGGTAGGGAACCCCTTTTGCGGACAGAGAGAGGATGGAGACTGGGGACGGGGGAGCCTATTGGAAAAGCACCCCTTCCCAAAAGCAGCTAGAGAAAAAGTGGAAAATTGGAAACAGCCACAGGGACTAAACTAAAAAGGGAGAAAGAAGAAAGGACGAAGGAGAAGGTTTAAATTCCATTAAGACTGTAAACAAGGGAGCGCAAAAGGCAGCAACTCTACAGCTTGATACTTGACGGGAACAGTGAATCCCCAGGAACAGAGTGGGGTCCAGGAGGTTCTCGGGCCACACAGGGAAAAGTGGTTCCACTGCTGGAAGGACATTTGGTAGAAACTGTTGAAGCCACTTGGTCCCAGAAGATCCCAGAAGGCGGCCACATCGCTGGTGCTGGAGCAAGGTCACTGAGGGTGAAGGCTAGTGCCAGATGTGTGTTGTGATTTTCCATAATCCCTGAAACGCTGCTGCTACACTGTCTCCTGAACTTTCTTTGAGGCAGGCTGGCACCTGACCGCAGTCTCAGGGCACCAGTAACAGCAGGGTCCAGTGGGCATTCCTGGGAGCAGCCGACATTCGGCCATTGCTCATTCAGCCATTGCTCAGTGAGACCCTCCCACAGAGGGGCAGAACAGGTCAAAGCCGCAGTCCTTCGGAAGTAAGGGGCCAGGGAAAACAGCCTTATCTGAAACAAAATGTGGGAGAGGTACTGCCTGGGGCCTGATCACAAAGAGAGAACAAGCAGGGAGTGGACGAGAGCTGAAGACAGAGGACTGGTGTGCAATTGCTGATCTGGGAGAACAGACTGGGTAGCTGGGTGGCGCCATTTTCTCCGCTCCCGTGCATGCGCACAGGCACCTACAAGCACCGCAACAATCCACCTCAGTAAGCTAGCAGTACCATCTTGTGGAGAGCGGAACTCTTACATCGAGCCATGCCCAAATGGGCCAACTTAACTCTTTAAGAACACAAGCGTCACCGCCAACTTGATTTATGGACTATAAAGAGCTCAAAGACTGACCTGTAGGGGAAAACGAAGCAATTTCAGTCCTACTTCAATCTGTTAGCAGGTTCATCTATTCATTTTTTTTCTTTTTTTGTTTTTTTTCCTTTTTCCTTTTTCTCTTTTACAATTCTTTTCTTTTTCTTGAATACAGAAAGAGAAAAAATTCATTTTTATCTTAAATCTTTATTAAAAATATCTGTCTTTAATTTTTATTACTATATTTTTTACTTTTGTGTAAATTTTTTCAAATTCTACTTTACTTCCATTATTTTATTTTAGTCTACTTCAGTGTACTCACCTTTTCAAATTTTCAAATAATTTCATTTTTTTCTTTCTTTTTCTTTTTTTCTCTTTTTCATTTCTTTTCTTTTTCAAATTTTTTTCAAATTCTATTTTACTTCCATCATTTTATTTTAGTCTACTACAGTGGGTTCACTTTTTCATATTTTCAAACGATTTCTTTTTTTTTCTTTTTTCCTTTTTTCTTTTTCCTTTTTTGTCTCTTTTCACTTTTCTTAAATACAGAAAATGAAAAAATTCATATTTTTAATTTTTATTAAAAATATTTTTAATTTTTTCTACTATATTCTTTACTTTTGTGTATAATTTTTCAAATTCTATTTTACCCCCAACATATCATTTTAGTCTACTTGAGAGTATTCATTTTCTCAAATTTTCAAACGATTTCTTTTTCTCACCCCCCCCTTTTTTTCTCTAATCTGTCGAACCACTTTCAACACCCAGACCAAAACACACCTAGGATCTAGCATCATCTATTTTATTTGTGTGCGTGTGTGTGT
Source organism: Acinonyx jubatus (assembly GCF_027475565.1). Classification (NCBI taxonomy): domain Eukaryota; kingdom Metazoa; phylum Chordata; class Mammalia; order Carnivora; family Felidae; genus Acinonyx; species Acinonyx jubatus. The sequence goes on from NC_069382.1 coordinate 146,833,682, forward strand.
CATTTTTAATTTTAATATTTTTTTTAATTTTAATTTTTTTTAATTTCAATTTTTCTGCCTCATTAATTCCTTTTCTCCCTTCAAAATGACAAAAATGAAGGAATTAACTGCAAAAGAAACAGCATGAAGAAACGACAGCCAGGGATTTAACCAACACACATACAAGCAAGATGTCTGAACCAGAATTTAGAATCAAAATAATAAGAATACTAGCTGGAGTCAAAAATAGATTAGAATCCCTTTCTGCAGATATAAAAAAAGTAAAAAATAGCCACAATGAAATTTAACTATTGAAATAACTATGAAAATTAACTATGAAATTTAGAAATTGCAGCTATAACTGAGCTGCAATCACAGATGGGTGCAGTGGTGGCAAGGATGAACAAGGCAGAACAGAGAATCAGCGATAGAGAGGACAAACTTATAGAGAATAACGAGTCAGAAAAAAAGGGAGATTAAGGCAAAAGAGCACAATTTAAGAATTAGAGAAATCAGTGACTCATTAAAAAGGAACAACATCAGAATCACAGGGTTCCCAGAGGAGGAAGAGAGAGAAATAGGGGTAGAAGGGTTATGTGAGCAAATCACAGCAGAAAACTTTTTTAACCTGGGGAAAGACACAGACATCAAAATCCAAGAAGCACAGAGGACCCCCATTAGATTCAACAAAAACCAACCATCAACAAGGCATATCCTAGTCAAATTCACAAAATACTCAGTCAAGGAAAGAATCATGAAAGCAGCAAGGGAAAAAAAGTCCCTAACCTACAAGGGAAGACAGATCAGGTTTGCAGCAGACCTATCCACAGAAACCTGGCAGTCCAGAAAGGAATGGCGGGATATATTCAGTGTGCTGAATCAGAAAAATATGCAGCCAAGAATTCTTTATCCAGCAAGGCTGTCATTCAAAATAGAAGGAGAGATAAAAAGTTTCCCAAACAAAAATTAAAGGAATTTGTGACCACTAAACCAGCCCTGCAAGAAATTTTAACGGGGACTCTCTGAGGGGAGAAAAGATGAAAAAAAAATATGTGTATATACATATATATACATGTGTATATACATATATATATATAAAAGCAACAAAGGATTAGAAAGGACCAGAGAACACCACCAGAAACTCCAACTCTACAAGCATCATAATGGCAATAAATTCATATCTTTCAGTACTCATTCTAAATGTCAATGGACTCAATGCTCCAATCAAAGGATGTAGGGTAACAGAATGAATAAGAAAACAAGATCCATCTATATACTGTTTCCAAGAGACCCACTTTAAACCTAAAGACACCTACAGATTGAAAATAAGGGGATGGAGAACCATCTATCATGCTAACGGTCAACAAAAGAAAGCCAGAGTAGCCATACTTATATCAGACAACCTAGACTTTAAAATAAAGACTACCAAGAGATGCAGAAGGGCATTATATCATAATCAAGGGGTCTATAGACCAAGAAGACCTAACAATTTTAACATTTATGTGCCAAATGTGAAAGCAACCAAATATATAAATCAATCACAAACATCAAGAAACTCATGGATGGTAATACCATAATAGTAGGAGACTTCAACACCCCACTCACAGCAATGGACAGATCATCTAATCAAAAAATCAACAAGGAAACAATGGCTTTGAATGACACACTTATGGACTTAATAGATGGACTTAATAGATATATTCAGAATATTTCATCCGAAAGCAGAAGAATATATATTCTTCTCCAGTGCACATGGAACATTCTCCAGAATAGACCATATACTGGGACACAAATCAGCCCTCAGCAAATACAAAAAGATTGAGATCATACCATGTATATTTTCAGACCACAACGCCCTGAAACTCGAAATCAACAATAAGAAAATATTTGGAAAGGTAACAAATACTTGGAGACTAAAGAACATCCTTCTGAAGAATGAATGGACCAAAAAGAAGTTAAAGAGGAAATTAAAAAGTATATGGAAGCCAATGAAAATGATAACACCATAACCCAAAACCTCTGTGATGCAGCAAAGGCGGCCATAAGAGGAAAGTATATACCAATCCAGGCCTTCCTAAAGAAGGAAGAAAGATCTCAGATATACAACCTAACCTTACACCTTAAGGAGCTGGAAAAAGAACAACAAATAAAACCCAAAACCAGCAGAACACGGGAAATAATAAAGATTAGAGCAGAAATTAATACTATTAAAACCAAAAAAATAGCAGAACAGATCAATGAAACCAGAAGCTGGTTCTTTGGAAGAATTAACAAAATTGATAAACCACTAGCCAGTTGGATCAAAAAGAAAAAGGAAAGGACCCAAATAAGTAAAATCAAGAATGAAAGAGGAGAGATCAAAACAACACAACAGAAATAAAAACAATAATAAGAGAATATTATGAGCAATTATATGCCAATAAAATGGGCAATCTGGAAGAAATGGACAAATTCCTAGAAACAGATACACTACCAAAACTGAAACAGGAAGAAATAGAAAATTTGAGCAGACCCATAACCAGTAAGGAAATCGAATTAGTAATCAAAAATCTGCCAAAAAACAGGAGTCCAGGGCCAGATGGCTTTCCAGGGGAATTCTACCAGACATTTAAGGAAGAGTTAACACCTATTCTCTTGAAACTGTTCCAAAAAATAGAAATGGAAGGAAAACTTCCAAACTCTTTCTATGAAGCCAGCATTACCTTGATTCCAAAACCAGACAGAGACCCCACTAAAAAGGAGAACTATAGACCAATTTCCCTGATGAACATGGATGCAAAAATCCTCAACAAGATATTAGCCAACCGGATCCAACAATACATTAAAAAAATTATTCGCCATGACCACATGGGATTTATACCTAGGATGCAGGGCTGGTTCAATATCTGCAAAATAATCAATGTGATTCATCACATCAATAAAAGAAAGGACAAGAACCATATGATCCTCTCAATAGATGCAGAGAAAGCATTTGACAAAATACGTCCTTTCTCGATAAAAACCCTCAAGAAAATAGGGACAGAAGGAGCATACCTCGAGATCATAAAAGCCATATATGAAAGACCCAATGCTAATATCATCCTCAATGGGGAAAAACTGAGAGCTTTCTGCCTAAAGTCGGGAACAAGACAGGGATGTCCACTCTCGCCACTGTTATTCAACATAGTATTAGAAGTCTTGGCCTCAGGAATAAGACAACACAAAAAAATAAAAGGCATCCAAATCGGCCAGGAGTAAGTCAAACTTTCACTCTTCACAGATGACATGATACTCTATATGGAAAACTCTAAAGATTCCACCAAAAACATGCTAGAACTGATCTATGAATTCAGCAAAGTGCAGGATATAAAACCAATGCACAGAGCTTGGTTGCATTCCTACACAACAACAATGAAGCAGCAGAAAGAGAAATCAAGGAGTCAATCCCTTTTAGAACTGCACCAAAACCATAAAATACCTAGGACTAAATCTAACCAAATAGGTGAAAAATCTATACACTGAAAACTATAGAAAGCTGATGAAAGAAATTGAAGAAGACACAAAGAAATGGAAAAAGATTCCATGCTCCTGGATAAGAAGAACAAATATTGTTAAAATGTCGATACTACCCAAAGCAATCTACATATTCAATGCAATCCCAATCAAAATAACACCAGAATTATTCACAGACCTAGAACAAATAATCCTAAAATTTGTATAGAACCAGAAAAGACCCTGAATAGCCACAGCAATCATGAAAAAGAAAACCAAAGCAGGAGGCATCACAATCCAGGACTTCAAGCTGTATTACAAAGCTGTAATCACCAAGACAGTATGGTACTGGCACAAGAACAGACACTCAGATCAATGGAACGGAATAGAGAACCCAGAACTGGACCCACAAACATATGGCCAACTAATCTTTGACAAAGCAGGAAAGAATATCCAATGGAATAAAGACAGTCTCTTCAGCAAAGAGTGCTGGTGCTGGGGAAACTGGACAGCGACATGCAGAAGAATGAACCTGGACCACTTTCTTACACCAAACACAAAAATAAACTCAAAAGGATGAAAGACCTCAATGTAAGACAGGAAGCCATCAAAATCCTCGAGGAGAAAGCAGGCAAAAACTTCTTTGATCTTTCACATAGTAACTTCTTACTCAACACGTCTCTGGAGGCAAGGGAAACAAAAGCAAAAATGAACTACTGGGACCTCATCAAAATAAAAAGCTTCTGCACAGTGAAGGAAACAGTCAGCAAAACTAAAAGGCAATCAACAGAATGGGAGGAGATATTTGCAAATGACATACCAGATAAAGGGTTAGTATCCAAAATCTATAAAGAACTTATCAAACTCAACACCCAAAAAACAAATAATCCAGTGAAGAAATGGGCGAAAGACATGAATAGACACTTCTCCAAGGAAGACATCCAGATGGCCAACAGACACATGAAAAATGCTCAACTTCACTCATCATCAGGGAAATACAAATCAAACCCACAATGAGATACCACCTTACACCTTTCAGAATGGCTAACATTAACAATTCAGGCAATGACAGATGTTGGCAAGGATGCAGAGAAAGAGGATCTCTTTTGCATTGTTTGTGGCAATGCAAGCTGGTGCAGACACTCTGAAAAACAGTATGGAGGTTCCTCAAAAAACTAAAAATAGAACTACCTTACTACCCAGCAATTGCACTACTAGGCATTTATCCACCGGATACAGGTGTGCTGTTTCAAAGGGACACATGCACCCCAATGTTTATAGCAGCACAATCGATAATAGCCAAAGTATGGAAAGAGCCCAAATGTCCATTGATGGATGAATGGATAAAGAAGGGGTAGTATATATATACAATGGAGTATTACTCGGCAGTCAAAAAGAATGAAATCTTGCCATCTGCAACTACGTGGATGGAACTAGAGGGTGTTATGCTAAGTGAAATTAGTCACTCAGAGAAAGACACAAATCATATGACTTCACTCATATGAGGACTTTAGGAGACAAAACAGATGAACATAAAGGAAGGGAAACAAAAATAATATAAAAACAGGGAGGGGGACAAAACAGAAGAGACTCATAAATATGGAGAACAAACTGAGGGTTACTGGAGGGGTTGTGGGAGGAGGGATGGGCTAAATGGGTAAGGGGCATTAAGGAATCTACTCCTGAAATCATTGTTTCACTATATGCTAACTAATTTAGATGTAAATTTTAAAAAATAAAAAATTAAAGAAAGAATTTGCAAAAAAAAAGCATAAAAAGTAACTGTTTCCTGAAACATTAGGAGTCCAGATCTTTTAGAAAAAACTTTTTATGTTTTTCATTTATTGTAGAGTTGTTTTCCTGTCCAAGATCCCTAGCTCTTGAATCAATTTCAATAATTTTCTTTTTTTTTTCAGAAATATATTTTCTGAAGGCTAAATATTTTTAGTATAGTTTCACATATTATCATTTCTTATCTCTTCAATGTCTGTTATTATTACATTATTGTTCTCAATTTTCTAATTGTGATATATTTGTGTACTTTTTATCAACACAAATTACCCCTCTTTGCCCTGGTTCCCTTTGTTGCTTTAGATACCTACCCCTACCCACTTTGTATGTTTGCTTGATGATAGTTCTTCTCTTTAAATTTCTTTTCCTTTTAAAACCGTCAGAAGAGACTTTGTTTCATACTATATCCTTTGAAACCACTCATATATATTAGCATAATTTTATGTTTAGTACAACTTCTGTCACCTTTCTCTCTACCACTTTTTTTCTTATATTGCCTGGCTAATTTCTTAATTATATTTTATTCCCCAAATACATGCCCATCCCCAGAGCAACAGAAAGCTTACTAATATTTCTATGTACTTCCCTCCTTTGGGGAAGATTTTCAACATTGTATTCATAATGGTCTAGTCACTGTTTTAAATATACATAAATTGTTTTCTTAAAGCATCTAAAAACAAAAGTGAAAAAAGTTTTGTGCCAATACTTAATGTAATTTCATCTTCCACAACACTCCATCTTTTCCCTCCTCTCCAGTGATATCTCTCCTTTTCCAGAGGACTGGTTTGTGCTTTTCTAGGATGTCATGGTGGTTCCCAACAGGGTTTTAGGAAAGCTTCTCACCATGGGAATCCATACCCATAACTTAATAGGTTCTAGGGCCCTTAAATTACAACACTGCACAGCTATCGATATATTATTCAAAAATAACTACTTTAAAAATATTACCATATATTCAAGTCAATATATGATGAGGCATTGTCTCAGACTTAAGATTATAATTAAATTCCTTTTATTTTTTCATCGTCTTTGCTATCTTTCATGTCATTGTTGATATTAGACAAAAATCTTCTCAACAATACTTTCTTAACACTAAGCAAGAACCATCTACAAATTCTTGTGGGATTTTTATACTGTCTTTGATATAATTTTAATATCAATTTTAAATACCAACAAATGTTCTATTACTACTCAAGAATCCTTCATTTTAGAAAAGACAGATACAGGGGCGCCTGGGTGGCTCAGTTGGTTAAGCGTCCAACTTCGGCTCAGGTCATGATCTCACGGTTTGTGGGTTCGAGCCGCACGTCGGGCTCTGTGCTGACAGCTCAGAGCCTGGAGCCTGTTTCGGATTCTGTGTCTCCCTCTCTCTCTGCCCCTCCCCCACTTGCATTCTTTCTCTCTCTGTCTCAAAAATAAATAAACATTAAAAACAATTTAAAAAAAAAAAGAAAAGAGATACAAAAGATATGACAGAAGAAAAAACAAGTCCACCCATGTCACACCTCAAATTACACTTAGTCATAACCTGAAGAGAACAGATTTCATAGCAAAAAAAAAAAAAAAAAAAAAGAACTGAGGCAGGTGGGAGCAAATGCTGTTTGGGCCCATACAGAGCCCCCATTTCTCCCATAGTAGCCATCTCATTTATGTACCCATCATGCCAAAACTTAGTGATACTGCACTAGAGTGACCATCTGTGCCAGTTTACCTAAGATTGGGTTTCCAGAATGCTAGAGTTTCAGTTTTAAAGCCTGGACAGTTCCGGGAAAAATGGAACAAGTTGATTCCCTACTGGTACCCTTCTCACTAGCACATTCCTGATGGCCTTGGTGAATGATATATTACCTGGGCCTTCCCATGAAACATGATTTTCTAATGAAGCTTTGCATAATATATCCATTCCACCATGCCTACTTCTCTGAGCCTTTTAATCCCTTGACCTCTACTGTCTCCCATTAAAATTCTAGAATTTCAACCTTGTTTAACATGGGCCATTGCTTTTTCTAGACTTCTGGGAGCCACCCCAGCAGCAAATTGACACCATCCCCTGTACCTTGCTTGGCAGGTGTTCTGTCTACTGAGAGACTGCCCCAAGTCAATCATCCCTTCCTTAACCAGCCTTATGTACCTGAACAGTTGCTCAAGCACCTTCCAAATCCAGTCAAACAGAACATACACCCACAGCACCTGCTAGCACCTGCTGCCAGTTTTTGCAACTTCTTTGTAATATACATACTTTCCTCTCTCTTTAGGCCCAACACATTCCCAGATGTTTATGTTGCAACTTAACATTGGTAAGAGGCCTAGCATCCAGGAGAGGAGATACATGCAGCTCCTGAAGAAGATAGCTATCACCTTGTAGGAAAAAGGCCTCTGCAGTGTCTCTGCAGAATACTCACTCTCAAAGGACAGAGAAGACCCACTTATGAAAATTCAGAAGGCTCAAAAGAAGTCTGCAGAGTCAAAATCTTCAGGGATGTCTAGCCAAATAACTACATTCCATGTGTCAGGTCCCAAGTTTTCCCAGGTAGGACTCTGACTTTGGAATAACAGACCTCTCTCTGTTGAACATTCAACAATCATGGGAGTTCAGGCACTCTATCCAATCCTGTGCTTGGTATGCAGTTTTTTCCTACTCACTTACTTACTACATGAGATGAGGGTTTCCTAATAATCGACCAAAGAGAAACTTTGGATCTCATACTCAGTTTTCAATTACATTAATGTCCCTCAACTTTCCATTATCATTACTACTGCATTATGGGGCATACATACAGCCTACCAGCAACCATGCAATTCCACTGTCCTTATGTCTACCCCCCCCCCATTCCTTTCAAATACATGAATCAACACACTGGCCTATGCATTCACCTCTACTGTAATGCTGGCCCAGCTCACCGGTGGTGAGAATTTTAATATCACATCACCACCTGTGCTACAGGCTGTCAGCGTGCCACCTACCACCGAGTCCTTATTACCATCTGGGTGGTGAGTGATCCAGTCCACAAATCTCATCTTATTGACGGTTTTCCTGGAGCTCTCTCAGTACTACCTTTCACAAGTTGGATTTTCTGGACAACAAACACTGAGACAAAGTACAAAGGCTTATTGAAAAGTAACACCTGTTAAAGGAAAAGGGAGGAAGCTGTATTGTCAGGGGAGTAATGCCTATCCAATAAAATCTCTGCCAGACCAGCTGGGAACTCTGGAGTAAATGTTACTTGTTAGATAAATTTACATTACATGGAAATGGCAGTAATCTTACATCACCCTCTTGCTCAGTCATTGGTTGAGTAACCACTGAGAAGAAAATGCCCTTGGCTTGAAAACTGAGGCAAAATTTGACAAAACTAGCAGTTTCAGGGTGTTGGGTTGTCTTAAGCATATCTTTTTACTCTGGTGCTTTGATATCTGGGGCTTTGCTAACCCTAGAGGGACTGCTGCTCCCAGGGCTAGCTAGTACCTAGAGACAGCAAATGACTCCACCGTGAGGGAGTCCTTCATATGCAAACCAACCAATCCAGAGTTCATACCCTAACCACCTCCTTTTGTGAGGCCTTACAAAATCAGGTAATTGGATTTTGTATGTGTGGCCAAGTTTAATTTTACATATTATCACTTGTACATAGTTGGAAGTAAGGGAATAAGTATATCCCACTATGTTTCAAAGGCTTTTGTCTATTCAAATGGCACATTGTGGTAGAAACAGTACACTCTTTGAGGTCAGAATACACCTGGATCAAATCTAGGTTCTTCTGCTTATTCTAAAATTTACATTTATAATAAATGTTAACATGCATATTTAAATAACATTTTACAACTTTCAAAAAGTGGGAAAATTCACTATCTTTCTTTTTGTATCTATGTTACAATTCTGTGAGAGAGTCATGACGCACTCATTACCAACCATAGCCATATGACTGTGCTGCCCTGAACCTAAAGACAAAACAAACTCTAAATTGAAAGAAAACACCAGTGGTCCACACCTTCTTAGATCATCTGCTTTTTGGTTATTTTCTCTGCTCATATTGTTATGACGGGCTCCATTCAATGATTCATACATCTGTCAGAGCAAGGCTTATTAACACACATTTGCATATTTGGAGATTCTGTCTTTACCAGGATCTCTCTGCCTCAGCCTAGGCAGGCAAAAGAAGCAACCTTGATAGCTCATACACTGCATGATTTCTTCTCCCCTAAAACAAATGATCTCTTCTATTTCCCTGAAGCCTGTTCAGGTCAGTCCTCCTAAGTCAGGTTGTCTTGGTTTTGTAAATGCAAAACTGGAGTAATAAAATCAAGCCAATGACATGGAGGACGAAGATTGTGACAATTTTTCTATAATGTCAGCCTATATGCTTTATTCTTGCAATGGCTATTTGTTAAGAATAGAAAAGTCAAGACCTATCTTGCCACTCCCTGAGGATTTGAAGATTAAGATTCAACATCTTTTGACCTAGCCCCTGTTAAGAGCAATTCCTTTGCCTCACAAACCATAATTTCATGCCCCACCTCTTTTTCTGTGTTGAGCTCATCACAGTAAGCAGGAAGTCACTTTCAGACTGAATGCAGTTTTTTTTTTTTTTCCTTATGCCGCTCCCCTGACTCACTCCCACGTTCTGCTGTGAATCTGTGATAGGGCACCAGGATCTGCATTAATATATTCAGTTACTGGACATTTAAGCAATATATGTTGACTAAGCACCTACTCACTAAAAAAGGCCTTTGCTAAGTACTCCAGGTAATACAAAGATAGAGAAAAGCAAGCATGTGCAGTTGGGGGAAAGTGCTGTCAACAAAAACCAGAATATTTCATATCCTTGAAAAAAAAATTTTTTAAGTAAATTTTTAAAAGTCCTTAAAATATTTATATAATTTAGTCCAATAAGTTACTTTTCCTTTCCACTTATTTCAAGCAGTGTAGTGAAAAAATAAAAAGTATATTGGTGAAGGTGATCATTGAAAGAATCACCTACAGTTAAAACGAAGAAAACATCTAAATACATTGGGAGATGGTTTTAGTATTTTATGATAAATCTATTCAGTATAAGATGATTCACCCTTTAAATTGGAGCCATTAAAATTGGTAATAACTGATGAATCTATGTACTACATCTGCCAAGTTTTCTTTCAGTTTGAAATTACATCAAAATAAAAAATTATAATGTACATTTTATACAACTATTAGGTACATATACAGATACTAAAATAGTATATATAACTACTAGAAATAAAAATGTAATAACACAGGGATATGCTTATAGAAATAACATTCGGTATAAAGAGCATAATACAAAGTTATATACTGTGATATAACTATATGAAAAAAACTTGTACATGTTAAAAGTACTTAAAGATTAATATGTAAAATGAAATGGTTTGTTTAGATAACTTTGTTCAAAAGTTATAAAAAATTTTGTTTTTACTAAAAAAACAAAAAAACAAAAATAAACAAAAAAAACCCCAGAATATCAGACATGAGATATAGGATCCGATGGAAATATGTAAGTGAAGGGTAGAACAGTAGAGAGGAGCCCACTCCTTCTTGTCCCTCTTGTCTGATTTGCACATTATATATAAAAAAAAAAAAATGTGTAAGAAACTGAACACTTGTCTAGTTGGAAGTCCTGGAGTGAATTCATTAGCCATTAGCTATCAGTGATTTACAAGATAAAGGCACAGAATCTGAGTTGAAAAGAATCCTCTAAAACCTTCTGATTTAGCTTTCTTTCTCAGTAAGTTGATGATATTCATAAAGGAATAAGTGATTTTTCTTCTTAGGCTACAGTTAGTTGGCAAAAAAGCTAAGACTAAAATTTAAGTTTTAATACCTGATCTAATTCAATTAGACATTCTGATTCTTTAGCATGCAGTATTTCTCACAAAGTAACCTCAGCACAACCTTCCAGGTATATTTCCTACTCCTTCCCAACACATGTGATAGAAATGTCCTTTCTACTTCCATGCTGTTCCTGCCTCTGTGTTTTCACGGGCTCTGCCCTTACCTGCAAACACTGCCGACATTCTCCATCCTTACCCTCACCCCACACTTGCTTTTTCTATGTTTTGCTATCTACTCATCTGCTAGCAGTAGTGAGTTAGAATATTTATTTCAAAACACATACTTGGAAAAAGACAAAGTCAATTTTAGTTCCAACTATTCTGCTTGCCTATCCCACAACTTTTACACCTATTCAATTACTTCTCTGAATCTCTGTTTCATATTCCGTGAGAAAAACAGTATTTTATAACAGAGATGGGGAATTCGGAGGTAGTACTACCCATTAGTGCTTGGAAAATATTTTCTGATCATCCTCAGCTTGCTGTGGCAAAGAAGGAAGTGTATAACAATATAACACAGGCAAGAGTGTCATAAACTCTTGAATTAAAAAATGACTAGAGTGTGTGGAGTAGTCGCAAGCTTTTGCAAAACAAAATACCTATCACCTGTTATCATGTTTAGTCACAATTTACCAGAATAAATAAAATTCTTACTGATTTGTGAAATTCCCTGTTTCTGATTCCATTCTACAAGTCATACTATTGGTTCAAGTTGATTCCTTCAGACTTGTTTAACAAGTTAGATTTTAATTACGTGGGATTTCCTCCTTTGTTTTCAGCTCCTTCAAAGATCACACATAATACACAGAGTCATTCATTTGAGTAGAAATCTCAGAGAAGTTGGATAGGCAGAAGAAAGGACCTCTTCATTATTAAGGATTAAAATGTATAGGTAAGTCCCGTTTTTGTCTCTGTAGTTTTAGAAGTTTTATTATATCTTAGAGCATGTGAAAAACATACAGAAGCTGAAGAAATTTTGGCTGTGTCTAACAATCTTTTCCAGAAACTTCACTGAAACTTATAGATATTGTTTATATAATATGTTTGATGTTGTTTAAATAAGGTGTTTGGCTGACTGATTTTTTTTACAAAATTAGTAAACCTAAAGAGACGGCTTAGGATTATGAAAACATATCTTTAAATAAGGAAATGTTTTTGTTTTCTCATGCTTAACTTTTCAAAAAGTGATGAGTGGATTTTAAAAATGTAATCAGTAAAAAATTCTCCTGTTGTTTTAGAATTTTTCCATGATTCTGTATTTTGACTTCTGTATAGCTACTAGCTATATGTAATGAACCTGAAACCTGAAGTCTTCTTTAAGAAAATAAGATAGTATTTGTTTACTTTTCATAAACTTACCATATCCTTATTTTCAAGTAAATTGTTACTGATACTTAAGAAAAAAATAGTACTTGTTCAGTTTTCTTTTTAATGAATATTTATTTTCATACACATTTACATAAAAGGAGCAACAAACTGTGGTCTAATCCAAAATCAGATCGTACAATCTCAAAAATCACTATACAATTTGATATGTTTATATGTGTATCTATGATTATACCTATTGTTCATTTTGTTTTTCCATGAACACAGAAAAACCTGATACTAAGCCATTTAAAAAGTCATTTAAAAAATGTGCTAAATAAAAACATTAGCAATAGATTGGCTACATTAAGTGTAGTTGAGTTTACTTTAAATCTACCAAACTTTAGAAAACTCAATGAAAACTTAGATCCTATTTTAATAAAATATATATACAATTATGTGCATTTGAATATATATAAATACACAAATGAAAAATAGGTAACCATGTAAGTTTCTAACAACAATAAAGAATAATATATAAATAAAATAATTTCATACTCAATGGATATGATGAATTCATTAAAAGGGTTTAAAATCTATGAATTTATACATTGTATCTGTCCTCACTGTATGCAAAAAGTCACAGAGTTGTATTTACTCATGGACTATCACATCACAGAGCTCTACTACTAATCATGCTTGTTGTATCAAAGTGGTAAGCTTATTAATTACATTTTTCCATTATTTTTAAACTATCTATAACAATGTAACATTGTTTTGGTAATCAAAATACAGTTTGAAATGCATTTGGCTGAAACATTTTTATTTTAATTTTGTAAAGAAATTTCTCTAATTTTTCAAAAATTGGCCCTTATAAGGAGCTAAAGGTGCATCAAAATATCATTCAAAGGAAAATATAGAAAGATATAAAAACAATGCAAATAATAAAAGAGATGTACAATTTCAGAATACCTCGATCTAATTCCTAAATTGATCCACCCTACGTGAAATACGACACTCAAATTTTCCAATCACAAAGACTCTTCTTTGAAGCCTTGATTTCTACAGATCACAGTCTGAAATATTTTATCTTTTAAATAGCCTGCACTACAAAAAATCAATCTGTGCTCCTTTTTTAACCTAAAATATATATAATTACCAATTAGTTTTGTTCATGGATTGGTTGGGTTCATATATCATGACCCGGGCTGAAATCAAGAGTCAGATGCTCAGCCAACTGAGCCACCCAGGCATCCCATGGATTGGTTGGTTTTTATGAGAATGAGATCATCAAAGTTACCATGCCAAATTGGTGAAATTTTGAAAATAGTTTATGGATTCTCACCTACCAATTTGAGGATCCATGCCTAAAAACTAGTGCCTTCTGTCAACCTGAATAAAGAGCAGACTTCTCAGTGGAAAGGTGAAAGAGTATTCAAATGGTCTGGGGAGTTAAAAATTAGGCAAATTTTCACTCTGACAATTTTACTTTAAAGCCAAGACATCTGCCTGAGTTTAATATTACAAGGGATGAATTAAAACATACAGTTTCCTTCTCTGCTAGAATATTCCCATCAGCATAAAGTCATGCCGTACTATCTCCAATTTAAATCTCAAACTCCACGATTTTCCAATTCCTTCATATGCTCTGAAAAAGCATGGTATCCAAATTGGGTAAAAGAAGGGAAATAAAAGTGTGTAATATGTTTTTCAGGTAATTGTAGGCAATTTTTAGGGAATTTTTGGTATATTTCTAGGTAAATTCTGTGATATATTTTGGTTGAGAATGGGCTCTCTTGGATGGTTTGATTACTTTTATATATACATTAACCCCCCAGACCCCTCCAGGTTGTCCTTTCCTAAAGGCTGCAAAAATGCTGTGTTCCTATCTTCATCTACCTTGTTCACCCCTCTCCAAAGAAAGAAATCCTACCACAGGGCCCAAGAATCTGTACAGCTATGTTATCATGATATAATAATTATTCATTTTAAATCCTTGGGTATTCCAGATTTTGTCAAGTTTACACAAGGAGTGTCTATCTATGTCCACTAGATTACATAAAAAGTATGAAATACAGTTTGGAAAACAGGATAAAGATTTACAAGCTGGAATTCAGAATGTAATTTAAGGAAAGACTTAAAGGTAAGGGAGCATATCTCAGCTCAGGAACAGACAAGTCTTAGCAGAAAGCCTTAAACCATAACAGATCCTATTTCCATTTTCTTCCCATTTGTCTGTGCTTGTGATACAATGAACTGTCTAAACAGACATGCTGAAGCCAATCAGGTGCTCTGCCTTCTACCAGCTCAAAACAACATGAGACAAAAGTAGGAGGAAAAAGCCATAACTGTCAAAAACATATTCCAAACTCTGCCTGTTGCTTCAATCCTGCTTTACAAATTGCTATTTTAACTTTTATAAACCATGCTTTAAATTATAAATCATTAGCAAAGAATATATGTCTTAATAGAAATTAGACAAGTGGGTATCAACTTATCTTTACAGACACAGCACCCAAAAGTAGTAAACTTAAAGTTCACGTTTTTGCCCACAAAACCCCAGGCTGCGTACCAAAACACTTGCCACACTTGGCCAGACTTTTACTAATGGTGGTACATGCTGGGAGGTGGGGACATGGCATTACAATACATAGGAGGTAGGCTACAATTAGTCACCTAGGATCATATATTCTCCAACAAATTCTCTCATGTCCATTTTCTTAAAAGAAATTTTTTTAACGTTTTTATTTATTTTTGAGACAGAGAGACACAGAGCATGAATGGGAGAGGGGCAGAGAGAGAGGGAGACACAGAATCGGAAGCAGGCTCCAGGCTCTGAGCCATCAGCCCAGAGCCCCACGTGGGGCTCGAACTCACGGACTGAGAGATTGTGACCTGAGCTGAAGTTGGACGCGTAACCGACTGAGCCACCCAGGCGCCCCTCTCATGTCCATTTTCAATTTGTCCTCTAGAAGGAACTGCCAAGTTATTTCCTAGAAATTTGTTACTTACCTGATTTTATGCTGCTTCAGCCCCCAACATGGCTACAGTTGATACCCCTAAAATAAGTCATGAATCAACACCTACTATTATAAGGAAACTTAGATATTCAATCCAATTCCTTAAATCCAATTTCTCCAACTACAAGGATCCCATTCTCTTGAGCAAAGAAAACGTCACAGTTTTTCAAAGTATGCTTTAAGTCTAAATATAGTATATGTTCATGATATGTAAAATAGAAGCACCATTCCAAGTCTAAAGCCATTCATTGGATAACTATCCAAAATAACTGAAAATAAGATTGACTTTGGGAAAGTTTACACATGGATGACTAACTCAGCAGAAAGAAAATGGCAGATTCTATTGAATACTTATAGTATCCATTTGCCAGAGATATGAACAAGTGTTTCAGTGATTAATAAAAGGATAAGTAACCTCAAGCTTTAAGGAAATATATTAAAAACAGTCATTGAACATATTTTTTCTAACCTAGACAAATTTTTACCCAGACAATCTTACTTCTTAGCCAGGATATCTGCCTGAGTTTAATATTACAAAGAATGAATTAAAGCTTACCATTTGTTTCTCTGCTGGAATACTCCCATACGATTTCCAGTTTAAAAAACAAAAAACAAAAAAAATCCTTCCTACACCTACATTCCCTCTCCAGCTAGTGCTTTATTTCTCATTTCCTCCCTTCAACAGCAAAACTCTGCCAAAGGTTTGTCTAGACACACTGCCTCCATTTCTATTTCCTTCACTACTTTTCTTAATTTTTTATTGTGAAATATATTGCATAAAGACTAATTTTTAAAATGAACCTCAAGGCAGTCTTCATTTATTAAGACAAATAGCATCACCAGTATTTTTGAAGACTGTGGCCCCTCCCCAACTGCATCCTGTCTACTGACTGTGTTCTCCCGACCTGGCCCAATCTGTTATCTGGCATGTTATCTAAATGTCCTTGATTTTTGTGATTTTACTGCTCATAGATAGATCCCCAAATAACACATAATTTAGTTCTACCTACATTTAAATTAATATAAATGGAATCAAAATTATGTTTTAGTAAAGTAGGTAGTAATTTATTCATTCACAAGCAATATGATATTCCATTGTAAGAATATATTCTAACTTACATAGCCACCCTTATGGTATTTTGCCATTACAAATACTGTAGCTTTAAACATTCTCAAATGAATCCTGTGGTACAAGTGTGCAAGAGTTTCTCCTGAAAATGGATTTTCTGGGTCACAGAGTGTGTGCATATTTATCTTTAACCTACTCTCTCTTGTCTCACTGCAAAAAGTTTCTCTTCCCTATGGCTCTGAAATAGCTCTTGTCCAGATCTTCAGAGATTGTCTGCATTGCAAAATCCAATGGTCAGGTCTCAACACTCATTTTTACTTAATAGCTCCAGAGTAGATCATTCCTTCCTTGAAACACGATCTTCATAAAGCTTCCAAAACACCATTGTCTCCTGAATTTAATCCTATCCCATTGGTCAAACTTTCTGAATTTATGTTATTGGATTATTTTCATTTTCCTATTGCCCAAATTCTGAGTAATTTGAGGTACAATTTCTCTTCTGTAGCTATACTTACTTTCTGTATGATTCCAACTAGTTCCATGGTTTTCACTACTATGTAAGCTTATGGTTTCCAAGGGCAAGTACTGTTCCCTCAAGTCCTCAATCATTCATTGGGAAACCCAAAATGTTCTTGCTTGAAAACAAGTTTTAATTCAATGTGGCAAAATAAGCCATTTTGAATCCTACATATCCATGCACTTTATCTTTAAGTCTTTTATGATATTTATACTCTGTAAAGGATACTGCATTCATTCATTCATTATTCATCCACTTAAAAAATACCCACTTTTTCAGTGCCTAATAGTGGCATTGAAACCGTGTGGGGTGCTAGACATACAGAATGGAACTGAAAGGACTTGACCCTGCTTTCATGTTGTTTATTGGTAAGACAGGCACTAAAAAACTTAAACAAGCAAGTACCTATCTAATTATAGTTGTGGTAAGTACTACAGAAAAAAGCTTGGGGGTGGCTTTTATTAAGATAAATTGAAGCAATTTTCATTGAACATATTTATTCTATGGAAATCTCAACAGAGCAAAAGGTAGTCTTTGTTGAAAATCACAAACTTTCTGGCCAGGAGACAACCTTTATCAGTGATTGATATGAAAATATGTGGTCTCATTTTTACTTTTTTAATAGGATGATATTAAAATAAGTATTGTAATAGAGGAAACTAGCCATTTATGGAAGGTTTCTCTAAGGGAGTATTATTTAATCAGAAACTTAAGTGCAGGCATGAAACAGATTATGCTAGTCATTAAACACCATAAAATGGAGTTGGGATTATATCCTGATAGAAATGTAAAACTGTTAAAGGTTTGGTGAGGGCAGAGATATTACTATGCTAGGATTTTTAAAAGACCATTCTGGCTGTCTGCAGGGAATGATCCTGGGGGAAAGGAGAGACACCCATTGATGAAGGAAGACCAGTTGGAGGCTAGTGCAGTATTTCAGAAGAAAAAAATGAAGATGGAATGGACAAATGTGGTGGGAGTGCCGATAAAACAGACATAAGAAGCAGAAAGGAGGGGCACTGGCACTTGACTGGGGATGAGAGAGGTGTTGAGGATGAGCACTGGGTGTTGTATGGAAACCAATTTGACAATAAGTTATATAAAAAATAAAAACAAATAAAAAACATGAAAAGGCAAATTTGAAAAAAAAAAGAGAGAGAGAGGTGTTGAGTAGGACTTTCAGTTTTTCTACATGAGTAACTTGAGAGATATTGGCATCATTTACTGAAAAAGAAATGCCAACAATGGGCTGTTTGATGGGGCAGAAACAGGTTACAAGTGCTAGAAGGGAGAAGACAATAAATTCAGCTTTAGAAATGCTGAGTTCTAGACACCCAAGTGAGAATATGTAAAGGATGTAGTTGGAGACTTTGGCTTGAAAATCATGTGTACATCAGTGTTTCTCAGAGTGTATAATATTTCAGAGTGTATAATCTCTATCTGAATCCCCTAAGGCACTTAAGTGTTATATGTGAGAGATGAATCACTAAATTCTACTCCTGAAATCATTATTATACTATACGTTAACTAACTTGGATTTAAATAAAATTTAAAAATTAAAAAAAACAATGAAGGTTTCTGAGTAGCAAGACCAGACCCACTGAAACAGTTTACCTGGATATTGGATACAGGAATCTTTTGTTTTTCCAAGCTTTTCAGTTGATTCTCATGCACACAAACACTTGAGAGCTGTTGGTTTAGATGGCAATTGAAGCTGATTGCATGAGATCAGTTAGAGAGAAAAGAGAACACCCAGACAGAGCATGAAGAAACATAAGACACCTAAGGCTGAATACAGGAGAAGCAGCCAACAAGACATTTAAGAGGAGGAACCAGAAAGCTAGAGTGTGAAATCATGGGAGAAAAAAAAAGACAGTGTTTCAATAAAAAAAGGAACTGTCAATAGTACCAAACGCTGTTACCAGATATGTCCTAGCCTTCCTCAGAAAGACAGGACTGCCTCGTGGCAAAGACAATTCTTTGGCCATTTTTAAGATGTCCCCAATGCCTAGCAGAAGGGCATCGTAAGTATTCAATAGCTATTGATTTTCCTAACGTTTATTTAATAAACACTGTTAATAGAGTGCCTACCATGTCCTGGGTTGCAAAAAAAACAATAAAATAACAAAGAAAGGGCACTGACAAACAGTCAAGAGGCTTCATAGCAGCATTTAAACTCTCTGTAGATCAGTTTATTCTTTTGCATAACGGGAAGTCGGAGTGGTTATTCCTGAAATTCTCCTCCATTGTTAACATTCTGTGATTATACAGAATGTTACCACTCTTGAGAAATGACATTATAAAAAAAATATATTATTTGCAGCTAAAGCTGGGTTCTACCTAAAAGAAGAATGTAGAATTTACCATTTATTGAACACAGGCCAGAGTTCTAAATACTTTTACAAATAGTATCCCATTTAATCTCACAGCCCTCCTTGGCATGTGATTGTCTTCATTTTATAAATGAGGAAAAACTAAGGCCCAGAGAGGTTTTATCACTTGCCAGCCATCAGCTGGTCTGTCTGATTACAAAAGTCATATCACTATTGTACGATATTATCTTACATTGTCTTTTTTTTTAATGTTTATTTATTTTTGAGACAGAGACAGAGTGCGAGCAGGAGAGGGGCAGAGAGAGAGGGAGACACAGAATCCGAAGCAGGCTCCAGGCTCTGAGCTGTCAGCACATAGCTCAATGCAGGGCTCAAACCCACAAACTGTGAGATCATGACCTGAGCCGAAGTCGGACGTTCAACCGACTGAGCCACCCAGGCGCCCCTATCTTACATTATCTTATATTACTTGTGTAGCAATTAAAAATACAGGCTTCTGGACAGGGCTAGTGCTTCATTGAATACTTATATAAAAATAGAAGAAACCCAGTAAATGGATGCATTGGTTCAGGAGACAGAAAAGAACCCCTATGTGTGTGGCTCTTCATGCCCATGTTAGGAGCCATGTTCACAGAGTAAACAGGGCCTCATCCCTGTACAGCTCCACTTAAACAACAGACCATTAAAAACTTTGAGAGATACAGTGGAGAATTAATTACAAGCAGTGCCTGCCCTCATTTATTTGATTGACCAAGCACCAACACAGGGCCCAATGCCAGATGTAATTCTAGCTGTGTTAACAAATGTTTAACTCATTTGTCCTCACAACAGTCTGGAGGTACTACTGGTATCTTCAGTTTGCAGGTAAGGACATTAAGGAGAAATTAGGTGAGTTCCCAGGTTCATATAGTAAGCAAATGGCAGAAGTGGAATTTGTACCCGGTTTGTCCACCTTCAGAACCTATGTTCTTAACTGCTGCCTCTCATGGTGCTTACCGTCTACTAGGAAGCAGGGATATGAAGATGGGGAGATGGATAGGACCTTGTAAGCACACAGACTTTCTTAAGAAATAGTGTTTGCAAAAACAGCGTGGGCAGTAAAGGTAAGAAAACCTACTAATAGAGTGGTCATGGAAATTTAGAAGGAGCCACCCTTGTAAAGGAGTAAAGAACAGTGTGAAGGTAACAAGTAAATTCACTGATTATTTGTTCAATGACAAAAGAGAAAACTGGAGTCCAGAGGAGTGATTTGCCTCACGTCAAGCAGTTTTTCTGACCACTTCAACAATGTTCTACCCCCACTATACATATTGTTTCCCAACATAAACCATATGTCTGCATTTTTCCTAAGCTCCAAGGGACATATTCTGTTGTGTAGGCCTCAAAAATATTAGGATCAGTGACCTTGGAATTCTGTTCATTTCATTATGACATAAAATCATCATGGGAAAATAATACTGAGAATCTCAATTCTTTCCTCTGCTTCTGTAGACAAACTGGGCAATAAGCCATTAGAATTAAATTCAGGGGGCGCCTGGGTGGCTCAGTTGCTTAAGCATCCAACTTCAGCTCAGGTCATGATCTCATAGTTCGTGGGTTCGAGCCCCACATCAGGCTCTGTGCTGACCGCTCAGAGTCTGGAGCCTGCTTTGGATTCTGTATCTCCCTCTCTCTCTGCCCCTCCCCTGTTCTCGTTCTCTCTCTCTCTCTCTCTCTCTCTCTCTCTCTCTCTCAAAAATAAATAAACATTATAAAAAACTTTAAGAAGTACTAAACAGCTCCAACTACAATGAAATTCAACAGCTACGTGGTAGTCTCTCAAGTATCCAAAACAGAGAGAGAGGCACAGCAAGAAGCCTCCTTGTATATTTAAATATGAATAAACGTGTCTTCTAAGCTGGGAGTGCAATAGTTCCCATGCTCTCCTGCAGAAACACTTAATGCCTTGGGCAAGTTAGAACTCACAGAGCAGCATTTTCTTAACTGAGTGCTGGGAACATTGTGATCCTCAAAATGTTAGGTATTTCAGGAATAAATACTTCTGTGCTCAAACAAGCTTGGGAAAACTCTAATATCTAGTCAGCTTAGGGTGCATATGGGAAGAAAGAATCAGCAGAATTAGGGAATGTGCAAAGAACAAATGGGTTTTGTCACATCTCAGCTTGAATTTAAATATAAGCTTTTTTTTCTGGGATTTCTTGGCCTTTTTTCCCCACCCTGACATATGATAGTCATATGTGTGACACACCCCCCAGGGATCTAACCAGGCTTATAAGCAATTCACCATGCACTACTTGTAACTCCACCCAAAAATATAAGAAAACGCAAATCAGAAAGAGGAATGTTATGCCAGAATTATCGACTCTAAATTGTGTTAAGAAGTAAATTATTTCAAAACTCTGATGTTTTAACTATTATTTGTAACAAATCACTTGCTATCAATAATAATACACCACGGTATTCCAATACTTCACTGAGAATTGCTTGGCAATGGCATTGAAACTTGAACTGAATTGGGGCGCCTGGGTGGCTCAGTCGGTTGAGCGGCTGACTTCGGCTCAGGTCTTGATCGCATGGTTCGTGAGTTCAGGCCTTGCATTGGGCTCTGTGCTGGCAGCTCAGAGCCTGGAGCCTGCTTCTGATTCTGTGTCTCCCTCTCTCTCTGCCCCTTTCTGTCTCTCTTAGCCTCTCAAAAATAAAGAAAACTAATAAAAAATTTTAAAAAAAAAGAAACTTGAACTGAATGGATTATTGAGAACTTTTCTGCTTCTGTGAGTTTAAGCCACTCTGTCAATTATTCTCTGACAGTTTGGTAATTATGTTACTGCAATAAGTTAATAATCAATAAAATATGGATATAATTTTTTAACAGCTTTATTGAGATGTAATTCCAGAACATAAATATCACCTGTTTTGTATGATTCAGTGGTTACTGGCATATTTATGGAGTTGTACAACCAACACCAAAATCCAATTTCGGAACATTTTCATCACTGCAACAGATACATTTAAGTTTAAATTTTTTAAACTACTCATTTCCCAAAGAGCACTTTGACAATAAAATATCACATATTTATACTGCCATGAATATTTCCCTGTAATTTTCAGAAAGTTGGCAAATAATGTTGGTGCCAATAAAGGTTACAGATCTTCAGCCAAAAATAAGGAAAAAAAGGAAAGGAAAAGAAGGGAAAGAAGAGAATGAAGGCAGAAAATAAAACTTGTTTATTGAAAACTCAAACCAGATAGGTAAAAAAATTCTATTTGGAAGAAAATAGACAAGGAAACAAATCTTCAACTAAATAATTGTTTCTTGCTTAGAGCCTGCTCTAGGTTCAATAGCTCTGTCAATAATTACACTTTCTAGAACTCAGAAGGAATACTAACATTGAACAGCAGTGCCCTCTATAGTACACTAGGTTCTCCCTAACATTAATTATCAAGGAGATAGGTAACCTAGGTCAGGAATTTCTCTGTCATGACTGTTGGTGAAACACTAGGCGTATATTCTTCTGCAGTGATTGAATCAACAAAACATTGCTCCCATAACTTTGTGGATTTGATGATTTCTAGAGAAATACACTTAAAATGTCAGCATCATGAAGTTTGAGAAGAAATATTTCCATCTGTTCTGTTGTTTTCAAATCACCTAGGTAGCTCACCTTTATATACCACGCTACCATCTACCATAATGCCACTGTGCCCATTTGCACACTGAGAAGGCTCCATAATCTCAGTGATGGAAGCAAGAACCCACCCTTTGGGCAGCTGTAGAGTTCCAGCAAAGATTACTTTCCTTATAAAAGCGAGTGTATATTAAATATAGCAGGGCAGTAAACAGAATATGCCTCCAAGTCCTTAACTGACTCTGTAAGTCAGGAGTCTTCAGACATCTTCTATTAATAATTACACAAGACTGATTCTACAGTGTAAATCTCCTAACTGCATGTCTTTTTCCATATTCCCCTTAGAACTCTTTTACAATGAGAGACTTGAACACTACGCTCAGAAGTTTAAAGTCAAAGGAATCTTTCATATCTCAAATCTTCTATTTCAAAAACATGGCTGATGTTAGAACAAAGGAAATCTCACAAAAGAAGAAATAATTTTTAATTACAAAAATTTAAATGCCTGCCTTACTTATTACAGAAACATAAAGTGAACACTATTAACAAAACTGAAAATATTACAAAATTGAAACGATTTTTCAACTTAGCAGTGTCCAAATAAAGATTTAATACACTATGATGAAGTATAATTTACAATATTTTCTTTCTCTAGTAGTTGTTTAATGCAGCCTCAATCACTAGGACCCAGTGAAATTTTCTAAATCAGTTAATAATTGTGATAACTTATCTTGAAATACATTTCAATGCTATAATAAATAAAATGAAAAAAGAATGCCCATGGACTTCCAGTATATGAAAATGAATCCTTCAAGTTTAAGACCAGTTAGACAAAGTATGAATAGAGCACCATTAGGAAAGGCATTTATTTTTTCCCTCAACAGTAAAGGTAGATTTTTCCTCTTGGGGCCATACTCTCTGATGGGATTCATTCTATGACCTCAATTTATTTAAAAGAGGCTGAGTTCCAGAGTATAGCCTGAGTCCTAAGAAAGAAAAAACTTAACAAGCCAGTGAAGGAATTGAGACCACACTCTTAGCTTTATTGGCAGCAGGGTCTTACAAACCATCAACTCCCAACTCCACGACTTCCAACACACACACACACACACACACACACACACACACCTCTCTACCTATTAGTCATTTGTTCATATGAACTTGCAAATTTGGTGAGAAGAATTTGAATCCTGGATTGACTTTCCCTACAAATAACAGATTCCAGGACTTCAGCACATCATTTCAGGTCTGCTATATACAGTTGTGAAGTTACTTAATACTTAATTGCATGGCTTGGGGGAAGATTGGAAGCTGAGATGGAGGCTGTGCTCCCTGGCAAGCTGTCTGTCCCAGAGTGTTGCTGCATGCAGCCCAAGGAGCAGCTTTCATAATTGTCTCTGTGTCCCAGAAAAGCTGCCTTTTCCTAATTCTCACCAAAGTATTACATAAGTTAGCTCAGGTCCTCCACCACTTGCCCAGCCTCTGTAGCCTCAGGAAGCATAAAGTGATTTATATCTCCAAGGAATATAAACTTATTTCAATGCTACCCAAGAGAAAAATAAATTGGCAAGTAAATCATTGATTTAAAAGAAAGTCACGTAGTGCATTCCAAAGGTACACAGACATAAAGTGGTGTGGGTTTGTGATTCAAGGATAAGATTCTTATCTTCCAAATTAACCTAGAGTTTTCAGAATGCACCATGGTTTAATGAAATAAATATATTCAAGAAGTCTTAAAACTGTGTCAATGACTCTGCCATCATCTAGTTGTGTAACGGGAATAATCCTCTTGTGTCTCTCTTTCTTGCGCCTAAGTTTATCAAGAACAGAAAAATTAAGAAAGAAAGAAAGAAAGAAAGAAAGAAAGAAAGAAAGAAAGAAAGAAAGAAAGAAAGAAAGAAAGAAAGAAAGAAAGGAAAATGTTGGACTAGATCAGTGAAAATTTACTGGAAATAGGAGCAGGGGATCCTTTTCTCCCATCCCAAATTCAAACAGAAAAGCTATTCCATTTAATCTGTTTTCCATTATTGAACTTGCAAGCAAGACCTTGTTTGAACAAAGTGTTTCTCAACCTAAAAAAATTAAAACGTTGAATTAGATGTCTACTGCCTGCCTAGTGGAACCATTTCAGAGTCTTCATAACTCCAATGCATAATGTAAATACACACACATATATATTCAAATATACGTGTTTGTATATCCTATAACACAAAGTCTATAGAAATATGTTGAACTTTCCATTTCTTAGTATCAGCAATAAGGTAGGGGATAGAAATGGATAACAACAACATGATAATTAACATAAAAATCTCCTCCCATCTGATGTGGACATTTGCAGTTTGAGCTTGACAGACCTGGATTCACATTCCAGCTCTGTCATTTACTAGCTGAGTAAGTAAGCCTCTATTTCATCATCTGTAAACTAGGGTTATTTACAAGGATTAAATTCAATGATGTAGAAAAAGTCAATACAGTGCCAGGTACATGGTAAGCACTCATTAGATGGCAGAGATTATTCTCCAATCTACATTTTGTCAGTATTTAAAATAAAAATGCACATCACACAATCCTATATGAAGTCCTTCCAAACTATAAATTATTTTTAAATCCTTCTTTGCAGTGTCACTCATCATTTTTTTCCATAAACAAACCTGATGCCGACTCTGGGATGGGTATTATGCTAGGGATGGGGCATGTCCTGACAGACAAGATGCAGGTCTACTTTTCATGAGATACAGCCTGGAGGTGGGTGCAGGGAAGAAGATTGTTGTTTCCCACATGAAGGGATAAGGACTAGAAGAGGGAAATTCATTGGACATTATGAGATCAGATGAGGGGAAGCTAGGGGAGAAAAAGGCATCTACCTGGAGGGAAAATAAAGATGGTTAAATTATCTTCAGAATAAAAGGGGAATCTGCCAGGAAGTTGAGGTATCACATTTTCTAGACAAAGGGTCATCACACTGACGTGGCTGTCCCATTTGGTCTGGCTGGGGTTAAGCGGGCACATGAGGATACGACAGAAGATGAAGCTGCAGAGGTGACTATGAAGAGCTTTCAATGCCACGTGGAAGGTTTGGATGCCATCCTGAGGAGCTTGACAAGCTATAGATAAATTTTCAAATGAGATAGGGGAGGGGGAGAAAGTCAGAACCTAAGATTTAAATTCAAAAAGTCCCTGGAAGGATTTTAAAGGGTTGATTAGAAAGAAACAAAAATCCTGAATTCAGTCTAGAGCCCTTCCTTTCCCATATCTCATAAATGAATCATCAGCAAATCCTCTAGGGTCTAAATTAAAAATATATCCAAACTCTGACATTTCTCTTACCACCTCCACTGCTCCCATGCTTGTCTCAACTAGTATCATGTCCCACCTCAACTACTGAATGACAAGTTATCTACCCTCCATCCTATCACCCAGAGTGATCCTATTAAAGAAATAGATCTGATGTCACTCCTTTGCTCAAAACCTCAAAGACTTTTTATTTGACTCAGAAGGCAGACCTAAGCCCTTACATGAAAAGCCCTAAAAAATCTGCCCCACCGCTGACTCCTACTCTTATCTTATCTCCCTCTCATGCCCTCTACCTCTACCTTGCTCATTCCACCCCAGTCCAGCTGCCCCCTTGCTCTTCTTCAGATTTACCAGGTGAGCTCCTGGCTCAGAGCCTGCTGTTCCCTCTGCCAAAATCATTCTTCTCCTGGTTTCTTTTTGCATTAACTAATTAATGATTGAGTAGTTAATGGAAGAAGGGAGACCAGTTAAGAGGCATTTCAAGCAATATAAGTCAGATGATAACAGTCAAAATTAAGAACAAAATAGATTAAAATAGGAAAAAAAATTAGGTATAAGATAAGCACTGTTTGGTGATCTCTTGAATGTGGAAAGTGACTAAGAGGGAGCAGGTGCAGCTAATTCCTAGGTCTCCAACTTAGAATACAAGGTAGATAGCAGTGACATTCACCAATTTTAGAAACAGTGCAGAGTAAGTGTAGTGCTGGGGAGAAAATTCAGTTTTGAACTGAACTGTTAAATTTAAGGAGGTTTTAAAACATCCATAAGATGTCTGGTGATAATTGGCAGTAATGGCATGGAACTCAAAAACAGAGGTCTGGGCTAAAGATGTATCCTAGAAAATATTATCCTACAGAACGTTTGCTAAAACCATGACATAAAGTATGATTACTCAGGAAGAATGCTTCGTAGGAGAAGACAACTGTGGACCAAAACTTTGTTACTAAGATATCTGAAATCTTATTTAAAGGACACAAAATTGTCTAAAAGTCCTTTATATACATATCATGTGCATCTGAATTTGCAGTTGCCCTGTCACTGTTTTCCTCCATTCTTTCAGATAATGGAAATTATTCCCAATGGCTCTATTAATCCACAGCCCTATAATGGTTGTAAGTATGTGTCAATAGCAAAGATTAATTACTACAGTAGTCTTATATAAATTTGATATATTAATGTAAGACTTACTTTCAAATTAAAATTAAATCAACAATTATTTTATTGCACACTTACTAAAGTCCTACCTCTCAGTATATGTTGATCCCCTTTGCTTCCCCCAAGTGAAGTCAGAAGAGACAGAAGTCCCAAAGCTTTCCTATCTCCTGTAGTGTGAGGGAGGAGGTGTATATGAAAGGAAGAGCATGTGCTTTGATTCAAACAAACCTAGTTTCAGTTTTCAGCTCTGCCATTCCTGAGTAATTTTTAGTTATTTACTCTCTGACCCTCAGTTCTCCTATGTTCAAAACAGGGTTCATAATACCTGCTTTACAACTGTGAAGATTGGCAATATACATGTACAATGCCTGACACTTAGACTCTCATGATAAAAGTATGGAATACATTTTCCAACATTAACATAACGTTTTCAAGTCAATAAAAGAGAGCAAAGAGAGGGGGAAGATGGTTAAACATGTTACAACTGAATTATCTGTTTTGCTGTTTAAATGCAAGCACTAAAAATCTCACTAATCAGGAACAAGCTTTGAAAGCAAAGTATTTTCTTGCACAGATTTCCATTGCATTGAGTAAAAATTCAGTGTTTACAAACATGTTTTCTCTACTAGTTTACAAAGTAAATGTGCACAATTTAGACTGTGTTGGCATAAGCTTTGTAACCAGCCACATGCAGAGAAGTTCAATGACAAGGTTCACTATCAACAAGAAAGATATTTCTTCAGCTGTTTCTACAGGGTGGAACAACCCATTCTTATGCAATTAATTATGGCTTGTGAGATTAGATGACTTGAGCTCCACACCCTTTATTTATTGAGTCATATGTTTCATGGTGCTTTTTAGTCATTGAGTTTAACGTGTTCTCCTTGAACTGAAGCAAAATTGGTGCTAAAGTCATTCCCATGGGAGGCTCATCCAAGCTAAAGCATATGCTGACTTGAGCCTTTGGCTTTTCTTTTCAGCCTCCAACCTACTCCTAATCTTTCAGTACTTCTCCTTCCACACTCACAAATCTTAACACATTAGTTCATCTCTGGTTGAGGAGAAGGGTCAATCCATTGGTCCAAAATCCATTAGGTTTTTGGGTTTACCCTAGACTCCAAACCTGTCTCCTTTTGGCTCTGCCACTACTCAGCAGCCACTAACATTTTCTGAAATCACAAATGCCAAACTCTGAATTTGTGATCGCATGTCATTGGTACAGTGACCACCTAAGGTAGAAGATGAGTAAATGGAGTCTCAAAAATCAGCAAATGTCAAAGTGCCAATTTTCTCCAACTTGAAGTTTACCACAGTAGTGGTTTCCAAATACTGGACTCTGGACCAGCATCAGTGACAGTCAGTTTTCACCAGTATAGCAAAATGAACAAAGGAAGAGCAATAGAGTAAACAGGTATCATAAGGCTAAAGCCAAGTTATTTATTTTCTGATAGCCTGAGATTATGTCCTTCCTACTTCTAGGTACTTCAGTGTCCTTTCTTTAAATAATAAGGTTTGAGCATGGTTATTTTTTTTTTAACATGTTTATTCACCAGAATTGAAGGTTGGCAAGTCTAGGTCTGCCTCCAATAATCTTTTGAAATGTTACTGGTCCCAGAACCACAGAATACAATGTGCAGGTGGTACATTGCAAAATAGCAGGAAGTGCCCTTCTGTAAGTTTCTGAGTTATGCAGAGCCCAAACAAGATCAGGCAACCCTGCAATGAAACCTAAATGTCTGGGAATCACTGACCCTCAGAGCATTCTTTTCACACTTATACCAGAATGTTGGCAAAACAAATAGGAAAAATTAAAGACTATATTCTGGCTAAATGTAACTGCTTTTCAGCTCTGTTAAGTCTTTTAAATCTAACACATGCTTATAAGTTAACACATGCAACAAATATTTATAAATATCAGAAGTATTTATCACCTATTTATGCCAGGCAACCTGCAAAGTGTCTGAAACATAAGCATGCACACTATCTCTTCCCTCCAAAGGCACACAGCCTAGTGGTAACCTATTTAACTAGAAATATAGTTCATAACATAACTTCATTGATCTTCAAAATGGCTTGTGAGGCAGATATTATTAATTCCATTTGTCAGACTAGGAAAGTCTCAGATTAATGACAGTGTGATCTCCAAGCACACAAGGGATAAAACAGAAATTCACACTTAGCCCTTCTGGTTACCTCCCTCTTGCAAGTATATGTGGTTGTGGGTAGGTGAAGAAGATAGCATCTGGACTGTATACTCAATATCATACCATGTACTCTATTAGTACAAATCTTTTGACTCACACTGAAGTTGACAAATTCATGGGGGAAAAATGATAAATCATGCAAATCTGCTGCTGGTACAGTTCTTCATTTCAGGGGCTTGCTACTCTTTCTGGATCTCAACACTTATCCTCTGTTCACACCCCACTTTTAATAATATGGAGAATATGACAGTGAGGAATGCTACTGTTCTGACTCCCTTCCCCCCACTCCCCACCCAAAATGATTAATCTTCTATACACCACTGGGATGGTGCCCAGTTATGGGAGGTTACTACAGTAAGTGTCCAACATAGGGTCTTAGAAAAACTTACAGCAAAACAGAACAATTAGCTGTTATTCTTGAGAACTTCATCAACTGACAGAAGAAGGGAAAGTAAGTGCAAAGCATAGGTCAGATTTACTTATTTTTCTATCAACTACCAAAATGTCAACAGTTCTGTGCTGAAAGAAATTTGAAAGAAAAATTATTAAGGAGAATGTTAGTTCAGGTTCATTTCCAGGATTATGTTCTGATCAATAATCACTGCAGTTTCCTATAAATAGAACCACATATAGGCTAAAAGACTTGGGGAGGCAATAATGATCATGAGAACTGAAATCATGGCTTCTCTAAGTGAAAGAATTAGTCTTTGATCATTTTCTCTTGTTCTAAGGCCAGCACGGGTACCATCAGCCTCAAGATTCCTGAATCCCTATGTAGTGGGTTTCGTTGTTGTGGCAGGAGTGGTAATCCTGGCAGTGACCGTAGCTCTACTCATCCACTTTTTAGCCTTTGGTAAGTACTAGAAGACTAAAAGTACCACTTTTTAGACCAAATAACTAAATACACCTTCAGATGACAAGTCTGTCATTCTTTTATTGCCACTTTTATTTTCTAATATAACCTAATTGAGGGTCTTCTATATCTCTAAATACATGTTTGTGTCTATATATTCCCTCAATCAGTACTTTTCTCTTCTCTGTCTCTTTTGTTTTTTTTTAAATAAACATTATTACCCAGGCAAGAATTACTCTAGCCAAAGGAAAAACGTCTCTTGATTCTTTTCTGACATTAGAATTTGCTTACTGTGTTTTTTCACTTAATATCATGATTTCCTTCTTCATATAATAACCTGATAAAACTGTAGAAGTGAAATATTGCAAAGAACTTTAAGTTTCAACACCTAAAAATTGGATGTACCTAGTTATTTGTTAATTCATGATCTATTTCCTGATAAAACAGTCTTAGTTAAGAGAAGAGTTATGAAAGATAAGGGAAAAAAAACAAATTTTTAAAAAGATCTGTTCTTTTACTTTTCTCTATTATAACAAAAATGTAGAACATATGGACAAGAAACAATATAAAGAACACATATACCCTGCTCATTCATAAACAATGTTCCTTAATATATCAGTGAACATCCCTTTCAGATGTTTTAACGTAAATATGTTAAATTTCACTAGATAACATAGGCTATAATCTGATTTTATCACTTATAAATGCACTTTGAGGTTATTTTATTTCAGCTACAATTGTGCTAAGTCATTTAAATCATATGTGTGGGTGTAGGTATGTGGGTATCCATGAATATGGAGAGAAAGAGAGAACATAACTTATTGTATGTTCTATTGTAAATGGGCAAAAATGCTTATTTGAGAGTTGAAAAACTCCTAGCGGCACAATAAAATTACCAACATTAGAAAAAACAGTAATGAGGAATAATATTTCTCAGCCAATCTAATTACAAAGTTGTTGCTACATTTTGCTATCAAATCACCCAGAGTCAACTATGTCTTAGGTGAACTACAGAGGCAGGAAAAAGAAATCTCAAGTTTCCAATTAAATTAATGAATTTTCACTTTTGATGGTACTATATTGTCACACAAACAGAACCTAGGTTAATCCTCTTCAGAGGGTGACCATTTACAGCCCTTCAAAGACTTGTCCTTCCACTACAAAGGAATACATTACCCTTCCACCAGGATCTCCAACTCTTTCTCCTGATTGAAGTATTTCTCTGCATTAGTTATCGCATATGAATGATCAAAAGAAAGCAGGGATTTTCCTGAGACAGGTTAGGTTATGCCCTTGTTCATAATGTTTCTAAGATGTATACAGTGTGTTTTGGGAGTCTTTATTTTCCTCACACAGCTGAATATGTCCTCTGGAAGACTTTTTTTGATGAAAACAATTCACACTGGACAACCAATTAGATATCCTGTTCAAAGGCTTATTTTCTAGTTTTAGTCTAAAAAACTAATGACAAGTCAATAATACCCCTAAAATGATTATTATTTGAAATAATTTTAAACACTATTCAGAATTATTTTGGGTATTCCTTAGGGATAAATGAATAATAGCATATTATAGACATTCATTAATATTTCTTGAATAAATCTGCAATCACAAATCTCCCAAAAATATAGTAAAAATGAAAATTATGATACTTCTGAGCAGTTTGATTTCACAAATGATGCTGCTCTGATTTTCCTACATCTTTAAATTTTCAGCTTTGTCAATTTAAAAAAGAGAGAGATGAATAATTTTATTATAGTTACATTTATAGTAAGTTTGGAGTTTTAAGAGAAGCAACTTTTTTTAAATTGTGTAAGATAGCCTCCCATAATCCTGAATAAACTAAAGATTAAAGTACTTAGCAGTGAGATTGATTCTTCCTTTTCTTTGTTTTACAGATCAAAAGTCTTATTTTTATCATAGCAGCTTTCAAATCCTAAATGTCAAATACAGTAATCAGTTAAATTCACCAGCTACACAGGAATATAGGGATTTGAGTGGAAGAATTGAATCTATGGTAAGTTAATATTTCTCTTTGCTCTTTATCCCATCATCAAACAAATTTGATAATAAATCTGATATTTTGTGATATATCTGTAATTGCTAGATGCTCTATATTGTTTTCTTCCCTGAATACTGAAAGATATGTTTCTTTGTGATTTTTCCAAGTTAATTTGCTAGTATACTGGTTCTTCTTTACATTTTTTAAGTCATAAGTGGAAAGTGTTAGAAGAGTCTTGAATAAATTAATATTTTATATGATTATGACTTCAAAGGCTGGAAGTCTATTGTTTGTGCAAGTTGAGCATTTATTACTGCTCTCCTTGAGATTGCCTTTCTAAATCCTTTTCATTTTGCCTTCTTTCCTTTTTCTTATCCAACTAAACACACAGGTAGCAGATGTTAAAAGATATGTTTGCATGTCCATAATAACATAGGTTAAACAACACCCTACTTTGGCTCAATGATACACATAGAAAATATGCAAAGCAAGCTCGGGCTTTCAGTTGAAGAGGCCTGCCAGGAAACCTCACAAGTGGGCCCTTTGCATTCATTTATGACCATGGACCAGTGTGCGACCTTTCACCCAGAGAGTCAGAGTTGACCAATGTCAAGGTTGCTTACTTACCCTTCCTTTTAAAGAGTCCTAAGAATATAAATTAATCCAGTTGCTCTAAAACTTAAACATTAACAAAATCACCTGGCAGGCTTTTCAAAACACAAATTTCTGAGCCGTGATGTGAGAGTCTCTGATTCAATAGGTCTGGGGTAAACTGAAGAATTTCCATTTCTAAGTTCCCAGGTGATACTGATGCTAATGGTCCAAGAACCACAATTTGGGAACCACTAAGTTAATCTAATGAGGACTCTTATGGCTGGAGGACTGAATCACTGGCTTGTCTAACACATTTTTCCCCAGAGGCAAACCTCACTAGAAGCCAATTTATGGGACAACTGCTTAGTTAGCATGGGATTAGAGCAAAGGAAGTTAGGTATATCATTTAAATGTTTAATGAGATCAGAATAACAGCTGAATCAGTGATTCGGGAGGAGAATCTATGAAGATCCTAAGATTTTCCTTGTTTTGAGAACCTTGAGAGTTTTGCAGAGTACTGGGCAGGCATTTTGTAAAATCCCATAACTGGGCTTTCTAAACTATTTCCTCATGCTTAGGGTGGAATTACAGGTTCAGGGGAGGACGACCATAGAGAAAGAGTATCATTTTCACTCCATCACATGAAGGGGGTTCATTAAATTGTCAACATGACTTATCACTGTCAACTTGATCACCCAGCTGAAGTAGTGTTTGTCAGGTTTCTACACTGTAAAGTTACTTCCTCTCTTTTCCATACCATACTCTTTGGACGAAAGACACCATGTGCAAGCCACACGTAAGGAGTAGAGGAGTGAAGCGTTAAGCGTTGAATGTTTGAAGACTATTTAAAATTCTTCAGTCAATTCTCCCATGTATTTATCAACCAGTTGCTTATATCAATATAGTGGTCTCTGCATTTTTAAGATTAATTTTTATTTATTTATTTTTAACTGTACCTATTTTTTAAAATTTTTTTAATGTTTATTTATTTTTGAGACAGAGAGAGACAGAGTGCAAGTGGGGGAGGGTCAGAGAGAGAGGGAGACACAAAATCTGAAACAGGCTCCAGGCTCCGAGCTGTCAGCACAGAGCCTGACGAGGGGCGCGAACCCACGAACCGTGAGATCATCACCTGAGCCGAAGTCGGATGCTTAACAGACTGAGCCACCCAGGCGCCCCGAACTGTACCTGTTTTTTTATTTTTTGTTTTTTTAAATATAATTTATTATCAAATTGGTTTCCATACAACACCTAGTGCTCACCCCAACAAGTGCCCTCCTCCACTCCCAATGTTTATAGCAGCACTTTCAACAACAGCCTAAATGTCCATCAACTGACAAATGGATAAAGAAGATGTGGTTTATATATACAATAAGATTAATTTTTAGGCTGCACTCCAAAAGTGCTCCAGTTTACATTTTCACCAGCAGCACATAAGTATGCACAAGTATGCTTATTTCCCCACAGCATTAACCCTCAACGTTGTAAATCATTTTAATTGTTGCTAATTTAGTAGGTGAGAAGTGATATCTCACTATTATTTGGATTTTCATTTCTTTGATTACTAAGATTTAATCTGTTTTCATATAGTAATAGGTCATTTTTATGACTTCATTTGTCAATTGCCTGATCATGACTTTGCCCATGTTCTTACTGGAGCATTTGTCTATTCTATATGGATTCGAAAAAAAACAAAAACAAAAACAAAAAAAATACCACTTATCCTTATTAGCATATTAAAGTTTGCCTGTCATTCACATTGCATATATTTCTCTAATAATGTGATTTGACTCTCAATCCTATTTATGATGTAGGGATTTTTTAATGTTAAACATTTAATTTTTTTATATATTTCATATGTATTTTATATATTTCATATATATTTTGTATGTTTATAGAGCTAAATTATCAATCCCTTTTATGATTTCTCATTTTGTGTCATGTTAAAAATGGCTTTATTCATTCTAAATGCTCTTTAAAATATTAACCCTCATTTTCTTTTTATAATTTTATTATTTCAGTTTTTAGTACCAAGCTATTGAGAGTGCTGTGGTTTTATAATATATTTAAACACCTGGCAGGAAAAGATTTCACTTGAAATTCTTCTGATGTATGATTTCCATAATCTCATTTATTTATCCTTCTGTAAAACCACTTTGAACATTTAAAACATTGTATGAATGATACTCTAATAAGGTGCTAATCTATAGTTTACAAAGCACTTTCACATGTATTATACAGTCATATAAATTGACAAATAATTTTTATAGATGCATAAAATAAAGGTTGTGAGTTTAGGAAACATGTCAAAGGCCATTCAACTGGAGTGTAGTAGAACCAGAATTCAAACCAAGGTCTCCTGACTCCAAATCCAAGTATCATACCATTTCCCAATGGTAACATGAGTATCATCATTGTCCTTGTCCCACAGACAACATTGTTTTCCTTCATGAGCAATAGAATAGTCTCAGAAACTTCTATGAGGCAATTCATCTCTCTTTTCTAGCTCTCAGTTTACTCATCAGTGAAATAAAGTCATTGGACCAGATAATTTTCACAGTACATTCTAACTCAAAAAGCCTATGATTTTATGACTTTCATGCAATATATTCATTCATCTGTTTTTCCTATCCTGCCTCTCTGGCCACTCCTCTCTGTCTCTATAGGCTCACCTTCCTTTATACTGTCATTAAATTTTGAAATTCCCCAAGGCTTTGACTTATGCTCTCCTCTTTTCTCACACTGGTTTTTTTCTATCCTTAGATGTTCTCTTTGATGAGTGTTACTTCAACCAACACTTGTACACTAATGACTCATTCTGTCTCCGGCCCAGACTTTTCTTCTGTACTTCAGATCTGTTCACCACACTGCCAGCCTAATGTCTCCACTTAGCTGTTTTTTTATTAATCTTAAATTTATTCTGCCCCAAATCAAACTCATGATTTCCCCAGAGCATCCTAGCCTCCTTCCAATAATCCTGTCCCCATTAACAACATTTATTCAGTTTTCCAAACCCAAACCCTGGAATTCATCTTTGAATTACTGCCCTCTATCATTTCAAATACCCAATCCATTACCAACCTTGCAGGTTTTATCTTCTTTATTTCCCTCAAATCCATTCATTTCTCTTCATACCTACTAACACCATGTCCATCCAAACCATCACCTCTACTCTGAACTACTAAAATAGCATTAACTGATTTGCATTTCTTCCCTAAAACTAAATATCCATAGGCAGCAAAAGAAATTATTCTCAAATTGCAAATCTGATTATATTATCCTTTTGTTTAAAACACTTCAGCAACTTCCCATTATTTATGATAAAGACCACTAACAAGACATGCATGGTCTGGCCATTCTGGCTCCCTAGCCTCCTTGCTCTCTATGCTACAGCTGCACTGGCCTTCTTTCATTCCTGAAACACACCTGTGTGTTCCCACCTCAGGACTTTGAATGTGCCATTCACTTCACTTGTGAGGCTTTTTCCTTCCTCTTCAACTAGCTAGCTAACTTTGATTCTTCCTAACAATCTCAACTCCACCAGCATTTCCTCCAAGAAACCTCTCTAATATTGATTGGATCAAATTCCTCTACTGTATTTCTGTACTTATCAGTTATAATTTTACTTAAATGTGGATGATAACTTGATTGGTGCTTGTCTGCTGCCATTAAATGTAAGCTCCATACTGGCAAGGACTGTTTATTTTCTCTCACCATTGCACCCAGTGCGTGATAGAAGGGGTTTGCAGCAAAAAAGTTACTGAAAAACTGTTGTTGAATGAGTGAAAAAAATGAATAAGGCCATCTAGAAATATTGAAAGCACCAGTTTGCAAAATATATATATATCAAAACCATGAGCGCATTCTGACTAAATGGGATGGGTCTCTGTCAATAAAACAAAAGATTTCGGTCAGGATTCATACCTGGGATCAACTGAACTGTTGAAACTCCCCTTTGTTATCAGGTGTGATAATGCAATAAATTCTGCAAACAATTGCCACTTTTTCCAAAATATATCTAATTATAGTCCCATGAACAAACTAGTTCATAGGAAGAGAAAGAAAACAATACCCATTTGAGATTAATTTTATCATATCACTTAAACCATCAGGACTTCTGGGTAAAATTCCTTTCAGTTACATCCATTTAACAAGCATTAATTATTGGAGTGCCTGGGTGGCTCAGTCGGCTAAGCATATGTCTCTTGATTTCAGCTCAGGTCATGATTTCATAGTTCATGAGATTGAGCCCAAAGATGGACCCTATGCTAACAGCACAGAGCCTGCTTGGGATTCTCTCTCCCTCTCTTTGCCCTTCCCCTGCTTATACACAGGCCCTCTCTCTTAAAATAAATAAGTAAGCTTAAAAAAAAAAGCATTGATCATTACTTAATGCCAAAAAAACCCAATTTGATAACATACTTGACAATGAAATGTTCTTTGAATGAATAAATAAAAGATGCATTCTATCTGTTGGTTCCTGTGCCAAGTCTTAGGGATACAAAATAAAGACATCATTGTAGTCAGAGGCTCACAGTGGTCTCCAAAACGGGGTTGTGCATTCCAGGGAGGGATTCACAGTAATTAATTGTGAATACTCAAATACTTGGATATCACTCTATATGTTTTCTTCTCATAAAGAGTATTTTTTAGAAAGAAGTGTTTTGTTACTATTTGATAAATGGATTGGCATTGGTACCTTGTTTGGTTTTATGTCAGCTGGTCCCACACAATGTTTGTAAAGGTATCTTGAGGGAAGAGGGGAAGGGCAGTAACACTTTTACTTGCTCTGAGTAGATTTCAACAATGTGCAGTTTCAACTGGATTTAAAGATTTTATTATCTAGTTCTAAAACTAAACAAAGCCTCCCCGAAATCACTAAAGGAACTGAGAAGAATCCTGCAAAACACAAATTTTAAAACCACAATTCGGAGATAACTCTAATATGCCAAGGACAGTAATGACCAAGTAAAGGAACAGTAAGGTAATAACAGAACTGACACTTCACTGCTACTGACTAAAGCAAATTTACCAAGTGAAGCAATAAACAGTATCTTTCTTAGAAGATATTTAATACACACAAACACACATACATACCCTGTCTCTTCAAAGTGTAAGAAATTAGGTGCTTTTTAAATGAAGTTCATACCATGGAGAGAAGACTTTGAAAATATGTTTAGCAACGGGTCCATCATGAGGTGTTTGGATTTTCTTGTGTTTTACTGAAAATGTTGCATCTTACCTATAAAAGTGCTTAGACATGCACACATAAAAACTGGGGGGGAAAGATTAACTATCATGCTTGGTTGATTTTGAACATACTTCTTTTAATGTTTTTTAAGTGTTTATTTATTTTTGAGAGAGAGAGAGCACAAGCAGGAAAGGGGCAGAGAGAGGGGGATAGAGTATCTGAAGTGGGTCTGCATTGTCAGCACAGAACCCAAGGTGGGGCTCAAACCCACAAACCTTGAGATCATGACCTGAGCTGAAATCATACGCCTAACCGACTGAGCCACCCACGTGCCCCTAAACACACTTCTTTAAAAAAACATATAAAATGAAACACATTCCATTTGGTTTGCAAGGATAACCAATTGAAATCAGGGAAGATGGAAAGTCACATGTTAAATTTCAACAAAACCTTTGCACAATGGTTGGGAGGGACTGACAACTTTGTGTCATGATTTATTAAATTCTGCCAATGAGGCACTTTATACATTTAGAGCCATGTAATGGTGTGGAAATGTCTTCAGCATTCCAAACCAAGTATTTAAATTAAACTTAGAATCATTACTTTGAATCATTTTATCACAAAGTATTTCAAAAATTATAAATTCTATCCACATTACCAATGAAAATATTATTACTAAATATAAAGGGATAAAATGACTAAATGTTTGCTCTGTTAATTTGGTCTTTTTAATTTCTAATTTCGTCAATGTTTTATAGTATATATTATTAGCAGTACAGTGTTACTGCATATATATAATTAATAAATAAATATACATGTTTGTGCTACTCATGCATAAAATATTTTATCCATAGGAATGCATAATCAAAAATTTTTGGAGACCACTATAATAATAGATCATATTGCCACATATTTTATCTTTTTCTTGAAAACTGAACTTTCCATATCTGGTTAAACAGAAAAGAAACTGATAACTGGAGGGTGGTTGAAATCACAAAAACAACATTATTTCCATTATTCAGCTCATGAATAATATAAACAAAACCATACCTATCAAGTAAGAAGACACTAAAAATAAGGTGATTTATCTTCATGGGTAGCTAATAAGATCTTTCTTCTCTAATGATGGAAATGTGTGATAACTGCAAACATTCTATATGTAATTGTCTTACACTTTAATGGCTGGTCTATTAACAAATTTAATGATTCACTTTGTTAGAATTTAAATAATCCACATCTCACTTCAGTTCTTATCAACTATGAACATTACTGAGGTATGAGAATTCTAGACTATTCTAGAATACAAAGATAATACTGACACCCTCAATCAGTGAAGAAATATAAAATAGTACTCTGTTTTTCATTGTTTACTTGATTTTTGTCCAACACCCTTGGGAAGAGCCACCAAATCACACTGAGTACAATATCTGATGTTTAGATGCCTTCTAGTGAAGATGCATCCATTATCATGTTTGTATCATAAGTGAAGAAATAGGCACTGCATCAAAAGGCTGTTTCCCCAGACTAAATCAATCCTATGTGTTGAGATGAAATTGAACTAAAATTTCATTGAAATTTGAACTGAACTGAACTGAACTGAAAACTCCAGTCCCTATTCCTCATTAACTTAAGTCCTGTGTTGCAAGGTTGGGAGGAAAGAGAACAACTGGAAGCATAAAAACATTTTCCCCTTTCTTTCTATAGATTACTAAAACATTCCAAGAATCAAATTTAAGAAATCAATTCATCAGAGCTCATGTTGTCAAACTGAGGTAAGTGGAACTATATAAAAATATATATAAGCTTAGGGGTGCCTGGGTGGCTCAGTTGGTTAAGTATCAAACTTCAGCTCAGGTCATGATCTCATGGTTCGTGGGTTCGAGCCCCACGTCAGGCTCTGTGCTGACAGCTCGGAGCCTGGAGCCTGTTTCGGATTCTGCGTCTCCCTCTCTCTGCCCCTCCCCAGTGTATGTGCGCTCTCTCTCTCTCAAAAATAAACATTAAAGCTTTAATGTTTATCAAATAGTAATATTACTAGTAATATATTAAGCTTATATTAAGCAATATGGCCCATTTGACTTTTGTTCACAGCATAGATAATGAGACATTCACACAATTTGTTGCAATATTATGAAAGTAGTATTATGGGCAGCTTAAAAAACAATGCAAATAAACAAAAACAAAACATGCCACATTTTGATCTATTACTAATGTAAGTAAGCATATCACTTGAATACATGGTAGAAAAAAAAGAAAGGTTAAAGAGAGTTGGGTGAGGGTACGGTAACAAGGCCATCCTACTGTATAAATCCAGTGGATACCATTCACAATACAGTCTATGTAAACAGTGCCCCCTTGGAGTTGTGCAATTCTGTGGTCCTGGGCATATTCAGCCAAGATCAGAACACTATGACCAACATCAAGCTTTTTGGTTTGTATCTGCCTGGAATGCTATAACACAAAGGACCTTGTGGTCAAATCCAAGCATGTGTGGCATGAATTAACAATAAGGGGAGTAGCAGCATGCATTCTAGTTATTTGACATTCCTACCTTAGTTGAATATATACTTATCTGTGTGATGTGATGAGACAGGCCCTCCCAGCTAAAATACTGACCCTTACTGACCTTACCACAAATGCCTCAAATGCCCACATTACCCAATCCTTCAAATAATATGCAAAAGTCCTTTGAAAGGGAGGTGTTTCCCAAATACCACCACCACAAGAAAATTAATAGTTCTTATTTGCTGTAGAAATACTTAGTAAGTCCAGAGCATGAACATCTGGTCAGATACGTTTTGTTGAGAAATGAGAGGGGAAGGAAGAATCCATGGGAAGAGTACTACCAAATCAATTTTAGTCAGTTCAGCACACTTTCGCCTTAGCTCTGTCTTGTGAAAATCTCTGTACTAGCCACTGGCTTTCAAAACTTGTAGGATTGAATGAGTCATCTGTACTATTTTACTTCCCACTTACTGCTCAATCCCCTGCAATCTTACTTCTGATGCCACCACAAAATGCTAATCGCCTTTGCCAAATTCAACAAGGACATTCAAATCACAAGCTCCAAGCAAATTATATCATCTTCTGTTTGGACCTCTCAGTGATATTTGGTACTGTTGTATTTTTAATCCTTCTTAAAATAGTACCATCCTGTAGTTTCTATGACCCTACACACCCTATTTTCCTCTTACCTCTCCATTCACTCCTCAATTTTCTTCACTAGCTCTTATTCCTTCTCTGCACATCCTTCAAATGTTGGACATTAGGCTGTGCTATAAGCCTCTCATCTTCTCAGTTCACATTCTTGACTTTCAGTGGCTTAATTGACCCCTATATGTTCATCATTCTCAAATTTGCATCTCTGGGCCAGTCCTCTCTTCTCATCTCCAGTCATGAATGTACATAGCCATCTCCTTAATGTCATCGCACAGGTATCTCACAGACAACTCAACTTACTAAATCCAGACCTGAACCTATCAACTCTCTCCCGCCAAATGTTACCTCAAATTAATTGAGGTGTCACTTTCAACTTAGTTGCTCAAGAAATATGTAAGTCATCTTTAATTCCTCCTCTCCCTCAACCCATACATCCAATCATCTAATCTTTCAGTTCTATTTTCTAAATATCCCTAAGATCCGTAACTTTTCTTCAAACAGTGCCCTCAACCATCTCTCTCCTGGACTATGAACAGCCTCCTAATGAGTCTCCTTTCCTCCAGTCTTGCTCCACTCCACATTCTACAAAGCAGTCAGAAAGACTTTTTGAAACAAAATTCTAAACATATTACTCCCCTGGTTAAAATCCTTCCATCCTTCCATTGGCCTCTCCTGGGCTCATCTTTCACTATCATCCAACTAGACTTCTTTCAGTTCTTCACTGGCCCTAACCTCAAGACCTTCATATAAGCTATTCTCTCTGCTGGAAATGTACACACACTTTTCCCCCTTTCCCTTCAGTTTTAAACACAGTGTGTAAATAGAAAGCTTGAGGTACGGTAAGTCAAAAAAAATCAGGAAAGGATTACCCTTAAAAAGATAGTTTGTTACAGTTTACAAGAGGAGGGTACATGCCTCTTTGGTAGAGTTGTTATAAAGATCAAATAAATTAGTGTAAAACACATGGTCCTGTTTGGGTATCTTATTCAAAGTCTGTCATTCACTAAAGATACCTCTTCTTTGAATTGGTTCTTCTACTTTTGTTAGTCTTTTCTTGTTGACTTGTAGGAATTCTGTATTTATAGTAGGTAGCAATCATTTGTCACTTTCTGTGTTGCAAATATATTCTTCCTGTCCATAGCATATCTTCATACCTTATGGCATCTTTTATTGTGAAAAGTCAGTTGCAAATAGTCTTATTTAAGAAATTCTTTCTACTCATGTATGTAAAGACATTCATATTTTCTCATAAGTTGTAAACATTTTTGCTCATATTTAGACACTTTGTATATGATATGAGAAATAGATTTAAATTTTTCCATATGAGTCATTTTCCTTCCATTTGTGATACCACTTCTGCAATACATTGTTTACATATGTCAAAGAATCAATTTCTGGTCATTAATTCTGTTCCTTCCTATTAAGCTTAATACTTGTCATTCAAATAAAATCTACCACTATAGATTTATCTATTTCTCCTTATGCAATATATTTTGAGGACATAGTGTCAAGTACCTATATGTTTAGAATTGGTATATCTTCCTCAGGAATTAGTTCTATCAAGATATTAATTTTTTTTATCCCTAATTATTTTTTTTAATCTTAAGATATCTTTTTTTAATGTGTATTTATTTTTGATGAGAGAGAAAGAGTGTGCAAGGTGGGGAGGGGCAGAGAGAGAGAGAGACAGAGGATCCAAAGCAGATTCGGTACTGACAGCAGCGAGTCTGATATAGGGCTCAAACTTTAGGGCTCACAAAGCATGAGATCATGACCTGAGCTGAAGTCGACCACTCAACCAACTGAGCCACCCAAGCACCTCAGTCTTAAAATCTCTTGTGTCTGATACCATTATAGCTATATTGACGTTCTTGTGGCTATCATTTTTCAATATATTTATCTATCCTTTTATTTTTATTATTTACATATTCTTATAGGTTAGACATTTCTCCTAAAACAGAAAGTTAGATAATATTTTCTAATGCATTCTAATCATCTTTGCCTGAATTTAGTGATTATCCTTAAAATTTAAGTAAGGAGAGTTGGCTTAATCCATTACCCTTCTACTTGGAACTCTTATTCATGTTATTATGAATGATGTTTTAGCTCCACCTTATTTATAATGACACCAAATCAGTCATTGTAATGATAGATTACCAGTTGTCACTTTCTCTGTTCCCTATTTCTTACTGTACCTCAACTCTCCTACGTTCAATCTCTTTCTTACTGAAGTACTTCATTTATAAATTTTCACAAGAGTCAGGGCATCTGGGTGGCTCAGTTGGTTAAGCATCCAACTCTTAATTTCGGCTCATGTCATGATCTCACAGTCATGAGATCGAGTCCTGCTTTGGGTTCCATGCCAAGCATGGAGTCTGCTTAAAATTCTCTCTCTCCCTCTGCCCCTCTCCCCTGTTCATGCTCTCTTTCTAAAATAAAATAAATAAATTTTCACAAGAGTAAATGATCTGTAAAGTATCTTTTTAATTTTTCTTTGGTCTACAAAAAGTCCTATTTTATCTTCATTCTTGAATAAGACTTTAGTATGGATATAAAATTCCAAATTAATAGCTATTGTGTCTCAGTGCTATTGTGCTCTCAGTGTATATATACAATTATATATCACCTTTTCCATTGCTATTAAAGAAACTGTCCTTCAGTCAAAATGTTCTTTGGTAGCTAATCTCTTCTCCATTGTCTGAATATCTTCCATTTGTCTGTGGAGTTCACAGTTTTTTAATGATGTATTTGTATGTGTGGGGTTTTTTTTATTTAGTATGCCTCAGACTCATTGTGATCTAAGCCTTCATGCCTTCATCAATTCTGGATAATTCTCATCATCTCTTGTAATATTGCTGCTCCTTTGTTTTTGTTATTCTTTAGTTTTGCATTAGGTAAACACTGAGCCTTCTCTAGTCTCTTAGCCTCTATTTGATGTTTCATCTCTTTATCTGTTACGTTTTGTGTGATGTCTTTATGTTCATCTTTCAGTTCACTAATTTCTCTTCAGCTTTGTCATATTCTATGTAACCCACCCATTGAGTTTTTACTTTCAGGGAAAAGTTATGATTATGTATTCCTGTCTGCAACCTCTGTTTGTTTCTTTTGTGAACCTGTCTGGTCTGTTTTGATAAAGTCCTATACTTTTCTCATATTTATAATTCCCCTTTTATGTCATTAGTCATTTCAAGTATAGTTATCTGTTAATTTTATTATGTGACGCTTTTGAGGATGCTCTCCTTTTTCTGCTGAATCTAGCTCATGATATGTTGTTTGCCATTGGGATTGTATGCTGATATTTAATCCCACTTCATAAGTAAGACACTATGCAGCCTGGATTTAACATTCAATATTACAGAGCATTTGTTACTCTAGGAGGATCAGCAGCATATGGACCTTTTTTGTTTGTCAGTTTGTTAATTTCTTAAAGTTTCTGGAACCATGAAGGTGGTGGTACTATAAATCCAAAACTTTCAGGTAGCTAGGCTCTT
The DNA here is from genome assembly GCF_027475565.1 of Acinonyx jubatus. Lineage (NCBI taxonomy): Eukaryota > Metazoa > Chordata > Mammalia > Carnivora > Felidae > Acinonyx > Acinonyx jubatus. The sequence continues at coordinate 146,878,580 of NC_069382.1, forward strand.
GATCATGAATTATCAGGAGAATCTTCTTTTTTCTGTCTAGACCTGGAACCCTAAGACCCATAGACCTACAGACCTTTTTTCTTTTCTTTTCTTTTCTTTTTTTTTAATAACATGATGAGCGTGTTTTTTTCTTTCCAATCCATGCTTTCATTGAGGGTTTAGTTCTTTGAGAATCCTGGTCTTATTTAGAAACCTAATGTTCATCTCCCTATTTAGCACTAGCCCAAAGAGTCCTCTCCAGCAACTATGTAAGTGCTAAAAGTCAAGCCTGTTGGATACTCTAGTGCTTATCACATAATATTCATTATCCTTATTTTTGGCTTTCCAAGATTTCCCTTCCTTTAACGTGACTTTAGCTTTGCATTCCAAATGAAATGTATTGTATTTTATCAAACACTTCCGGTTATTTTATATGGAGAAGGTTTTTTTTTTTAATTATTTGGGCTTTTGAGATGTTAGAAATGGATATAAATTATTTCTTCAGTGTCTGCTCCTCCATCTAAACTGCAAAATCCATGAGAATAGCAACTGTGAATCTTGGTCACAGCTAATTTCTGAAACCAAGAACAGTGCCTAGTGCAAGAAGGTACCTATTTAATATTGCTAAGTAAATATCTGGAATTAATTAAATTAATATCTGGAATAAATATTACGGCAGAAATGACTATTGAGAGGAGAGGAGGAGGCCTAGAATGAATATGAGAGACAAATTTGTCTAAAGCACCTTTTCAGGAGAGAAGATGGCCAATGTTAGGTGAAGGAAATGATTTACATGGTAATTTACACAGAAAGAAGTGGAAATTATATCAATGTTTGATAATTATAGCCTTCAGTCAAATTATTAAGGCTCACTGTGAGAACTATCTGCGGTTAGCTGATAACAGAGGTAAAATTTTAACATATGACTACAAAAGTTAAATTTTGCTTTTGTAGCCACATTAATGGGTTTAGGTAATAGAAAATTAACCTGAGGCTTTAAGTCACATAAATTTGGAACCTCTCTCCTTACAGGTTTGTTTAATGAGATAAGGGTGTTTTGTTTTATTTTTTAAGATATGTGAAGTCTAATAAAAGCTAATATGTACTGTATACTATTCACTCTTCCCAAAAGTTTTGCATATATTAATGGACATAATCTTCATAACAACCCATTTTGATGTGAGGAGACTTAAATACAGAAAGATTAAGAAACAAATAACTTACCAAAGTCAAACCATAAATGGCAGAGCTAGTATTATTCAAATTCTGGCATTCTGACTTCAAAGCAAGCTATACCAAATAGTGGATACAATATACTATGCATCAAAATCAAATATTTGTGGAACAGCATTGTGTGATTGATCATTAAGTATGCAAACACTGTTATGTGACCAGTTAAATTCTAAAGTTGAATTGCCCAAATGAATCTTTTTAATGTTTAATCACTAAGAGTATATAAACAGAACAACTGAAAATTATAATTATCTATTTTTTAATATATTTATGGTTTTCAGGCAAGAGGGTAATGGTGTGATAGCAGATGTTGTCATGAAATTTAAATTCACTAGAAACAATAATGGAGCATCAATGAAAAGGAGAATTGAGTCTGTTTTATACCACATGCTGAATAACTCTGGAAACTTGGAAATAAACCCTTCAACTGAGATAACATGCAAGTACCATTTTTATATACCATTTTATCCCAATATATCAACTAACCAGTTTTAATTCATATTTTAATTTAATGAGACTGACTTTTCTTTCCTTGGAATTAAACTTTATGAAAACTATATATTATAAAGCTAGACATAATACATAGTTCTCTAATATAAAACATTCTAAAATTTAAAGAATCATTTAGCATTCATATAATAAATTTTATTTGCTAAACATTCTTTATTACTTTTCCCTCTCAACACTCCTTATCTCTCAACAGGAGAGACATTACTGTCAGATCTTCAATCTGTAGGTGTGCTATAGGAATGGTAAATAGCTGCTCAAGGTCAGAGAACAATTGAATTAACACTCCACCTCACCCAGAACCCAGCATGCAATCGGGAGGTGTGTAATTAATACTCCTAGAATAAAGAAGAAAATTAGAAGATTTAGCAACATCCCTAACTCCTCTCTGAAAATATCTGTACCTCTTCTTGTCTTGAATCTATTTTCATTTTTTCCCATCCCAATTGCTACCACTCTGGTCCAAGCCCACATCATTTCTATCTTGAACTATTTGCACTAGCCTCCATACTACCCGTTTTATATAGTGTTGGCCCCTTCCAAACTATTGTCCACATACTGATCAAGTTATGTTTTATATTTTAAAACATTATCTCGTCATTATTTAAAAGCTTCCCATGACTTCCCACAAAAACACAAAACAAGCAAACAAAAAAAAGACCTGTAACTGGGATACCCAGGCTTACCCAGGACAGTCCCAGTTCATGTCAATTGTCCAAGAACCATTATTAATATTAATCCCTAAGTATTTTGGTTTGGACAATAAATGATATGACCATCTCATTTAAAGCCCTGCATGATCTGGTTCAAACTTACCCCTTCAGCTACTTATTATACCACTCTTCCTTATTCACCATAACCTGGCCACATTTTCATTTCCTCCACCTGCCAAACTCTTCTCCTCCTGACTCAGGTCCTTTGTATACATTGTTTCAGTTTCTTATAATACTCTCTAGTTCATCCCTTTACATCCATCAGGTCTCATCTGGGTCACTGGTTTCTAATGTAAGCCTTTTCTAACTTCTATTACTCAATTATTTACCTGTATCATGGACTCCATTTTCCTTCATAACATTTATCACAATCAAAACTACAAAATTATTTGTGTGATATTTCTGTTGATTGTCTTCATCCTACTCTGTAAGTTTCCTAAAGGCAAGAACAAGTCTTTCTTGTTCATCCCAGTGTGCTTCTACTACCATCTACTACATAATAGATGCTCCATTAATATTTCTTGCATGACTAAAAAAAAAGACTTGATATGTACATAGAATTTAAGGACACTCCTCCAACTTTGTCATGCACTATTAATAAACCATGATTCCCTTAATATAAGCTCAGGATTAAAGGATTTTGGTAGCCCCCACACTGGACTGGTATTCAATTAGTATATGCCTGTTATAGCTGTACTAAGTGTTACGATATTGAAATGCTTTCCTATCTATCGGTAAACCACCACTGTACCAAGCCCACAAAGATGTCTCCCCAGCCTCTTCAAATCCTCCCATCCCTACCCCCAGACTCTCAGTTCATCCCCCTGCAATTGAAGAGTTAATGCTTAAGGACTTCCAAGACACTGCTCTAGCTCCACGGTTTATTACATCCTTCTGACTGGCTGGCTGATGCTCATCCATTACAATTTGTTTAATCCCCACAACAACCATAGACTCTACTTTTATTGTTCCCACTCAGAAACGATGGACAATTGCCCAGAGTCCTGCAATCTTCATGTAGGGGAGGCAGGATTTGAACTCAAGTCTCTCTCATTCAAAGAATAAAAAGGAGTGGTCATTTCTTTTTATTCCTGGCATCCAAAAGGATATTTGGACTCCCCTGACACAAAGCAGATATGATACCCAAACCCTGTGAAAGTTCTGGCAGGAAATAAGTTTGCAAAAATTGATTTTAGAAAGCATGAAAACTTGTCTGAGAAGGTTAGATATCTTTTATAGGAAAAAAGAAACTGGTTTCTCATTAGAAGCTTTCAAGCAAGGAAGGATATGATCGGACATAGATTTTTAGGGGAAAAAAAAAACAGCCTGGTAAAGTGAAGGCAGACACATTGAAAAGTGCAAAGGTGGAGGCAGCGAACGCAGACTGAAGGTTGTTATAATAGCACAGATGTTAGGGGCGCCTGGGTGGCTCAGTTGGTTAAGCATCTGATTTCAGCTCAGGTCACGATCTCGCGGTCCGTGAGTTCGAGCCCCGCGTCGGGCTCTGGGCTGATGGCTCAGAGCCTGGAGCCTGCTTCCGATTCTGTGTCTCCCTCTCTCTCTGCCCCTCCCCCATTCATGCTCTGTCTCTGTCTCATAAATAAACATTAAAAAAAGAATAGTACAGATGTTAAATGATGAAAGCGTGAACTAAAGTAGTAGCCAAAGGGATGGGGAGGATAGGCCTGATTCAAAGGATAGTTAGAGGCTAGAAGATACAAAATCTGAAAGCAAATAAAATGTGAAAATGACAGGAAGGGAGGGAACTGGAGACTGTTTCAGAATTCTAGCCACTGGTAGAAGTGGAATCATTTCCTAAAGGAGGAAATATAACAAAAGTAGCAAATCTGGGGTAAAATTTGGTGACCTTGAGTTTGAGAGGGCTGTAGCATGTGCAGACCTTAAACTAGAATAGACAGACCTTCACTATCTACTATTAACATAGTTTTCTGTCTGCGCCCTCCTCCCATTTTCCCACGTCACACTTTCACTCCTAGCTCTACTGACTTCATTGTTCCACAAACATCATACATCTCCATGCACTTGTGCCCACTACACCTTCCACCTGGAATACACTTTCACTGCTTGTCTACCTAGAAAATTCCTTTCATGTCTTCAGAATACAGCTCATATGTTTTTCTCACCATGATAACTTGGTGAATATCTCAAGTAGCATGACCACCCTCTCCTTTCTCCTCTCTACTTCATACTTAAATTTATTTGAATGATTTTTTTAAAATAATTTCTAAACTGTAAGTCATGTGAGGGCAGACCTCCTGTATTTTTCTCACTGTTACACCTCAGTACTAAGAATTGTATCAGTTGACTAATACAGATGTATCAATATATACCTACATATATATTCAGGTAAATGAAAACTTAACTTCTCTTATATGACTTATCACATCATATCTCAACAACTTGCTTATGTTTCTCTTTTCCCAACTAAACTGAGTGAATTGAAAGCAGGAATATCTTTTAAATATCTTTTAAGTATCTTTTAGTGTTTGATGAGAAAAAAGCACAAACTTAAGTATAGATAAGAATAAATTGGGGGAAGACTGTAAACACACATTTCTAGGACTTATGACTCAGAGATTCTTTCAGCAGATCTGAGATGAAGCCTAGAAATCTGTATGCATCTTATCAGGCCCTAAGTGATTCTGATGGTGGTTGTCTGAAGACTACATTTAAGAAATTAAGACTACATGTAATAATATACAGTCCTTATTGTATTCATCTTACTCTCACTTTTTTTTTTAACACCAGCAATTACTGACCAGGATACAGTGGATATGTTCACTCAAGGTAAGTTTCTAAATTACCTTATAAAAATGGTTTCCAAAATATAAATAGTAAACATTTAAGTATTTGCACTCTTTGTCAAGGTAGTTTCTATTGAGGTGTTATTTTTATTCTTACTTCACTCCTGTGGTCTGAGATAAGACATTGCTGATTCCAACGGCCAGTGGAGTGATGTGTAGGTTTTCCCCTCCTTTTAGAGGAAGGTGCTGGCAGCAATGGCATTCTGTGTCAAGTCTGGCCTCAGGAAAAGTTTTTTTGCAGCTTTGGGAAGCTTTTCCTGCCCCAGTTCTATGGTGGCACTCCCTTAGACTTATAAACTATGTTTGGTGACACTATTTATATGGCTTCTCCTAATCACCAGAATAGCTTGCTTTGTTGTGGATTTAGGTTAATCGAAAAGTATAGTAAAAAAAAAAAAATTATAAAAAGTGATGTTAGTTTTAGGTCTCAAATCTTAAGGAAAAGTCACTACTTTCCAATGTCATTCTGTATACTCTCAGGCTAGGATAGCAGAAATATAATCCCTAGAAAACAGCTGTTTACTTCTCTGGCTGATGAAATATAGTTAGAAATTAGTTCAATATACCTCAATAGCTGGCCTATCTCAGATACTTAAGTGATGTTACAAGGTAATGGTACCTTTTTCAACTTCATTTTATATTTAATTCATGCTTATTTTTAATGAAAATGTGCTTAAGTAATTTACTAGGGAATTTGGTTGAAGGATGAAGCAGAGGAACTTATGTTCTATGTACATTCTTTTTTTTTTAAGTGTATTTATTTACTTTGTGAGAGAGGGGGGCAGGGGAGAGAGACAATTCCAAGCAGGCTCCACACTGCCAGGGCCCAGCTGGACACAGGGCTCAATCTCAGAACCATGAGAGCATGACCTCAGCAGAAATCTAGAATCAGACCCTTAACTGACTGAGCCAACCAGGTGCCCCGTTCTTTGTATATTCTTAATGAAAGTCTGGAGGTCTGTAAGAAAAAAAAATGCCTTTGGACGGATGTCCTATTGAAGTAGTGTCACTACTTTAGAGCAACAGAAGTTGTTGCTGATGATTTACTTCTTATTTCTTAGTAATAGACTAAACAAAAGGAAATAAATCATAGGAATGAGGATGAAGAGGGCTTGAATGATCATTTCCGCTTTGGCCATTGGAGTGTTCATGGGCTTTCTCCTTTAAGGCACTTAAATAAACCTCATCTAGATGCTTAGAGACCCTCAGTTACCCTCAAGAATATTCTGTGAAATATGCCCTTGAAAAATGGCACATTTGGTAATATAGAGTCAGTTACAGAGGTAGACTGGAACTTCCACGATGAGCTGGATTACCACTATGGAGATTTCTTGATGAAAGCAGTTTTCCTCCAACTTCAATGTGGACATGAATCACTCATAAGAACGTAGCTTCTAATAAGTTCTGAGGATCTGACATGCAGCATGGTGACTACGGTTAATAATACGGTATTGTACGCTTGGAAGTTGATAAGGAGATCTCAAGCACGCTCACCACACACACAAGAAGAGTTAACTATGTAATGTGATGGAGGTGTTGGTTATCTTGATCTTGGTAATCAACAATGTATATGGATATCGACTCATCACACTGTACACTTTAAATACATACAATTATATTTGTCAATTACTCCACAATAAATTTGGGGAGAGGGGGAATGCAGCTTCTGATTTTTTTTCCTGGTGTGGGTCTTAGAGTCAAGTTTTTTCAGCTTTGAGGTATAATTGACAAAATTGTAAGATATTTAAAGTATACAACATTATGATTTGTTATACATATGCATTATGAAAAGATTCTCCCATCTAGTTAACATATTCATCACCTCACATATTTACTCCCACCCTTTTTTTGGTGAGAACATTTAAGTTCTACACTCCTAGCAAATTTCAATTATACAATAATGTTATCAACTATAATCATTATGTTTTGCACTAGATCCTCAGCAGAACTTATTCGTCTTACAGCTGAAAGTTTGTCCCTTTTTATCAAATTCTCCACATTTCCCCCACCCTCCAAGCCCCTGGAAACTACTTTCTATTCTTTCTTTCTAGGAGTTTGACTTTTTTTTTTTTTTTTAAGATTCCACATATAAATGGTATCAGGCCGTTTTTGTCTGGATTTGTTTTTGTCTGGATTATTTTACTTAGCATGATACCCTCCAGGTTCATCCATGTTCTTGCAAACAACAGGATTTCCTTCCTTTTCAAGGCTGAATAATATCTCTGTATACATGTATGTATATACAAATATATATGTATACATCCCTTTGTGTGTGTGTGTGTATACACACATACACACACACACACACACATTCTCTTGACCTATTCATTCATTGATAGACCCATAGGTTATTCTACACAGTGCCAACATGTCAACATTTTTAATAAACTTCCAGGGTATACCCATACTGCAGGTCCACAGATCATACTTTGGAATAGCAAAGCTATATGGAAATTTCCTAGTGAACTTGTGGCCTGAGCTGGTATATCCAGCACTAACCTATCTTAACCCCTTTTGATGAGGAATTTCAGAGAACTCTAAAGTTGCTCTAGAATTTGAAGTCTCTATGTCAATTAAGTTCAGAAATATTCTCTAAAATGCAGTCTATAGGCAATAGTAGTCACAAAGGTACTATAAAAAACAACACATTAATCTTGCTTTTGGAAAGGCTAGCCTGTTCTAAGGACAAATACACAAAAGACAGAAAAGCTGTAAAAGATGGAGAGACTCTAACAGCATCTCCCAAATGTAAATGAATCATAATCTTCCCAGCACATTAATGCTTTTTTCTTATTAGGATGTGGGGCCCGTACAGACCTAATAACTCTGTCTGCGGAGAGGATCCTAGGAGGCACTAAGGCTGAGGAAGGAGACTGGCCATGGCAAGTCAGTCTACAGACGAATAATGTTCACCACTGCGGAGGCATCCTGATCAGTAGTATGTGGATCTTGACAGCAGCTCACTGCTTCAGAAGGTAAGGCTATAGCTTATCTACCCACCTGGGAACAACTAGGAGAGACAGATACAGGACTCCACCCTGGACTGAACATGATTGGATTATGCTAGAAATAATTGGATGTGGAAAAAAATTAATGAGCCTTTTCTTCCTATTCATGATAGCAAAAACATTTTTTTTCCTCCTTCAGCTGGCTAATTTAATACTATTTTTCTCTTTCAGGTAATAGTGTGCCATCATGGTAAAGAACAATGATCTATATGTAAGAGTGTTTAATTTAAATCCTAGCTATGAAAACTTGAGAAATTTACTGAACCTTTATAAGCCTTTTTTTTTCCTAAATTAGGAAGATACTATTATCTGTGTCTTAGCCTTATTGATAGGATTAGATACACTAATGCAAACATGTTAAGTGTTAGCAAAATTAATTGCTGTAGGAAATTTGCACATTACATCATATAAGCTGATCAGCAGGCTCATGGCTGATCTGAGACTGCCTTATGCCATTAACTAATTCTTTCAAAACAATTATTGAGTATCTACTATGAGCACAGTATTATCACAGAAGGTAATTAAACACTGCCTATACTTTAAGTGAGCCTACATTCTAATGTTGGAGATAGACATACACAAAATAATGATCAATAACAGTGAGTAGCATAAATAAAATGAATTTAAACAACTTCTAGAAAATTCTTCACTGATGTGACTAAAGGATAGTGCTAACATGAGGGTAATAAACTGCCAGTGGATAGTAGGATGCATAAACTTACTCATGATAGAAATTTAGACCTAGATGACTCAAATCTGTGAGGTTCAGACACACCTTATTATTGGAGCATCCTAGACCCTAACAGTTGCTGGGAATTAATCTCAAAACATTCACTAAGTGAAGACATCTAAACTCAAACGTGCCTCTGACCATATCTACTCTTTTCTCAGACTCACTCAATATCCATAGTCTAAAATCCAACTTACTACACACCCATAGCCCTCCTATTGAAACAATCCAAACTTCTTTCTCAAAGCATGAACCTTGAGCTCCAGTCAGACTGCATTATTCTCTTCCCCTGGATTCTACCTACTTTTTCAGGTTTAAGAGCATTGTGCGCTAGTCTTGTTAAACTTTACTCCCTCTTAATTTAATCGTTTTGTAACAGGCACTATATTATACAGCAATACCCTCAAATCTGCAAAGGACTTCTTAGAAATAGTGAAGATTTTTCAGAATTCCAATACGAAGAAATGGAGGAAGGGATATTAACATTTTAGGGAGAAGAAGAAGATTGAGAAAATGCTCTTAAACCTGAAAAATAGTAAGAGAATAATGCAATCTGGCTGGAGCTAAAGGTTCAATCTTTATTTCCACTTGAAAGGCCAAAGAAGAACTATGGAACTAATTGATTTTAATCGCTTCTGAGTGTGGGAACCAGAAATGCAAATGCTTGGATTTAGTATAACGAAGGATGTAATACATAAACAGTCTGTATTCTAAGCCCTATGCAGACCCAACTACCTAAAGCTAAGCAAAGGATATCACTATAATGAAAGTCACCATTATAAATATCATCAATGTTTACCAAAGTAATTCATGATTTTAACTTTTTTTTTAATTTATTTGGAGAGACAAAGAGTGAGCAGGGAAGGGGCAGAGAGACGGGGAGATAAAGAATCCCAAGCAGGCTCTGCACTGTCAGCACAAATCCCACAGACAGTGAGATCACGACCTTAGCTGAGATCAAGAGCCAGACACTTAACTGACTGAGCCACCGAGGCACCCCATAATTCATGATTTTAAATGCTTGGAACATCTTTGAATTATGCCTCCCCAATCCTTCTATTCACTACTAAATTGATCCAGGAAAGCTAACAAACTATGTGAACCTTATATTGGCACACTTCCAGTAGGCCTGATGGTCACTGAGAACCCATCAACGAGGATTTCTGGGGACACAGCCAGCCTTACATCAAGATATATAGATGTGATAAGGCCCTCCAAGAGTCCAAGACAAGATTTTTGAGTTATCACTTCCCCTATGAAGTCTTCCCTGATGCTTTCTTCCTCCCCCATGGTACTCTCACAGAAATCTGCTCACTTATCTTTAGCAGTAGTCCCTGTGATTTATGATACTTAATTGTCTCATGTGGAGCTGCTCATGAACAGAGACCATAGTTATTTATATATTTTTAAGATTTTAAATTCCAGAAAGTTAGCATACAGTGTAATACTAGTTTCAGGTGTACAATATAGTGATTCAACACTTTCATACAACACCTGGTGCTTTTTAATCCTCATCATCTGTTTAACCCATCCCCCCACCCACTTCCTGTCTGGTAACTATCAGTTTGTTCTCTATAGTTAAGCCTCTGTTTCTTAGATTGTTTGTTTTTCTCTCCTTTTTCCCCTTTGCTTGTTTGTTTTGCTTCTTAAATTCCACATATAAGTGAAATCATATAGTGTTTGTCTTTCTCTGACTTATTTCACTTAGCATAATACTCTCTAGCTCTATTCACATCATTGCAAAGGGCAAGATTTCATTCTTTTTAAGGCTAATATTCCTGTGTGTGTGTGTGTGTGTGTGTGTGTGTGTGTGTGTGTGTACCACCTCTTCTTTATCCATTCATCAGTTGATGGACACTTGGGCTTTTTCCACAATTTGGATATTGTAGATAATGCTACTATAAACATTAGGGTGCATGTATCCCTTTGAATTAGTATTTTTGTACTCTTTGGGTAAATACCTGGTAGTGTGATTGCTAGATCATAGGATAGTCCTATTTTTTTTAAATTTGTTTAATGTTTATTTATTTTTGAGAGGAGAGAGACAAAGTATGAGAGGGGGAGGAGCAGAGACAGAGGGAGACACAGAATCTGATGCAAGCCCCAGGCTCTGAGCTGTCAGTACAGAATTTGCAATAGGGCTTGAACTCATGAACCTTGAGATCATAACATGAACCGAAGTAGGATGCTTAACCAATTGAGCCATCCAGGTGCCCCAGGGTAATCCTATTCTTTAACTTTTTGAGGAAACCAGAGTAGCTGCACTAGCTTGTATTCCCACCAACAATGCAAGAGGGTTCCCCTTTCTGCATATCCTCACCAACACCTGTTTCTTGTGTTGTTGATTTTAGCCATTCTGACAGGTGTGAGGTGGTATCTTAGAGTAGTCTTGATTTGTATTTCCCTGATGATCAGTGATGTTGAGCATCTTTTCACGTGTCTGCTGAATGTATGTCTTCTTCAGAAAAATGTTCATGTCTTCTCCTCATTTTTTAATTGGATTATTTGTTTTTTGGGTGTTGAGATTTATTAGTTCTTTATATGTTTTGGGTAATAAACCTTCTACACCTTATCAAATATATCATTTGCAGATATCTTCTCCCATTCTGAAGGTTGCCTTTTAGCTTTGTTGATTGTTTCCTTCACTGTGCAGAAGTAATCCCAATAGTTTATTTTTGCTTTTGTTTCCCTTGCCTCAGGAAACATGTCTAGAAAGAAGTTGCTATGGCTGATATCAAAGAAGTTACCACCTGAGTTCTCTTCTAGGATTTTTATGGTTTCAGGTGTCACATTTAAGTCTTTCATCCATTTTGAATTTACTTTTGGCTATGGTGTAAGAAAGTGGTCTAGGTTCATTCTTCTGCATGTTGCTGTCCAGTTTTTCCAACAGCAACTGTTGAAGAGTTAGTCTTTTTCCCATTGGACATTCTTTCCTGCTTTGTGGAAGATTAGTTGGCCATACATTTGTGGGCCCATTTCTGGGTTCTCTATTCTGTTCCATTTATCTAGGTGTCTGTTTTTGTGCCAGTACCATACTGTCTTGATGAACACAGCTTTGTAATACGGCTTGAAATCCAGAATTGTGATGCCTCCAGTTTTATTTTTCATTTTCAACATTACTTTGGCTATTCTGGGTCTTTTCTGGTTCCATACAAATTTTAGAATTGCTTGTTCTAGCTCTGTGAAGCATGCTGGTATTATTTCAATAGGGATTGCATTGAATATGTAGGTCGCTTTGGGTAATATAGACATTTTAACAATATTTGTTCTTCTAATCCATGAGCATGGAATTTTTCTCCATTTCTTTGTGTCTTCTTCAATTTCTTTCATAAGCTTTCCATAGTTTTCAGTGTACAGATTCTTTACCTCTTTGGTTAGGTTTATTCCTAGGTATCTTATTGGTTTTGGTGCAATTGTAAATGGGATTGATTCCTAATTTCTCTTTTTCCCGGTTTCATTATTGGTGTATAGAAATGCAACATATTTCTGTATGTTGATTTTGTATCCTGGGACTTTATTGAATTTGTTTATTAATTCCAGCAGTTTTTTTGTGGAGTCTTTAAGGTTTTCTATATATAGTATCATGTCAGCTGCAAATAATGAAAGTTATACTTCCTCCTTGCCAATCTGGATACTTTTTATGTCTTTTTGTTGTCTGATTCCTGTAGCATAGTTATTTATTTATATTTTTATTCCCAGAGACTCATACTGTTTCTTATACAAAGTAAACATGTAGTAATGACTTGTTCAACTATAACTAATGAAAATAATAGTTATTTCCACTGAGTGCTTACCTTGTATGCCAAACATTGTTTCAATACTTACAACTGAGTGAGGGCATATAATCAGTCACATTTTGTGCAAAAATAAACTGAGAATTAAAGATATGAAGTAAGTTGCCCTAAATAACACAGTTAATATATGGCATAGCCAAGATTTAAATCTAATTCTAATTTTTTTTTTATTTAACGTTTATTTATTTTTGAGACAGAGAGAGACAGAGCATGAACGGGGGTGGGTCAGAGAGAGGGAGACACAGAATCTGAAACAGGCTCCTGGCTCTGAGCTGTCAGCACAGAGCCTGACGCAGGGCTCGAACTCACAGACCGCGAGATCATGACCTGAGCCAAAGTCGGCCACTTAACCGACTGAGCCACCCAGGCACCCCTAATTCTAACTGATTCCAAAATCATGCTCTTATTCGTTTGCTGGAAGAAAGAAAAGGAAGGGAGGGAAAGAAGAGAACAATAACTTTAAAATTTTCTCTGTAAAGAGACTGATCAAAAGAAGTTCAATATGAAAAATTCATGTATTCGGTGGTTGTAAACTACTTTTTTCTTTAGAATTTTTAACTAGCATTCACTCTTACATAAGCTACTGTACATTATAAGATTATTTCCTGGACATATAATTTTTATTTCTGTATCACCTATATCTAAACTCCACAAAACTCTTAAATTATTGTTGTGTGGATACATTTTATTTTTATTCAAGCTTAGGAGCAACACTGAGTTAATCAACTCTTCAATTCGCAGACCCTTTAGACAAATTATCATTCATTTACTAACTATATAATCCAGAAAATATATACCAAAGAGATACTGATCAAATAGTTGCTAGCCGGGAAAGGGATGGCAAACGCAAAATTCAAATATTTGAAATGCTCATAAATTCACTCTTCAAAACACACTCTCATATTTTTTTAGCTACCCTAATCCTCGTCAGTGGACTGTCACTTTCGGTGTTTCAACAACATTTCCTAAGCAGAGAAGAGGAGTAAGGACTATTTTAATCCATAGCAATTATAACCCTGCAACTCATGAAAATGATATTGCAGCTATACAACTTGACAGAGGCATCACCTTTACCAAAGATATCCATAGGGTGTGTCTCCCGGAGGCTACCCAGAATATTCCGCCTGGGTCTACTGCTTATGTAACAGGATGGGGATCTCAAGAATATGGCGGTAAGTGTCTCAGGAAAAATCAAACAACAACAACAACAACAACAAAATCTCCTGGGACTTGCTGTTATGTAATTTAATTAGGGAACACCTGAAGGACATGGTCTGTGGAAGGAACGATCCCATATTCTGATGAGTCCAACCTCTAGTTATTACTACATATCCTCAGCAAAGCAAAGCAGTGTCCCTAGAAATCATGGGGGATTCTCAAACATAGTAATAGGGAAACGTAAAATAAAAGTGGTGAAGAAACATGAGTTCTTCAATGAACCAGGGACTCTATAGGTCTCAAATGTCTCTCATATAAAGAAAATTTTTAATTTTGAAAAGAAGATTTTGATAGGTATTCTCTAAGGGTTTTAACACCCTCTAAGGTGTTAACAATCATTAAGGTATTCTGAGATGAAATGAATTCTACCTCTAGAGCAAGAAACTCTACACACATAAGCATTGCTCACTCTTTGTTTATTGAATGAATAATGAGGGCAATGTAAAAGAACAAATAGGGCCATGGTGAAGAGAATATCAACCAGGGCGTGGAAGGACATAGCATTAACCATTTCCACACGCTTCAGCTCATGCTGTAGATTGTATCTCCAAGAAATAATATGAAGACTTAATTGTCCTAGAAAATACCTCATTGTGTTTTCACCACTGAAAGTAATTTGGTGTAATAGATAAAATGTGTGCCAATCATAAAAATGGCAGTGCCATTCTGAAGGAACATCAATACAAGTAAAATAAATTAATTCTTTAGCCTTGAAACCAGACTGATTTCTCTTTCATTGGTAAATTAAAGTTTACTCAATATGTAATTTTCCAATTCAAAGTCAGTCAGTGAATAACTTAAATGCTGCTAGTCAATATTAAAATAGCAGATATGTTTTGCTCTTGAGGTCCAAGGGGCACTGCATCACAAAGTAAGGTAAAAAAAATAAAATTGATCTGTGTAGAGGGTTTATTCTTCTCTACTATGGGCATCTTTGCTGAAAAGAAACTCCCAATATATCTTCCATAGCCTGCTTTGCTAAATAAGATACAGTGTTTTGGAGTCCAGTTATTCCTTCCCATGTTTGACATAGAATCATTAATTTACCCATTCCATTTCTGCTTTATACTTCACAGGTAGCACAGTTTCAGATCTACAGCAAGCACGGGTCAGAATAATAAGTAATGATGCATGTAATGCACCAACTAGTTATAATGGAGCTGTTTTGTCGGGAATGCTATGTGCTGGACTACCTCAAGGTGGAGTGGATGCATGCCGAGTAAGTTCAAAATAATGTTATCATGTCATCATCCAAGTTCATAAGCACTTACTGGCATGTGATACTGTGATAAGCATAGAGGTAACATAATTAGAATACACAGCCCTGATCCTCCAAAAAATTGTTATATAGATTTTACAGTTAAAATTCTCTTATGAAATTGATCCAACATTAATTTTAAGAACTTTCTTTGTGATTTTTAATATAAATAACACCTGAATATCACCACCCTGAAGATAAAAAATGTACACAAAAAGCTTAGTTATTTCAGTCACAACAGTTTCTATAATTGTAAAACAGCACAAATGAGGGAGGGGGGAACTATTTAGATCGGTCCTGTCTTTTTTAACCAAACATAAAAATGAAAATAACTATGAAATTCTTACTTTAAAATAATTACAATAGGATTTTAATTCTAACATTTTTAATTAAATTATCTAAGCAATTAATGTGGTTATATCCTTTAATAGATTTTGATCCTATGTCTGAAATCCAACCTCATATAGTAACAGCAATAACTACTTAGTATCCAAAATTACATTTCTGGAATTAAGAAAAATTAATCTTTTCTTGGGGAATCTGCTGCTGTTTTGGGGGTGGGGGGAAATTGTATGCAGAAAAATCAAGTTTGTTCTTTCCTCAAACAATGCTGACAGTTTTTTATTTCAATTTTTTTATTTCACTTTTTTATTTCAACTTCAATTCTAATTAACATATATGGTAAAATTGGTTTCAGGTGTAGAATTAAGTGACTTATCACTTACAGACAACACCCTGTGCTTATCACAAGTGCCCTCCTTAGTACCTATCACCCATCTAGCACATCCCCCACCCACCTCCCTCCATCAAACCTCAGTTTGTTCTCTATCTTTAAGAGTCTCTTATGGTTTGCATACATTACTGACTTTTATATTTTAGTTCTCACATTCTTGAAAAAATGGGTAAGAAGTAGCTCTTCCACAGTTTTTTTCACATTTTGGGCATTTTCCCCTAAATGAAACATTTTTATTGACCACAAGTTGTGTATAAATGGAGAGGAACTGTTTATCAGTTTTCAAGAAACCATTAATTACCCATTAGCCCTTTGTTCCCTTTAAGTGGAGATGTCTTTGTGATAGGAAACACTTCTTGTTCCACTTCCTATTTTTTTATTGCTAGTTCTGTAACAAAAAATTCTCAAACTTCATAGTTTTCAAAAAGTTCACCAAATAAGTAACACACATCTACACTGACAATTCAGCATTAATTAGAACCGACTTAGGGAAACACATGAAATATAAAAGGGCATTACTCATGCCTTACTCAAAATGCCCCTTTCCTTCTGCATACACAATTTCCACTCTTCCCCTCAAGCCCAGATCAAGTCATCATGAAATTCCCCCTATGTGTTCCACTCTGGACCTCACTAATTTTCAGCTGAAATACTACAATACATAGAGTTTGTGCATCAGAAAGAACTAGCACTTTACAAAAGAGATTATGAGATCATACTTGTTTCAGTTCATTTATTCATAGAAATTGTATGTTTTCTGTGCACCAGATACAGTGCTAGACAACTATGTGTTCCCTGCACTCATCAGGGCTATAGTCTAGAAGAGGGAACACAAGTTAAAATGCCTGCACAACCAGGCAGTGAAGCTGTCCAGATACAGGATAAATTACATGTCCCTCTTAGTTT
The DNA here is from genome assembly GCF_027475565.1 of Acinonyx jubatus. Classification (NCBI taxonomy): domain Eukaryota; kingdom Metazoa; phylum Chordata; class Mammalia; order Carnivora; family Felidae; genus Acinonyx; species Acinonyx jubatus. The sequence continues at coordinate 146,895,484 of NC_069382.1, forward strand.
AACACCTGCTCGTCCACTCTTAGATATTATGCAGAGAAATTCCTTACTAGAAAGAATAGCAGCAGAAGCACAACGATGAAAAAGAACTGGGTAGCTGGAGCACGAACACACAACCTAAAGGAGGCAGGTGCCAGTCAGCTCCATGCAGTGCTTGCCATGCGATTGGTGATTCACACACTGACCCTTCTCCCAATCTAAACCAGTAATTAGAAGAGCTAGCTACAAAGTGTAGTCAAATGAATAGCAAACCATTCTAAAAGCACACTTGATAATAGTTGGCTTTTATTAGTAGTACAGACTGTATGCCAGGCTATACTGGAAGTGTTACATGTATAAAACTCATTTAAACATATAGAAACATTACTCATAGATGAGGAAACTGAGATCAGAAAAGCTATTAAATACTTTACTGAAGGTCATATGGCTGAGAAGTGGAGAATTCTTCTTACCCAGTCTATCTAACTCCAGAACCCACAGACTCAATCTACCATGCAGCATGTAAAATGGACTAAATTTGTCTCCCCAGCTAGATTATTGCATGTACAAATATTTGTTGGTTGGGTTATTATAATTGGCCAGTATTTCATAAGGAATGTTTTACTCATTGCCTTATAAATTTCTTTGTGATTATTCACCAAAGAATACTTTTTGATGATATATTATTATGCATCAGACACCATGCAGGTACTATGAATAGGAAGATAAATGAAACTTCATCCATTCAACAAATATTTGCTTAGCATCTCCTGTGAGCTAGAAGCTTAGGATATAGCAGGGTCCAGAATAAGTATGCCTTCCCTGGCAGACCTTACAGAATAACCAGAAAAACAGACAATGAATAAGTATACTAAATGCTGTGAGTTTTGCAGCAGTGTGCGGCTGTCACAAGGGGAATTGGTGCAAGGGAGTAAGTTCAAACAGGCATACAATGTGTTTGCATAAAATAATATAGAAGTGGTGAAAGAGATACACACAAGATGTGGAACACAGGAAGTAAAAAACCAACCCAACCCAAAGCTAGAAGGGGTGGTGGTGGGAAAGAAGGCACAGCCCTGTGAAAGCTTCCTGGAGGAGGTAAAGTCTGGGATGGGAAGCAGTCCACCAAGTGACTGAGGACAGTCTGGGAAACATGCACCTCATCTTCTCACACCTGAGGAAGGAACAGTGTGTGTTCTTAAAGGATTTTGGTTAATTTTCACATGAAATTGGTACACTATTTCAACTTGCTGTAACATTTCAACAGGAAATGTCAGATTATTTTTATTGTCATACTGAGTGTGACTTCTACTGACAGAAATAAACTCCTTAATACTTCAGGGTGGTCTCACACTTAAATTCAATCATTGTGTTTCTTTCAGGGTGACTCTGGTGGCCCACTAGTTCAAGAGGACTCACGGCGGCTTTGGTTCCTTGTGGGGATAGTAAGCTGGGGGGATCAATGTGGTCTGCCAGATAAGCCAGGAGTATATACGCGAGTGACAGCCTACCGTGCTTGGATAACTGAAAAAACTGGGGTCTAGAGCAATAAAGGCATCTCTGTGGCAAAGTCTGTATGCAGGTGTACGTCTAAAATTCCAAAACCTTGCCTTTCAGCTGCAAAAGAACCCGAAATTGCCCTATTTTAACCTCCTGTCACATAAATATCGTTTCACAAACACAATTTGTTCTTTATTACTATAGATTTTGTTTTCTCAAGAAAGCTATATGAATGTTGCATAGTATTGTGGCTGTGTGCCAGGGGAAACATGTAAACTAGTTACAGAGGTAACAATTTTATTACAGTTGTGATAAGAGCTCATAGTGAGAAAAACAGGTACCCTGAGAGAAGATATTAGAGGAATCTGGACAAGTCTGCAGCATTGGAGGAGTCTTCCCTGAAAAGTCTCACTGAAGCTGATAATGGTAGAATAATAGTCAAGGCAGCAAGAATAGCATGAGGAAATAAAAATCCTGTTTACTTGAAATTTCTGGTTACTCAATAGGCGGTGTAAGTCCTAAAATTAAATATGTGAAGTCATTGTACAGCAATCTTAATTACCCTATAAGAACACACTCCCAAAGAAACTGAGGAATTTCAGGTATTTAAGATCAAAGCTAAAATAGTCACTGCTCAACTGAGACCCAAAGAATTATAATTTTTATGATGAATTTTATTAAAAATATCTTGGGGCACCTGGGTGGCTCAGTCAGTTAAGTGCCTGACTCTTGGTTTCAGCTCAGGTTATGATCTCCACACTTCGTTGAGATCAAGCCCTGCATCAAGCTCTAAGTTGACAACGTGGAGACTGCTTGGGATTCTCTCTGTTTTTCTCCACCCCTCCCCACTCTCTTTCTCAAAATAAATAAATAAACTTTAAAAATATCTCTCACCTATGTGAAAGAGAGAATTTACTTCCTCTGTAAACTGATGAAAGACACCTGTGCAACCTTCTTAAGTAACTTCCAACTATACAGTGCTTTTGAACAACTAAGTAGGAATAATCTTAAGAACTAAAGATCACCCCAGTGGTGGTCATTTTTGAGAATATAAGGACCCTCAATAGCTAAATCCAAGTAATGAATTTAAAGTCAAATGTGAAGTTATTTTGCAAAGAGAAGGGTTAAACAGTTTAATTTCAATAAAACTGTCTTGGGGTGCCTGGGTGGCTCAGTCAGTTGAGCGTCTGACTTTGGCTCAGGTCATGATCTCATGGTCTGTGGGTTCTAGCCCTGCGTCGGGCTCTGTGGTGAGGCTCAGAGCCTGTGCTCAGAGCCTGGAGCCTGCTTCAGATTCTGTGTCTCCCTCTCTCTCTGAGCCTCCCCCGTTCATGCTCTGTCTCTCTCTGTCTCAAAAATAAACAAACATTAAAAAAAAAATTAAAAAAAATAAAACTGTCTTAGAAAAGAAATGTCTCTCTCCTTTTTTCTCCCTTTCTCTTCCTTACACACACATTACCAATGAACGTAAATAAAATCCATTAAAATTTAATGGCACAGTAATTTATGTAGTTTGAATCATGAATGTAACTGAATTTTTATGGGATCCTGACATTAATTAAAGCTTGGTTACGCATGACCATCTATGTGTCAGGGCTTCCTCCTTCTAAAAGCTAACTCACAACACCTGGGCATCAGAACTACAACATGCATTGTGATAAAAACTTCTTGTATTTCCTCATGTAAATTGTGAAGAGACCTACAGTGGAGTCATTTACTTTTAAGGAAAAGAAGTTGAAAATTTAACTAACTTGGTGAAATGTGCAAATTATTGATACATGTCATTTCAAATAAACTCTTTTAAAACCATTTCCCTTCCTAAGAATTTATGGAAGTTATGATTTATGAATGGCAATCCAAACCATTTATTTAATTGGTTCTCCAACAAGAGAATTGCCAAGCCGACTCTAAAGGCTTGGTACTTTCTGCTGCCTTATAATCAAGCTCTATAACTGAGGCAAGCGTCCAGCCTGACACTCCCTGGCTTCACCTGGTGAGGACAATGTTAAATTGGTAACTTAGTGTAAGCCTCAAGGGGAGCATGTTTTTGTGTATAGGTGTGTTGGTGTGTACATGTTTGTGTGTGTGTGTGTGTGTACATGCCCCCACATATTCATAAACATTTTTATTTATTCCTGTGTATTGAAAGCTATATAAAGTACTTATTTAGCAGAAAACAGAACAAATTCAATTTATTGAAAATAAAATATTATTTAGCAAATATGTTTATTTATAAGAGAAGGAATATCTAAGGACCTTCTTTATTTATTTTTAACGTACTAATGGGTTCCATGTTACTGACAGCTAAGTAACTCCATGAAAGCAATTTTAATATTTATGGGAGTTCCTAGAAGATTCAGGAGAAATATTTTATGATATCAAAAGGGAGTCTTCCAGAGTACCACTTTGCCATGAATAATAATTACTCTCGTTTAAATGGGAATGGAACAAAGAACTTCTTAGATTATTTATCTAAATCTGTCATAGATTCTAATTTACACAATTCAATTTCTATTTTCCAGTTTGCTAAACATTAAATGGTTCAAACAGATCCAAAATAGTTGTTTTCTTTCCATTTTTCATATGTCTATGTAATCCAAATCTCAAAACACAGCCCTTTTCATTTCTAATCAATCAGTTTGATTAATCTCCTATGGGGAAAACAGATCTTTTCCCTGCATATTTCAAGTGACTCATTTCTATAAGCATCAGTTGTCTTTTTAAGGACAGGTCCCTTGTCAAGGGAGATACTTAAGCAAAATCTGGATGATCACCTGCAGAAATGTTTTAAAGGATTTCTGCAAAAGGTCAGGCTTAAAAATAGATTATTTCCATGATCCCCTCCAGGCTAAGATTCTACTCACAATTAGGAAATAGTTTGGGGGAAGCGTAAGATCTCTGAGAGAGAGAGGAATTTCAGAGTATTGGGACATTGTTTAAGCTGGTGCACAACCATAAAACATACATCATCTAGAGTAAATAAATCAAACTGATCAAAATTCAAATAAAGTAGAAATCCATTTTGGAGGGGGAAAAAAAAGCAACTGAATGAAACTGAGGAATTCAAAAAGCAAACAGAACTCTCATTTTTACCCATCATTTGTTTATCAATAGCTTTTGAGCACTTATAATGTGCCAAGCTTTATTCTGATCTAGTCAAGCCAACTTCTAGGAAAGAACAAGCCGGGCAGAGAAACAAGCAAGTTTAACTTGTCCTGAGATGACAAGTTTGTGAGTTCGAGGAACAGTAAGAAGTCAATGTGGTTGGAGTAAAACTACTGAAGAAAAACATGTGTTAGAGGAGGTTGAAGAAATAGGTACATGGGCCAAAGAAGTTTTGATTTTATTCTAAATTTGAGGGCAAGATTTTGGAGGAGAATCACAACACCTGAATATCAGAACAACTACATTCACTATGATGAAATCTTATACTTCCTCATGTAAATTGTGAAGTGACCTACGCTGAAGTCATTTACTTCATGGAAAAGAAGTGCAAATTTAACCAACTTGGTGAAATATATACACAAATTGTTGGTATACCTTATAACAAATAAACTCCTTTAAAATCATTTCCCTGCCAAAAGGCCTTTGACAAAACCCAGCACCCTTTCTTAATAAAAACCCTTGAGAAAGTCGGGATAGAAGGAACATACTTAAAGATCATAAAAGCCATTTATGAAAAGCACACAGCTAACATCATCCTCAACGGGGAAAAACTGAGAGCTTTTTCCCTGAGATCAGGAACACGACAGGGATGCCCACTCTCACCGCTGTTGTTTAACATAGTGCTGGAAGTTCTAGCATCAGCAATCAGACAACAACAGGAAATCAAAGGCATCAAAATTGGCAAAGATGAAGTCAAGCTTTCGCTTTTTGCAGATGACATGATATTATATGTGGAAAATTCGATAGACTCCTCCAGAAGTCTGCTAGAACTGATACATGAATTCAGCAAAGTTGCAGGATACAAAATCAATGTACAGAAATCAGTTGCATTCTTATACACTAACAATGAAGCAACAGAAAGACAAATAAAGAAACTGATCCCATTCACAATTGCACCAAGAAGCATAAAATACCTAGGAATAAATCTAACCAAAGATGTAAAGGATCTGTATGCTGAAAACTATAGGAAGCTTATGAAGGTAATTGAAGAAGATTTAAAGAAATGGAAAGACATTCCCTGCTCATGGATTGGAAGAATAAATATTGTCAAAATGTCAATACTACCCAAAGCTATCTACACGTTCAATGCAATCCCAATCAAAATTGCACCAGCATTCTTCTCGAAACTAGAACAAGCAATCCTAAAATTCATATGGAACCACAAAAGGCCCCGAATAGCCAAAGGAATTTTGAAGAAGACCAAAACAGGAGGCATCACAATCCCAGACTTTAGCCTCTACTACAAAGCTGTCATCATCAAGACAGCATGGTATTGGCACAAAAACAGACACATAGACCAATGGAATAGAATAGAAACCCCAGAACTAGACCCACAAACGTATGGCCAACTCATCTTTGACAAAGCAGGAAAGAACATCCAATGGAAAAAAGACAGTCTCTTTAACAAATGGTGCTGGGAGAACTGGACAGCAACATGCAGAAGGTTGAGACTAGACCACTTTCTCACACCATTCACAAAAATAAACTCAAAATGGATAAAGGACCTGAATGTGAGACAGGAAACCATCAAAACCTTAGAGGAGAAAGCAGGAAAAGACCTCTCTGACCTCAGCCGTAGCAATCTCTTACTCGACACATCCCCAAAGGCAAGGGAATTAAAAGCAAAAGTGAATTACTGAGACCTTATGAAGATAAAAAGCTTCTGCACAGCAAAGGAAACAACCAACAAAACTAAAAGGCAACCAACGGAATGGGAAAAGATATTTGCAAATGACATATCGGACAAAGGGCTAGTATCCAAAATCTATAAAGAGCTCACCAAATTCCGCACCCGGAAAACAAATAACCCAGTGAAGCAATGGGCAGAAAACATGAATAGACACTTCTCTAAAGAAGACATCCGGATGGCCAACAGGCACATGAAAAGATGCTCAACATCGCTCCTCATCAGGGAAATACAAATCAAAACCACACTCAGGTATCACCTCACGCCAGTAAGAGTGGCCAAAATGAACAAATCAGGAGACTATAGATGCTGGAGAGGATGCGGAGAAACGGGAACCCTCTTGCACTGTTGGTGGGAATGCAAATTGGTGCAGCCGCTCTGGAAAGCAGTGTGGAGGCTCCTCAGAAAATTAAAAATAGACCTACCCTATGACCCAGCAATAGCACTGCTAGGAATTTATCCAAGGGATACAGGAGTACTGATGCATAGGGGCACTTGTACCCCAATGTTCATAGCAGCACTCTCAACAATAGCCAAATTATGGAAAGAGCCTAAATGTCCATCAACGGATGAATGGATAAAGAAATTGTGGTTTATATACACAATGGAATACTACGTGGCAATGAGAAAAAACGAAATATGGCCTTTTGTAGCAACGTGGATGGAACTGGAGAGTGTGATGCTAAGTGAAATAAGCCATACAGAGAAAGACAGATACCATATGGTTTCACTCTTATGTGGATCCTGAGAAACTTAACAGGAACGCATGGGGGAGGGGAAGGAAAAAAAAAAAAAAAGAGGTTAGAGTGGGAGAGAGCCAAAGCATAAGAGACTGTTAAAAACTGAGAACAAACTGAGGGTTGATGGGGGGTGGGAAGGAGGAGAGGGTGGGTGATGGGTATTGAGGAGGGCACCTTTTGGGATGAGCACTGGGTGTTGTATGGAAACCAATTTGACAATAAATTTCATACATTAAAAAAAATAATAAAATAAAATCATTTCCCTGCCTGAGTATTTATGAACATTATTATTTATAAAAAAAAAAATGTAAAACAATTGACGTAATTGCTTCTCCAAAAAGAGGACTGCCAAGTAGACTCTAAAGGCTTTGCACTTTCTGCTGCCTTATATGATCAATTTTCTGTTTCCTAAAGATTAATATGACTACTCTAAGAGAAACAACTACAATACAAAAGTAGAAGGGAGAGGAGTCAGAAGACTATTGCAGGAACCCGGGAAAATGATAGGACTGACTTGGATTGAGGAGCTAATAGTGAAGATGGTGAAAAAGACTTGAATTCAGGAAATATTTGCAGAAAAAAACAGCAGAAATTTCCAATAGACTAGATTTAGGGGCTGAGGGTAAGGGAGAAATCAAGATTGACTCAAATTTTGAGCCTGAACAACTGAAAGGAAAATTTGGGAAGGGGATCCAGTTTGAGGATGGGGAATCAAGAGTTTCTTTCTGAATCTGTTACATTTGAAATGTACAAGCAATCAGGTCAGGAAAACAACTGTAAATTCATATCTGTGGCTCAGAGAAGGGATTGAACTGCAAATGCGAATTTGATGGCATTTACACTTTCAGGCAAGTAGAAGCAAAAGCCATTTTGCATGACTAAAAGAGAGAATGGGAAATACATCTTTTAGAAAATAAGGAAATGTCTGATGACCTCTATAAATATCCTGATGTCTTAAGATGAAAAAAGTTATTTTAGTATAGCACAAAAAAAGACTTAAAGAAAAAATGTGTTCAATTTGATTTTATTAAAATTAAGAATTTTTTATTATTCAAAAGACACTATTAAAGAATAAAAAGGGGAAATGACAGAATGAGGGAAGATACTTACAATACATGTAACTAAACTGGTTAATACCTAAAATGCATAGGGAATTGTTACAAATCAATAAGGAAAATATAGGTAACTTGGTAAAAAAAAAATGGACAAAAGATTAGAACAGGTACATCAGAAAAAAGAAATCTGAATGGCCAATAAATACAATAAAAGGGGCTCAACCTCATTAGAAATAAAGAAAATAAAAACTACACACCAATAGACAAAAATTGAAAGTCTGATAATATCAAGAACTGGCAAGGATGGAGTGGAGTAAATTGCTTTAATAAACTTGGGGAACTAGCAATTCCACTCCAAAGTGAATACACTAGAAATGGGCCCACATGAGCAGGAATATACAAAGCAGCATTATCATAATAGCCAAAATAGTGACAACAAAACGACCATCAACAGCAGACTGGATAAGTAAATTCTGTTATATTCACACAAGGGATTGTCACAGACTCTGGGTCTAGAGTTCTTTCTTGTCTAGCAAGAAAGCAGGACCCAAGATTAAAATGTCAGAGATGGCTAATGTCCAGGAGAAGACAAGAGCCCCAATTAAGGGTCCTTGCTCCATTTTTATTAGGATCAGAAGGCTTACAAACATGGTGATGGACGTGCACAAAGAGACAGTGAAACTGTGAACATTAACTCATGGATGTGAAGGAAAGGGGGTTTTGAAGATATGCCAGGTTAGGGGGTTTGGGTTTAATACAAAAGAAAATCCTGGTGCTGGGCAGTTGGGTGGTAAGCTTGTTCACAGCAGACGTGAGACACCACCTCTGTTTACCTAAACTTCTGGGGACAAGAAAGACAGAACCTGTTCCATCAGGGTCAACAAGGCCCCTTTCTTTTGCTAATTAGCTCCTCTTTGGGCAACTCTGCCCTGCAGCAGTCTAGAGCCCTATTTACTTGTTTACCTAATTTGGTCCTTCCCTCATGTGAAAGCAGCTTTCTGCTACAGTACTAAATTGGGGGGCGTTTCCTCCCTGAATACCTAATCTTTACCTCATATACCTTTGTTCTATATTGGGGCCTTTGCCCCACCCTCTCTATACCTATTTACTTAATCTTGTTTACCCAAATTTGGGTGTAAGCATCCTATGGCTTTCTAATTCTTTATGCCTTTGTTAACCCATCAGTACAAGCTCAGGGAATTCCTAAGCTTATTCCCCACAATGGATGATCATTGCCATACAGCCACAAATATGAATAAACTAGAGCCACATTTAACAAAGTTGAACCTTAAAAACACAAAGTTAAACAAAAGAAACCAGCTGTTAAAAAATACATACTACTCCATTGATAGGTTTTTAAACTATATTGTTTAAGAATTTATTTTACTCATGAAAAACTATTTTCAAAAAAGCAAGACATCTATTACCAAAAAATATAAAACAATATTTACCTTTAGGGGACAGGGTAGAACTGTACCTAAGAAAAGAAAGGCAGAGAGCTGCTGGTTGGTTAGCATACCTATATGGATATTTGCTTTATGGTAAGTCATTAAGTTGTACATTTATGTTTTATGTGCTTTCCTGTATGTATATTATTTGTTTCATCTCTGATAAAGAACAGTTATCAGCACCCTCAGGCATAGTGAGGGAAAACAAAAATTCTCAGGTCATTCAGAAAAGAGCCCTTGAAGGAAATATATAAAACTGTTTAAAAAGTATATATCATTGTAAATAGCAGAAAAAGCATTTTCCTATTCATGATCCGCATTAATATTTTGATATTGCTTTCATTTGAATTTTTATAGATCTAGCAGGATTGTCTATCAATGTTAACATTGTTAAGAAACATTTCTAGTGTGCATGGTACTATTTCTTATGCAATTAGGAATTTTCCTAATCTATAAATTTGGGGATAAAATTAAAAAAATATATAATCTCATTTTTTAATAAGACAAGCTCAAATGATTCAGAGATTGTTAAATAATTGCATTTGCAATAATAAAAAAGTAAAACTGTTTTAAGTTTAAAAGCCTGTATTTTTTTCTATGTGTTTGTAAACAGAATATTTGTAATAGTCCTTAGAAAAGTACTTTTAGTGATTCATTGACCCCAAGTTTTTCTTGTTGGTAATTTTCTACCTTACCATTTTTAGTCTTCTCTAAAAAAAGGTTACAAAATCAGAAAGAGCATTTTATAGCCTTTATCATTTTCAGGGCTTTCATAGAAAAAGTCTTGAAATAAGCATCCTTTAATATTCTAACCATTTCCATTTTAATGTTTATTTCAATTTATTTTCCTGCTTTTATTCTACTAGTCAAGGAAAATGGTCATCAATCTTTACTTGATTTGCAACAGGGAAAGAAACTATCAAATATAGTAGCTGAGTCTGACTTTAAGACACTAATATATGCTCAGAAGAGATAAATTCAGTAAGTCCCCTGGATATAGCTATATATTTAGATGTTTGTACTCATGGCAGGGAAAATCGCCTAAACCTGTTTCATCTAACTTTCTAAACTATCGTAAACTTGTAATTTTTAACAGTAGTTTTCACTGCAGGAATCCAAACTAAAGAGAAGCTGTATTGTGGTAGAGTCTTATATATACATTTTTATTTTTTTTTAATTTTTTTTAACGTTTATTTATTTTTGAGACAGAGACAGAGCATGAACGGGGGAGGGTCAGAGAGAGGGAGACACAGAATCTGAAACAGGCTCCAGGCTCTGAGCTGTCAGCACACAGCCTGACGCGGGGCTTGAACTCACGGACCGTGAGATCATGACCTGAGCCGAAGTCGGCCGCTGAACCAACTGAGCCACCCAAGTGCCCCTTATATATACATTTTTAGATGACAACAATATAAGATAAATTTGATAAACAGCAGTGATACTATTAGTCTAACTATTATGGTCCAACGTTGGATATTAGACATTATCAGACATTTTTGCATATTGTTATTTTTAGAAAAAGATAAGGAAATAAATTCAACCCATAAGATGATCTGATGGTCACATTAAGTTGATGAAGCAGGGGTTCAAACTCCAGATAAAATGTCAGAAGTCAATTGAAGTGACCAAGCCCACACAGTAGGAAAAGGCAGAGACTGCTCAACTGCTAGTTCTGTGACTCAGACCAATGCTCTCCATCTGTGTGCACCACCTCTCACCAGCCACTTACACTATTCTGCCACTCACATTGGTCTACTAAAGGACCATGGTAGGTCATAGGCAGTGTTTCCATTTCTTTATCTGTAAGGCTTCAACAATAATTTTCCCTACTTCATAGCATTTTACTTCGGGTAAACTGAGCGTTTTAATAAATTGTATGAAACAGACCATATAAAACTTACTAAGAAAAAAAGATTTAAAAATAGAGTTAAAAATAACTCTGAGCCAAAAAGAAATTTTTAAGTGGGAATTTTTGCTCTAAAGTTATACAATCAAGTAATACATTGCACCACCAGCTATATATTTTAAAAAACTATTTTTTATTAATCTTTGATTTTAATTTTAAGCAAGACATCTTTTTCTAAAGATCTAATCACACTCAAAAAAGAAATGTCCTTCTTTAGCAGGAAGCGCAAAATCCTTTTATTTTTGCAGTTTCTAATCCTATTAGGTGAAAGATTTCAGTTCCCTCCAGTATGGTTGGGTAATTAAATAAAGGCTATCTCTTTTTGAGCAGATTGCATTGAGCTCCTTTTCAGAATTCATGCCAGACAAAACCAGGAAAAATTAAAATGTGAAAGCTTCAAAGTTCACACTCTACTGTTACCAACCATTTACATTTTCTCATTAAGTGAAATTAACGTTAAATCTCCCCTTTTATACACACAGATCAGGCAAAGTGCTTTACTTAAGTTAGTGTGGAAGAAAATAAGTTCTCATAAAAATACCTTCTGGATCGCTTTCTTTGATTAAAGAAATAAAGCCAGAAATATTATGAAATGAGCTTCTGTTACATTACAATACTCATTTGGGTAGAATTCATGAAGTAAAGACAATTTCTCTGAATTCTAACATAAATATATTGGAAGTGTGGTCGTTAACATATTAGGCCTGCCCTACCACTAAAGCCTATAGATGATCCAAAAGGGCCTCGATTCTGTTAAAACTTGGTCCAGATGAAAGTTTTATAAAGATAGCTGTTTTTACTGGCAGTAGTTTTGTAAGGAAATTCCCACATAAGCAGATTTGCTGGGTTACCCCAGTTAAACACATGTATTCACAGTCTTGACCAATTTTGAGGTTATGCTTCAGCTAAGAAAATTTATTTTATTCTAGAATTCACACATATTTCTCACTAGCTGTTCTACCTCGTTAGAGGCATTTGTCTGTGATAAGTAGAAACGATAGGAGCAAAAATTCATTTTTTTCCAGGAATTTTTTGGAAAATAATGTATGACAATGGAACAAGCAAAGGTGACTGATACTCTACTCACTGGAAGGATGAACTGAAATAATAAGAGTAATGGTAACAGTGGTAGTTATAATAGCTGATTTTGCTTCCAGAGCTGATGTAGCAGTTGGTAGCTACTCCCATCTACTAACCACCAGGTCTCACATATAATAAACCTAGGAGAGGTATTATTATTACAACTGTGTATAAGAAGCTAAGGTTCAGAGAAGTTCAGCAAAATGTCTGAGATCACAGAACTGTTATATTGCAGAGTTAGGATCTGAAGGCAGTTTTTCAGATTCTAAAGCCTATATACTTATCCTTTAGAAACTAATCGTTAGCATGATTTGAATTTCACGTTATTTTTATTTTCCAAACTCTGATTTTTAACCTAGGAATCAGAATATCTAAATACAATTTCCTCTACACTGTGATAGTCATCTTCTCACCAGTGCCCTCCACATTACGAGAGTCACCACGTTTTGATAATTTAGATTTTTCTGAAGTTTTTATGTATTCACATCCGTTATCATCAACAAACATACACGAGCTGTAATTCAAATTGGTACCTTCAAAATCATTACACTCAGAAGGTTTAGCGAATTTCTTTGTTCTTCCTCATGTGTCTCTCTCTAAACATATTCTCACTCTCAGTGTGATGATATAACACATATGCCTCTTTTTGGAACCATGCAGCTTCCATCTGTAAGCATCCATTAAAGCTGACCCGTTTTCCTCTTTCCCAGGCTCAAATATGCCCACAGTGCCCTTGAAGCCATTCATAAGCCTCACCACTATGACACCTATCTTCACAGGGAGGCCACAAATCTCTGGAGACTACCCTAAACTTCTAACCCTTGTGAATGATGGCAATGTCTGTGCAGGGGCAGAAAGAGTAGCTTCTCAGTCTTCCCCCAATCCTGTGTCACACTTCTTCATAACAGAGGATTCTCTGATGGGGTCCAGAGTCTCAAGAGATAGCTCTTCAACATTTCATTCAGCTTTTATTAATCACCCGTTCCTTAAAATTTCTCCAACTCATTATATCAAAATGTTCTGTTCGGGACCTTGACTTCTCTAAGAAATGACAGTCCTGGGGACCTAAAGCTTCCCCTGAACTCCCTCTGGGCACTGCCTCCAATAAACTCCCCTCTCTAAAAGAAAGAAAACTAAAGCTTCCATACATATCAATACAATGAAAACAGATGGTGAGAGGGAATCCAGGGTGAAAGTATGAAGGGTGTTGGTAAAAGCTTCAGGGCTTCAGGTTAAGTCAGCTAGAAGTAGTGTTCTATTATAGTTTTAAACTACTCTATCTTCCTCTGCACATGTAGTTGACTGAATCACACTTTATCTGTAATTTCTAAACTTCTTTTCTAGTTCTAATGATGTCCTAACTCCATACCATTTACACTTATCATGGGCCACCTGAAAAATCCTGCTCTTGCTTTTCTTGTTTAGATTTATGCATTTTTCATGGAGTGATTTCACTAACATTTTGTTTATACTGAATGGTCTTAGGATTCAACACTGTTTCTTTTTGACCTTAGATATATCACTTTCTCTCTACTTTTGAGAGTCAGAGCCATTTAATAAGGTACAAATTTTAATGAACTGTTAAAATCATATAAATAAGGGTGCCTGGGTGGCTCAGTCGGTTGAGCGTCTGACTTCAGCTCAGGTTGTGGTCTCGCAGTTTGTGAGTTCAAGCCCCACGTTGGCTCTGTGCTTACAAACAGCTCAGAGCCTGGAGTCTGCTTCAGATTCTGTGTCTCCCTCTCTCTCCCCCTCCCCTGCTCATGCTTTGTCTCTTTCTGTATCTCAAAAATAAATAAATGTTAAAAAAAATTATTTTTAAAATAAAAAAATAAAATCATATACAATAAAGATTATTTTTAAGAAATCAACTCTAGCTCCAAAGATAGGTGTATACCACCCATTTGGACTAATTGAAAAAAAAAAAACTTTAAAATTATTCTCTGATGTTATAATCTATATAATTATATTATTCTGGTAAAAAAAAATAGATATCTTATTTGGCTTATAGCACTTCTCAGAATGTGGACACTTTGCTCTTCTAAAATCTGAAGATTTTACGACCCCTTCTCTAAAACTTTTCTGTATACACTTCTCAAATTTGTTTTATATAAATTGCCCATAACTTCATTTTTTTTTCTTTTCTCAACCTTGGCTCAGGAAACATTGGTTACAGCACAAACCGCCCTTAATTTTATGGTAACATTTATCCAATTCAGAGATTAAAATGAAGACTTCCTTTCTTCTCCACCGATTCTGAGACCCAGAGGTAAATGTGACTTTCATTTTTTCATATAATCTGGGGGATAAATGCCAACATAGAGATACAGTATTGTAGGGTTCTGCTCACTGTTAACATTAAGAAAATTAGAGGGGTGTGTGGGTGGCTGAGTTAAGCACCTGACTCTTGGTTTCACCTTAGGTCATGACCTCAGTTTTGTGAGTTCAAGCCCCATGTCTGGCTCTGCGCTGACTGTGGAGCCTGATTAGGATTCTCTCTTTCCTTATCTTTCTGTCCTTCCCCTGCTCATCCTATCTCTGTCTCACCCACAATAAACAAATAAACTTAAAAATTTTTTTTAAAGAAGAAAATTAGAAAATAGTAACTGTGTCATGAAAAAGAGCTCTCTAAATAGAGGGATTCTTTCACTCTGCCCCCCCAAAAAAGAGATTTTTATTATGCTCCTCTAAAGAATGTTCTTAAATAAAATTGAAAATTTCTAAATAATTTAAAAGTGTACCAAAGAAAGACTCTAAATGAGGCAAAGAAAAGGAAGGAATAAGAACTAGAGGGTCAACAATCTAAAAGAATATTCTTCAGGACAATGTTTACTTTAAGCAAACTTGAAATTAGCCATCAATTAAAAGAAAATATTGACCAATGTTTGAGTATATATTTTCAATTACTTATGTACATATGGAAAAGTCCGATAGGATCCTACACTGTGACACACTGGATTTTAATTGTTCAGTAAGTTTTAACCACATAAAACAGCAAGATTTGTGTATGTGTATTTACATATTAGGTTTCTTATATTGAATTATATAATCATTGGGACTGAGCAGACAAAAATACAGGGCAGTTGGCCTCATGTCACACGTCACAGCTTCCTCATGAAATGTACACAATCACGCAATACATGTATACAAACATTCCACAAAATCCTTGTTGGAATAAATTTTCTTAGTTTTTTTTTTTAATGTTTATTTATTTTTTGAAAGGCAGAGAAAGACAGAGTGTGAGCAGGGGAGGGGCAGAGAGAGAGGGAGACACAGAATCCGAAACAGGCTCCAGGCTCTGCGCTGTCAGCACAGAGCCCGACACGGGGCTCGAACCCACGAACCCTGTGATCATGACCTGAGCCAAAGTCAGATGCTTAACCAACTGAGGCACCCAGGTGCCCCTAAATTTTCGATAAATTAAAATGTATTTGACTTTTATCTCAGAACTCCCATCATGATGCATAACAGATAATAGACATTTAATAAATATTTGCCAAAGGAATGAATGAATGAAAGTCAAAATCCAGTGACATTAAAAGGAAAATTAAATTTCTTCTCACAGTAGATGGAGACTGTAGCCACAGGAAATTTAATTTCATATGCAGCTATTTTTTTATCATGGTTTCTAAAATCAAAATACATTTGGAAAAAAAAAACAAACAGAATGCACTTGTTTCAAACTTTAGTGAAATTCTTTCAAAAAAATTTTCTTAGTATACAGGTTGAGTTAGAAAAGGCTATAGTGCTAATGGATCAGCTAGGTACATACAGAGACATGAACACAGATATAAACACTTTCAAATACATACAATTATATAACTTAAAGGAATTATATATATCTATAGAAACACAATCATATGCACAATAAAAAAAGTATTTTGAGGTAAGAAGAGAGAATTGACTAATATCTGTTTCTATGAGTTAGCCATTTTTTACAAAAATATTTAAAAATATGAATTACCAACAATTAGTATGCATTAATATATTATTATTATTAATATATAATAAAAACCATAAATACTATTTCTCAAATTGTGAGTTGCACATATTCCAGGATTACCTCTTAAACTAGTTTTCTAGGTATTGTAAATAAAAATTTTTGCATAGAACAAGGTCTTCTAAAATGGCTTATTATGTTTAAAAGCTAATAATATTTCCTCTTTCCTAAGTGGCTTTTAAACATTGAAGTATTTTTGTTTTGTCTTTTGTGGTTTTCCCAACCTTCCTTTCATTAAATGTATTCCATTAGAAAACTGGATAGAAAAGTAACTTTATTTTTTTTCCTTCATTTCATTTAGGGGCTCCTGGGTGGCTCAATCGGTTAAGTGTCCAACTTCGGTTCAGGTCATGATCTCCTGGTTTGTGGGTTGGATCCCTGCATGGGACTCTGTGCTGACAGCTCAGAGCCTGCTTCAGATTCTGTGCCTCCCTCTCTCTCTGCCCCTCCCCTGCTCATGCTCTCTCTCTCAAATAAACATTAAAAATTTTTTAATAAATTAAATACAATGGATTCACTTAAAATTTTTCACCTGAAGTGTTAAAAGTGCAAAAAAATGTTTTAAACATTGCTTCATCTTCAAAGAAGATTACCATGTAAGCAATGATACATTAATGGGAAGGAATTAAAAGCTTAAAAAAGGTGACACTGCCAACAATATCAATTTTCACTTTCTCATCGTCTAGTTTTCTTCTAAACATATATATAATTTTACTTGGTTTGTAATCACGATTGTTGATTTGCAAACTGGCCCCTATACACAGAGGACACGGAAAGACGGAAGAGGCAGACCGCTCCAGACTGACTGGGGGACGGCACTTTTAAGAAGCAAGGGAACTTACATACAAGGCTTGTCTAAAACGCCAGGTCCGTGAGCAGATATGCACATCACCTGCAATCGTAACAGTTTACCCAGAGGAATTAGCTTGCTTCAGCCACATAGTCTCTCCAGAAATTCTCAACACATTATTCTCTCAAGGCTACAGCGTCAAAAATGGCTCCACTGTGGGAACGGTGGACAGAAGTTACATTCCAAGGATGGGGGAGGGGTGAGGAGCTCCCAATTGGTCGCTCTCTTCCCAGGTCAACTGGCAGTCCTGTCCTTTCCATGACCTCCTCTAACAATAATATCAAACTACTTTGCATCCTGCCTTATTCACTTACACTTTACCTTTAACATCACTTTAAACTTCTAACCTTATCAAAAGATTTTAAATTTTCATTTAGTTTACACATCAATGTATCAGTTAATACTCATTTTAAAATTAGCTTTCAGGGGCGCCTGGGTGGCTCAGTCAGTTAAGCCTGTAACTCTTGATTTCAGCTCAAGTCATGATCTCGAGGTTCCTGGAATGGAACGACCCCCCAACCTGGCTCTGCACTGGGCATGGAACCTGCTTAAGATTCTCTCTCTCCTGCCTCTGCCCCTCCCCACAAGTGTTGTCTCTCAAAAAGAAAAAAAATTCATTTTTAAAACTTTCTCATTTCAATCCTATAGTTGGTAGATTTTTAACGATAGCTTTTAAAGTGGACACAGCCTAGGTGGCCAGTTACACGCCTGGCTCTCGATTTCAGCTCCAGTCATGATCTCAAGGTTTGTGTTATGGTACGTTGGGCTCTGTGCTGACAGTGCGGAGCCTGCTTGGGATTTTCTCTCTCTCTTGCTCTCTGCCCCTCATCCTCTCACTTTCCCTCTCCTTCTCAAAATAAATAAACAAAAAATTAAAAAAAAAAAGATTTAAAGTGGACACAGAGTTGTAACAAAAAAAATACTTTTAGTTTTTTTAAGTGTTCTAGTATACATGATCACAAGTGTTAGATAATATAGAGAAGACACAAACACATAAAATTATGGAATGTAAATGGAAACTTAGAGCTGTAACTTCATTATAACCTCTTTCTATGGGTCTTTGTTCTATATAATTTTTTAAAGCTATCCCCTATCTCTCCTTTATACTTCTAAACATCCCATTGCTTAAAAACTAAAACTTTTCTTAAAACTTCTTTTCTGTATCCCATTTTCATGCAATAAACTGAAGTATGCCTCCCACTAAAAGTAATTTTCTTTATCACATCTCTCTTTCAAGCCCCCATTCTGCTTAATGGTGGTAACTGTACACTCTATTCTTATTAGATTTCATCAATCCATGGTTTTCCTAGACAGTTTGGGGTTTTCTCAGGCAAGTTACCATATTCTTTCTCTTTATCTAAGTTTTAGGTATCCCAGCTTACATAGGGTCAAAGAATGGGGGCTGAGGGGCTGATCTACAGTTATTGTCTAGACTGTCCTTTCCAGACAGACACATTGGCCCATTTGGTCCGCAGGCATTATCAACCCTCCACACCTGCCCTCTCAGAGGTCTGGGGTCCCATTTTGTCTCTGATTCAGCCTCAACAAATCATGCTACTAATTGCTGGCACAGTTTTCCAACAGGTCAACCAGCTTTCTCACACATTTTCTGCACACTTCTTAGAAGCACAGCATAAATGGACCGCTGTCTGCCACCGCTCTCAGTCAGCACCAAACTCAGCAAAACTACTTTAGGGTCTCTCCGCCTTAGTACACTGTGAAATCTCTCACTTAAGTGCTTAACCATCATGATAACTCTGCAATGTGTGAGATCCCAGGAGATTGTGAGCTTCAGGTGATAGAGCAGTATATTTTGAGAAGTCCACATGGAAAAAATAAGGATTGATCCAACCTTAAAGAATGAGTAGGATTTACAAAGACAAATGTGAGTGAGAAGAACATACCGGAAATTTTGAGGACATAGGCAAAAGCATAGAGTCTGGAACACTCAAATACAATTAAAATGGAAAATTTTAAAGTAAATATATCTGATCAAAGTCCTATTAATAACTGATACAAGAACTGTGATTATTGTTCATTTTCATTCTAATGCAAATATGACTTCTCCGATTATCTTTCCCTTTACATGTTTGGGAAGAAAGGAGATAGTATAGGTAGAACAATGATTCTGCTTTATCATATAATAAGGTTGAGTCTCTTTAACAAAAACCTGTTACCCAAGGAAGACTTTTTTCCAGAATAACTAGTTTCTCCCTTACTGCTGGTCCCTGGCCTCTGGCAAATTTTCTCTTCCGGGTGGTTAAACATTAGGATGGGTCCTATCTAGTCTCCACACCAAGATCTAAATTGGCTGCTAAGAACCAGAATGCTATCCAAAACTTGGAAGATTACTGGTTAAATCCATATCTATTTTTAATAAAAATAAAATCAGCACCCTTTGGATTTTCAGGGAATGAAAGTGTTTTAATGCGTGCTAGTATTAGAATAGCAGTAAAAATTTCATGGAGGATTCATGAAAGGATGATATATGGGTTGACGGAGGCAAGACAATTATAAACTGGAGAGCATTCAGATCCTAATGGAGGGTTAGAAGTTGGAGAGCTATTAGCCTTCTGCCAAAAAGCAATAAAGAAATCCCCACATCTTTGGAAGTGGATTTTAGTGAGAAGAAGTAGCCACTCGTCTCCAAATTCACAAAATGCAACAGTGAGTAAAGACTCACTGTCCTTCTCAAAGCAGGTGACCCTATTGTTCCTCAGTCACAACAAAAGAGAGTTTTAAATTTCACCTTCACTTGGGTCATAGGATTATTTATGGAGCAGCATATACAGAGCTCATGTTTTACTAATATAAAATTAATTAGTAAATGTTCAGAAAGCGCTTTGAAGATGAGGCGTTTGTAGGAGTGCTAAGTATGATCATTATCATAAAACATAAAAGTTACAGGATTTCGTAAGCTAAATAGGTAGAGAATGACTGCCCCACACAGCACTGGAAGACAAGATGGCGCAGAGACAGGATCCTCAGAGACAGCACGTATGGACACCGCTGCAGCACAGGTAGGCTGAAGGCAGATGGGAGGCAGGGGGGTTTGCCATTGCTCCTCAGGGAAATTCTCTGAAGGGACCAAATTAGTTAAAGTAATTTCATGTGTATCCTAAAATTATTTTTAAAAATAACCTTTTTATAAAAATAGGAGCAATATATATCCCAAATGAAAGAAAAACAAGGATGATTAAGATTGACAAATCAGGAGACTATAGATGCTGGAGAGGATGTGGAGAAATGGGAACCCTCTTGCACTGTTGGTGGGAATGCAAACTGGTGCAGCCGCTCCGGAGAACAATGAGGAGGTTCCTCAAAAAATTAAAAATAGATCTACCTTATGACCCAGCAATAACACTGCTAGGAATTTACCCAAGGGATACAGGAGTGCTGATGCATAGGGGCATTTGTACCCCAATGTTTATAGCAGCACTTTCAACAATAGCCAAATTATGGAAAGAGCCTAAATGTCCATCAACTGATGAATGGATAAAGAAGATATGGTTTATATATACAATGGAATACTACTTGGCAGTGAGAAAGAATGAAATCTGGCCATTTGTAGTAACGTGGATGGAACCGGAGAGTGTTATGCTAAGTGAAATAAGTCAGGCAGAGAAAGACAGATACCATGTGTTTTCATTCATATGTGGATCCTGAGAAACTCAACAGAAGACCAGGGGAGAGGGGAAGGGGGAGAAAAAAGTTACAGAGAGGGAAGGAGGCAAACCATAAGAGACTCTTAAATACTGAGAACAAATGAGGGTTGATGGGGAGTGGGGGGGGAGGGGAAAGTGGATGATGGGCATTGAGGAGGGCACCTGTTGGGATGAGCACTGGGTGTTGTATGAAAATCAATTTGACAATAAATTTCATATAAAAAATTAAAAAGTGATAAATTTTAATCATTAGAATCCATTGATCTTGCTAATTTTTGTGAGACATCATTCCAGCAAAACTAAAGCATTCATGAAAAGTATGCTGAAACTGTTGAAGTAAAACTGGGGCATTTTACTTTTAGAAAGAATTTCATTTTGAAAATTGAAAGAATACAGGATAGCTATACGTATCTATTTCTAATGATGTATGTCGATAATAGAGACATTAATACTTATGTTCACAATAGGCTATTTTATCTTCAGGATGTGGCAGACAAAAGTTTCAAGTATTAATTTTTAATTATTGAAACATCACAATGCTTCACTGCTAGACATTTTTGCTGGTGTGATTTAAAATTTTAGCGGGAAACAAGAACAGGGGATTTAACTTTTTCCCATTAGCTATGCCATATGCTCAGATAGCAGTTGGCCTGAAAAATCAAACAAATGGCCTGACTGGTTCCATGGTACACACAGATGAACAAATAATTTTTGTGTTTTGATTCTTAAGCTAATCAGATTAAAACAAAGATAAATGTTCACATACGCATTGGTCTATACTCTAACAAGGGGCTTTGATAAACCCCTTGAGCCTGGCCCATATTTTTGATAAAATCTTTGGACAACTTTTCTGGTTGCACTATCTTGCCAACATCTAGATTCTAGGTGAACAGCTTAAGATTGTGCAGGATGTAACTTCACAATAAACAGCTTTAGGAAACAGTCATACATATTCACATTCATATTTAGCTTAATTATCTATAAGGGAATCCCTGAAACGATTTCCAAATTGTTGCTGTTCATCCTCATGAGTTAACAAAAAGTCTAGTAAAAATGTTTAATCTTGGTTCTAATGTGTTTTATGCCCATGTTAACTCACCAACCCCTTATGCTCCATAAACAGTATGTGAGAAATAATGTGTAGACATACTCTGGTTTCAGCCATTCAAAGAATTAATAATTTTTAGAGTACAACTCACCAGAAAGCCACTTTTTCTGAAATCGCTAAATAATCCTCAATATCATTACCATTTTGTTGTTATACCTGAATAGCTTCAGGACACACTTGGTGAATAAATAAAACACTTTGAAAAAGTTAAGGCATGCTGCTGAAATCAAAACAAGTTTTCTATTGCTCATGGTAACTACACCCAAGACCTAATTTCTGTCAAATAGGTAGTCTATTTTCAACCAACATTCCAAATAATAATAACACTTAGAGAAAATGGAATTTGTATATCTGGCATTGTTTTTTAGAGGAATACTTAAATGAACTGGATATTGACAAAGTTTAATTTTCCTTTTGAATTCAGGAACACATACACATGCACAGGGGAAACTTCTCCTTCTAGAGATCAGAAAAGAACCCTCATCTTAACTCTAACCCTAACTATGCTGATAATCAAAGGACAAATATCTACCTGGAATGCTTATCTTCCCTAGGTTTGAAGGGTCCTGAAGAGAAAATACTGTCTTACATGCCCTCTTTAAAATTAGGAAACAAGTGTGGGTATTTGTAAAGTCCCTTCCAGTTCTAAAAGACTACATGTCTCTCATTTTAGGAACTTTACACTGAGAGGAGTTTCAAGTCAATCTCCCTAGTAAACAAATTCTTGTTTACAAGAATCACTTTTTATATCAGCTTATAGACTAACAAGAGGAAACAACAAATAAAGCATATCTGTGTATCTATAGGTTCAATTATTATACAATTACCAATATCCATTTTTTTAATCTACAAAAGCAGCAGTTTTTAGATAGTTCAGTCTATTAGAAGGGCACAGTGAGATGAATAGAAAATATACTCCAACTTTTTGCAACCAATTTCATACTACAATTAACACATTTTCATTGAGGTTTATTCCATGGCAAGCTGTGTTGAGTAATATATACAGATATATATGCAGGTATAAAGGAAGATGCTTTAGGATAACATACTCATCTATGGAAATTAAGCTACCAGGCTTTACCATATAATTTAGTCATTTATCTCTTCCCCCAAATTTTAAGCACTATTCTAGACTGTATCTAGATTGTAGATACTTAGAAGGAAACATTTTCCATGGTGTAGTGTCTTTTAGGGATTTTTATTTTATTATGAACCAAAACTGCTCATGAGCATCATACTTTCATAGAAATATTAAGATATAGATTTTTATGTGCAAGGTGAAAACCTAATTTAGACAGAATATATTTAAATGGTCAAAGTGGTTTTTAAGTAAAATGAAACTTCTAAAACCATGAGACTTGGAAATTTCACCTGCATTGGATATCTAGTTAATATTATCTCTTTAGGAAGTATCACCTATTCAGGGAATGACATTAACTAACTAAAAAAATAAATTTTTGATAGGTATTTGATTCTGTTTTCCAGCAAAAATAAAATCAATGTAGGTATTTCAAACTAATCAGGATTTAGTATGGTTATTTCAATGCATATTGATATAAATATATGAAACACACATACACACAAACATAAGCATACATAGAATATTATACACAAGGGTAAAAACAAAAAGTATATAAAATACTAAATATATAATATCAAGTACATAATATAATCCAAAACATTATTGACTGAATTGTGTCCCTTCAAAATTCATACGTCAAAATCTTAACCCCTAGTACCTCAGAATCTGACTGTATTTGGAGATAGGGTCTCTGGAGTGGTAATTAAGTTGTAAGGAAGTCATTAAGATGGGCCTCAATCCAATGTGACTGGTATCCTTATAAGAAAAGGAAATTTGGACACAGACATACACACAGATGAAAGACCATGTGAATGTGAAAACCATGGCCATCTACCAGCCAAGGCGGGAAACCTCAGGAGAAACCAATTCTGCCAACACTTTGATCTCAGCCTTCTGGTATCTAAAACTGTGAGGAAATAAATTTTTCTGTTTAAGCCAGAAAAAAAAAAATTAGGACACACATACGTACAGAGGGAAGACCATATGAAGACACAAGAGAAAACCAGTCATCTATAAGCCAAGGAGAGAGGCTTCAGAATCTGCCAACAAATTTATCTCAGACTTCCATTCTCCAGAACTGTGAGAAAATAAATTTCTGTTGTTGAAGCCACCCAGTCTGTGGTCCTTTGTTAACCAGCCCTTGCAAACTAGTACTACCAGTATATTGCAAACAAGCATATAGCATAAAGTACATAAAACAAAACTAATATTTTACAGTTCCTGCAGTTCACATTTATTAGTGATTTTGTTCATCACTGTATATCCCTTGCCTAGCACAATGTTTGGCACATAGAAAATACTTAATAAACATGAGTACAATAAACTACTTAATTTCTAAAAAGGCATTTCCTCCACACACATTCTGTGTGTGCCAAAGAAAAACATTTAACAATATTGAAACATGGATGCATTAGAATAAAGTTGCCTCCCAATTCATAAATAATTTGATAGCTTATTTTAAAAGCTTTTATTGCTGTTATTCTCTTACTCAGTCTAACTATTGTTTCCAAATTGTGTATGTCATCTCATGCCTCTAACATTCATGAGTCTATGAATAATGATGAATAATCTCCTAGAGCTTTTTAAAACTGTTTGGATTAAAAAGGTATTAAAAGGCAGGTATTAAAAGGCATTTAAAGGTATTAATGTATTAAAAAGGCAGACTTTAACCCTAAAATACTCATAGTTACCCTAAATGTAAATTATCTAAATGTACCAGTAAAAAGACAGATATTAACAAAATAGATTAAAAAAACATAACCCAATCATATGTTGTCTGCAAGAAACTCACTTCAAAATAACAATATAGGCAGGGGCACCTGGGTGGTTCTGTCAGTTAAGCGTCTGATTTCAGCTTAGATCAGGATCTCACAGTTTATGAGTTTGAGCCATGCATCAGGCTCTGTGCTGACAGCTCAGAGCCTGGAGTCTGCTTCAAATTCTGTTTCTCCATTTCTCTCTGCCCCCCACCCCCACTCAAGCTCTGTCTCTCTCTAAAAAATAAACATTAAATAAATAATAACAATATAGGCCACTTACAATTGCACCAAAAATAATACCTAGGAATAAACTTAACCAAAGAGGTGAAAGACGTGTAATTCTGAAAGCTATAAAACATTGATGAAAGAAACTGAAGATGATACAAATGGAAAGATATTAAATGCTCATGGATTTGGAGAATAAATATGGTTAAAATGTCCATTGTACCCAAAGGAAACTACAGATTTAATGCAATCCCTTTCAAAATACCAACAACATTTTCACAAAACTAGGACAAAGAGTCCTAAAATTTGGACTAAAATATGGAACCACAAAAGACCCTGAATAGCCAAAGCAACCTTGAGAAAGAAAAACAAAGCAGGAGGTATCATAATCCCACATTTCAAACGTTCTACAAGGCTTGCTGAATGAAACATGGTACTGGCACAAAAATAAACATGTAGATCAATGGAACAGAAGAGAGGGCCCAGAAATAAACCCATAATTATATGGTCAATTAATCTTTAACAAAGGAGACAAGAATATGTAATGGGAAAAAGACAGTCTCTTCAACAAATGGTGTTGGGAAATATGGCAGCTACATCCAAAAGAATGAAAGTGGACCACCATACACAAAATAAACTCAAACTTACACCATACACAAAAATAAACTCAAGATGGATTAAGGATCTAAATGTGAGACCTGAAACCATAAAAATCCTAGAAGAGAGCACAAGCAGGAATGTCTCTGACACTGGACATAGCAACATCTTTCTAGATATGTCTCCTAAGTCAAGGAAAACAAAATCAAAAATAAACTACTGGCACTATATCAAAACAAAAACTTCTGTACAGTGAAGGAATCAATAAAACTAAAAGGCAACCTGTGGAATGAGAGAAGATATTTGCAATGACATATCCAATAGTGTTAGTATACATCTCAGCAATTAAAAAAATTGTTTTAAAGTACTATTGATATATGCAACAACCCGAATGAATTGTCAGAGCATTTTGCTGAGTGAAAAAAAGCAAAAGCGAGAAAGTTGCATATTGTAGGACTCCAATTATATAACATTCATGACATGACAAAATTATAGAAAAGGAGAAGAGACTAGTGGTCGCCAAGGATTAAGGAAGGTAAGGGGACCTAAGGCAAGTGGGTGTGGCTATAAAAAGGCAACATGAGGGACCCTTGTGATGGAAATGTTAGGTATCTTGACTATATGAGTCTAAATACCCCAATTGTGATACTGTACTATAGTTTTGCAATTTGTTACCATTGAGGAAAACTCATAAAATGTACAAGAGATCCCTTTGTATTTCTTACAACATATGAGTCTAATTGTCACAAAATAAAATGTTTAATTAAAAACTTTTAAAACACAAATACACAAACTTCTCTTCTTCTGAGGTATTCTATAAGACAACTGACCCAGTGCCTTCGGTAAATCAATGTCATGAAAAATTTTTAAATGAGGGCAGAGTATGGAAGCTGTTTTAGATTTTAAAAGATAAGAAGTTAATAACCAAATGCAATGTGAAGATTTTGATTTGATTTTTGTTCAACAACAACAAATTGTAGAAGACATTTTGAGGACAACTTAGAGGTATTTGAATATGAACTTGGTATTAGAGCCTGAGGAATTATTGGTAATTTCATTAGGTATTACAATGGTCATGTTTTTTAATACCTTTATTTTTTTATAAAGAAAATATTTAGGGATGAATGTCATGATGTAATTACTTTTCTATAACCACTTTAAAACGTTTCAAAAACAAATGAAATATTGTAAACTGTTCACAGTTCTTAAATCTATGTGATGGATATATGGAGGTTTATTAAACTGTTCTGTTTTTAGGCATATTCAAAGTTTTCCATGATAAAATACAATTTCTCTTGATCCCATTTCCTTCACTGTGTATAGTCCCATTTCTTTATTACCTTTTTCAGTAAAATCTTTTAAAGAATGGTCAGTGGTCATTGTCTCTAGTCACTTTACTTCCATTCTCTTTTGAAACCACCTCTAACCATTCTCTTCCCCTTCCACTCCTAAAACTTCATGCATCAAGGTCATCAATTACCTCGATAATGCTCATCCAATGGTCCATTTTCAGTGATCATTTCCTCATCCTGAGCTGTCAGGAACATTTGACACAGTTAACCTCCTTCCTTATGCCTGATACACTTCTTTTGGCTCCCAGGACTCCACTTTCTCTTGCTTTTCCTCCTACCCTTGTTAATTGCCCCTCTCAGTCTCCTTTGCTTGGTCTTCCTCTTCTCCCTAATTTCTTAATATGAGAGTGCTCTAGTGACCATGTCCTGGTTTTCTCTATCTATACTTACTCCCTTGGTAATCCCTTCTAGTCTCAGATACTAACCTATATGTTGAAGAATCCTAAATTTATATTACTAGCCCAAACTTCTATCTCAAACTCCAGACTTGGATATCCAACCTACATCTCCATTTGGTTGACTAGGGGACATCTAAAACACAAAATGAACAAAAGTGAACCCATAGTCATCCCCTCAAAACTTGATAGATCAGCAGACTTCCCACTTTAGTTGAGGATAACTCCCTCATCAAGCTAAAGAACTGAAAACCATCTCTGACATCTCTTTTCTACTCATATTCCACACCAATGCATCCATAACTCCTACCAACTCTATACTCAAAACATATCCAAATTCAACCCCTTTTCATTTCTTCCACCTCTACCACTCTGGTCCAAACCAACATCAAATTGTGCTTGAATTATTATAATCATTTCCTATCTTATCATTCTGCTTTCATCCTTGCCCTTTATAATTTACTTTCCACCAAGCAGTCAAAGGGATCCCATTAAGAAATTAAATCAGATTGGAGCACCTGGGTGGCTCAGTCAGTTAAGTGTCCAACTTCGGCTCAGGTCATGATCACAGGATTCATGGGTTCGAGCCCTGGGTCAGGCTCTGAGTTGACAGTTCAGAGCCTGGAGTCTGCCTCAGTTTCTGTGTCTCCCTCTCTCTCTGTCCCTCCCCTGCTTGTGTCCTCTCTCTCTCTCTCTCAAAAGTAAATAAACATTTTTAAAGGAAATTAAATCAGATCATATTATTCTGCCCAAAGCTCACATTTCACTCAGATAAAAAGCCAAAATTATTACAATGACCCACATATGATGTGGGCCTTGGAACTTTTCAGAATTACTTTCTTACTACTATTATCCTCATTTGCTGAGTCAGTCACAGTGCCCTCCTAACATGCCCTTCCAGGAATATCCTACTCTCATAGCCTTTGCAAAGTTGTTCCATCTGCCTGGGACACTCCAGAAACCTGTATCGCCAACAACATCATCTGTTCAAGTCTACTCGAACTTTACTTTCTCAGTAGACCTAACCTGACCACTCTAATACCACATCCTGCCACTACCGTCTCACATACCCTCCCACATTTCTGATCTTTAACTAGTTCTACTTTTCCTATAGCACTTAAGACCTTTCTAGCAGTTATATATCTTATTTATTAATCATACTCTACGTTGGTTATCTCTCCTCAGTAAAATGTAATCTCCATAAGGAAAGAGATCTTTGTTCCCGTTACTATGCCTAGTCCATAGAGCATCTATAAATATTTGCTAAATGAACATTTTAGGATTACATTATTCATATGTGCTGAAAAATAAGCAGGCCAAATATTATATCTACTAGTTCTACATGTTACTTTCCAAGTTCAGCAGTCCATTGAATCCATAAAATAAAAGAATCCATTTTTATACTTAATGTCAAGTCCATGCTATTTCTTAGAGTGTCCTATATCTTGCTCATATTAACACTTGATTTTCCTGTACCTTTCTATTCAGAGGAACAGAGCCAAACACAAAAATGAAACTCACAACATGTGGAAAGATTACCCTGGGTATCTTAATGCTGATTATTGCTGCAGTAATCATCGGACTCATTGTTTACTTTGCCACTTATGGTAAGTAGTCACTGTGTCTGACTTACTAATCACACAGAATTATTGATTCCATTATTGGGAAAATTATGAATTTTGAGAATGGAGGAAGGAAAGAAGTCAGACAAAGTTACGTAGCAGGGAGAATTTCTTAAGTTTAATAGCATTTACTAAAAACTGTTCTTTAGTGACTTTTGGCTCAGGATATTCTAAATGCAGAGATTTGGTGTATTCTTTTTTTAATTCCTGCTAAACATTTGGGTTCTGGGGATATGTTGATGAATAAGTCACAGTTCCTCCCTCTGTTGAACTTATAACTTTCTGAAGAGATAATTGATGGGTTAACAAACATAAAAGCCCCTACACTGTGGGATTCTAAGCTATTTTTTTTCAAAGCCTATAATATTTCCCTCATGGAATATTTTCTTCTCACAAAATTCTTCCTAAAAAAGTGTAATATTCCCTACTATTGAGGAACGTAATTTGAAAAGTCAATACAAATACAAATTTTTAATAACTTTGCATAAAATAGGAAAAAAATATGGGATCCTCAAGATCAATCTTTCTTAAATACAGAACTTTATACCAAATTTGCCATGTGCTGTTCTTGTCACTTTCTTTAACTATTTCCTAACCTCTTCAAGAATGAGGACCTTTTTATAGAAAAATATTTTTTTACATTCGCACAAAAGAATACTTTGTTGACATAATAAAGACAACTATAAATTTAGCAATTCTTTTAAAATTAACTTGTATTTAATTAACTACATCTACCTATGTCTGAAAATCAGTAATATGTACAAGAATCATCATTTTTTAAGTCTAGAACAATGGCTGGTGTATACATAAATATTTTTCCCTAGAACCATCTTCTGTTATCACCATGCTGCTATCCTATGTAATTCATGGCTCATAAATTGGGTACCACTGCTTTAGAACAGAATAGTATTTTCTGAAAAAACACACTTGGGAAAAAACTGTCTAGCTAAGTAAACAACCATTTCAGTTTATAAGGTGAAAAGAATTTCCATAGAGAAAATAGAGTTGTACACAGTGGAGTAAAGAGGCCCTCTCCCCAGAAATTGTTTCTACTGCTATACTTCATCTTCCATACACACCCTTCCTAGACACAGACTGTGTGAACATGATCCTTGGTAGATTGCAATGCCAGCTGCTACCAAAGCCAGGCCAAGAGTCAGAGTCATGGCATATGCTCATAAATCCTTGAATAAGATTTGCTCACTCAAGACATAGACACAGAACCTGCTGCCTTTCATCAAAAGTACAAAAGTGCCAGAAACTAGAGAGGAGAAAAGATATTTAAAGAGGTTATCTTTGGAGATAGGTATGCTGTAAAGTTTTCATACTATGAAGACCTCCCCAATACATGAATAATAGATGTTTTCCCTCTCATGTCAAGCTGAGAAATGAGCTTTAAAAGAGAAACCAATTTCAGAAAAACCTAGAAGGAAACTCATTTTAAATATGTACTAAGTTCTTAGAGCACTAAAGTAGATGACAAATTCTTAACCATTCAAGTAAGGACCTAGAGAGGTCCATATCCAGTTAATGAAGTGGGAAAGGAAGAATAACAGGACTGGGTGAGTAAAGAGCTTGGTAAGAGGGGGAAAAAAAACTTTACATCAAGTTCAAACTGCGATTTAAAAGCAGACCTGGGGGGCACCTGGGGGGCGCCTGGGTGGCGCAGTCGGTTAAGCGTCCGACTTCAGCCAGGTCACGATCTCGCGGTCCGTGAGTTCGAGCCCCGCGTCAGGCTCTGGGCTGATGGCTCAGAGCCTGGAGCCTGTTTCCGATTCTGTGTCTCCCTCTCTCTCTGCCCCTCCCCCGTTCATGCTCTGTCTCTCTCTGTCCCAAAAATAAATAAACGTTGAAAAAAAAAATTAAAAAATAAATAAATAAATAAATAAAAGCAGACCTGGGCATTTTAATTTCTGAATTGAGACCATGTTTTGTGGTTTATGGTGACCATAATACTATTCGTTACTAAAGAATTTAAAAACAAAATTGTTTTTATGGTTACTAAATTATACTTGTTTATAATGCCAGTATATATACTTGTGTGTGTGTGTGTGTGTGTGTGTGTGTGCGTAATCACCATTTGCAATTTATTCTAAAGCAAAATTCTATACTGATATGTTCAGTAGGCCTAGAAGAATCTACCTATGTGAAAAGGAATATGAATTCTAATATATTTATGATCTCACTCTTAGAGTTAGTCATACATATTTCCAGAAATCATAAACTTTAGTGACTTATAAAAACTTCTAAAAAGGAAAATATTCCTAATTAAGTACCTCTGCATCAAAATAGGTAAGTTTTGTTAACAATGTAAATTTTCTCAAGTCATAGTAAGCCTGTGGGAACAAGAATAGAACTTCCTGGGACTGTGTTAAGTACTTTGATAGGGCTTATCTTTTTAAAAGTCATTGGTTTTTCACCTTAAGTTCATATACCTGATGCCACAATATCTTGCATGAGCTAAAACATTAAATGAATCAGAATGATCCTTTTAAGAAAAGGATTTGTCAGTAAATAAACCAAATCTCAATCCGGTGAACCAAATTTTAAACTTTTTATGCAGATGCTCTGGCATGGCATCATATAGAGGCAGCCTTACAATGCTTCTCTTTTGGATGAAGCTTTCAGTACCATTTGAATATTTTCTAGTTCACTACGTCAGACTCCAAATCTGAAAGCAATGAGCCATCTCCTCACAAAAACTGGAAAGACAGCTGGAAAAACCAAAGCCCCACACAAATATTCACCCCAGGATACCTATCTTTGTCTGCTTCCCATGACTCTATATAATGATAATGTTGTGTTTTCTGTTTGGTTAACTTTTTAAGAGATAAATAGATAAGAAAAAAGAAAAAAGGCAACTGAAATTACCCAGATTCAATTCAACAAGCATTCATTGGGTGACTACTATGTATTTAATGGCAAATACTAGGCTAGGTGCTATAATGGAGATATAGCAGTAATGGAGGAGAGTTGCTAGAGCATCACACTACTGAACTAAAAGTGTTCAGCAGGGTCAGCACAATTTTCCAACAAAGGGCCAGAAAGTAAATACTTTCCTCCTGATGAGCCATTATAGTCTCTATTACAACTACTTGAGTCTATTGCTATGCTAGAGTAGACAATACATAAATAAATGTAGTGCTTCCCAATAAAACTTTATTCATAAACACTAAAATTTGAATTTCATATAATTTTCACATGTCACAAAATATTATTCTTTTGACTCTCCAACTTTTTTTTTTTAATTTTTTTTTCAACGTTTATTTATTTTTGGGACAGAGAGAGACAGAGCATGAACGGGGGAGGGGCAGAGAGAGAGGGAGACACAGAATCGGAAACAGGCTCCAGGCTCTGAGCCATCAGCCCAGAGCCTGACACGGGGCTCGAACTCACGGACCGCGAGATCGTGACCTGGCTGAAGTCGGACGCTTAACCAACTGCGCCACCCAGATGCCCCGACTCTCCAACTTTTAAAAAAAGTAAAGACCTTTCTTTGTTCACAGGCTACACAAAACCAGGTAGTAGGCTAGATTTCATAGTTTGCTGACCCCTAATCCAGAGCAATGAATTTTAATTCTGGCTGTACCTTAGAATCACAGTAGAAGGAATCTGGCAGAGAGCAACTGAACCAAGTGAATGAAGTTAACATCAGCTGTAATGGGGCAAGTTGATATCAGGTGCCTAATATTTGCCAAAGGACACATAATAACTGCTAGCCAGAAAAACAGGTAAATTATAATTTAAATCTAATCATAAAAATATCAGTTGTATTCAAATGTCAAGCCATATAAAGTGCCCATTTTCTATAATTTCTAATTGTGTATTTAAGTAAGCTTTCTTTAAGCATTTTGGAGAGCATGTCTCTTCTAACTACTCTTCTACAGAAATTTCTCAGTTTTTCTGGGCCATTAATACCATCCTGTTTAGATATGCATTTTCTTAATCCTGGTCCACAAAGAGCTGACAGAGCATGGAGGAGACCTAAACACTATTCTCCTTCTTCACTAATATCCCAGGACCCACCTCATCCCCCATAAGACTCATGGATATCCACACCTTCCCAAGTTGATCTATTGCAAAGGGAACGTTTTCAGTAGTTGCAGGTCAGTAATTCATAGTAGGAATTGCTTAAGGAATATCAGAAGTCTGAATGGAGAAAGGGGAAGTCTACATGGAGAGAGGGCTCTGGGCTATAGGGGAGAAGGAGCTAAACTTGACTGCCATAGGAAGACATGGAAAAAAAGTAGTTGAAACAAACTTATTAGGCAAGAACACAAGAGGTATAGAAGTAAATGTCTGCATGTTCTAAAACCATGGCCTTGCAGGAGGAAAAGTAGACACGGGCCCTGACCCAGGAAATAATACTTACCTGAGAACCTTCCATTTCTGTCCTTTCCTCTTCCTTTGCTGTGTTTCTTTCTTCGGTGAGGTTATGTAGAGAAATTACATCGCATCTTGAGAATATTCCTTTAAAGGCTTCGGCACAGACCCTTCACTTGCTACCACCACAGCCAGACAGAAGGGCCTTGAAATACAAGAAAGACCCCTTTTGAGTCCTTTCTCTCAGGAGAGCTTCAGAAGTAATAAGTTCCTACATGGAGTCTCTTCTTGCCTGTCTTCAGGGAACTTCCCTTCCTACAGATGCCCCAAAATTCTCCTACAGCATGGATAATACAGGCTACACTGACCTGCCCCCACCAAATCCAGGTAGAATAGACCCTATTACCTCCCCTTGAACCAAAGGCTGAACTCAACTCTCAGAAATATACTCAGCGGCCCTCATACTTAACCCTGGCTTCACCTTAGGATCACCTGGAAAACTTAATTACAACATTGATGCTCCCACCCAGAATAGACAGACTGTGAGAAAGGGCACAAGTGATGACAATTCCTAAAACTCCACCTGTGATCCTAATTGGAAACACAGGCTGAGAGCCACTTACCCAAGCCTTGCTTCTCAAGCTTTAATGTGCATAAAAATCACTTGAGTAGATGTTAACCAGACTTACTGTGTGATATAAATATATACGTATATACATAATATATATAATATGTATGTATATATAATATATATAAATACATGTGTATATATTTATACTTGTTATACATATATCAAACCATTATGTTGTATGCCTGAAACTAATATAATGTTATATGTTAATTATATCTCAGTTTTTAAAAATCACTAGGAAATTTAAAACATGTTTTCATAAAAATACAAAGAGGTGAATCAGTCAGGATCGAGTCCTCCCTGGAGCCCTAAACCCTAGCTCAGAGTGTGTCCTGATTATTTGAAAAATATGACTCTTCTAGGAAGGAAAAGAACAATGAAAATAACACTTAGAAGAAATTCTAGGTCATAAATGTCTTTTGTTGCTCAAGGTCTAGGTTACATTTGAAGGAGAGGAGCTTATTTTTTATTATGATAGTCTGCTGGTTCTTCTGAATGTCAACAGCAACACCTAGTATACCACTCTACCTTCTAATTAAGGGTTTGGTGTCTTACACGATACCAGAGCTAGATAACGGCTTTCCTCTTTAGCGTTTGAAATTCATTTAGTAGTTTAAGAAGTTAATATAACCTAACATTGCCTCAATACCATAGATTCTCAATCTTGATAGTCTAATAGAAAAATAAAAAGTCATAGAGTATTTATGAATAAAAATATATAACAACAAAAATACTATGGTCTTCAGAATTTTCTTTTCCAGCTTTATTGAGATATAGTTGATACAGAACATTGTGTAGCTGAAGGTGTACAATGAATTAATTTGATACACCATATTGAGTTGAAATGATTACCACCATAACATATATTATTTCAGACATTTCATTGTTACTGTATAGAAACACAACTGCTTAATGTATGTTGATTTTCTATCTTGCAAATTTCCAGAACTCGATTAGTTCTAGTAATTTTTTTTGGAATCTATAGGATTTTCTATATCACATCATCTGCAAATAATGACAGTTTTACCTTTTCCTTTCCAATCTGGATGCCTTTTATTTCTTTCTCTTGCCCAATTGCTGTAGCTATAACTACTAGTACTATGTTGAATAAGAGTGGAGACAGTGGGCATCCTTGCCTCATTCCTGACCTTATAGGAAAAGCTTTTAACCTTTCGCCATTAGATATGATGTTGGCTATGATTTGTCATATATAGTTTTACTATGTTGAGGTATGTTTCTTCTAGAATCTATGTGTTGAATGTTTTTACGTCATGAAAGATGTTGTACTATATTCTATCAAATTATTTTTCCTCATCTATTGAGATTATCATGATTTTTATTTTTCTTCTGTTAGTGCATTTATCACATTTATTGATTTGTGTATATTAAACCATCTTAGCATCCCAAGAATAATTTTCATTTGGTCATGGTGTATGATCTTCTCAATGTGTTGTTAAATTCAGTATTTTGTTGAGGATATTTGCACCTATATTCATCAGGGATGTTAGTCTGTAGTTTTCTTTTCTTGTAGTGTCCTTACCTGGCTTTAGTGTCAAAGTAATGTTGGCTTCATAAAATGAGTTTGGAAGTATTCCCTCTTCTTCAATTTTTAAATAGTTTGAGCCCTCTCTCTTTCTCTCTCTTCTCATTGTGCCCTCCTAGTTTATGGAATGCAGAGGTACAAAAGGACCTGAGAAAAGCTGAAAGAAAACATTTAATTTATACTGTATTTGATGTATTAAAATACAGTCCAGTTTAACACTCAACTCAGCTTTACTTTTCTATAGTTTTAAGTTTGATTTCTTTCTTCTATTTACTTAATTTGCAGTGCTTACAAGTCATGTTTCATTTTACTTTCTCTTTTATTCATTTTAACTTTCTAGGTGCTTCACAAATGATAAAACCTAGGCCTCTGCTGATTTTCCTAAATTGTGATATGTGAAGAGCACAAAAACTAAGATAATTACCTATGCCTTAATATCATTTCTCATAGTAACATATTTATCTTCAGAGGATCCAAACTTGAAAGCTGGCACATTAAAATTTTACATTAAAAATTCTGAATAAATCTTTGGGTAAAGTTATAGAGCTAGATTATGTTAATAAACATTGCTCTGTCAAAGTTATTTTAACAATCACTAGGAATCAAAACTATTTAAATGTTGAGTTACCTGCAATTTAATCAGAATATTATATTTCACATGATTCTCTTAAGAATGAAAAGTAGTTACACAATGTGTAACTTTTCTTTTCTCTCCTTTCCAGCAAAGACACCTTTCTACTATCATATCAGCTTTAAAGTCAATAATATTGACTATGACAGCAAGTTTGAAAAACCATATTCACAAGAATATATGGACCTAAATAAAAAGATAGTATCTTTGGTAAGTTGAAATTTTTTTCTGTGCATTGCCCTTTTAAATGTTATGTTCCTAGAAGTGCCAGAATCCTAATAATAACCTGCCAACTTGGAAATGATTGATAATTTCATACTATTTCTTACTACTATCTTAGTTCTAGATTAATATAGTCCTTTCAGAAAGTCAGTCAGAAAACATGTACAGGAAAAAAAAAATATAAGAGGGACATATTTAGAGAACACTAAGAAATGCCTGACACATGAGAGACAGTCAATGAGTATTTCTAATGTATTAAAAAATGAATAAAATATATCCTACCTCCAAGATACCTGAACAAATACATGTTGTTTCTGATCCTTAACTAAGAAGTGCTTCAAGGAAGAATGGCCAGTGTAGAAGAGAACATATAGCCCAAAATAAAGATCATCTTGTATCTCCTCAATGTGGTAAAAAATTTTAAATGTCTACTTAAGAGTGTGCTTTAAGTTAACCTTTAGCTGACTAAAAACCTAATGAAAGGTCTTGACTACTCCTTGGACATAGATACACTCTCATTAGCTCAAGTAATTCTATCAAACAAACCAAATCCTGCCAAAAGCAGTGGTGGCATCATTCGCCTCCCATTTCTTTGAGTGCATTCTTGACAGGACATCTTCGATCTGACTGAAGCTTGCATTCTTTCCGTAACATCCCACTACCTCCAAGTTTCTAATAAATTCAGTCTTTAAAAGTCTTTGTATGCCTTTACCATTATACTAAGAGTTAGTATATAAAAAATGGAGAAAGAAAATTCCCACTTTTCCTGTAGCTTTATGATAAAAAGGAAATAACAAAGGGGCAATATAATACAATGGTTAATAGGCGTTGGACGCAGAGTCCTTGTTCAATTCTAAGTTTAGCCATTTACCAGCTACATAAACTTAAACAAATCACTTAATCTCTTCACATCTCAGTTTCTTCAAGTAAAAATGATGTGACAAATACCTACATCATAGGATTGTTGTAGGCGTCATATAAGATGAAATACATCATCATCTTAGCAAAAGTCCTATTATTCTGTAAGCCCTTAAAAAAAGATAACCTAGGGGCGCCTGGGTGGCGCAGTCGGTTAAGCGTCCAACTTCAGCCAATCACGATCTCGCGGTCCGTGAGTTCGAGCCCTGCGTCAGGCTCTGGGCTGACGGCTCAGAGCCTGGAGCCTGTTTCCGATTCTGTGTCTCCCTCTCTCTCTGCCCCTCCCCCGTTCATGCTCTGTCTCTCTCTGTCCCAAAAATAAATTAAAAACGTTGAAAAAAAAAAAAAGATAACCTAAAAACATACCTAAAGCAGAGCATCATTAATATTCTTAATAAATTATAAACATAACAAAGTTAATATATAACTTCAAAATAATTCAAAATATACCCAAACTAATAAAATCACCTTTTCTTCTGTAAATTTAGATCAAATCATTCAAATCAATTAACCTATGTTTATCTCAAAATGAATATTCTAAAATTATTAGTTTTTATCAATTATCATATCATGTTGGTCAATCAACCACCAGTCCTGACACCTTGCTTCAGACTCCTTTAGCAATCCTCATTCTCGGTTTTTAACTCATTTGTATTTTTTTTAATGTTTATTTATTTTTGAGAGAGATAGAAAGACAGAGTGTGAGTGGGGGAGGGGCAGAGAGAGAGGGAGACACAGAATCTGAAGCAGGCCCAGGCTCCAAGCTGTCAGCACACAGCCTGACATGGGTCTTGAACCCAGGAACCATGAGATCATGACCTGAGCTGAAGTCAGACTCTTAACCAACTGAGCCACCCAGGAACCCCACCCAACTCACCTGTATCAAAACAGTCACCAGGGGCTCCTGGGTGGCTCAGTCAGTTGAGCTTCTGACTCATGGTTTCTGCTCAGGTCATGACCTCACAGTTAATGAAATCAAGCCCGCATCCAGCTCTGTGCTGACAGAGCAGAGCCTGCTTGGAATTCTCTCTCTCTCCCTCTGTTTTTGCCCTTCCCTCTTTCTCCGCTCACTCTTCTTCTCTCAAAATAAATAAATAAACGTTATTTAAAAAATAAGTAAATAAATAAATAAAACAATCACTAGATAGTTCTCATACTTTTTCCTCTACATGTGTTAAAGTGCCTGCTTTTACTTACACGCCTTTCTGTTTTTGCTTAATACAATGATGCTCTGTGTATTATAATTATTACTGTACACAGCATTCATAAACACAATACTGGTGATAAGAGCACAAAATAGAGCTGTGTATCATTCATCAAACTCACCTATTAGTCATTATTATAATACCTATCACCTGTTCTTCTTGTGATTTTCATTCAATAATTCTTGTGATGATAGACTCTAAAAAGAAAAAGAAATTGGATAAAGAGATGCAGCTTTACTATGAATGGTAGTAAAGCATTACCTACAGAGACTAGGCCTCCATAGGGAATATTTTCATGTTTAGATATGTGGTTTTCTAGTGGACAACTCAAGAAAAAATCTCTATGTCATTTCCTATTTTTTGTAGGAGAAAACCAGTGGACAACTCAAGATGAAATCTCTGTCATTTCCTATTTTTTGTGGGCAGCAGATATGATACCCAATTATAGTGAATAGAAATTCTAAAAATTAGAGTGAGGCAGTACCTTAATAATAGTAATTAGCCTTATTAACCATCAGTACTGGCCTAAGGACTTTACTCCTTAATTAATTAATTTCATTTCTTTACTCCTCACAATGTTCTCATTTTCTATATGAGGAAACTGAGGCACTAAAACGTTGACTTACTCAGGGTCCCACTAAAAGTATGTTTCCCGCCTTCTTTATGATTTTTCTGTTCTATAATTGAAAAGCATGCAGATATAGAATCTTGAGCAAATTTCAGATTATATCAATTTCATATGGCCAATCAAATGTTCAAAAATGTTTAAACAAACTCTATGTGTTTTTCATATATAATGCATCAGATTATAGACAACCAAAATGATATCTGATATGTGTGAGGTATCAAAATTATCCATACGAAACAGGGCAGTCACGCTCATACATCAAACCACTTGCCCAAGAGCAGGGGAGCATCTTTGGTCACTACAAACATGGTCCAATGTCAGCTTTATACCTGGTTATCCACAAACTTTTGTTGACCAAGCTCTTCTCAGGGCCTCTTGCAATTCTATTCTTACACAGGGCTCTCAGACTATTTTCTAGGTTCTTCCTTGACCCCTGGAAGAGAAAGTTCCTCATCACTGCCCTGCTTCCAGGACCCCATAAAACCCCACCCCACTTGGTCCCAGGAGAGACAGATGTGTTGGAATTAAGAATAGAAGAGAAATGCTGTATTATTTATTTACCATCTTGCCGGGATTCCTTCATTGATTATATTTAGAAATAACATCTAAACTCCTTACCATGGCCAACAAGGCTGACTGTAATCTTGCCCCACCTACCTGGACAACCTCAACTTATACCCTCTCCCTTGCTCATTTTACTTAAGTCACAACAATTTTTTCTACCCCTCGAACTTAACAATCTCATTCTTACCTAGGACCATAGACCTGGTTTTCTCTCTGTCTAAAATAATCGTCTCCCCTTGATTCTCAACTTTTCATCTTTCAGGTCCCACCCAAATGTCACCTGTTCTAAAAGGACTTATTGGATCATTCAAATATTGTCCCCTGAATCACTCTGTAGCATTATTTTATTTTATATTCTTTTTATCACCTAACACTATCTCAAATTATCATATTTATATATTTATTTCTTGGTCTACTTATTATCTGTTTCCTCCACTAAATTTCCAAATATAAATCTAATCTGTTTATAGTTTTATTTCAATAGGTATCTATTGAATAGATGAACATATTCCAATTGCTTTGTAACAAAAGGAAAGTGTAAACTACATATTTGCGATACCGATATTGAGTCAGTGATATTGAAGGCCTGTCTTTGCCAAAGTTAAAGCCATAGACAGTGAAATTTGTTGTTGGGTGCCCTGTGAAGGTCCTGCTGTGGGAAATCACTCATTAGGTTAAAATCAGGAACAGTTGAGAAAATGATTCTTATATAAAATTTCTGAGAGATTTTTACATATCCTGCTTCAAACCCATCAGTAGCATATACCTGAGAGAGCAGGGAAAATGGTGTGTAGTACAGCCATGAAGGGGGGCCCATAGTTAAAAAGAAAGAAAGAAAAGAAAGAAATATCTCACCTTCGGGGACATTTCTGTTAAGTTTTATGACACTGATATTCAATAGAAAGCTGAACACGGAAGGCAATCTCTATCAGTTGGTCCTTTGAATTCACCTCTTCAAAATAAGTACTGTATTCTTCCCTATCATGCTATTGTTAGGAAACAAATATTCTTGCCTTACCTTACCACATAATTTATTGATTTGAAGACATTTGTGAATAAACCTAGCTAATATAAAGATAATTTTCAAAAAGACATGTTTAGTATACATTTCATCTTTTTCTTTTTCTTTTTTTAAAATATAATTTATTGTCAAATTGGTTTCCATACAACAGCCACCTATTATCCCAACAAGTGCCCTCCTCAGTGCCCATCACCACTTTCCTCTCTCTCCCACCCCCCCCATCAACCCTCAGTTTGTTCTCAGTATTTAAGAGTCTCTTATGGTTTGCCTCCCTCCCTCTAACTTTTTTTCTTCCCCCTCTCCTTCCCCCATGGTCTTCTGTTAAGAAGAAGGTGAGAAAGAATGCATCTTTTTCTTAAATGGGTCACAATCTAGGAAAATTTTAATATTATGTATTCAATGATATTAAGGATTTATTAACTATTGGCATGCAGGTAGTAATAAAACAATTTAGCCATTTAATGCTAGCTGGTAAAGTTGAATGATGTGTATATGGGGTTCATTACATTCTTTTATTTGCTATTGTGTATGTTTGGAGTTCTCCACAATAAAAAATTTTAAAAAAAATTTTAAAGAAAACATTAGTCTTTATTCATTTTATTTTTTAACAGATAAATGAAACATTTCATGGATCTAAACTGAGAAGACAGTATGTCAAATCTCACGTTGTCAAAGTAAGGTATGTAAAATAGCCCAAGAGGCACAGAGCAGAAAATTCTGTCCTTTACCTTCATGCCTCATACTTAACTGAATATATTTGTTTGGTATAAATTGAAAGGTTGAAATAAATTTTAGTTTGAGGCTTCAAAACTACTAGCATTTTCAAATGTGAAAAAAGGTATTCAAGATCTTTTGGAAAATTATCCAACCAGAACCAAGAATTCCAACTGATTATGAGTCTCAGGCAAAGGCTCAATGTATTTGTATTTTATTTGAAGGCACAAGGTCAAAAAGCAAATCTAAAATCAGGAGATGATTTCAACAGAAGAAAAGAATGGGTAAGATAAGAGAGCCACATATAGAATATCTGACCTAGGAGGTACAAACTAGTAGATATAAGCCAAATCTAGTGTAGAGTTATGGATTAAATATAAAAGTTGATAACATCCATGAATATGAAATTAAAAGGAGCATAAGTGAAAAACAGGCAGAATTAAAACATAATATATTAGAAATTCTAAAAAATAAAAAAATAAGTAAAAGTTGAGAAATATCATATAAAAGACATAATTTTCAGAATGTGTTGAAAAATAAAAAGAGATCTGACATTACAGGGCCTACATCCCCACATGGTAATAATGCACTAAAACTGAGGCCACACACTGGCAATTCCCAACGCTCCCATGATGTGTGCATATGTACTTGCACCCTATCAGCTTCACTCCTCTCCTTTACTGGCCCCTCTAGAAATCCAATTCTACAGCTATTGTCTACCAGCGATGTTTATCCGAACACTGGTGAGGCACAGATAACCTAGGAACAGATAACCTGCAATAGATATGAAAAAATAGTAATTACGAGCACAAATTAAAGAAAGTTAATATGTTTTAGAATCTCCCCTCCCTAAAACTAGAACTTTTTCTGTTTAATTTTCCCAGTTTATTTTTAAATAATCCAGGCTCTTAACCAGTAGCCCCCCAAGACTTTATTGATATTAAATCATTTAACCTGATAACAACCCTGTATGATATGTACAGATCAGTTTCTTATTTTACAAATAAGAATACTGAAGCAAAGGTAGTTTAAGTGACTTGCCGAGGTCACACATTTAATAAATAATAAAGCTGTAGTTTGAACCAAAGTAGTCATATCTAGATGACCGCATCAACTTTAGCTTTCACTCCTGTTCCATGACAATCCATTCTCCACACAGCAAAGTGAATTTGAAGAGCACAATATCATCCTACTTAATATCCTCTAACAGTCTCTCATAAATTCCAAATTCCTTATACAGTCCACATGATCCTCCCTGATCTGGCCTTGCCTCTCTCTGACCTCACTTCAAAACTCGCATGAAACAAAGGACCATAATGTTTTTAAAGGCTGGGGTGATGGGGTATCTTAGGTCATCTGTGTTTGCTAACTGGTTTTGCCCAAGGAAAAGTAAAGTTCTCGTATTGTCATGACAGGAGGTAGTTTTACCATTTGGAGTAAGTAAAGTGCCTACCAAAGTTAGGCCCCCACCTGTCTCACAGAAACTGAGAGATAGAGTCTCTATCTCTTTTGATGGTTACATTTCAGAGATGGCTTTTGTGTCCTTGAGAAAGACATTTCTGGGGCTGTCAAACTGCAAGAGGCTTTTAAAAGGTTTGCCTATAGTTCAAAGAGGCAGAGAAAGAATTTATAACTTTTCTAAAGTAAATGCTCTATAAGGAAAGGGATATTGAGGTCTAGAGTCAGAAAGAAGACTTTAATAAAACTGAGGGAAGTATTAAGTCTCTCTTGCTCAGGGCCTTTGTACTTGATGTTCCTTCTTTCTGGGACATTGCTCCCCCATTTCTTCTCATGACTCACTCCTTCTTGTCATTAGGATCTCACCTCAAAGAGGCCTTTCCTGAAGCTGTCTAAAATGTTCTCACCTCTAATCTTCAAGTCATTGCTGTCTCCTTCATAGAACTCATTTTGAAGATTCTTTTATTTCTTCATTTTCCTGTTTGTCTGTGTCTCTTAGTAGCATGAGAGAAGGCACCTGTGATCTTATATGTTCATAGCTGATGTAGCTCTGGTCCCTAGAACTCTGCCTGATATATTGCTTGGACAATATACATTCATTGAATGAATGAATGAATGAATGAATGAATGAACTGAAACTTCAGGAATGGAAAGGAAAATACTGTAGCAAAGAATTAAAAGCATTTGTCATATAAAACTAAAGATTATTTTATGGGTCAAGCGAAGGTAACATCAAAATAACTTTTAGTTCATGTTTTTGGTAGAAAAGAGGATCATATGACTCTTGATGATGTCAGATTAAGAATACATATGTCTATATTTAGTTTAGTTTTAGATTGTTATTTGACCCAGGAGAAAAGTTCAGAGTGACATCCATGGTTGGACAAAATCTTTAAAATAAACAAAGCAATATAATATGTCCTTGTCTATTCCATGAGAAATAAAGGGTTCATCTCTACAAATCACAGAAGAAATATTAGCACTGCACAGGCATAATAGCAAAAGAACTGAGAATACTTAATAAATTAACATTCAACTACTAAATGCTTAATACTGTACAAAAGGAAATGGAAAGAATACATGTATAGTGCTCAAAGGAAGAGTGTCTGGTAAAACATAAAGTAGAAAGGGGTGTTATAGAAGTTAGCAAATCTATTATTTAGAATTATCCTGCAAAAATACTATTGAAATAATAAAGCTTTATTATTACTCAGAAAACCTTGGATCTTAGCCATGGTTTCTGTTTTGTTCATGGATATTATGACGGTTTGCAAGTGGATGTTTTCAAGATTTCTCTTGAGTCACATACTTTGAGGTTGTTGTGGATTTTCAAATATACAAATGTAGACAAATGCCTGGGAAGAGGGGAGGAGGTAGACAAACAGAGAATAGAGCAGAATAGACATCCCATCAAGTCAGTAGTAACACCCCCCTTTTAAAAC
This sequence comes from Acinonyx jubatus, assembly GCF_027475565.1. NCBI lineage: Eukaryota > Metazoa > Chordata > Mammalia > Carnivora > Felidae > Acinonyx > Acinonyx jubatus. The sequence continues at coordinate 146,939,996 of NC_069382.1, forward strand.
TTCTGATTTATACATTTACATCTTCAAGTCAGAATTACAAATAAAACAAATCCAGTCTAATGTGTTTGCTCAGTCACAATTTCCAACAGACGACAAGAACAGGCCCACCCTTGCAAGTTGTGCCTCCACCAAAAACCAAATAAACAAACAAAAAGCACTCAAGATAATAAACGATTCCCTCATCTCACCTGTTATGTTTCATTTTGTTATTTGCTATCAGCCCGACATAGCACGTCCATGGTGGATTTTTGATACAAAGACATATTTATATTAATACGTATATTTTGCACAGCACTGAGATTTACAAAATACATTACTTTATATGGTGTGTACAATAGCCCAGGAAATACTATTATCCCCATTACAGAGATGAAGAAATTTGTAAGTACAGAGAATGCGAACAGCTTGCTGTAGTCAGGGAATTGGCAGATGGTGAATCTAGAATACAAACTCAGTTCCCTGACTCTAAATCACACTCTCTTTACTGTTCACCATGTCCACAAAGTGTCATTTCCACTCCCTTGAGAGTGCAATAGCTTCCAGGAGCTCTACTTAACAAAATTATAAAATGACTCCTCTAAGAATGATCGAGGCTCAGTAATAAAAGCATAATTTATTTGTCTCTTTCTGTTCTGCAGCCGAGCCCAAGGGAAAGTGATAATACATGCTGTGCTGAAGTTTAAGTCCTGTTTTAAAAATAATGCAGCAAAATTTTGGGATAGAATTGAAACCATTTTATATCAGAAGCTAAAGGGAAAACCTGGGTCTTTATGTATAGATTCTTCTTCATTTAAATTTTCAGGTAAGCCTTTTTATGTATGGTATAGAATGATTTTCATCTTTTAATTTTAATATGGCATTCTGTTATAAATATGAAAACAACACTTCCCTCCTTAATCGTAATTTCATATGCAATAATTATTGCTTTCAACCACTGTTAAAGTAATCAGGGTCCATGTCAATCAATTTCTTGATATAGTATCATTCTTGTATTCTTGGAATTAAACCTTACTTGATGACAGAGTTTAAAAAAAAAAAGTAGGGCCTCAAATAATATTTCCTTAGAAAACAAGGCAGCCTTAAACTCTTAATACCTTGTTCTGTGGGTCATGATTTTTCCCTCAGTTCCTTTGGATATCTCAAGAATCTAGACTCCTGGGGCGCCTGGGTGGTGTAGTCGGTTGGGCATGACTCCAGCTCAGGTCATGATTTCGCGGTTCGTGAGTTCGAGCCCCGTGTCGGGCTCTGTGCTGACATCTCAGAGCCTGGAGCCTGCTTTGGATTCTGTGTCTCCCTCTCTCTCTGCCCCTCCCCCACTCACACTATGTCTCTCTCTCTCTCTCTCTCTCAAAAATAAAGATTAAAAAAAATTAAGAAAAAAAAGAATCTAGACTCCCACATTACAGAAATGAGTTTGAATCTCTTTAACATCAAACCTACTTCCTGATGGGCCTTTAATGGGCTTTGTCTCTCTCACTCTTAAGTACAATGTATTTTTTTAATTTTTTTTTAATTCCAGTGTAGTTAACATACAGTGTTATACTAGTTTCAGGTGTGCAATTGCATAAACCAGTTCTTATTCTTGGTCATCTAACAGTATTGTGAAAGACAGCTTCTAAAAGGCAGGGACAAGTGTCCCATAATATTCATTCCCAGGATAATGAGTGTCTCTCTGGTCTTCATAAAAGGACAGCCAACGCTCAGCACAGCTAAGCTCAGCTATCAGTTCTCAGCTACAGCAAATTTGACCAAGGGCAGAAAAGTATCCCCGCCCCATAGGAAGGACTAAAAGGATGAAATGTTTGTGAAAAAAATAAATCTAGGCCAAGGGTTCATTTGCATAGAACATCAAAAGGATCCAAAAGCAAAACCTGAACATGTTTCTCCTGGATAAGAAGTCATCGTGTTGTTGAAATGTGACTCTCCTCAGGTTATTAGATGCTTTCTCTTAGAACCTTCCTTCTCACACAGCTTATCCTGTGTGTGGTGACCTTGAAAGAACAGAGAAACAAGCAGATCTGCAAATTAGTGAAAAAACAATCTGGCTTCTTTTTCTAAGTCTAAAGTCAATCATCCCAAATCAAAATCCTTTAAACTCTGCCCTCCATTTTAACATTAACAAAGAAAGCATGTAAGTCCATATCTAACTTAAAAAATCGCTGAGAGAGGTTGAAATCAAATATTATGAAATATTAGTTTTAACAGTTATGAAGTACTGTACAAATACTTTGCTAGGCACTGTGGGGACTTGAAAGAGAAAAAGAGTATTGTTCCTCTCAACAAAAAAGTTTATAAAATAAATAAATACATATACAAGTATACACATTTAACCTCACACTGATTCAGCGTATATGAAAGACATAATTGGTATCATTATTACACAAATACGTTTTAAGTTTATCCAGTAGAAACAGTGTGATGTGGATTGGACCTAATGCTGTCATCAGCTGGTAAAATCAAACAGCAATTGCAAGTTGCTAAATGAGAACAGCTGAAAACTGGTTTTGTCAACAACATGCCCCAAGCCCAGGTTTCTCAGTCAAATGGTGTGTAAACCCTTGTCATCACTTTTGGCCAGCAGTCCCAACAGAGGACAGATTCCTTTAACACTGGTCTCAGAGAAACTGGTTCCTTTCTTTCAGAGCACTTTCCAGGGTTTAATTACGTATTCACTAAAATGATTATTTGATTACTGACCATCTCTTCCATAAGTCATGTTTGCTCACCATTACATCTTCAAGCCTATGCAGGGGCTGGCATATAGCAGCAAGTGATTGTTGGCTGAACTGATGAATTCCACAATATCAAAGCTGCAACTGAAAACCAAAGTAGGAGAGAATATATATAGCCTTTCGCATCTAAGGTTCAACAAAGAATTAAGCCCTAACAAAAATGATGTGAGTGCCTGTTGTCAGTTCTCTTAAGGATGATACATAGGATGATTCCAGATTCATAAAAGAGAACTTCAGATAGATAAAAGAGGATTAAGAGTACACTTATCTTGATGGACACAGAGTAATGTATAGAATTATTGAGTCATTATACTGTACACCTGAATCTAATATAACAATGCATGTTAATTATATTTCAGTAATAGAAGGGGGGAGTTCATTCATTTCATAAAAATGAAAGCTCCCCATGGCGTTAGAGCTTAATTCTCTTCCAGAATCCCAATTAAGGAGGGCTGATTGCAAGTCTGGCACATGTAGGCAGACACTGCCACTCCCAGATTTAGGATGGAAGGAATGCTTCAATTATTGAGAAACATGAACACAATGTTTACTTTAATTTTCCAGTCATTCTTGAATTCCAGGAAAAATGACATTCTACTACCTTCCAAGGTACTAACAATCAGTATTTATGGGATTGTATCCTTCAGTGAGAGACAATGTTTTCTCTATCAATTCTAAACTCAATAGATCAAAGATTTTCAAGTTGATTGGTTAATATAAAACCTAGAAAAACCATTGATGGCATAGTTTTCCCTGCCCATGAAAGAATAGTTTCCTAAAAAAATCTCTTATAAGGCAAATTCCTTAACCTAATACCATTGACTTCAATGGGAAAAATTTTTATGCATTCCAAAACACCTGAATTTATATTCACTTATGCTTAAACACTATCACATTCCTTTAAAATAGAGATGATAACTTCAATAGGTAAAATTGGTTAACATAGCCAATTTTCCTTTATTATTTTATAATATGACTACTTCTATGATCTTGTTATTTTATAGTATGATAACCAAAACAAAACATATATATGATACTTAATGTTTATGTAATTTAAATTTTAATGCACAAAAAAGGGGAGAAAAAAGAACAAGTAAAACAATGCAAATGATATCTCACTATGATGTACTTCACTATCACTGCCATAAACTATTACACCAAGAGCTAAGGAAAAAATGTAATGCTAGACTAGATGTACCAACTACACAACTGCAAGAATGACCACATGGTGGCCCTCTCCTGAAAGCCCTGGAAGGAAAAATTCAAGTCACTCCTTGTAAATGTGAAGAAATGCCTCATAAACATTTTAAACGAAATACCTTATAAAGTTAAATGCTCATAATTTTAATAAACATATTTTAAAATAATAATCATTTCGACAAAAAATACCTTGTACGTACTGGTATACTTAATTATCTATCGAATAGGTATGAGAAATATTTTAAATATTTATACTAAATCATAATTGGTTAAAGTAAAAACTCAAATATGTGGAAGTAATAGAAAGAATAATAACAGAACTTTATATACAAGGATGACAGTCCTGACTCACTGTTAAGAGTTTTATGAGAAGAAGAGTGAAACTCTGGCCTACCACTCATTTGTGAGCAGCTGGCCAACACTGAGATATGGATGATGATTTAGTAAAACACACTTCTTTCATGTGGCTTGATCCTGAGACAATGCATGGCTTCATTCATACCATGCTTTAAGGAACTGAACTAACTAATCATTCTTTGATAAATCCTAGAGGACATTTTTAAAAGCATACTATTGCCCAGAGGGTCCTTTCTTAACCGAGAGCCAATCTTAAGCTCTATAAACCTATTTTATCAGCAAAAGTTTTCTTAAAGTATTCTAACTAGTGTAAGATCTTGGCCATTCAAAATTCCTTGGAAATAAATCTTCTAAAAAAGCAAACTTTCCAAAGAGTTCATATTTTATTTTTTAATAAAACACAAAAAGTCTCTTTAAAATTATTTTTTTCAAAAATCTTTCTCAAAATTTCCACCTACTTTTCTGACATCGCTGTGGAATTCATTAATATATAGTGGATATTGGGGCGCCTGGGTGGCTCAGTCAGTTAAGCATCTGACTTTGGCTCAGTTCATGATTTTGCGGTTCATGGGTTGGAGCCCCACATTGGACTCTGTGCTGACGGCTCAGAGCCTGGAACCTGCTTGGGATTCTGTGTCTCCCCCTCTCTCTGCCCCTCCCCTGCTTGTGCTCTCTCTCTCTCTCTCTTTTTCTCTCAAAAATGAACAAACATTAAAAAAAGAAACATTAAAGTATATATATACTATTATATATATATATATATATATATATATATATATATATATATATATATATAGTGGATATTGTAGTGCCCTAAGGGCATTTAGGGAAGTAAGGTTATTGATGCCTTCAATAAATGATCCCAAGTTTTCAGCTCTTATATTTGTTCTTTATATTTTATTTCTTTCTCATACTTCAATGTCAAGCAGAGTTCTTGATGTCACTTGTTTACTCTATGTTCTTTCTTCTAACTCCTCCAAATCTATTTACATATTTCACAGTAACTTATACATAAAAATTAGAAAAGCAAATAGCCTTTGTTTGTTTGTTTGTTTGTTTGTTTTGAGAGAGAGAGAGCAGGGGAGGGGCAGAGAGGGAGGGAGAGAGAGAATCCCAAGCAGTCTCTACACTGTAGGCATGGCAACTGACACAGGTCTCCATCTCATGTACTGTCAGATTATGACCTGAGAAAAGCAAATAGCCTTTGAATGAGGGTATTTTATTAATTAATTATAATTTATTATATGTATAATTAATTATTAATTTATAACATAAATTATATTAATTAAATTATAATATAAATATATTATATTATATCCTTAATTATATAAGTTCTAGTGAGTTATTTTTTTAATGTAACTTTTGGCTCCTCAGACACCATCATTTCCTGATTCTTGACTTTATTCCAGAGAAAATGTTGCTAAGTCTCCTGAGAAATGTGGAGCATTATTTCTGATGGTATTTCAAAAGGTCTTCCAATAACCCTAGATATTTAATTAAAATAATATTTCTTTAGGTAATTTTAAAATTCAACTTTGAGCTTAGAGTTTGCAATATACAATATTGAATAACACAACTATTAGACACACCTGGAACACAGACATGTCCTAACTGATATCCAGCATCATCCATCTGAGGTTGGGATAGATCTGTATGATGATTAATTTTATGTGGCAACATTGCTGAACCAGAGGATGCCTAGATATCTGGTTAAACATTATTTCTAGGTATACCTGTGAGGATGTTTCCAGAAAATATTAACATTTGAATTGGTGGACTGAGTAAATCTGATTGCCTTTCCCAATGTGGATGAGCATAATCCAACCTATTAAAGGTCTGAATAGGATAAAAAGATAAAGGGTAAATTCTCTCTCCCTCTGCCTGACTTTGAGCTAGAATATTGGTTTTCTCCTGCCCTTGTTCTGGGATTTACACCATTGGAAGTCTATTTCCCAGGCCTTTGGATTTGAACTGGAATTACATCACTGCTTTTGTGGGTGTCCAGCTTGCAGATGGCAGGTCACAGGACTTCTCAGCCTCCATAATTGCCTGTGAGCCAATTCCTCCTAATGCATGGATGAATGAATGAATGAATGAATGAATACTTCTATTTCTCTAGAGAACTCTAATATAACTTCCCAAAGTGCACTGCCAATCACCATCAAGCCCAAATAATCTTAAGTTTGAAACGGGTTTTCAGACAGCCTACTTGCCTCACATAATCCTAAAAGGCCAATTGTACATATAGCTAGACTAATGCTCTTGTCTCTCTTCAAATTTGTCCTAGCTTGTTTGCTTTCATTTCCCAAGAACCTAAGCCTTTTTAGCCACTGCACTCATGTCCAGCTTGAGTGAGTTATAACATAATCAAAATTAAGAGTGATGAGTTTTAGGTTAAAGAACTCCATTTTGGAAAAAAAAAAAAAAAGGAGAGAGAGTTCCACTTTGGGGGTACCTGGGTGGCTTAATTGGTTAAGCGTCTGACTCTTGATCTCAGCTCATGTCTTAATCTCAAGGTTGTGAGTTTAAGCCCCACATTGGGCTCTACACTGTGCATGAAGCCCACTTAAAAAAGAAAAAAAAAAAAAACGGCACTTTGGTAGGGTACATTAAGATTCATTCATTTTTGAAAAACACAAGGTCAAAGCTTTGGTTTCTAAAATTTCATTTTATAATATTGTGTAACATGAGCTACAGGGGAGAGTCTTTAAGCAGATAGATTGGTTAGAAAATAATTAAAATGGTATAAGTGTGAAGAACTGAAAACCTGAACTGTCATAGTGAAAACAGTATTAGAATGGAATTGACATACCTGATATGAGGCAAAACAGTGAGAGAAATTGAATACAGCATCCAACGTTTAAGTCTGAGTAATTAGTGGAATGATAACTTCATATAGAAATAGCATACAATAGAGAAGTAGAATATAGGTGATTAGCTTACATTTTGAGTATTAGATAGAATATACCTCACCAGATAAAGTTATTTATCAAGCATTTGGAAATAAAATATTGGTCCTCTGAAGGAAGTTTGGGTCTAAAACCATAAATATGATGGTCATTCCCATAATATAATAATGAAATACTAAAAAAGAATAAGATTGCAAAGAATATAAGAAGATGAAAAGAGGAAGAGTCAAAGATAGAGTTTTGGGGAATATTTTCACTTATTAAGAAGAAAAAAAGAGGAGTCAGAATTTGAGATTATAAAAAAAATAGATGAAAGGGTATGAGAAAAAGTTTTATAAATATGCCATATGGAATACATGAATTTACCATCTAGGAAGATGGAATAGATGTACTTTTCCCTATTCCCCCCACTAAATACACCTAAAATCCCTAGATATTATATATAAAACAAACTTAAGAAGATCCCAGACTGAGAGGTGACCTCAGGGCCCAACAACATGGTAACAAGTCCCATCAGTTTGCTTCATACATTCTAAAGTGGGAGCTGAAGAAGCCAGTGATCCAAAAACTCCCAAGAATGCAGGGGGTTGGGGGGTGGGGAAGGCTTGCTTTTGTTAATCAAAAGACCAGAAAAGCATCAATATAGCAAGATAGAATGCTTTTAAACAATAACTGCTCTGCTGCAGCCAAAACACCATAGGAAAAAAACTATGGCTTTACCCCAACCCATGGTAGCAAAAGCTAAGTGGGGATCCTCTATTTCCACCCTTCCTGGGCTCTAATTAAATATATACAGGATTTATATACTGAAAACTACACAGCACTGATGAAAGAAATCAAAGAAGATGTAAATAAATGAAGAGAAAAATCATCTTCATGGATTGAAAGACTCAACATAGTAAAGATGTCAATTGTCCCCAAATTGATATACAGGATTATCTTTTTTAGAAAAAAAAATGTAGGAGAAATCTTTTGTATCTAGGGCTAGGTAGAGTTCTTTGACTTGACACCAAAAGCATGTTTCAAAAACAGGAAAATTGATAAACTTCATCAAAATTAAAATTTTTGTTCTGCAAAAGTCTATTAAGGATGAAAAACAAGCTACAGACAGAAAAAAAAATATTTTCATACCACTTATCAAAGGACTAGTATCTAGAATATATAAAGAACTCTCAAAACTCAGTGAAAAAACAATCCATTTAGAAACTAGCAAAAGACACAGAGACATTTAACCAAAAAGAATATACACATGGGAAATAAGCACATGAATATGTGTTCGATATTATTAGCAATTAGAGAAATATAACTTCAAACTACAATGAGGGGTGCCTGGGTGACTCAGTCAGTTAAACATCTGACTCTTGATTTTGGCTCAGGTCATGATATTACAGTTTGTGGGTTCAAGGCCAGCATTGAGCTCTGACAATACAGAGCCTGCTTGGGATTCTCTCCCTCTCTTTCTCCCTCTCACCTGCTCATGTGTGCTCTCTCTCTCTCTTTCTCTCTTCCTCTCTTTCTCTCTCAAAATAAATAAATTTTTAAAAACCAAACAAAAAAACTATAGTGAGATATTGCTACATCTTTATGAAAATGGCTAATTTTTTTTAAATGATGACAAAACCAAATGCTGGCAAAGATGTGGAGAAAATGAATCATTCATATAGCACTCATGAGAATGTAAAGTGTAAATCCATTCTGGAAAATAATCTGGTTCAAAAAAAAATTAAACATACAACAGCCATACAACCCATTAATTGCACTCCTAGGCATTATCCCAGACAGATGATTGTGTTTCCATAAAAACTTACACATGGTGTTGATAGCAGCTTTATACCTAAATGCCAAAAACTTAAAACAATCCAGATATTCTTCAAGAAGTTAAGGGTTAAACAAACTTGGGTACATCATACCATGTAATACTACTTAGCAATAAGAAGAACTTGGATGAATCTCTAGAGAGTTACATTGAGTAAAAGAAGTCAATCCAGAAAAGGTACATACTGTATGAATCTATTTACATGAATATATGGAACATTCTTGAAATGATAAAATTATAGAAGAGGAGAACAGATTAGTGGTTACCAGGGATTAAGGAAGGAGTAGGATGGAAATAAGTAGATATGACTATAAAAGGGCAACATGACAAATTCTTGTGATGATCAAAATGTGCTGTACTTCGACAGCATCAATGTCAATATCCTGGATATGATATTGTACTAGAGCTTTGAAGATATTGTCTTTATAACATCTTGTAAGATATTGCCTTTGGGGGAAATTAGGGAAGCGTAAACATTATTTATTACAAATGCATCTAAATCTGCTATTTATCATAATAAAATGTTGGATTTTTTAAAATTACATTTAAAAAACATACACATTTCTTGGAATTAGATCTTAGATGTCCTGATGAATTTGGCTCTTTATCTCTCGTATTCCTAACTCTCTGAGTTACTGTTGTAACAAATATGATTTAAATGAGTCATAGCATGAATTTTTTAAATGTCTTTGAGAAGTCTGGCAATCTTTTAAGACTCTGAAAAACTAGCACTATGGAGTTACTCCCACTAAAACATAATGATAATATTTTATCTTCTATTTCAGCAACCTAAAATCTTTTCTTATTGACATTACATTCATTTCAGGTGTACAACATAATGATTCAAAATTTGTATATATTGCCAAATGAACACCACAATAAATCTAGTTAACATCTGTCACCGTACATATTAAGAGAAAATGTTTTCTTGCGATGAGAAATTTAAGTTCTATTCTCTTAGAAAGTTTAAAATATGCAATATGAACTAAAGTTACCATGGTGTACCTTACATCCCCATGACCTATTTATTTTATAACGGGAAAATAATCCCCTTTTGACTCCCTTCACCCATTTTTCCCACCTCTCCCCACCCCACATTGACTGATTTGCAGATCCTTGCATCCATGGAATGAATTCCACTTGATCTTTTAATGCATTGATGAATTCAGTTTGCTAATATTTTATTGAGGATTTTTGCATATTTATTCATCAGGAATATAATTTTTTTCATATGACATCTTTGATTTTGGTATCAGGTAATACTGGCTTCATAACATGAGTTTGGAAGTGTTCCCTCCTCTTCCATTTTTTGGAAAAGGCTGAAAAGGATTAGTATTAATTTCTCTGTGAATGTTTGATAGAATTCACCAGTGAAACCATCTGATCCTGGACTTTTTAAGGGAGCTTTTTGATTACTGATTCAATCTCCTTATCAGTAATCAGTCTGTTCAGATTTTCTATTTCTTCATGGTTCAGTCTTGGTAGGTTGTACATTTCCAGGAATGTATCTATTCCTTCTAAGTTGTCAAATTTGTTGGCATTATAATTACTCATAGCAGCTTCTTATGATTCTCTATTTCTGTGGTATCAGGTGTAATGTCTCTTTCTACTTCTGATTTTATTTATTTGAATCCTCTCTTTTTTTTTTCCTGGTGAGTTTAATTAAAGGTTTCTCAAATTTGTTTATCTTTTCAAAGAACCAGCTCTTAGTTTCATCAATTTTTTCTATAGTCCTTTTAGTCTCTATTTCACTTATTTCCTCTCTGATATTTGTTATTTCTTTCCTCCTGGTCACTTCATTCTTCTTCTAGTTCCTTGAGATGGAAAACTAGGTTATTTGAGATTTTTTTCTTGGTGTTAAAATCTTTGGGCATTCATTCATATAAAATTGTAAAGATACTAAAACTATGAGCCAAAACCACTTTGATTCTTCTTTTATATTACTGATGAATTAAATACGACTCTTTCCGGCTTCTCTTAATGTAATATACTTTAAATAGCTGAAAGTACCATATACTAGATGCCAGTTTTAATGTTTTTTCTCCTTAAAGTGATCTACTAATAGATAAATGTATCTACTGCTACTGTAAAATTCTTCCTTATACTTTAGAGTCATATAGCTTTTTTATCATTATTATTAAGTTTCAGATCAGGTTTCAGATTAATTATTCAGATAAATTATTAAGTTGTGCTTCCAAGAGCTTTCACTAAAGCTCATAATGTGGAATAATATCAATAAAGGACAAGAAAAGGCATTCAAAATATGAATACCTCTTTTTTTAAAGAGGTCAACTCAGGTCAGGAAGAAATTTAAACTTAAAGATTTCAGAAATATTTTCCTAACCAGTTTTTCCATTCTTGGTACCTTCTACATTCTTGTCTCTTATGTAGAATTTCTGAAGAAAAACATGAGTCCTATATGTTCTGAGTAAGAAGAGAATAGTTGTGGTTTGTGTTTAATGACAGGTTACTTGTGCAACTTCAAAAGCCATGTAATTGTCATAAATTTACTCATCAGTATTGCATAAAATAAATCTATAAATTCTCTTATGGTTATCACTGGGTCAATTAACCAATGCCTCAATATTTTTATTTTTCTTGTTTTTTTTAAAGTATATAGTTCCAGAATAATTTATTTTTCTGTAGAAAAATACGTTTAAAACAAGCAACTTAAGGGACACCGAGTGGCTCAGTTGGTTAAGCGTCCAAATTCAGCCTAGGTCATGTTCTTGTTGTTCCCAAGTTCAAGCCCCACTTCGGGCTCTGTGCTGACAGCTCAGAGCTGGAGACTGTTTCAGATTCTGCGTCTCCGTCTCTTTCTCTGGCCCTCCCCACTCATTCTCTGTCTCTCTCTTTCTCAAAAATAAATAAAACATTTTTAAAAACTTAAAGAAAAAAAGGAATTTAAATAAATTCCAGAGAAAAAAATTTAATTCTTTCAGCATGAAGAAAATATTACAAGGCGATGGTTATTTTGCATCAAAAACTAACATATGCAAATTGGCAAGAGCAAAAGCTAAGAAATCATATGAGAAGAGGGAGTTAATAAGAAAACCTTCTTGGGGCACCTGGATGGCTCATTGGTTAAGTGTCTGACTTTTGATTTCAGCTCAGGTCACGATCTCACATTTTGTGAGATCCTGCCCTGAGTGGAACTCTGTGCTGACAGTGTAGAGCCTGCTTGGGATTCTCGGTCTCCCTGTCTTTCTGCCCCTCCCCCGCTCTCAATCTCCCTCTCCCCCCCCCCATCTCAAAAATAAATAAAGAAAGAAAAAAAAAAAGAAAAACTTCTTGGAGAAGCTACCTTTCAAGACAGGTCTTAAAGAAAGCCACAGACCTGAACTGAAAGAAATCCACGAAGTATTCTCTGCTTGGTGTTGTACCAGAGCCAAGCCATCAAAATGCAGACCTTCACAAAATGTCTAGGTACCAGGGAAAACAAAAGTGAAAGTGCTACCCTAAATATTAACTTTCTCTCCAATGTGTGTCCTCAAAAGGACCCCTTAGAAACACAAGCGTGTCATGTCAAAAGCATAAGGTAGATGTTATCACTTATATTTTCCATTGCTCACTCTACCAGCATAACTGTCTAAATATTCTCCCTAGCACATGTCTTGTCCTCTCTTCATTACCAGTGGTCTTTTGTGCTACTATCAAAGCTTAAAATCAACAATGGCTAAGTATAGAAGAAGCACAAATAAGATCCAAATAAGTTTGGCTTTTTCACATTTCTTGAAATATGCATTAAGATTAGAAAAATGGAGTGAGTTTCTACCTTAAAAACTACTACCTGCATATATAATTGGTTATTAGGTTTAATTAATTTTAAATATTTAATTAATTTTAAAAGGTTTATTAATTTTATTAAAGGATTTTATTAAAAGATGTATTTATTATAATTAACTCTTAAAATATTTTTTAATGTTATCTTCAGAGTCAAAATGGCAGACATATTAAAGATATGTACTGTAAAAAAACTAATCTACATCACTCTGAGGAATGACAAATATATATGAAACCACAGAGATAATTTTCAGTCTAATTAGAAACACAAAGAAAAGCATTTATTGAGGTTAAGTATGCAGCCACGTGACTAATCAAAACCTTCAGTGTGTGAAGAATTCAGCTTTTGTTCAACCACAATCCAAGTCCACAACTCTGTTCCTTTGCCGTTTAATTCAGACCGGTCTTATTCACACTCCTTTTTGGGGGGGAAGTTAAGGGGCAGGAGATGAAATTATTATGAATGAACTTCCAAGGTTGATAATTCCTGTGTGATAAAACAATTCTAGTAGCTACCTTGCTCAGTAAATCCATGCCCATTTATAATTTTAAAGTTTTCACAGACCTAACACATGAAAATTTTTAAACATCCCATAAAATACATTCTGTAACAGAATTCGGTTACTCTCCTCTATATTTTTAATGCTAGAACCCCAGGGAAATTATCTGAAAAGTAGGATTAATCAATTTATTTAGCATTTGGACTCAGGTAAAGTAAATAAATTCACCTGAGTAGAGTTAAAGCTCAGGATCTATGAAAATTTATATTATAAATGTATCTACTGCTACTATAAAATTCTTCCTTATACTTTAGAATCATATAGCTTAGTTTTCATTATTATTAAGTTTCAGATTTTTTAAGGAATTTTCAGATTTTTAAGATTTCAGATTTTTAAGGAATATTCACTGGATATCAGACTTTTACCAGTACATCCAAATTTGCATATCTTACTTTCTAATTCCAGAAAGATAGCAAATATTAAATAATTGTAGATTCAAAGCCCATTTAGAAAGCACCTAGGTATCTTTTCTAATTCAATGTTCAATAATGAGTGAATTATGGCTATTTTTCCCCCACTTATTTTTAATAGCTTGACTCCTTTCCAAAAAATGTTTGTCATCAACTATTCCTAGTTCCCCTGCTACCCCTCGATGCTAAGTGACTTTTCTTGGTGCATCCAATTTTCTATGCACAAATCTGCCATAGCACTAAACATATATTAAATTATCTACTTAGTTGTATATCTCTTCCACTACACTCCAAGTTCATTGAGGACAGGGTCCATGTCTATTGTCTTTGATTCCTGGCCCATAGGAGAAGATCAGCACACAGTTCCTGAGCTGCTTTTTAAAACCACTTTGTCTTATTATCTATCCTTCGATGGAATCTCCTTTTGGCAAGGGGAATGCCATGTTTGTTGTCACTTCCTTTATACGTTACATTGTAAACAGAGTACCTTAAGTTACAGAGTTGACTCCTTGATTCAAGCATAAATCCATAAGAGTTCTAGCTTTTGAGTGTGAGCCAAAGACTTACAGCAAACACAAATAGCCACAGCAGTGACTCAATCCAAGGAGTGACAGCTTAAATCGCTTCCCCCATTTATTGTACCTGTCTGTCTTTCACCTACCCAAGCAATAGTTATTCTATTAAGCTCTGGTATAATACAACTATTAAAAGCAAATTATAAGTCAAAAACATTTCTCCCCTTTAGCAACACATACATCAATAAAGAAACCTCAAAGAAAGAAGAAAGTTCTGTGAACATAGTAGAGTTCTCTAAATAATTAGTTCATAAGGTGTAGCATTTAACATTTTTCCGGTCAAGTTACAGGAGTATAATCATTTCCCAAACTTTTGATATGGTTTTGTATATTTTGCTAACCACACAAAGCTCAAAATGAAACTCTAAAGGTATCATGTCCAATAAAAATTAGCTTCTGAAAGGCAGCTATGAAGGATTAGGTGGAAATGAGCCACCTTTCAGTTTAAGTGGGTGTGGCTCATACCTACTCAGTCCATCTGACAGTTGAATTGGTCCTGCCTTTTTGTTCAAACAAGTTGACTTTCTGGTAAAGAATTCTTTTGTCCCCTTGATTTGTTGTGCAACCTAAGGTAAGAGTGTGTAACTATAATTGTCATATATAAATGGATACTCCCTCCTGGATTTATAGAAATGCAAGAGCATAATAAAAATGAACCTCCATTGGCATATATAGTATTTAACCTACAGAGCAACTGATGATTCATTTTTTGAAGAGAAACCCTTAAGTAGAAATGGCTAGTATATTTATAGTTCTCTACATCTGAAATTTGGGGCATAATTGTGATTCACTTGTTCACCCTCTCCCCATATACCTTCATCATGAATTAAACACGTTTGCAGTTCTGCAGAGATTTGGGGCCCACAACAAAATCATCTATTGTAGATCTCATTCTGAAATATTCCCTAGATGTATAGGAATGAGTAGACAATATTAAAGTCCGCTTTATTACTAATTTTTTTTATCCAAAACAAATTGGCATACTTAATTGAGTGTTCTGAATAACTGAAACCACACAAAGGGTATTAATTTTAAAAGGATCAAAATATACCAAAATGCACTCAACACCAAAAAAAAATGCACTGCATAAATAATGTGCATAGTCTCTCCTAGTTATTAGCATTATTTGTTATGCTATCTGGTTATTTCAGTATTTAAGCCTGGTTTCTCAAAACGCAGAGCCTGAGACAGACTCACATGTGGTATTTGATCTAAGAAAGAGTAAAAGGCAAAAAGCATAAAATAAGGAGGGAGAATTTCCAACATCAGGGGCAACTCTAGCTCCATCCCATAGAATCTTCTGAATTATATATCAGAACTGTGCTCCCCAATGACTAACAGGGGAAGAATTTGTCCATTGACACCCATCTTGCACCAGCTCCTACAGAGTTAACTCCTACATTTCCTATTGTCCATCTGGGAATGTCCAGCAGGCCCCTTCTGGCAGAAAGTGAGAAGCTAAGGTGCTAACTTGAGAAGGGCATGTGCCAAATTACTCCCGAGTAAAGTGAATCCAAATCTGTATGAAATCGGTCACCATATTGTGGCTGATTTTAGATATGGCCAAGAGTATTTAAAGTGGTACAAAGACTAATGTTAAATACATTCAGTTACCTGGTGACTTGGAATCAAGACACAGTGAAAGATCACCATTTTTATATATTTTAGTACTTTTTAGGACCCAGACCTTTTTTTCAACTTATAATGGGGAACTTGAGAGTCTTTAGAAGCAGAGGAATGAAAACTAAGATTTTATTTCTCTCTATGCTAATCCATGAACATAGAAAGCATATAGTCAAAACTGAATAAAATGATTGTTTACAGAATAATGTGTTCCCCAAAACAAAATAATTAGTATTAATTAATATTTTAAAATGTTCAGAAATGTAAATATTTTTTTCTTTTTCTTTGACTTTTAGACATTGAAATGCCAGCAGCAGAAAATCTTCTCAATACCTGTAAGTTCATTGACAAAGAGTTATTTTCTAATGAAATTTAATTCCTTGGATGGCAAAAAAGAACTTCACTTGACAGTCAATACAGTGTACATAAAGATGTAATGGGAAGCCTGCTTTCAGAAACTTGTAAAAGGATGACTGTGGTTGATCTTAAATTGACTGATATCATGGATTTTAAATGAGGAAGACATTATTACATGCCATAATGGCAGAGGGTATCTAGGGACAAGCAGTGATAATTAAGAACTTAGGATCTAAAACCAGCTACACATCAGTGTTGAGCCCCAGATCATACACTTACCAACTGGATGAATTTACATAGGTTATTTAATTTCTGAAACCTTCAGTTCCAAGCCACTGCGATGATAAAAGAAGGCAGCACAAGTAAAGTACTTACAAAAGTGTACAGTTCATAATAAGCACTCAGTAGATTTCAGCTATTTGTATTTTTTATTCTGCCTATAAAAGCTTTAGGCCTAGGAACTCTCTGTGGAATTCTGATGATACAAGCCAAGTTCAGTGTGCTGAGACTTACATGCAGGCAGCTCCCTTGCTGGCCAAGGCGTTCTGCTTCTATTCTCCGAACCACTGCCCAGGGAAATCTGATCCACAGGGTTGCCAGAACTTGTAGCAGGCTGTCAGAGGAGCACTGCTCTTACCTGGGCAATGAGACTAATTCTGGCAGCTGGAAATCACCCTCCAGAGCCAAGCAACACCAACGTCATTGGTCCTTACTACCTTCCAGTCACAGCATAGTTATTTCTGAGCAACCTGGGCAAAACTTAAACACAAAGCTTTATTGGATTATTTTTCTTTCTGACATATTTTTACTGAACAACCCTCAAGGAACTTAATAAGACATTTTAGGCGTCCCTGGGTGGCTCAGTTGAACACCCAACTCAATTTTGGCTCAGGTCATCATCCCAGGGATGTAGGATCGAGCCCTGCATCAAATCCCACGTTGGGCTCTTCACTAAGCATGCAGCCTGTTTAAGATTCTCTCTTTCTCTCCTCTGCCTCCCTGTCCAACTCCCACTCTCTCTCTCTAAAAAAAATTTTTTTAAGACATTTTAAAGTCAATTATTCCAATTAAAAATTTTTTTACTGATACAATCAAAATCCACAATTAAAAATTTGTCAGGTTGATAGAAAAGAGGTATACAAGACAGGAATAAAAACAGTAGTAGGAAAGAGACTGGCCAATTTGTATTCTCTCTAGCCAGAAGACTAAGCAACCATCCAGATCAGCATTCTGAATTTGATTTGACCTATCTGAGGTTTTAATTATATTTTAAATAAAAAGTAAGGGGGGGAGAGGGAGGCAAGAAAAATCAAACAGGGTTGAAGAAAGAATAGAGTCTGGTACATGACAAAGTATGTTAAAGTACAGTCATAAATGGGATGCAAGTTACCAGGGTAGGGAGGCTGTAAGAGCTTGGTAGATTCTTTGATGTTTCTGAAAGTATCAGCCATCAAGTCTCCATTATATTCCTTAAATTCTTGAAGTTTACCCTGTGACCTTTGATATAACAAAAGCTCCAAGGTGTCATGTAAGATTTCAGCAGAGGTAATAACAAGGTAATGCTGCAGAGGTGGCAGCCAGAAGCTTAACAGACACAACAACCATGAGTAAATGGGAATTCAGAACAGAAATTAATGGACAAATATAAATTAGGCTACAGTTCTGAACAAATGCACAAGCAGGAAAGTGGAGTCACACAGGGGAGGTCCTCCAAGCCCACAGAGAAGCATCTTTGTTTTTATATTCCTCCGAAGGAAGTTCAGTAAAGGCCAACTTCCTTTAGGAGTTGTCCAAATGGGAGGGAGGATAGGGAAGAACCATTATACCTTTGGGTTCTGAGTTATTTGTTTTATCCTCTGTAGATTCCATGATAAGGGAGTGGAAAGAAAGGAAAAGAAAAGGGAGTTATAGTTAGTGGGTCAATATGAAAGCTCATTCAAAAATAAAAACCACAAAGGCTCTGCTTCAGCTAAGTGGTTTTATGAAAAGGATGCCTTAACAACCTGAGGTTTAGATTGCATCAAATAAAACAATCTAGAATCAGAATCAATATACAAATTTAAGGACTTCAGAGGGTTAGTGAAGATCTTTTTAAGTCTGCATGTCCCTCCCCTGTGTTTCTGGTGCCTTTCCACCTTCAGGAAAGAATATCTCAAGACACATCTTAACACATTTCTGTGAAGCAATTGACCATCTAACCTTTCCAATTAATTTAAATGTTCTTGTTCATGATACAAATACCTTTCTCTAATTCAGAGTTGCTTAACCTTAACACTATTAACACTGTAGGCCAATTTGTTTGTTTCAGGGACAGTCCTGTGCCTTCTAGATTTTTAGCAGCATCCCCAACCTCTACCAATAAATACCAGTAGTGCATCCTCCACCCCAATTATGACAACCAAAAACATCTCCAGATCTTGCCAAATTTCTCCTGGGGTTAGGAGTGGAGTGCAAAATTGTCCCTGATTGAGAACCACTGCTTTCATCTATGCCCACTGCACTGATTATGGCAAGTTTTTCTCACTCTAAGTGTTAGGAACACACCCATTACAAAAATGGGTCCTGCAGTCAAATATCATTTTTATTTCAAGATGTCTTATGGGTTATATGACATGGACTTCATTTCTATATACATTTGTTGAGCACCTCATAGGTTATAGGTTCTCTGTGATAGGTTCTAGAAATATGTATATATTTTAAAATATATGGTTCCTGCTCTCTAAAACATTTAATAAGGCTGACAATCTCTAGTAAAAGATACAATAAATTGTTAAGGAACAAGCTCAGTGCTTTAGCTGGAGTAACATGACTTAGTCAAGAGAATCAGAGAGAGACACAATAATAGTGAAGTTGTACTATTACTGCAAATTTGCTTTAAAGACTTAAAGAGTCCAGCAGTTTCTCTGGATCTAAATTGACACTAGAGCATAGTCCTGTTTCAGAGAATCGTTTTACTTTGAGAAAGGGTTGGCTATCTTCAAGTGTTATTCCTTTAGGCCAGATGTTGTGTATTGTAACAAACGCTAACACATTTCTGTCTACTCTATCTCTTGTCACTATCCCATTGGCATTTGTAGCCATTCACTCTTTCTTATAAATGTTTCAGAGCAATCACTGTGTTAAACAACTGCTCACAAAATTACA
This sequence comes from Acinonyx jubatus, assembly GCF_027475565.1. NCBI lineage: Eukaryota > Metazoa > Chordata > Mammalia > Carnivora > Felidae > Acinonyx > Acinonyx jubatus. The sequence goes on from NC_069382.1 coordinate 146,959,462, forward strand.
AGCCACACATTTTCATATACAACCTAGTAACTGGTTATCAATTATTATCTTCTAAATTCAAACACTTCATTTTATATGCTTCTTATAACAGATCATAGCAAGGTCATACAGACACACAGAGAGTTATGTGACTAATGAGGATGGGCAGGTGAAAATGTCAATCTATTTTGGGTGAATTCTCAAAAAATCTCATATCAGCAGTTAGTCCTAACTTCTCCAAGACTATGGGCTTTTCCTCAGTTAACAGTTAATAGTGACGTGTATTACAAGAGTTTGTTAACTATAGCAATGCATGCAAAAGCAATATCAGTATCATTATATGCTAACTAACTCCATTTTGAGCAGGTTGTGGACAACGAACAATAACTCCTTCTGGCAACAAGATAGCAGGGGGCAAGGATGCCCAAGAAGGGGAATGGCCTTGGCAAGCTAGCCTTCAACAGAACAGTATCCACCGGTGTGGAGCCACTCTGATTAGTAACAGCTGGCTTGTCACTGCTGCTCACTGTTTCATAAAGTAAGCTCTGGACTACATAAAGGCTCAAAGCCACTCATGCACCTGAAAGTCTGAGATACATATCTTTTAAGAACATAGATTATACAACTATGCCTCCAACTATTCAATACTGTGAAGTATACTCTCAAAATTTCTCAATGAATTATCAGTTTTTAAAAACAGATATATTCAGGGTAGAGCAGGAATTGTCAACAGTGGCACTATTATATTTGGTCCAAATGATTCTTAGTTTTGGAGTGAGGGGTATCCTGTGCATTATAGAATATTTAGCAGCATCCCTGGTTCCCACCCACCAAATGCCAGTAGCATGCCCCCAGGACTGAAAACCAAAAATGTCTCCAGTTATTACCAAATGTCTCCTGAAGGATACTGAGTTTCCCTTAGTTGAGAATCACTAAGCTATGCTTAATCCATTTTATAAAGAAACTATAAATCCTGAACACTATTCTTCTATTTCTTTCTCATCATTATTTAATTTGGTCTTATTTATTTAATCATAAGTATTTGAATTCATCCTGCATCCTCCAATATATATTATAGCCCTACTTGAAATTATTATTTCTTTAAAAGATACATTATTACACCAAAAGTTTGCTTTGTTTTTACCCTTTTGTTTGATGTTTAATTTTACTAATTTCTATTGGCTTTATGTAGCACTTATTGGTTTTATTTGTAAATAAAAATCCCTCTTAAACTTGAGATTTTGAATATGTTCCAGCAACACTATTTTTCAGTGCTTAATAGATAAACCCTTGATTAACAAATAGTAGTAAAAGTCATAAGTATCTTCCTATTTATAGTTTTTAAATATTATAAAAGAGGATTTCTTCTATTTCCTTAATTTCCATGAGTTTACTCTGTCCCATAATCTTGCCCACTTTTTATTTAATCTTACGATCTTGTCTTATCATATTTAGCTTTCTAAATATCCTTGAGTCTTTCTGGAGAGATAAAAGGTAGTTTCCATGGCTTATCTCTTAAAATATATCTTATTAAAAAAATAAAATATAGCTTATTGCATTATTCAAAGTCTATTCATGTTATTATTATTTTTCTCTTACACATAGCTTTACTTTTATATGTTAAATGCACTAAGGTATTCAATATGTGTCTAATTGTTTTAAAACATATAAGATGTTAATTCCTGCAACTCTGAAATATAGGACTTTTAATAAATAAATCTATTTCTTTAGGGCCAGGGATCCCAAAGAATGGAATGTTAGTTTTGGTCTTCTTTTAAGTGATCCACAAACAAAACGAAGTATCAAGGATATTATAATTCATGAAAACTATCATTACCCTGCACACGATAATGACATAGCTGTTGTGCATCTGTCCTCGCCAGTATTATACACAAGCAACATCCGAAGAGCATGTCTTCCTGAAGCTACTTACACATTCCCACCCAATTCAAATGTGGTGGTCACTGGATGGGGAACATTAAAGTCTGATGGTGAGTTCCTAACCTTCTTCCATTACATGGTTTGAGCTCTAGGAGTTAAAAAAAAAATACTCTGAATCACAACTAAACCTGAGATAGATTTTCTCTGGGTCATTTTGAAGAGGATAATGTGCAATGGATTGAAAATTTATCTTCAACCACATTCATATGGAAACTACAATTTCCTAGAGCTTTTACCATAATTGCCCTTAACAATGGTAGTTTTAATAGAAAGGCATTGTTGAATAAGTAATTCATTTTCTTCCATTTTCTTCATTCATTATCCAATAAATATTTATCTTGATTACCACCTTTATACCAAATACTGGTCTAGGTGGTTTGGATATATAAATCTATAAAATAGGCAAATATTCCTGCCCTCAAAAGCTTATATATTTAGTAAAAGAAGACAATAACCATAAAATACAATAAATACGTAGATTACACAGCATGTTTTATGCAGGTAAGTACCAAAGCAAAACAAACAAACAAACAAGACTACAGAGGTTTGGGTATTTTTGACGGGGAGAAATGAATAGCTCTATGTGAAAAGGCAATACTTGAGCAAAGATCATTTAAATATGTGCATTCCCATGACCCTAGTTATGTAAAGATTTAGTGGCTATTTATGTTCATAAATGCATTGGAAAACAGAAAAAATAAATCTAAAATTAATTTTGAGGTTCAGAATTACAGTAACAGCAGAAAATCTTAAAATGATTATAAAATATAAGTTTTGGAATTTGAATTTTTCATTTTGTTTTCTAACACATACAAGTAATAAATATAAAATTCCAAAACAATTCAAAAGGGAAAAAAAATCCCATTACACATGGATGAACACACTAAGTATTTCAAATATGGTCATTTTTTAATGTTTATTTTTGAGAGAGAGAGAGAGAGAGAGAGAGAGAGAGAGAGAGAGAGAGAGAATTCAAGCCAAGGAGGGGCAGAGACAGAGAGGGAGACCCAGAATCCAAAGCAGGTTCCAGGCCCTGAGCTGTCAGCATAGAGCCCGACGCGGGGCTCAAACCCAGGAACCATGAGATCATGACCTGAGCCAAAGTCGGATGCACAACTAACTAAGCTACCCAGACGCCCCTAAATGTGGTCATTTTTAACAATAGCTTGGTATGTTCATTGCATTACTACTTTGTTACTAAGAAAGGAGGCAAAAGCTTAATTAAAACATATGTTTTACATTGATTTGGAAATTGTATACAGTAGTACAAATAAACTTAGCCAGAGATACTAATATTGACTTCAGCAAAAAGTATACACTTTTCTTCCTTTAGGAACAAGTCCTAATATACTCCAAAAAGGATTAGTGAAGATTATAGATAATAAAACCTGCAACAGTGAAGAGGTATATGGTGGTGTGATCACACCTGGAATGTTGTGTGCTGGGTTCCTGGAAGGAAGTGTGGATGCCTGCCAGGTAAAGCTGCCTATTCCATTTTCAGGATTTTTTCCTTGTGTATTTTAATTCCAATTAATTTGTTCAATTTTCTCAAAAGACTGACAATTTTTAAAGGTTTAAGTTTGTTTTGTAGCCAGAGTAATTAATTAGAATTATATTGCCATCTGATAGGTCCTACTAAAATACTAAAGAGCTAAGCCTCTCTTATGGTTATAAGAAGCTGGGAATAAGACTGGGGAAGAGACTAAATTTGGAATAAGCAGGAAAAAGATGAAGGGAATTTTGGTAAATTTAGTTGGATTGGCCCTCTTTTACTGAGAAACACTCAACTGAATCCGACACCAAACCGAACGATCATGGAGCTTTCTTAATTTGAGTGGCTTCAACACCCTAAATATTTTATTTATTTAACAATGCTTATATAGCATCTCCATGTGGTAGCCACTGTTTTAAGCTCTTTACAAATGCTAATTTCTTCCAGTTATGACAATTCTGTGATGTATACTTGTACTATTATAAGCCCTATTTCTTAGTTGAAGGGACTGAGACAAAGAAATCAAGTAATTTGTCTAAACTTACACAGGCATTAAGCGGTAGAACCCAGATTTAAACAGAGGATTTGGGGCTGCACAGCCTATATTCTGAATGCTATACTAAGCTGCCTTTCCTTATGCTTAATATGCTTCAAACACCTCTCAGGCTGTTTACAAGCAATAGTCCCAGAGTTAACAAAAGTACTACTCTGGTTATCTAGGCGGGCAGAATCAGGGGTAAATCCAGGACAACCCTTATTTTACTCCTTCATTTCTATGCACTACTATGTCCCATACTCTGTGCTAGGTGCAGGGGAGCTAAACGTTAATAAAGCATTATTCATGTACTCTAGGAGCTAGAAGACATACAAACAAGTACTTGTAATACATAATTATCATCTCTCATTACAGAGTCCCATCTTTCCAACTCTCACACTAATCCTATTCTTCAAAGTTATGACAAGCTTAGATCTCGATTTTCTCAATTTTCTCTCAGTCCATCACCCTCAGGAATATGACTGTCTTCTAAACTTATGCAGCCTAGAGGTTTTATTATTTCAACCTTTCCATTGCCAGCACCCTAATGACTTCACCATCTTCTACTTCCCCACAGCCATGCTAATAATCTCCAACCACAGAGCAATATGACTATTTTATTGGCTCCTATATGTGAACTCCTGAGAACAACTAGGAGAAACCTTGCAGCCTTGTAAATTGGTGTCATATAATCACAGCTGAGTCCTTACCACATTATAGAATTATTGAATGCATCCTTTATATATATATGCATATCCTATATAAGCAACATTTCATTACATTGTTTGAATGTGTCCCTATATGCTCTTGTATTCCTTAACATATGACATTTCCTCATACTAACTAGAAAAAAAGAAATCATGAGAACTCCTTTAATTTCTTTTCTATATGATAAATTTATATTTGTACCTATCCTCGCATTCTAGGCTCAGCACAAAAAAAAATTTCTTCTACTCTGCAAAGCTAATCTTTTCCCTGTATTCTTCATCCATTCTCTATCTATACAGATATTTGTGCTTTACATTAATTTGAACTTTCTTCCATATTTTCCAAACTGTTCCACTCCAACAATATTCTGCAAATACTATCAGATCTCTCCTTTAGTACACTGTACTCTTTCTTTTTCTGTTATTGGTCAAATCTCTAAAGAATAGTCTACCATCATTGTTCCATATTCTCAACTTATTCACTCTCTGACCCACTGCTTGCAGGCTTTTGCCCTACCAGTCCAGATTAGCCAAGATGGTCTAATTGCTAAATCCAATACATGCAGAGGGGAAGACGGACTGGAAGCAAGTACGCTAGAGATATTATGATCTATTAAAATATTTTACCTGAGAAAGGTAAAGAGGGCTTCAACTAAGATACAGTAAGAATGAAGAGGCACTGAGACAGGGGGACAAGACTGCGAGCCTGATTAGAAGTGAGGAAGGGTCTGACACTTGATCTCAGCTCAAGTCTTGATCTCAGGATCATGAGTTTGAGCCCCGCGTTGGGCTCCACACTGGGCATGGGGCCTACTTAAAACATCATCATCAACAACAACAACAAACAACAGGATGAATATTATTCAATTCTATTTGCTTATGGGTCAGCAATGCAACCCCATCTATTCCTTAATTTGTCTGAACTTTCTGTAAAATCTGCTACACAAAGGTTTTGTATGAAAAGTTTGTTGTTTGTGTGTGAAAAAAAAAACAGGGTAGGAATAGGGAAAAGAAAGAATACATGCTAAATTCCATACTTATCCCTGAACAAAGGGAGAGAAGATGTACAGAAGAAAAGCAGGCTTGTGGAGGTTTAAAGTTTGGGGCATGCTAAATTTGAGGTGCTTGTGGAATAACTAGGCATATATGTCCAACGTGGCATTAGAAATCAAAACCTTGAGCTCAGGAAAGAGTTCTGGCTGTACATATATACCTGAAAGTTATTGTCAGCTGGGGGGCAGTTAAATTTATAAGCACAGATATAATTGCTCAGATAAAGAATATAAAATAAGAAGCACCCAAGATTTAGAACTCGGATATAAATGCTCCTAAGAAGCTAACAGTAAGAGATAAGGAAAACTAAGGGGAAAAAAATTAGAAATTGGTATCACAGGGTCACAGAATTCCAGGGATCAGAACAAAAGGGAATAGTCAACAAGTCACACAAGCCATACAGTAAGATAAATGCTGGAAAGAGTGTATCAACTTCAACAATTGTTTATTGGCAAAGTTTAGAAGGTTCATTGGTGGAAAGAAAAACCATTTAGAAGAAAGTTGAAAATAAGACAAAAAAATGGAAATTTCAATATAGACTACTACTTCAAGCCACTTAGCTGTGAAAGGAAGATAATTAGGGCAATAGAAGAGGTCTTAAGATACAGAAAGGCTGTCATTTTTTCAGATGGGCAAAACTGAAAAAAAAAGTGTATATTCACGGTGGGGAAAGACAGTGGAGGAAATGAAGACATTATTAGGAAAAACAAACAAGAAAAGAGAAGAGTATTGACAGAATAGTGTCCTTGGTCCAAAGAACAGGTGGGGAGATTAGCCTTAGAAAGAACTAAATACCTCCATTTATCAGACGATAGTAACTATAGATGTGGGCTGATGCAGGTGAGCTAGAAACTCAAAAGAGACAAGGACAAGAAATGGAGAGATTGCTATTATTCTCCACTTACTCTATGAATTTGAAACCAAGAGATTAGGTTCAGAGTCTAGGAACCTGATTTTTAAAAATTGTAAAATAGGCCTTTTGTACTATTGGTAGGAATGTAAAATGGTGCAGCCTCTATGGAAAACAACATGGTGGTTCCTCAAAAAATTAAAAATAGATTACTATATGATCCAGCAAGTCCATTTCTGGGTATATACTCAAAATAATTGAAAGCAAGGACACAAATAGAGATTTGTACATTTAATTCATAGCAGCATTATTCACAATAGCCAAAAGATGGAAGCAACCCAAATGCCCATTGATAGAAAAGTGGACAAACAAAATGTGGTATATACATAAAATAGAGTATTAGTCAGCCTAAGGAAGGGAATGCTGACACATGCTACAACATGGACAAAACTTGAAGACACTGTGTTAAGTGAAATAAGCCAGTCACAAAAGTATAAATACTGTATGACTCCATTCATATGAGGTACTTGGAGTAGTCAGACTCATAGAGACAGAAAGTAAAATGGTGGTTGCCAGAAGCTGGGAAAAGCAGGATATGGGGAGATCTTGTTTAATGGGTATAAAGTTTTAGTTCTGCAAAATGAAAAAAGTTGTGGAAGTGGATGGTGTTGATGATCGCACAGTATGAATGTAGTTAATGCCATTGAGGTGTACATTTAAAATGGTTAAGGGGCGCCTGAGTGGCTCAGTCGGTTGAGCGTCCGACTTCGGCTCAGGTCACGATCTCGCGGTCCGCGAGTTCGAGCCCCGCATTGGGCTCTGGGCTGATGGCTCGGAGCCTGGAGCCTGCTTCCAATTCTGTGTCTCCCTCTCTCTCTGCCCCTCCCCCGTTCATGCTCTGTCTCTCTCTGTCTCAAAAATAAATAACAATTAAAAAAATTTTTTAAATAAATAAATGATTATAAGCACAAAAATATTCTATACTAAAATCATTTTACTATGGAAATATCTAGGGTTTTATTTTCCTTTTTCTGTGTCTCCCTGTCTTTATTACAAAGAAAAATAAGCAGTATTTTTACCTTTAAACTATAGTAATTGTATGTATCCTCTTCTCCCTAGGGTGACTCTGGTGGACCTCTGGTTGGTGCAGATTATAAAGGCACTTGGTTCCTTGCTGGTATTGTAAGCTGGGGAGATGAATGTGCTCTTCCAAACAAGCCTGGTGTCTACACTCGAGTAACATACTACCGAGACTGGATCTTGTCCAAAACTGGTCTCTAGTGCAGAAGTTCTTTACAGATTAAAGCTTGAGGGACACCTGGGTGGTCAGTTACTTGAGCATCCTACTTCAGCTCAGATCATGATCTCGCAGTTCATGGATTCAAGCCCCACATTGGGCTCTCTGCTGTCAGTGCAGAGCCCGCTTCAGATCCTCTGTCCCCCACCCCTCTCTCTCTCTCTGCATCTTCTCTGTTGTGCTCACTCTCTCAAAAAGAAATAAACATTAAAAAAAAAGAAGCTTGAAAATGATCCCCTGTGAAATATTTGTAATTCCCAAGCTACACGTAACTTAGAATCACCTCTCTTTATGCACATTTAATATTGCAAACATAGAGATATATAATTTTAGAACTGTGAAAACTTTTTGTATACTAGACTTTGAAAAAGGGTTAGTGACAGTAATGAACCAGAACATATTATCTCCCCTATACCTCTCTCTAGACTGAAGGTAATTACATGAGTAAATATGGATTACAGTTTACTAAGGAGGTCTTTTCTGCTGATTTGTAGATCTAGGTCCCTTAGGAAATCATAGAAGAGATGTTAGCAATAAAGTCCCTTCTTAGTATATAAATAATCCCCAGCTGAATCACATCGTTGCTACAAAAATTATATATTGATAGGTTGTAGCCTAATGAATTGCAGTAATATAAAAATTTCCAAAGAAAATCTGTCTACCTATTTTCTTTCTAGTCTTTGTGCCAATGCTAATCTCTTCTCTATTTATGGCTTCCTCACCTGGACTGACACAAAACAGCACGATAATGCCATGGGGTGCATTGAATAGATCCCAATGCTTTTTGATCTGTCCCTATTTCTCTTTCATATGTAAGTGAGGACAGAAGATGTTTCTCACATGTACACACATAATAGCAAAATTATCCTCAGACACATGGGCTATGTTTCACTAGGTAAGCTTGAACAGGTAACACTGTATTACATACCTCTAATCTCTTAAAATTCCTCAATATAAATTATCAGCCAGAATAAATAATATGGAAATTTTGCTTTCGCTTCACTTTCCTTTTGCCCATACAGAAACGTTCTAGCTGAGGGTACAGATGTCTATGAATGCACTGTTAGAGTTCATGCTAACTTGCCACATAAACAGGTCAGTTGGCTTTTATCATGAATATAATCTCATGGTGATGCTTTTCCAGACTGCAGTCCACCAGTATCTCTAAAGCAGTTTACCTTTCTCTTTTGTCATCACTGACATCCCTATAGCTACCACTGACAGCTTTCATTATGATACAAATTTTGTTCACGGGCCCAAAAAATAATTGCATTAATAATAGTAGCTAACATTTATAGACCACTTACGTGCCAGGCACACTTTACATGTATTATTACACTGAACCCTCACAATAACCTTGTAAGGATGATTCCCTTGTAATCTTAATTTTACAGATAAGGAGACTGAAATAGAAGTGAACCTCAGAGAGTTTATAATTGGCTGAGCTGGGATTCAAAATCAGACAATTGGATTCCAGAGTCCACACTGTAAACAACTATGCCCTGTTATGTGATATGGTTATAACTAAGGATCTACCTAGTATAGTATTCTAAAATGTAATATTTGTCATAAATTTTATAGATTAATTCATACAGTAGCCTTATTATTTGATAAATTTAAAAAATATTGTGACATCTCTCTGGGCACGTGTGTAGCTTAGTCCCTTAAGCATCCGACTCTTGATATTGGCTCAGGTCGTGATCTCACAGTTTGTGAGATCATACCCCAAGTTGGGCTCTGCACTGACAGTGTGGAGCCTGCTTGGGATTCCCTCTCCCTCTCTCTCTGCCCCTCCCCTGATCACACACACACACACACACACACACACACACACATACTCTCTCTCTCTCTCTCTCTCTTTCAAAATAAATAAACATTTAAGAAAATATTTTGACTATCTCAAGTTATACATTTACAAAAATTAGTGTTTCTACTTTTCAATTTTTTAGAAATTAAGTATGTCCAAAAAGTATATGGATATTGGTCAGGATTCGTTGATCACAAGTGAGAGAAACTCAATTAACACTACCTTAAGTGAAAAGAAGAAATTTTCAACTCATCTAAAAATCTAGAGATCTACATGTGGCAGAGCTGAAGCTAGATCCAAGGACTCAACAGTGTTTTGATCTCTAGCCACATCTTAACTTTTCTTTCGTCTGTCTTCATTCATAGCCAGATGCTGCCCACTGAGTTAGTAAAGACCTACTCACTGGCTCTAGGATTAGGTTTCCTTTAGTGCTAACGGTGCCACAAAAATAGAGCCCTCCTGCCCTCTGGCTTCAAGTTTTAAAAAAATCCTGAGGATGCCTATAATGAGCCTAGGTGGAGGTAAGAGGGGACTTGGTTGACAGCCCCTGTGAGCAGGGTGGGGGGACATCCAAGAAAGAAAAAAATTCTGGCAGACAAAAAACTAATGGTTATCTGTTACCCAGCACAAAATGTGCTATTTTCTGAATCAATACAATGTTATTTCAAATTATATCATCTCATTCTATATTTTCTGTATTTTCATGTGTTTATTGCCTTAACTACAGATTTTGTATAAAGCAATGTCATGCTACGTGTATTCTAGTATCTTAGTTTTAAAAAGCAAGATGATTGAGGTGCCTGAGTGGCTCAGTTGGTTGAGTGATGCACTCTTGATTTCAGCTCAGGTCATGATCTCAGGGTCATGGGGTCAAGCCCCGCATCAGGCTCTGCACTGAGTGTGGAGCCTGCTTAAGATTCTCTCTCTCCCTGTTTCTCTCTCTCTCTCTCTCTCTCTCGCTCTCTCTCCCTCTGCCCCCTCCCCCATTCACATATGCACTCTCTCTCTCTCTAAAAAAAAATCTCTCTCTCTCTAAAAAAAATAACATAAAATAAAATAAAATAAAATAAAATAAAATAAAATAAAATAGTGGTGAATGACTAGAAAATGGAAAAGAAGGGTAAAAATTGACTTTAAGATATAATGACTAGGTGAGTGGGAGAATGGGAATATACTGAATGGAAACTAGGGAGACTAGACTGAGGACCACAAATGATGACTGCAAAATTCTTTTTTAAAATAGTCTTCAACAAGAACTGAGCATATGTATCCCTAGCATATATTTGCTTCTAAGGTAAGATGAGAATTGTTTAAATCAGTATATTCTTATTCTGATGGAATATTCTATAAAGATTTGTGATATATTATTCCCATCGTCTTATTAAGGAGGAATTAGGCAATAGTTCAGTCTTATAAATACAGAGAAATTTACTAGGCTCTCTCTAGAAGTAGCATAGGAAGTAAAATAAGTTTTAAAAGCATTTCTTTACTGTTCTCCCAGAAAAAAAACACTATGTATTTAAATATTTGTCAAATTATACTAATTGTTTCTAAACAAACTTTAGTGGCACTCAAAGGTACTTCTGCCATGTTGTTATACCTCACTCTGATATAAAATGGAATTAAAGATTGGAAATTTATTTAATTCTGCTAAGAAAAATACTAAACCTTAGCATACTAAACTGTATGGGGCACATAACAAAATTTAAAGCAAGCAATACTGAACTTTTTATAAATGCCTAATGAAAGGAGCATCAAGGATTATAAAAGTAAATAAACCACTCTTAGAAACATCAGAAACTTTATAGAAACACTTTTAAAAGGGAAGGAATTTGAATCAAATAATAGTTAATATGTCATATAGGAATTAATAGGATGTCAATTAATTTTATGGGAACCCAGTCTTACTGAAATGGAATTTGAGTAAAAATGGATAATACCAGGGGTGCCTGGTTGGCTCCATTGGTTAAGCATCGGAGTCTTGATTTCGGCTCAGGTCATGATCTCGCTGCTCATGAGTTCAGCCCCACATCGGGCTCTGCCGACAACACAGTGCCTGCGTGGGATTCTCTCTATCTCCCTCTCTTTCTGCCCCTCCCCTGCTCATTCTCTCTTTCTCTCTCAAAATAAATAACTAAACATTAAAAAAAAAACTTTTAATGGATAATACCAATAACCACATACACTTGTATTTTTTAATTTAATTTGTTATTACACATTTGCATCATAAATTATTTTTAAAAATTTGTTTACATTTTTTTTTTTTGAGAGACAGAGAGACAGAGCACGAGCAGGAGAGGGGCAGAGAGAGAGGGAGACACAGAATCTGAAGCAGGCTCCAGGCTCTGAGCTGTCAGCACAGAGCCTGATGTGGGGCTCGAACTCACAAACCGTGAGATAATGACCTTAGCCGAAGTGGGACGCTTAACCAACTGAGCCACCCAGGTGCCCCTGCATCATAAATTCTTTAAAGGAGGGGCACCTACGTGGCTCTGTAGGTTAAGCTTCTGACTCTTGGCTCTGTACTGATAGCATGGAGCCTGCTTGGGATTCTCTCTCTCCCCCTCTCTCTACCCCTCCCCTGTTTGCTTTCTCTCTAAATATATAAAAAAATAAAATAAAATAAATTTTTTTTAATTCTCAAAATGATTATTGGAGATGTTGCTTTCAAACATCCAATTCTGAAAATGATGGGATTAAGATGTGTTGTATTTTAGAAGTGAATTACTTTATGAAATGGAAATGTTATGGGATCAATAGATTACCAGCAAAAGAATTTTAAAAAATTAAAACTATGTTATTTTCAATATCCAGCAGCCCACATGAAGTTTATATAAATAAAAATATCTCAACATAATGTAATTATCTTTGGAAATACCAGATATAATGAGCTTTGGTTGGCCTTCCTTTGGTAACTACCAGTACAGTGCCTAGGACATAATGTTCAATAATTGTTCAATTAACTAAATTATTGAAATAAAAATGATCATTCTTATTTTAGTTATATTTAGCTACATATTACTAATAATAATTAAAACAAAAATAAAAGATTACTACTTTTAACATTTAGTGACTATATCAATTTTGACAAATAAACATGATCATTATGTTTCTGCTTTTTCATTCACTTCATAATATTGATTATTTGTTATGTTTTTTGTTAATCTGATCTCCAATATCTTACATAGATTTTCAACACTAATTTCCTACCACTTACCTCTGACACAGCTAGACTGAAATGAGAGCTATAATAATGTCTTGTGGCATGATTCTCTAAATAAGATCCATCCTTAGAAAATGGAAGTGAATCTTCCATTTTAAATGCTACAGATCATTTAACATGGCTTAGAAAAAACTGAATAGCTTTTAGAATTTGTTCCTCATTCCATAACAATTTTGTGGAAACACTTCCTCATAATTAATAATATGCATTCCTTCCTCCAATCCTTCCAATTTAAAATTGAGTGAATATTCTCGCCTTTTACTCCCATCATAATTGCCACAGACATTATCATTCTTGGTTAAATGAAGTAAGCCATGTTTTGAAAAACAGAGGGAAAAAATTATATTCCTTTTCTCTGATAGTGTGCTGCCTCTATCTTTTCTACCAAAATTTTCTCCCAAATACTTTTCATCTACATACTTCTCCTTTAAAAGACCTGCTTTCTTCTATTCTTTCAGTCTTCTTAGTAAAGAGGTGTTAAAAATCTATTTCTTGTTCCTCTGGGTCACTTCCAAACTACCATTTCTCTGTCACCTCAGAATTTGAACTTGCAATTCAGAAAGAGCTTAGCAGTTAGGTACAGGAAGATGATGGAGAAGATAATACAAAGAAAAACAAAGATATCTTGCTTGAGGACCAACTGAGGTCATGAAACAGATTTGCTCATCCTTGGAACTTCCTGGGTTTCCCGTTGGCTTTCTACGCCTTGTGTATTATGAAAGAGGACTCTATTATTTAAGAGAGTCTCCTTTTCTTGCAACCAAAAGGACCTAATTAACATGGCATCAAACTCCATTGACCCTCCACTCCACCTATCCGCTTTCATGGCCACACCCTGTACTTTCTAGTTAATCAGAACAACTTCACATCTGGAATCTTAAATTCAAATTTCTACCTACGTCCTCCTAGTTTAAGACTCCCTTACTCCATTATAATTTATTTTCTTTCCATCGAGATCCTCTTTTCTTGAGCCCCCTCTTTTATTTGAGTCTACCCTAACTCCACCGCATTCATAGATCCACTTCCTTCCCTATCAAGCCTAACTCTTTAGTGACTTACTACATAATCAGCTCCCCTAAGGGATCTGCTCCCTGTCTTTCTGCTACATCTGCCCTAGTCCCTTGACCTGTTCTCCCTTCTACTGGTTCCATCTCTAAATCTCTAAACATCCTCACTGGTTCGATCTCTAAGTCTCTAAACATCCTCAAGTCTTACATACCTGGTTTTTTTAAATCCTTTTTTCTTTATGTCTACTTCCTCAAATTTCACGTGCTCTTCTAATGACCATTCTTACCAAAGCACCAAAGCTACTGTAGGCAAGTCATCAATGACTTCCTAATTACCTCATCCCACTAATTCTCTTTGGGTCTTGTCCTATCACTGAGATACTTAGGGTATGGATCACTCCCTCTCTCCTGGAGTTCTCTCCTCCTATTACTTCTATTACATCACTCTCTTCTGGTCTCCTCATTATTTTACAATGTTCCCAACCCCTGTGTGCTCTTTAAATGATTGTGTTCACAGAGTTCTCTCCTGGCACTTCTTATTGTTCACATTCTCTCTAGGTAATCTCATCCATTCCCATGGCTTCATCCACAAGCACCATAAATATATATTCTGCTAATTTATATCTCCAGCTAGGATGTATCTCTTGAGCTTCCCACCTGTATAGCCAAGTGCCTACTAAAAATTTCCTTTGGGCTAATGTATAGGCATCTCAAATTCCATACATCTAAAATTTCTCTCTGTCCACCTTTCCTAGTCTAATAGACAGCCCATTCAACTCATTTTTCTAAGTTGGTAATTAAAGAACAATTCTTTATTCCATCCACTTTCTCAAAAATAAGAACTAACCAACCAAGTTCTACTAACTGTACTTTCTGTATATATAAAACTTGAAATGGGGCGCCTGGGTGGCTCAGTCGGTTAAGCAGCCGACTTCGGCTCAGGTCATGATCTCGCGGTCCGTGAGTTTGAGCCCCGTGTCGGGCTCTGTGCTGACAGCTCAGAGCCTGGAGCCTGTTTCAGATTCTGTGTCTCCCTCTCTCTGACCCTCCCCCGTTCATGCTCTGTCTCTCTCTGTCTCAAAAATAAACGTTAAAAAAATAAAAAAATAAAAAAATAAATAAATTAAAAAAAATTGAAATTTATCTCTCTCCATGTTATGCTACCATCTACTTTCCATGTTGTGTTGGTAGCAAAGACTTTCTAAATAGACGAACTGCCTCAAATTTTTATCTGCCAATAATTCCCAAATGCTTTCAAAGCACTATCTGTATGTTACACAATGACCTTTCTAAAGTATGAATCTGGCCATATCTACATCATACCACTCCATCGTTCAAGGCACTATTTATAGGGAAGGCCCAAAGTCCTTAGCATGCACAGTACTGCTGTCTTGTCTGCAATTTCACTTTCCATGGTTCCAGTTACCCCAGATCGAGTGCAGTCTAGACACAGATAATATATCGTCAGAAGGTCAATAGTAGCCTAACCTTACACCACAACGCCTAAATCATTCACTCATTTCATCTCATAACATAAGCATTTTATCATCTCACATCATCACTAGAAGACAAAGGCTGAGTACAGAACAATAAGGTATTTGAAGAGAGACCACCTTCACTTAACTTTTATTACAGCATATTATTATAGTTGCCTTATTTTATTAGTTATTGTTAATTTCTTACTGTGCCTAATTTATAAACTAAACTGTAACATAAGTATGTGTGTATAGGTACAACAGAGTAATATAAAGGGTTTGGTACTATCCACAGTTTCAGGTGGTCCTTGGGGCTCTGAGAATGTATCCCCTGTAGATAAGGGAAACTACTGTAATATAGGCTTCCTGATCTGATGGCTGCCTCATCTTTGGTCACACTCACATACCCCTTTTCAGGCACAGAGAAGCTTCTAACATTCTATTTGAGCATGACTGCTCTAGCTGCCAAGAATGTCCTCCCCATCCCACGATTGCTCTTTTGCCTGTCTCCTAAATTCCCTCTCCCTTCCTTTCTTCTATCCTTTGTTGTTTTTCTTTGTTCTCTTTCTTACTTTGATGAACAGATACATTGTGGAAGAAGTTGCAGCCAAGATGAATGTGGGAAAGGGAAAGAAACAGGAAAGGAAAGGGAGAAATTAATAATAAAACATTCATGCTCCAGTTTTTTTCTTTCCCTAAAATGAGACATAAAGGGCAAAATATGCTTCAGTATAATCAGATTTTACCATTAACATTTTTCCTTTCTTCTTTTTGTTTCTGGCCCACGTATAATAGCTTTTTTGGTTTGTAAAAATGATTACCTTGTTTTGTTTGGTTTCAGGCATATAGCCCTGCTCAGATTAACTGACATGATGTATATGCAAAGCCTTTTGAGTTCTTCAGGAAAATAAAATCTTATAATGAACCTAGTATAGCTTATATAGTAGGTACAAACTTTAAGGTCATAAATCTCAGATGTAAAAAAAATACCTTTCTTTAATATTCTATATAAACATAATTTCACCATTTTCCTTAAACTCCTTAACAGCTCAAGACTCAAATAGTACTTCAATCTATTGTGAAGTTCTAGGTTAAAACACTATTCTTTTTAATGTTATAAACATTTTATGTTTATAATACAGTTTAATTTATTTGGAAGTTCTAGTGGGAATTATTGTTTTTCTTTAACTTTTTGGTTTTATTTATTGATTTTTATTTATAGAAAATCATGAATCATCATTCGTGAGTTCAAGCCCCATGTTGAGCTCTGCACTGACAATGCAGAGCCTGCTTGGAATTCTCTCTCCCTCTCTGCACCTGCTGCACTTGTGCTCTCTTTCTCTCTCTCTGTCAAAATAAATAAACTTTAAAAAAAAAGCATTAAAAATATAGTAAACAGCATTGTTGTGACAGTGAAAGCCAAAAAAACTTATGGTAACTGACTTGCACAATTTGAAAGGCTATATGGTGTGAAAAATGTTAAATTTGCAGTTGTGACAGTTTCTACATATCAGGAATATTGAAAACAATTTCCTAAATATCATCTAAGTGTTATACAGGAAAAGGGTTGTGCGAAAGAGCAAGTTTTCAATGCTGAGACTGGCTTGTTTTACAAGGATGTTGGCAAAGGAACCTATTTAATGCAAATGGTGCTTTAGCTTACAGGAACCTAATCCTACACTTTTGTTAGGAGCAAGTGTTCAGTATTTGCCAATTCAGTGCTGGTGGCAACTTTATAGAGCTACAACAAATAATAAGAGTCAAGTCTATATTTATGCTCTTTTTTGTGTTTTAAAATACATGGGATATGTTTTTCCAAAAGGTGTACTTCTCATAATTTATGACTCATCTATTCCTCCCACTAATTATTTAGAAAGGGTCCATTTCAGAACCAAAATACTTCACTGGAAAATATTTCCTGTCCCTTCAGAAAGTCACTTAGGAAGCCAGATTCCATGCCCTGCACTATACTATCTCATTCAAGGCTAGAAGTAGTGAGAGAAAGTGAGTAATTCTGCCATGTGGTGACAGCCAAGAGGGAGCCGAGATACACAACTGTTCTAAGTCCCTTCAGATCCTGGAGGCAGTCAGTGCAGAGGGAATCTGAAGAGGCACCTAAGACATATCCAACACTCTTACTTATTCTTCTGTGGCAGCAAATAAGCTCCTCCAGGGCCCAGATGATGCCACGTGCATGTTTTATCACCTGCAAAGGCTAAGAGCATATATAGCAGGTATTTAGTAACTACTTATTAAATAAATGAATATAAGACACAAAAAACAAATCTATGAACCAACAAGAATGGACCATCTAAGTCAAAAGACTCACCTATATGCTTAACATTCCTGCTTTAGCTGCCACAAAAGCAAACTAGTTGACATAAGTTGAATCAACCTAGTGATTTAATAAATTCTAGTGTAAGTCATATCAGTATTGGTAAATAACATCATCAAGCACTCATCATGAAAGGTAAAGCAGCAACACAGAGAGTGTTTCGAAGTGGCCCCAATTGGAAATGATCAGATAACATATATATAAAGGAATTTAAGCAACTATTCATATTATATATAAACACAGATAAATGTGGTTACAGCATTTATACAGTATTCTCTCCAATATCTATCTATGCTATGAATAATGTGCAATAATGGAAAGTACAGTATTTAAACAATTATAAAAGCAAGGCAATAATTTTAAAAATTAATGATTTTTACCCAACCTAAGCATGGATAGTCTGACCATTGGGATTGATTGATAAATTTGAATGCAGACTAATTTATATTAGATCAAATTAATTCTGTTAAGGTATTAATTTGACATTTTGTGCAGGATGGCTTTAAATGAACATATTTGTCTAGTGTTTCATGTACAGCAGTGTGTGATTGAAAAAGAAAACCCATGCTTTTGAGAAAAGAATTAATTTATTAAAACAACAGATTTGAACTGGATTGAGTTCTTTTTTAGTATTTTTCATTTTCATCTTGTATCTCTTGGACAGAATAATAACACTTAATAGTTTTTAGAAAATCTCCTTATTAAAGTCATGTGGATAACGGCATGAATGGATTTTAAATTCAGAATTAAGCTTCAGGTGTCCTTCTCTACTTAGGAAAAATGTTGTGAAAACCAGGCCATCTGCTGAGGTACTACGGTTACGTTTGGCCCTCACAATGTGTTTGACATGTTCTGTTTTAGCACTGTGTTGGATTATTAGGCCACAAAACAAGTTCACCTTGATCTTTTACATTAAACATAAACTAGATTATTAGCCCACAAAACAAGTTCACCTTGATCTTTTACATTAAATATAAACTAGCTCAGGGACGAAATTTGACATAAATCTACACCTGTGACGTTTCCATCTAAAGAAGGCAGAAATAAAACAGGGCTTTGGGCTAGGTTACAATAAAACATCAGAAGTGCCAGAAACACAAGTCTTGAAGCTCTATCAGTCAGGAGGTATGGCAAGTGCCCCTCCTGAACAGAATCAGAATCACTGCTCAGCCATAAACAACAGCATCCCACTGATGCAGGGCAACCTCCCCACACTGACATTATCTGGAAAGATCCGAGTGACGGTTACTTTCTTCCTTTTTCTACTCTCTACAACTTTTAATGCTTCTTTCTTGTTGAAACTTCAGAAGTGGACTCAGAAGAAAGAGAAAGGAAAAAAGCTTTCGAGAATGAAGATGCTTTTAAAACATCTGACCTTAGCCAACCTGTTGGAGACTCTGCTTGTCATGCCACTAGATGGGATGTGGAATATTACAGTTCAATGGTATGCTGGAGAGCTCCTCTGCAAAGTTCTCAGCTATCTGAAGCTTTTCTCCATGTATGCCCCAGCTTTCATGATGGTAGTGATCAGCCTAGACCGCTCCCTGGCCATCACGAGGCCTCTAGCTGTGAAAAGCAATGGCAAGCTCGGACAGTCCATGATTGGCTTGGCATGGCTCCTCAGTAGTATCCTTGCTGGACCACAGGTAAACCATTATCATCAACTTGTTTGGATATGGCAATCACAGATTTCCTATCTAATCTTGAGTATTGTATTGTATTATTGTATGTCAAAGGCAGTATTGTATTGTCTTCGAGAGCTTGGATTCTGGAAATTCAAGAGCAAAGTTTAATCTTGGCTGTTACCTTGGGCAAATTTTTAGCTTCTCTGGGTTTCAGTTCCTTCATTTATAAAATGGAGGTAATGCCTATATTATGCAACTTTTGTAAAGATAAGAAGAACAATGTATTAAAGTGTCTAGCATAATCTCTAGTACATAGTAAATGCTCCTCAAAAAATGTGGCTATTGTCCAATTGGACCTCATCCCCATCTTATTCGTTCCTCTAGTTCTTCTTTTGCTCTGGTTGATACGGTAAATGGAGAGAATATTTAGGAACTATGGAATTTGCATAGGTAGAAAGTATTTATAATTTGTCTTATTTGGGATTTCTTGAGTGGAAACTAATCTGTTTCTGTCACAACTTAGAACTATTGTCAGCTAGTACGTTGTTCTGGAGTTTGCAGCTGGGTGGGACTGAATAAAGAGGAAAAGTGGGAAACCCCGGACTTCTGAAATCTGAATATTTCTCTGAGATTGACTTGAGTTTTTCTGGAAAAAGTTTAGACCATAACAGGCTGTTAGCAAAATCAGGTACAGGTAGATATTGTTCCAGATTGTCCTCATCTGAGGCAACCTGGTTAATTGGCCTGTAGAATTTGCCTTTTTTTCAACAGTCATATCTCTGAAGAAAAGGACACGGTCTTACAAATAGCAAAGATTCCCTAATAACAGATGAGTAAATTGTCTCTATGCTTGTAAATGTATCGTATGATGATGAACCCAGGGTACAAGGATGTGTCAAGAAGTGGCATCAAGGTTAACCAGGATGTTCCCAAAATCTGCCACTACAAATGGAATTTATGTAGACATTCTAAATGGGCCAGGTGCTTTAAAAAACAAAAAGAAGAAACATAAAACAACAACAAAAAATCCTGCCATGCAAAACTCATTAAATACAGTTAAAACACTAAAAAGTTGGGCCACCAAATTTTCACCACCAATTCCTCACTTAACTAATATTTCATGGATATTAGATCAATTTAGTTGGGGTGTGTTTTATGGCAGGAGGAATGGGAAAAACTAAAGTACTTTGATGTTCCTGGAGAAAGGCATATGACGATTCTCACGGTGACTGAATATACAAGAATGGGTATAGTAAATACGTCTCTTGAAATGAGACTATTTAGCTATGGTTATGGTTTAAGTTTTCCATTTTGTTTCTTTAAAGTAAGAGTGTTGCCTATTTATTCTTTTTCTTAGGAAAGATAAACAAGTTAGGTTCTTCACACTGAGCATGATACTGATGGTTTCAAAGAAACCACCCCCCAAGAAAATGTAATTCAGTTGTGGAGACAATACTTTTATAAAACTAATACAACCATATACTAAACATTTATAAAACCTAGTACCAGTGTAAGAAGGAGAAATGAGTAAGAGTTGAAATGGTAAAGGAATGATTTAAGAAAAAAGTAGGATAAGCTGAGTTTTTTCAGATGAATGGTATTTGGATAGAAAAAAAAGTCAAGGATCACATATATTTTTCAGGAAAGGTTGAAATGTGTGATTAATTTTCACGGGACACGTATCTGGCTGAAGTGAAAGATTGAGAGGTGGCACCAGCAGGATATCAGATTTGGTGGTTGCTCCCTTGTCTTCCACTTCTCGTGTACTATTTGTCATAAAATATCATGATCATGCATTT
Organism: Acinonyx jubatus; assembly: GCF_027475565.1. NCBI lineage: Eukaryota > Metazoa > Chordata > Mammalia > Carnivora > Felidae > Acinonyx > Acinonyx jubatus. The sequence continues at coordinate 146,980,587 of NC_069382.1, forward strand.
GCTCGTCTTTGTCATTAAGGAATACACTCTTAAACGGTGGAGACTCTGTTGTGTTCAACTTCATTAACATTCACTGTACATAATAGGACAACTAGCAGAAATAGAAACTTTAAATGTTCAGATGATCTAATTTCTCTGCAGATCAAATAAATCCTTCACTTTTTCCTTTAAAAACAAATTGGCTTCATTCATTTAAATGAATGAATGAAAGCTATAATGGACCTATATTATAGAAGACATTGATAACCAGGGGAAATTCTGAAATTAATGTGGGAGCCACATATCCTTTGTGAGTCCTATGCAAGAAATAAAATGATTTTTTAACAAAAATATTTTAGGAGAATTTTCATAGACCCAAATAATTGCGAGAAACAGAGAAACCTTTTCTGAATTTTCTGGCAATGAAATGATTAGGTTGGTGGCTAGGGTGGTCTCAGAGAGCATTGATTTTAAGAGGGACATTTCAAACAAAAAACAAAGTTTGGCAACAAATTGGATTTAAGGAGATAAAGAGAACGGTATAAACTAAAGCTCTAATATTTTTAGCCAAGGAGTTTTAACAGTGAAACTATTGAAATAGGCAGGTAGGTTGAGAACAGAAGTGTCTCCCTGTTTGTTTCTCTGTTTGAAGGGGGAGGGAAGGCAAACTGTGAAAAGAGCTGAAAACATTTGCTTTAGGACATGATGATATCAGTATAAGGTCTTTGGAGAAGTATAGCCGTTTGGAAAGTAGTTGGTAAGTTAGGATACTGATGAAAGTCTGAAGAAGTAGAAATAAGTCAAATTGTGATAATAACTGAAATGCAAATTAACAATTTCAACCTTCTCTAAGCACTGTCCCAGAGGGTATAATAAAAATATTGATTTATTAATTCAATTATCTTCATCTAAGTATGTCACAGCAATAATAGAAAGATAGTGCCAAATACTTATCTGTCTTGATATAGTAAAAAGAAATTATGAAATTAAGTTTGAATTGTTTAGGATTTTCATGTAATAGCCTGACCTCAAATACATCACTCTTCCTGAGAGATTTATGTGAATATGGGCCACAGAAAATGATGGTATTCTTTTATTTGGTAAAACACATAATTCATCCTTACTTTCAGCAGCAGATTATATTTGTAAAGCACTTTGCCGAAGCTTCCTGAAAAACCTCACTCTGTGCAGCACATAACAGCCATGTTACTACCACCACCCCGTGTATCAGAGAACATACAAAGAGAATCTTTGAAAGCAATGGCGTGCACACCTTTCTGGCAGTAAGAAATGGATACTACATTGGGACTTTGTCTGTTCCTCACACACTTATAACTGGGAAAATTTTTCATAAAATATTCAACACCATTCTACTTCATTTTTTTTTTAAGTTTACTTATTTTGAGAGAGAGAACATGAGTTGGGAAGGGGCAGAAAGAGAGAGGGAGAGAGATAATCCCAAACAGACTTCGCACTGTCAGCACAGAGCCCCATGCAGGGCTCAATCCCACAAACTGTTAAGATCATGACCTGAGCCCAAATAGAGTCAACCACTCAACTGACGCCCCTCCATTTCATTATTTACTGTTTCATTATTTACTGTTGATTGCCACTGACTGATGGGTACAATCTGCAGTGCAAAAACAACTGGTTTAAAGGGATTCATTGACTTTCTCAATGTCACTTGACCTGTTGGACTCATGTCTTTGTATTAAGTCCAGTTTTTCTTTTTATTATAGCTCTGTCTCTCTGCTGTCTCTCTGAATAAAAGAGGTTTTAATCCCATGACTAATGTTACACATGTTTAATGGGGAAGATGAAAGACTGAAAGGGCTTTTTACTTCTAGACTGTGGCACATAGTAAGCTTCACCATGCTCTATGGATAAGCCCACTGACAAAGGTGCATCCTGTAACGGCTAATTTACATTGAAAGGATGAATTTAATCATCATCCTCTGGTTTATATATTGATTGTCTATTGCTTGAGAAATTCTGTAATGGTCTGGGGATATATTTTCAGAAGTTCCAGCATAGCATAGCTCAACTTTCAAACTTTTTCCTAGTAATGGAACTTTTTTAAAAAAAAGCAAAATTCTAAGGGTGCCTGGTGGCTCAGTTGGTTGAGCGTCCAACTCTTGATTTAGGCTCAGGTCATGATCTCACTGTTCGTGAGATTGAGCCCCACATTGAACGTGGTGCTGACAGCACAGAGCCTCCTTGGGATTCTCTGTCCCTCTCTCTCTACCCCTCTCCCTCTCACACTCGTTCTCTCTCTCTCTCTCAAAATAAATAAGTAAACTTAAAAAAAAAAAGCAAAATTCTATCTGGAGCCCCAATGAAACATACAAGTGGAGCTGTTCTTGCTAAAGAGAGGTAAGGGAAGCCAATCTTCTGCTTGACCATTTACTAGCCCTGCTCATGGTCTCCAAAGACCTTAGATTTCCCAGAAACAAAGCTTGGAAGACAATAGAATAGTAGAAATGGCATGAATATTGGATTTTAACAAAGTTGGTTTCAAATCTCAATGCTGTCTCTTACCATCTCTGTGGTTCTGAGTAAATTACTGTAACTAAGTTTAAAAGCTAATTGTGAAGAATAAATTATAAAGATACATAAAATCATCTAGTACAAGACTTAATTTTTAAACACTCTGATAATGTTCATTTCTTCCTCTCCTCCTGCTTTCATTCCTTTGTTCATAAAGAGTTTTTGAAGTCAGGAGATAAAATAATAGGGAAATACGAGTATGAAAATTAAATGATCCTTTAAGAGACAGCAAAGAGAATTGGCTTACATAAAGATTATTTCCAATTTCTCAAAATTATAACATTCATTCTGACTGATAAGTAAGTTTAGCCAATCTACTCCCTAGTCACCAGGCTGTCCTGCTCATTCTGAAAGCTATATATGCTGATGCATAATAGTTCTAGTCTTAAAGGTATCATTTGTAACAGTCAAATAAGAAAAGAAGGAAGGAAGGGAGGAGGAAGGTAGGAAGGAAGAAGGCAGGCAGGCAAGGAGGGAGGCAAGGAGGGAAGGAAGAGGGAGAAAAGAAAAAGGAAAGGAAGGGAAAGGAAGAGAAGGAACAAACATGACCTGAAAGGCAATCTGCTTTAAGACTATGTGTGTTTAGGTTCGTAAGTGCATGTTGAGGATAAAACATTTCTTGAATTAGATGTGTCCGTATCTAATCAAAAATCACATGCTTTCCAATGACAGTCATTTACCACAAGAGTTACAGAGTAGCAGTTTATTTGCAGAAGTTCATACCACTAGCTTATCCATGTTAATATGGAGCATACATTCGGACAGCTTTTAAATTCTAACATTAACCCAGGTCGGAAGGCATGATATATGAGACATCCTTTTGGTCTTTGGTGTAAAGATACACGGCTGGGGGTGCCTGGGTGGCTCAGTCAGTTGAGCATCCAACTTCAGCTCAGGTCATGATCTTGCAGTTCATGAGTTCGGGCCTCACATCGGACTCACTGTTGTCAGCGCAGAACCTGCTAAGGATCCTCCGTCCCGGCCCTCTCTCTGTCCCTCCCTGTCTGTGCTCTCTCAAAAATAAACGAACATTAAATATATATATATATATATAATTGTATATAAATTTATATATAAATATAAATATAAAATTTTATATATAAATTTATATAAAATTATATAAATGTATATTTATGTATGTGTATATATATATGTATGTGCATATATATATATAATATATATATATACAATATATATATATATACATGCACTTGACAGGAAAGGAATGTGTTTCTGAACTTGACAAGGTGCTTAAATTCAATAAACACTTGTCACATGTGTACAATATGCCAAGAAGTATACTGGAACATAGTAGTAGCATACTAAATACATGAATAACAACAATAATGATGATGATGATAAATGTTAGTTATTGAAGACATAAATATGTGCCGGGAAATGTGCTAAATCCTTTTGCATGCATTATTTCCTGTAAGGCTCCCAACAACTCTCTATATTGGATACAATTACCTTTTTTTTCATTCATAAAGAAACTAAGGTTAAGAATGTTATATACAATGCCCAAGATTACTCTCTAGTAAGTGTGGGTGTCAGTATATCCAGTTAACTCCATACCCATAGCTTTTAAATACTACACTATATCACACCATGCAATGCTGTCTATTTCCTTTTTTCCTGTAGGATGCTGGAGAAGGATATGGCAGGAAAGTCTTAAGTTGAGAATAGATGCTAAAGAGCTATAAGGAAATAATATATGGTATACATTTACAAATATATAAATAAATAAACATATGAATACACATTTATAAATTGTGTGCCCTGAAATTTTTTTCATAATAATGTTTATAACTCATATAAGTGCTGTGTGCCAGGCATTATTAGAAATGCTTGGCAAGTATTAAATCATTTAATTGTCTTGACAGCCCCTAGAGGTAAATACTATTAACATCTCTGTTTTATAGATGAGGAAACTGAATGAAGTACATTATCTAAAAATAATTACCTCTTGGGGCTTCCCAGGTGGCCAGTTGGTTAAGCGTCTGACACTTCCTTTCGGCTCAGGTCATGATCTCACTGTTCACAGGTTCGAGCCCCGTGTCGTGCTCTTTGCTGACAGAGTGAAGCCTACTTAGGACTCTCTCTCTCTCTCCCTCTCTCTGCACCTCCTCTGCTTGCTCATGCTCTCTTTCTCTCAAAATAAATAAACATTTAAAAATAGTAATAAAGATAATTACCTCCGGAAAAGATTAGACAATAACGTAATTAGTCTGGGATAAGGTGAGGATTAAAAATAATACTCTAAGAAGCATATGCAAATGACTGTAAAGAAGGAAAACATACTTCTCTCGTTTATGGCAAAATAAAGCAAATACTGATGAGAACTGAGGTCAGGTATGAGAAAGGAGAAACAAAGAAATTAAAGAAATATAATCCAAAGACGAAAAAAAAAAAAAAAAAACCAACAAACAACCCACGAACTAAAGTAGATCCCTATACTAATCATTCAAATGAACATGACCTTGGAGCACAAAATAAACTGAACCTAGGCTAAAACAATTTATGAGAAAGTAAGATTCTGAGTTACCATAACACTTTACCATATCACTCTTTTAGCACTTATCACAGTCTACCTAGTACGTACGACAGGTGTCACAACCATGCTATTATCTCCCCTACCAAATTTTAAATTCTCTGATAACAAGATATATCTGGTTCATCTTTTATGACAGAGAGCACCTAGAGTAGTTTTTGAACAAGGAGTTGCTTTAAAAATAAGCATTTATTAAACGAAGATGATAACTATCAGCTCAAATCATAGTACTTTATTTCAAAGTCAGATTAAATTTCCTTATAACTTGCAGCCCAGTGACAAATACTTGAGGCAGGCACAATATACCTTTTCTCCAGGAACTCCTTACTGTCTTTAAGTTAATGCTTTGCTAGAGGGAAAAACAACCTTAGCTTGAGGATAGCTAGGCCTCCAGCGTCCTGTGAGTTTTCTTTAGCATATGAAAATCTCTTTTGAGAGGGAGGGAGCCAAAACATAAGAGACCCTTAAAAACTGAGAACAAACTGAGGGTTGATGGCTGGTGGGAGGAAGGGAAGGGTGGGTGATGGGTATTGAGGAGGGCACCTGCTGGGATGAACACTGGGTGTTGTATGGAAACCAATTTGACAATAAATTTCATATTAAAAAAAAAAAAAAGAAAATCCCTTTGGAAACACACTCCTTTGACTTTACCTTCCCCAACTCCCAAGTACATAATCAGTCTCTCCTCAGGGTCCAGGCACCTCTTCCACCCAGAGGACCTGTCCTGGTGCTTTAATAAATCATCTTTTTGCACCAGGGAAAAAAAAGCCATTTTATTGAAAGTTTTATCATATTAACTTAAAAAGATGAAATATTAAAGTGAAAATGTGGCCTAGTGCAGAGAAGAAAGTCAAACTCGGATCATCTGGGTCCAAGTATGATCAGGAAGTTGTGGAGGGAAGTACCTAAGGTTTTAAAGAAATACTAGATTCTCAAGTTCTTTGTAAAGTAACTCTTCCAAAGACTCACAACATCTGTTGGGTCAAATTCAGAACTGAACTTTAAATTTAAAGTCAGTCTGCAAAGAAGTATGGAAAACTTAAATGGTTACTTTGTGATACGGAAAAAGATCGGGATTATAAAACAGAATTTGCTGAATACATGTTTGAGTTTCTGAGCTTTAAATTCGATGATATGATCATTGTGCACCCTCTAGTGGATTAATTTAACAATACTATTTTGCCCTTGAAAAAAGATCTGAAACTGAAAATCAACATTTTAATTACAAATAAAAGATAGAGCATTATATTTTATATTATTTTACTTATATTTTATTTAGAGTTTATTATATTTATATTATATTAAATTTCTCTACAAGCAAAGAAAGGAAATATAGGGTTGTTGTGTTTTTTTAAAAGCATACTCCACTACCACTCCATCACCCCAAAAAGGAAACAAATCCTGGGCCTGTGGAATTAATTAATTGGATTTATTAATTCAATTAAAGACTTTAAAAAATAAATACTGTCCCTCAATTGCTTAAAATTGTAAAAATCCTGTAACGTTTTTGTTTGAATTTATTTGCTATTAGTTTTAAAATGCTTGGTCACTCTTATATTTTCATTTTAATAATGTGTCATGGTAAAATGAAGTTTCTCAGTGGAGAAGCTTGGAAATGACTAGGTAAGAAGTTCACTTGATAAATGGGGAAAATTTCAGTGTATATTCATTAGTATGTGTTTTTGAAAAGTACTTGGCAACATTTCTTTATTCTTTCTTATTTCAAATTTTTATTTAAATTCTAGATAGTTAACATATGGTAAATTGGTTTCAGGTGTACAATTTAGTAATTCATGAGTTACATATAACACCCATGCTCATCCCAACGAGTGCCCTCCTTAATATCCATCACCCATCTAACCCATTCCCCACCCGCCTTTCACCATCAACCTTCAGTCTGTTCTCTTATGGTTTCCCTTCCTCTCTTTTTTCCCCTTTCCCTATCTTTACCTGTTTTGTTTCTTAAATTCCACATGTGAGTGAAATCATATGGGATTTGTCTTTGACTGACTTATTTCACTTAGCATAATACACTCCAGCTCCATATATGTCATTGCAAATGGCAAGATTTCATTCTTTTTGATGACTGATGACTGAATAATATTCATATATATATATATATATATATATATATATATACACCACCTCTTCTTTATACATTCATCGATTGATGGACATTTGGATTCTTTCCATAGTTTGGCTATTGGTTTTTGTTGTTATTTTATTTTATTTTATTTTATTTTATTTTATTTTATTGTTATGTTATGTTATGTTATGTTATGTTATGTTATGTTATGTTACTTTATTTTACTTGTTTCAGGGAGAGCATAGTCAGGGAAGAGGGGCAGAGGGGGAGAGAGAGAGAGACAAAATCTTAAGCAGGCTCTACACTCAGCATGCAGCCTGATGCAGGACTCAATCCCACAACCCTGGGCCATGACCTGAGCCGAAATCAACTGACTCAGCCACCCAGGCACCACCATAGTTTGGCTATTATTGATAATGCTGCTATAAACCTCGGGTGATATGCCCCCTCAATCAGTATTTTTGTATCCTTTGGATAAACACCAGTGTAATTGCTGGCTTGTAAGTACTTCTATTTTTAACTTTTTAGGAACCTCAATACTGTTTTCTACAGTGGCTGCGCCAGTTTGCATTCCCACAAATGGGGCAAGGGGGTTCCCCTTTCTCTGCTTCCTTGCCAGTATCTGTTTCCTGAGTTGCTAACATTAACCATTCTGACAGGTGTGAGGTGGTATCTCATTGTGATTTTGATTTGTATTGCCTTGATGATGAGTGATGTTCAGCATCTTTTCACGTGGATGTTAGCCATCTGTATATCTTTGGAAAAATGTCTGTTCATGGCTCTGCCTGTTTCTTAACTGGACTATTTGGTTTTGGGTGTTGAGTTTCATAAATACTTTATAAATTTTGGATACTAACCCTTTATCAGATATGTCATTTGCAAATATCTTCTCCTATTCTGTAGGCTGCCTTTAAGTTTTGTTGACTGTTCCTTTCACTGTGCAGAAGATTTTTATCTTGATTAAATCCCAATAGTTTATTTTTGCTTTTGTTTCCCTTGCCTCCAGTGACATGTCTAGTAAGAAGTTGCTACAGCTGATATCAAAGAGGTTGCTACCTATGTTCTCCTGTAGGATTTGGCTTCCTGTCTCACATTTAGGTCTTTCATCCATTTTGAATTTATTTTCCTGTTTGGTATAAAAAGTCGTCTGGTTTCATCGTTCTGTATACTGCTGTCCAGTTTTCCCACCATCATTTGTTGAAGAGGCTGTCTTTTTTCCATTGGATATTCTTCCCTGCTTTGTTAAAGATTAGTTGACCATATAGTTGTGGGTCCATTTCTGGGTTTTCTGTTCTGTTCCATTGATCTATGTGTCTGTGTGCCAATACCATACTATCTGGTGATTGCAGCTTTGTAATATAGCTGGACATCTGAAATTGTAATACTTCCAGCTTTGCTTTGCCTTTTCAAGATTCCTTTGGCTATTTGGGGTCTTTTGTTGTTCCATACAAATTTTACAATTGTTTGTTCTAGTTCTGTGAAAAATGCTGGTGGTATTTTGATAGGAGTTGCATTAAATGTGTAGATTTCTTGGGGTAGTATAGACTTTTTAACAATATTTGTTCTTCCAATCCATGAGCATGGAATATTTTTCCATTTCTTTGTGTTATCCTCAATTTCTTCCAGAAGTATTCCATAACTTTCAGTGTGCAGATATTTTACTTCGTTGGCTAGGTTTATTCCTGTCTTATGGTTTTTGGTTCAATTATAAATTAGATCAATTCTTTGATTTCTCTTTCTCCTGCTTCATTATTGATATATAGAAATGCAACAGATTTCTGTATGTTGATTTTCTATTCTACAACTTGGCTAAATTCACATATCAGTTCTAGTAATTTTCGGTGGAGTTTTTCAGTAGCATGTTGTCTATGAATAGTGAAAGGTTGGTTTCTTCCTTGCCAATTTGTATGTTTTTTATTTCTTTTTGTTGTCTGATTGATGAGGCAAGACTACCATTACTATGGTAAATAACATTGGTGAGAGTGGACATCCTTGTCTTGTTAATGACTGTAGAGGAAAAGCACTGTTTTTTCCCATTGAGGATGATATTAGCTATGGGTTTTTCATACATGGCCTTTATGATGTTGAGGTATGTTCCTCTATCCCTACTTTTTGAGGGTTTTTATGAATAATGTTGTATTTTGTCAAATGCTTTTTCTGCATCTATTGAGAGGATCATATGGTTCTTGTCTTTTATTAGTGTGGTGCATCACATTGATGTGCAAATATTAAACCACACCTGCAGCCCAGAAATGAATCCCTCTTGATCATGGTGAATAATTCCTTTCATGTACTGTTGGATTTGATTTATGAGTATCTTGTTGAGAATTTTTGCATCTATGTTCATCAGAGATATTGGCCTTTGGTGGGGTCTTTGTCTGGTTTTAGAATCAAGGTAATACTTGCCTTATAGAATGAGTTTGGAAGTTTCTTTCTATTTCTATTTTTTTTGGTGGGGGGAACAGTTTGAGAAGAATAGATATTAACTCTTCTTTAAATGTTTGGTAGAATTCCCCTGGGAAGCCATCTGGCCCTGGATTTTCGTTTGTTGGGAGATTTTTGATTACTGATTTAATTTCTTAACATTACAAGTCTGTTCAGTTTTTTTTTTATTCCTTCCTGTTTGTTTTGGTAGTTTGTGTGTTTCCAGGAATTTATCCACTTCTTCCAGATTGCCCAGTTCGTTGACATAAAATTTTTCCTAATATTCTCTTATAATTGTTTCATTTCTATGGTGTTGGTTGTGATCTCTTCTCTTTCATTTGTGATTTTATTTATTTGGGTCCTCTTTTCTTTTTGGTAAGTCTGGCTGGAGATGTATCAATTTTATTAATTTATTCAAAGAACCAGCTCTTAGTTTCATTGATCTCTTCTGCTGTTTTTGTTTGTTTCCACATAATTTATTTCTGCTCTAAGCTTTATTATTTCCCTTCCTTTTTTGGCTTTAGACTTTATTTGCTGTTCCTTTTCTAGCTCCTTTAGGTGTAAGGTTAGCTTGTGTATTTGAAACTTTTCTTGCTTCTTAAGGTAGGCCTGTATTGGTATACACTTCTCTCTTTTGACTACCTTTGCTACATCCCAGAGATTTTGAACTGTCATATTTTCATTATCATTTTTCTCCATATATTTGTTTTATTTCTTCTTTCATTTCTTAGTTAACCCATTTGTTCTTTAGTAGGATATTCTTTAATCTCCATGTATTTGTGGTCTTTCCAGATTTTTTCTTGTGGCTGACTTCAAGTTTCATAGCATTGTGGTCTTCAAATATGCATGGTATGAACTCAGTCTTTTTGTACTTGTTAAGGCCTGATTTGTGACCCAGTATGTGATGTATTCTGTACAATGTTCCATGTGAACTCAAAAAGGTGAATATTCTGTTAGGATGAAATGTTCTGAATATATCTGTTAAGTCCATCTGGTCTAGTGTGTCATCAAAGCCATTTTTCCCTTGTTGATCTGCTTAGATGATCTGTCCATTGCTGTAAACGGGGTGTTTAAAGCCCCTTCCTATTACTGTATTATTATCAATTAATTTCTTTATGTTTGTTATTAATTGATTTATATCTTTGGGTTCTCCCAAATTGGGAGTATAAATATTTAGATCTTATTAGATATATTCTTAGATATTATTCTTAGATCTTCTGGTTGGATAGATCCTTTACTTATGATTTAGTGTCCTTCTTCCTCACTTGTTACAATCTTTGGTTTAAAATCTAGTTTGTCTGATATAAGTATGGCTACTCTGGCTTTCTTTTGATGTCCATTAGCATGATAAATTATTCTCCATCCTCTCAATTTCAACCTGCAGGTGTTTTTAGGTCTAAAATGAACCTCTTGTAGGCAGCACAGCAATGGGTCTTATTTTTTTATCCATTCTGTTACCATATGTCTTTTGATTGGGGCATTTAGTCATTTTTACATTCAGAGTGATTAATTGATAGATATGAATTTAGTGCCATTGTATTACCTGTAAAGTCATTGTTTCTGGAGATTTTCTCTGTTCCTTCTAATGTTTGGTGTTACTGGTCTTTCTTTCCCACTCAAAGAGTCCCCTTTAATATTTCTTGCAGGGTTGGTTTAGTGATCACAAACTCTTAGTTTTTGTTTGTCTAGGAAATTCTTTATCATTCCTCCTATTCTGAATGACAGTCTTGTTGGATAATGCACTGATGGCTGAATATTTTTCCCATTTGGCACATTGACTATATCATGCCACTCCCTCTGGCCTGCCAAGTTTCTGTGGAGAGATCTGCTGCAAAACTTATTTGTCTTCCCTTGTAGGTTAATGATTTTTTTCCCTTCCTACTTTCAGGATTATTTCCTTATCTGTGTATTTTGCAAAGTTTACTACTATGTTTTACTGTTGGCCTCCTTTTGATTTTGATGGGGGTTCTCTATGCCTTCTGGATTTCAATGTCTGTTTCCTTCCCCAGATTAGGGAAGTTTTCAGCTATAATTTACTCAAATAAACCCTCTGCCCCTTTTCCCCTCCTTCTTCTAGGACTCCTATGATACAAATATTATTATGCTTTATGGAGTCACTGAGTTCCCTAAGTCTACATTCATGATCCAATATTTTTCTCTCCTGCTTCTTTTCAACTTCATTATTTTCCCTAATTTCATCTTCTATATCACTTATTCTTTCCTTAGCTTCTTCCATCCTTGTTGTCATTACACTGATCAGTTTTGCATCTCAGTTACATTTTTTATTTTAGCTTGACTGGTTTTAATTCTTTCATCTCTGCAATAAGGGAATCCCTAGTGTCTTCTATACTTTTCTCAAGCTGAGGTAGTATCCTTATGATTGTTGTTTTAAATTCTAGTTCAGGCATATTACTTACATCTGTTTTGGTTAGATCCCTGGCTGCGACCTCTTCTTGTTCTTTCTTTTGGGATGAACTTTCCCATCTTAGCATTTGCCTAGATCTCTGTCTTCTATTGTTAGGAAAGACCGTTACGTTTCCTGCCTCTGAATATAATGGCTATATTAAGAAGAGGTTATATACTGTCCAGGGCCTGGCACTTCAGAAAGTTTTTTTGGTGCATGCTGTGTGCACCCTGCTGTAGTGTCTTGGCTGCTTTTTCCCCTCAGATCAGTCCTCTGCAGAGATTCTTCTTACCTGCAGTGAGGAGTGTTTGAACCTTATCCTGATGTGGCAAGTTTTAACCAGTTGGTTTTGGTCTGCTTGTTAGAAAAGCCAAGATCCTGTTCCCCCTAGAGCTAAAGCATTGCATCACTCTATGGTCAGTAGACTTGGTGCATATGGAGGGTGAGGGGCTTGTGCTGGTCTTCTGGGGGAGGGGCCTGATGCACTGGTTCTCAGGCTGACTTGCCCTAGTAGAGGTGCACCTGCAGGGCACAGTGGGGCAGGGCTTGATGTAAGCAGCTTCAGCCTCCACTGGGAGTGCTGTGTTGCTCACTGAAATCTGTCTGTGCTGATGGGTGGGTGAAAATGGTGCCACCTCACTTTCTTGTCCCAGGAAAGGGGAGTTCACACATATCTCTTTTCAGCAAGCCCTCACATAAGTGTGAACAATCTCTACTCTTGTGTTCCAGGCTTCCATCAGAACCCTGCCTTCACCTTGTCTGTGTCTGAGCTATCTGGTTCAGTGCTCCTGTGTTTTAGCTCAGGCATGTGGCTGGGTTTCCAAACTCCAAATTTTAGGGACATGCACTGATCTTTTAGGGAAAGTTCTCACTGCGCTGTGGTTGGTGCCAGTTTGTCCCAGAAAAGAAGTCACACAACCATGCAGGGGCTCAGAGTTTATGATAAAACACAGCCAAAAACTGACTTCCAGGTTAGCTGTCCTCAGCAGGTGCCTCTGCTGCTATGCTAATTAATGGGACCTCTCAATGGTGCCACCATTTCTTTTGTCCTCTGAGAGGCAAAGCCACCTCTCCCAAATACACTCCAATAAGGGGAAATGTCTTTTTCAGTGCAACCCAAAGGATCCTCAGAGCACACTGTCTGCTCCTGGGCCTCTGTCCTCCTTCCCCACAGGAGCATCGCTAAGCCTGCCAGGCATGATTCCAGCAATGGTGCAGACTTCTAACACTTCAGACTTTGAGTTCTGCTGCTTGTAAAAACTTAAATAATCAGCCCCTTTCATTTTCCCAGTGAATGCTTTTGGGGAAGTGTTTTTCTTGTGCAATCCCCTGTATGCTGCTTTCTCTCTCTCCCCTCTCTCTGTGATCAGGGCTCCCTCCCCTCTACAGCACCTACAATTCATTTCTGCCCCAACAACTCTCCACAGTTCCTATCTTCCACTATGTGGCCATTTTTCTCCCTCTAGATGTGCAGATTGTCTCTCAGTCCTCAGACCAATTACTTGCGTGTTCAGAATGATTTTATATTTATCTGGCTGTGTTCAAGGAATGAGGCAAGCATAGGGTCCCCCTACTACTCTGTCATCTTTGCAACGTTTCTTAAATGGTTGATTCATTTGTGTTTTAAAAACAACAAAATAATTTCACACTTAGAGAAAGGTTGCAAGAATCATAGTTTTCTGGAATATCTTTCCCTCAGTTTCCCCAAATATTAACATTTTACTACATTACTTATTTGCTTTGTTTCCTATAAATTTTTTCTAAATTGTTTAAAAGTAAATTCAGATATGATGTCCCTTTTCATACTTCAGTGTTGTTTTTTTGTTTTGTTTTGTTTTTTCTGGCACATACCCACAGTACAAGTATCAAACAAAAATCAGGAAATTAACACTGAAAAAATACTATTCTAACCTATATAACTTATTCATACCTGAGCAACTGTCCCAAAAATGTTCCTTTTAACAAAAAAGAATCCAAGGTTATAATCCAAGATAGCAAAGAAGTGATGGTTAGTACCTGTCAATGCATTATATAAGGAAGCAGATGTTGTCAGTTGGTCCCATTATTGGCTATGTTAATTTAATTATTTGGTTATCTACTGTAAAGTTATTAATTTTACTCTTTATAAGAAAAGCTGTCTTGCAGGTAAATACTTCAAGATGATGTTAATACCCTGCTTTCTTCAAATTTCATCCATGTTTTTACCATCCATTGATGATGCTTGCCTGAATCACTTATTATTACCATTTGGTAATCACGACTTTCATTATTCCTTATACATTATTTGGCTTTCTACAGTAACAAAGAGCTTTTTTCCCCTCCCCATTTATTTGTAGTCATTCTTTTGTAATTACTATCAGCAAGAATTCATGGATTCTTCATTTTATTGTTAATAATTCCTTTTATCAGGATTTTTGTTGTTGTTGTTTTGTTTTTTTTTTTTTTTGGTTTATTTATTTTTGGTTTTGTTTTCAATGCTTAAACTGTCCCAGATTTGACCAATGGGAGTACTTTCAAGCTGGCTCCAGAGCTCTTTTTGACATGCTCCATTATTCTTTTAGTACTTCTTGGCTTTTTGGCACAAACTGTTCCAAGCACATATTGCAGTTTGCTTGTCACCCTTGGGCTCACTCACCTCTCCAATGAACTCTGTCTGGTTCCTTTTGGTAGAGAATGGTATTTAGAAAACAAGATCTGGGTACTAGAGTGCTGGATGTGCTTATTGCTACTGGGATATCATTTTTCCTAGGCTCCCAGAAGACAGAGCTAGAAAATAAATACACACACACACATGCACATAAATATACAGAGATTTTCCTTACTCTTTTTTTGCAGCTGTATAGCACTCTGTTGTGTGGTCCACCACAGTTTATTCAACTACTGTTCCATGAATTGGTATTTGTTATTTTTAATGTTTTTTCAATTACAAACAATGCGTCAATGTATAACTTTCTGCCTATGTATTTTCATATAACAGAGGTGGGAGTGTATCTTCGGGGTAAAATCCTGGATTCAGATTGCTGGGTCAAAGGTAAATTCAGATATAGTTATGCTAGCTATTGCTAAATTCTTCTCCCTAGTGGTTGTGCCAATTTGCATTCCTACTAGCAATGTGGGAGAGTCTATATTTTCTTACAACTTGCCCATGAAAGTATGTTATTTTTAATTTTTGCCAATCCTTATAGTGAAAAATGCCATGTCACTGTAGCCTTAATAGGCATTTTTCTTCACACAAGTGAGGTTGAACATCTTTTCACGTGTTTAAGGGCCACTGTTACATCTTTTGTAAATGGTCTATTCATGTCTTTGACCATTTGAATGGGGTTTTCTGTTTCAAAAAATAAAATTTAAGTATGTATTTGGGGAGCACATTCTAACTGCTAGATACAGTTAGCTGCTACAGTTATGATGGACAAAATCACTTCCAAAAGGTTTACTCAGCATAATTGCAACTGAAATTGAAATACAACAATGTTTAAATCCCTGGTTGCTGATCATTCTGCTAGGTTGAAATAGTTTCCAAAAAATCCAAAATCCTATAGATCCATTTACATTACCCAAACATATTTTAAGTAAAGATCCACTTTACAGCTTCTCATTGAAGTGACAAAAGGATTACATCAAGGAGCTTAGTCATTGCTTTGGGCAACAACGTGTTAGAAGACCTGGAGAATACAGAAGGAAAAAGCTTTCAAGAAAACATGCAAATACTGTTTGAAAGAAAGTAACACCATCTTTTAATTGTTTTCTTTTCTCATACAGTTATACATCTTCCGGATGATCCACTTAGCAGACAGCTCTGGGCAGACAGATGGTTTCTCTCAATGTGTCACACACTGCAGTTTTCCACAATGGTGGCATCAGGCCTTTTATAACTTTTTCACCTTCAGCTGCCTCTTCATCATCCCTCTTCTCATCATGTTAATCTGCAATGCAAAAATCATCTTCACCCTGACACAGGTCCTTCATCAAGATCCCCACAGTATGTATTCCTTAGACTCAATGTTAATTGTGGGCAAACAGGTTTCAAACAGCAATATTCAAAGCAGAGTGACATGCACTATGTGCCAGACACTGTTCTAAGCAGTTTACATACATTAGCTCAGTTACTATTCACACTCACCCTATGAGGTAATACTTTTATTATACTTTTACTATCCCTAATTTACAGATGAGGTCATTTGGTATCTCCCAATGTTCTAAATTTGTACCATGAAATTAAGAATGAAAGAACAACTACTTTATTTTACCCAGTATAAGCATTGGCAAATTGCTCCTGCTGGGCCACTATAACACCATACCAAACACCTGATTTCTATAATATTGCAAAGTATACCTCGTTAAATGATAGCCAAGAGACTTGCTAAAGTTCAGCCATTCTGTTTCATATTCAAATCCCCTATTCCACACAACATAACTGGGCTTGTGTTGTGTGTGTGTGTGTGTGTGTGTGTGTACATTGGTGTGTGAAATACTGTTGTAACTGACACTTTTATCTGAATTTTCACAGCTGTGGTTGTGCCTTTTTTGCTTCATTAATCTGGTACTTTCCCAAAAACTAAAATTTATGAATTTGCAAAGTAAACATGGCTATGTCATCATAACATCCAAAAGTCATGTTATCAGTGGCATAATGCATAAGTTATACCTGGTACAACTTAATAGGAAAATCATCTTAATTACTGTAGTGTGATTACTCCTAGCAGATTTTTTTCTAATGGAAATAATTATGGTGATGCTCTATAATAGAAACTTGGGCAGTTCCCAGCACAAAATGATATTTGATTCTTATTAAAAAGTATACTGCAAAAACAATTTGCCTTCAAAATCTTATCCTAGAGAAATTCAGTTCTATAAGGGATATCTAAGAAGGACGCATAGAGAATAAGAAGATAGATCCCAAATAGGGCTGAATCTGAAGAAACGTGAGGTAGGCGGAAGCAGAAAAAGAAAACAGCAGAGGCAAAGGGCAATAGTTAAATATTATTAACATAGATTTAGTTACTTAATCTTTTATTTACTCAACCAGTATGTATTAACTACTCAATATTGCTAGAAATGGTGATAGATGTGGATACCATGGTGAATAAAACAAGCCAGTAAACTATTCCACTTTCCTGGAGTCCACCATCTAGCAGAAAAGATAGTAAAACAGTAAACCAATAATGAAATGTGATGATATTTCAAAAGAGGGAGAAATACAGTATGTTATAGGAGGATCAATATTTTTTCAAATCTAGCCCCCGTGCTAAGCCAAGATTTTTTTGTGTTAAAGTATTTATCCCTACTGATTTTTTTTTATTACTTATGTCATTAAAGTTTACATATACTGAAGATTAAATGAAACAATGTATGAAAAGAACAAGGTCCATAGCAAGGTACAGAATAAACAGTAATTACGTTTGTATGACAAAAATCTATAACCAATCTGTACTCAATAAACTATCGACTTTAACATTTCTAGTTAAAATTGATTTTATAATTAAAACATCATGCACATAAATGTTTTCTTCCGTATTTCCACTCTTTTGTGATCAATGAACAAGAAGTTGCAAACTTCACACAGACACCACACGTATCACACACAGCAGACACACAAAACACACACACACCATACAGTAAGCACATATATACCACACACACAGGCAACATACACCCCCCCCACACACACACACCACATACACCATGCACACCCGCACACACACCTGCGAACTTTAAGTGATGCATTGGTATGAAAAGTGAAATTGTTTTGAATATCATAGAACATGGTTGAGAAAGACAATTTTGGACAACACACTTTCATCCATGCGTGATCCTCATTATCCTTACTGTCAGAGATATTTCAGTAAGTATAATTCTGTGTGAACAGATAATTCAATTCAGCTCAACTTTATATTTTTTTAAATTTATATTTTAAGAGTTTGAGTACTTTCATGCTTCAAATCCAAATTAGTTTGGTGGAAACTTACTTTAAAAAAATTTTTTTACATTTGTTTTATTTTTTGAGAGACATAGCACAAGTTGGGAAGGGGCAGAGAGAGGAGACACAGAATCCGAAGCAGGCTCCAGGCTCCGAGCTGTCAGCACAGAACCCAATGCAGGGCTTGAACTCACAAACGGTGAGATCATGACCTGAGCCAAAGTTGGACACTTAACCGACTGAGCCACCCAGGCGCCCCTGATGGAAACTTATTTTTAAGAGCACTGTCTCTTTAATCTTTTCTATTCATTATGTGACATAACAGTGGAAAACCTGGAACATTAACATCCTTTTCAAACAAATTACCGTTATTAAAAATATTGGAAATGTGTTCTTATTCCAGTAATTAGTTTGAATTAGTGATTCTCTCTTTTTTGTCCATTTTGGTTTTGTAATAAAACTGGTCTTTAAACACCTACTTTTTTCTCTATCTCACAGAATTACAACTGAATCAATCTAAGAACAATATACCAAGAGCTCGGCTGAGGACCCTAAAGATGACAGTTGCATTTGCCACTTCATTTACTGTCTGCTGGACTCCCTACTATGTCCTAGGAATTTGGTACTGGTTTGATCCTGAAATGTTAAATAGGGTGTCAGATCCAGTAAATCACTTCTTCTTTCTTTTTGCTCTTTTAAATCCATGCTTTGATCCACTTATATACGGATATTTCTCTCTGTAATTGGTAGAATACGCAGGAAGTCATGTGAAAAAGAGCATGGTAGTGAATTTCATCAAATGAGAATAATAAACACAAAGGTTGCAGCGTTTTTATATAAAAACAAAGCAGAGTTTAATGTTAACATTCTTATTCTTTTAGAAATCACATTGTCAGAAATTCAAATATAAAGAAAAAAATACAAAGAAAAAGAAAATTCAAGAAAAATAAAATATTACCTCATAATCATAAACTGAACTAATTTCTGCCCTTTCTGAACTCCTATGTTATATAGATTTCTTATCATTTTCTCCCTGTCTAATAATGTGTAAATTTTTAAAAGAGCCATGGCCTAAGCAAAGAGATTCCAAAAAGTAAGGCTCAGAAACCACAACACAGTCTTAACCTAGGCATGCCTTTGAGAGTTTTATTCCAAGGGCTTAGCAGCAATTATATCTTACACTACAATAATATGCAAAGCACAGAGTATTTCCCCTGCCCATAAGATCAATCTTCCCTCCTCTGGTTAAAAACAAAGTGCAATGGATCTAATTTTTTCTTTGATTCCAAAAGCATCTGAAGTTTGAATTATTCAGCAACCAACCCACCATCCATTCCAACCACCTGACAAGACTTACAAGTAGCTCTCCTTCATCCCAGTCTTGAGACAGCATGAAGTGCCTTCATAGAAACAGCAAGTGTAGAAGGATTCATATTTGGACAGGGGTTAGAACATTCCTCTAGGCTGCATAATCAGTGGAGTTTGTGGTAATTAACTGTACTAATATAACACTGTTTTTAAATACAATTAAGATGAGACCTATACTGATCATGTCTTATACATAATATGCCCTCTGTTTTAATAGGAGAGATTATTTTCTATTTTCCGATTTTACTGAATCTATAATCCACAAGTCACTAAGAAAAATAAATAATAAATCAAACAAATGCAGAAGTGAAAAGATATTTGATACATCAGAGGAACACTGAAAATTACAGTTTCAATATATACAAATCAACGGAGCCAACAAAGTATTGAAAATAGATAAAGAAAAACTCTGTAAATGTGTAACTAACACCTACTGATATTCACATTAAGTGGTATCATTTTCAAAATATGTGGGCACAATACCTCTTTTTATTCAGGCCTATTTCTACGTTCCATTAAAGAAGGAAAAGGATAAAAATTATGAGACTCTAATATACATTATGAGAAAAGCTTATAAGCGACTTTAAAGTAATTCAGTGATCATTTAATTTCTTTTTTAAAAATAGGTAAAATAGGGGCACCTGGGTGGCTCAGTTGGGTAAGCACTCAACTCTTGATCTTGGCTCAGGTCATTATCTCCTGGTTTGTAGGATGAAGCCCCGCATCAGGCTCCCCACTTAACAGTGCAGAGCCTATTTGGGATTCTTTCCCTCTCTCTCTTAATCTCCCCTGGTAATGTGAGCGCGCATGCTCTCTCTCTCTCCCAAAATAAATAAACTTTTAAAAAAATAGGTAAAATACCATTACATTCATATGAGATATTTAGTGCCACTCAAAGATGAAAGGTAATTTCAAAATTTCCAGGGCATGTGAAATTGTGGAAAGTAAATTACTAATTAGACTAACAACGGTCTTTACTTATTTTGCTCACACATACTTTTCAGTGTAGTTGTGTGTGTGTGTGTGTGTGTGTCCAATCACACATTATTTTCTAATTCCACTTCAACTGATCCTGTTTGTTACCATTGACATCCTTCCTTCTACTCCTTCATTCATATCTTCTTTTTTACTAAGCCCATACCTTTAATTAATCAATCCATGTACCAACTCTACAGTTGAATTGGGCAAGGCTCAAAATTTGTAACATGCTAAAATACTCAAGGTTAACTTTTAAGGCATGTATATTGACACCAAGATTTTATGGTTCTACTAGATGACACAATACTATCTGTAAGTTACAATAAAACCAATCTTCTCCTTTAATCTTTATAATATACTTATTCCTAAATTGATAACAATTCTTACTTCCAGATTTAAAGGCAAAAACAACACATATATACACAATATAATTTAAGGGCTTTATTAGACATGTGTTTAATGAACACACGTTAGCTTTGCTCTTAGATGTTTAAGAAACTGTTCTATTTAGATATATTCTCAGGCATTTTTTGATACATTAGCTAAAGGGCTATTCAAAATTTGGTGCAGGGGTCTTTAACCTATGGTCCATGCACAGAACTGTATTTCAGTACAACTGCCTTTATTTGTTTATATTATTTTATGAATTTAAAAACATTATCCTGAAAGGGCTATCTAGGCCAAACCAGACAGCCAAAGGAACTCATGTGACAAAAAAGATTAAGAATTCCTCATTGATTTTGTATAAGGAAGTTTATTATGATAAAAGTGTCTCAGAACATATTCATTTGTTTATATGCTTGCATAGTAATGTTAATATTGAAATGGATTGTTTCAATTTGGTTACTTACCATTTGAGACTTAGAAATCTCTCAAGGCTCAATATGTAATGAAAAACTTTGCAGAAGGAAGTAAATTATACAAATATTGTGGCCCATAAATTATAATATGAATATGGATTTAAATTAAAATTTATAGCCCAGGGCACTTGGGTGGCTCAGTCTGGTAAGTGTCCAACTTTGGCTCAGGTCATGATCTCACAGTCCATGGGTTCAAGCCCTGTGTCAGGCTCTGTGCTGACAGCTCAGAGCCTGGAGACTGCTTCTGATTTCATGTCTCCCTCTCTATCTCACCTCCCATGCTCGCACTCTGTCTTTCACTCAAAAATAAACAAACATTAAAACAAAATGTATAGCTATAAAAGGTAAATGGGGCTTTAAATTAAAGACATACCATTCAACAGAGAATATTCAACATTTGATATTTTAGTTATTTATTCTGTCTCCAATCATCATAAAAGATGAGGAGTCCTTGTAAAAAAAAAAAAAAAGAAAAGAGGATATATTCTGTAGAATGAATCCACCATATCAGATAATTAAGATTCTATGTTGGTTGTCTCCTCCTGGCTACAATTTGGGTTTCCTCTTGCAATTCAATTTACTAAAGAAATTACATAAATGAATAACAATGAATTGAAAAAAAAAAGACTGCACTAATTCAATTTCAGCCTAAGAAACAGAGCTATAACAGCTAAGAAAGAAAAAAAAAATACTGGAAGAGGAGTGGGTATCACAATTATATTATCTCAGTTAAAATACATTTAGAATTTCATCTATTTTACCTTTAGCCTACTTTCAAATGTTGAACCAATTCCTTGAGCTTGTCTACTTAGTATAAATTGTGTCCATAGGAAACTAAATAAAAGAGTAAGGTTGACTTTAATCTCTAATTAAAATTAATTTATTTAGGGGCGCCTGGGTGGCTCAGCTGGTTAAAGCATCTGACTTCAGCTCAGGTCATGATCTCATGGTTTGTGAGTTTGAGCCCCCACATTAGGCTCTCTACTGATGCATGTGTAGAATGTGTAGAATGCATGTGTAGAAACAATAGAAGAATACATGTATTGATATATTTATCTCTGAGTGATTTTTTTAAATCATCTTTCTCGTGAATTCCTGTAATTCCAAACTTCCCAAATGAACATAGATATCCTTTGCAATGAGAAGAAAAATCATAAATGTTATATGTGTGTTTGTATGAATTTTACATATCACTATTTCAGTCAGAATGCTTTCTGCTGTAATAAGAAACGTCAGACCAGAAGTGACATGTTTTCATCTCATATTACAGGATGTTCATAGGTAAGCATGTAGAATTGGTGAATTCAGAGCTTTGAGTTATTTTCTCTGCTTCCACTAAGCTTTACTTTCATGATTAGAAGTTAGTTGTCACCATTCTAAGCCTCCAAGTCAGAAAGAAAGCATGGCTTCTCACCGAGCATCTTTCCTTCCCAGAACTTTCAGCAACTTCTTGTTAAATTGGCTAGAACTGTAGCGCACCTGGGTGGCTTAGTCGGTTGAATGTCTGACTCCGCTCAGGTCATGATCTCGCGGTTCGTGAGTTTGAGCCCCGTGTCGGGCTCTGTGCTGACAGCTCAGAACCTGGAGCCTGCTTCAGATTCTGTGTCCCCCTCTCTCTCCGCCCCACCCCTGCTTGTGCTCTATCTCTCTCTTTCAAAAATGAATAAACATTAAAAAAAATTTTTGTTTAAATTGGCTAGAACTGTAACACATGACCAGTTCTAACCCAACCATGAACAAAGGAGAGGGGGATTACCTTAAACACCTTAAGGGTATGTTTCATTTTAGGGAAGCAGGGCTCATTTCTCCGAATGTTTAGCTACCTGATAACAAAAATAAAGAATGAAGTTCATTCTCTCTCTGCCTCTCTATCTCCTGTCTCTCTCCTGAGAGCAGAAGGGAAATGTGGAGGTCAGAAAACAGCAGTAAATTCCACTAGTAAAATAAAACTGAAACTATATATACAATAAAATTTAAATATCACATAATTTAATACAAAGCATTAAAGACTAAATACAGCTATTGGAGCATAGTAATTGTATAGTAACTGTAGCCCTAAGGAGAAAGAACAGATTTTATTGTTTTTCACAATCTAAATCCAAACATTTTAAACTCTACTAGTTGGAATCTTCAATAGAAGTACAGGGTGGCTTCCGCCCAATTATTTACTTTCTTGGGAACTCTTGGTCCCTATTTTTTATTTGTTTTTATAATTCATTTCATTGGGTAAGAAATTTTCAGAAAGTTTTCAAATTCAGAAAATACTTCAGATCCAGAAAATAATTGTCATATAAATTAATAACTAAGTATGTGGCAATCTGAAGCATATTTCCCATAAAACTAATAAAACTTAGCTCCAAATTCCTTACTTATTCTGTTCCCCCCTCAGGCCCTGGATGTTTTTCTTATCACTTTTCTAATATTTATTTATTTTTGAGAAAGAAAGAGACAGACAGATTTGGAGAGGGGCAAAGAGAGAGGGAGACAGAGAATCTGAAGCAGACTCTAGGCTTCAAGCTGTCAGCACAGAGCCCAACACAAGGCTCAAATGCACAAACCATGAGATCATGACTGCAGCCAAAGTCAAACACTCAACCGATTGAGCCTCCCAGGCACCCCCATTTTTCTTATCATTATCAAGTGATGTCCTTTCATTTTCTGATAGCTGCACATCATCCCTTGATCATTCATGAAAACTGTCACTGGAGGGGCCAAGATGGCAGAGCGGCATGGAAGTTCTCTGCTTCGCTCATTCCTGAAATGCAACTAGATTGGCACCAACCATTTTGCACACCTAGAAAAGTGATCTGAGGATTAACACAACAGTCTGTACAACTTGAACCACAAGTGAACTCGACAGGTACATGGCACAGAGAGGTGAACTGGGGGAGAGAGAAGCCACAGAGGGTAGGGAGCTGTTTTTATGGAGAGAGGTCACAGAAAGGGGGGAGAGTACAGGAAAAACATTCCCCCTGAAAGTAGCTGAAGAGAAAGGGAAAGAGTGGAAACACCCACAAGTGAAGAAAGGGAGAAAGGAGAAAGGAGAGGGTTTCAATACCATTTGGACGCTATAAAGAGGAGAATGCAATCAGTATTGAGTCCACAGCTTAATACCTGGTGTGCTATGGTGGGAAGGGTGAATCCCCAGGAACAGGCAGCAACATCGAGGGGTCCACAGGCCACACAGGAAGAAGCAGTTCCCCTGCTAGAGAAGCATTTGGTAGAGGCTGTACAGCCACATCACAGGCAAAGGTCCGAGCACTTATTCACGTTTGCTGGTATTGGAACAAAGACGCTAGGGTGCAGTGAAACCTGATGCCAGTTTTGTGTTGTGATTTACCATAATCCCTGAATGAAGGAATTCACCCCAAGAGAAAGAACAGGAACAGATATAAGCAAGATGTCTGGACTAGAATTTAGAATCATAGTAAGAATACTAGCTGGGGTTGAAAAAAGCATAGATTCCCTTTCTGCAGAGATAAAAGAAGTAAAATCTAGTCAGGAAGAAATTAAAAGTGCTATAACTGAGAGGCAACCTTGAATGGATACCAGTGCAGCAAGAATGGATGAAACAGAGTAGTGAATCAGTGATATAGAGGACAAACTTACGAGAAAAATGAATCAGAAAAAAAGAGAGAATCTAAGGCAAAAGACCATGATATAAGAATTAGAGAACTTAGTGACTCACTAAAAAGGAATAATATCTAAATCATAGGGGTCCCAGAACATGAAGAGAGAGAAAAGGGGTAGAAGGTTTATGTAAGCAAATCATATTGTAAAACTTTCCTAACCTGGGGAAAGACACATACATCAAAATCCAAGAAGCACAGAGAACTCTCATTAGATTCAACAAAAACTGACCATCAACAAGGCATATCATAGTCAAATTCACAAAATACACGGATAAGGAAAGAATTATGAGAGCAGCAAATTCCTTAACCTATAAGGAACACAGATCAGGTTTGCAGGAGACCTATTCACAGAAACTTGGCAGGCCAGAAAGGAGTGGCAGGATATATTCAACATGCTGAATCAGAAAAACATGCAGCCAAAAATTCTTTATCCAGTAATGCTGTCATTCAAAATAAGAGAGATAAAGAGCTTCCCAGACAAACAAAAACTAAAGGAGTTCATGACCACTGAAAAATCCCTGCAAGAAATTTAAGGGGGACTTTCTGAGGGGAGAAAAGATGAAAAAAAAAAAAAAAAGCAAAAAACACCAAAAGCAACAAAGACTAGGAAGGGCCAGAGAAGACTGCAAGGAACTCCAACTCTACAGGCAACACAATATATCATCCAGTACTCACTCTAAATGTCAATGGACTAAATGCTCAATCAAAAGACATAGGGTATCAGATTGGATTAAAAACAAAACAAAACAAACAAACAAAACCAAGATCAATCTATATGCTATTTACAAGAGACCCATTTGAGACCCAAAGACATCCTCAGATTGAAAGTAAGGGGATGGAGAACCATCTATCATGCTAATGGTAGCCAAAAGAAAGCTGGGGTAGCCATGCTTCTATAAGACAATCTAGATTTTAAAATAAAGATTTTAGAAGAGATGAGGAAGGGAAGATAAAACCAGCAGAAGATGGGAAATTATAAAGATTAGAGCAGAAATCAATGCTAGCGAAATCAAAAAAACAGTAGAACACATCAACGAAACCAGGAGCTGGTTCTTTGAAAGAATTAACAAAATTGATAAGCCCCTCACCAGTTTGATCAGAAAGAATAAAGAAAGGACCCAAATAAATAAAATCAAGAATGAAAGGGAGAGATCACAATCAACACTGCAGAAATACAAACAATAATAAGAGAATATTATGAGCAATTATACGCCAACAAATCAGGCAATCTGGAAGAAATGGACAAATTCCCAGAAACATATAAACTACCAAATTGAAACAGGAAGAAATAGAAAATTTGAACAGACCCATAATTAGTAAAGAAATTGAATTAGTAACCAAAAATCTGCGAAAAAATAAGAGTCCAGGGCCAGATGGCTTTCCAGGGGAATTCTACCAAGTATTTAAGGAAGAGTTAACACCTATTCTCTTGAAGCTGTTCCAAAAAATAGAAATGGAAGGAAAACTTCCAAACTTATTCTATGAAGCCAGCATTATCTTGATTCCAATCCCAGACAAGGACCACACTAAAAAGGAAAACTACAGACTAATTTCCCTATGAATGTGGATTCAAAAAGTCTCAACAAGATACTAGCCAACTGGAGGCAACAATACATTAAAAGAATTATTCACTATGGGGAGCCTCGGTGGCTCAGTCAGGTAAGTGTCTGACTTCAGCTCAGGTCATAATCTTGCGGTTGGTGGCTTTGAGCTCCACGTCAGGCTCTGTGCTGACCGTGCAGAGCCTGGAGCCTGCTTCGGGTTCTGTGTCTCCCTCTCTCTCTGCCCCTCCCCCACTCATGCTCTGTCTCTCTCTGTCTCTCAAAAATAAAAATGTTAAAAAAAAACTTTTAAAAAGTTATTCACCATGATCAACTGGGATTTATACCTTAGATGCAGGGCTGGTTCAGTATCCACAAATCAATCAATGTGATAATAAAAGAAAGGACAAGAACCACATGATCCTCTCAATAGATGCAGAGAAAACATTTGACAAAATACAGCATCCTTCCTTGATAAAAAAAAAAAAAACCTCAGGAAAGTAGAGATAGAAGGATCATACCTCAAGATCATAAAAGCCATATATGAAAGACCCACTGCTAATATCATCCTCAATGGGAAAAAACTGTGAGATTCCCCCCTAAAGTCAGGAACACAACTGTGATGTCCACTCTTGCCACTGTTATTCAACATAGTATTGGAATTCCTAGCCTCAGCAATCAGACAACACAAAGGAATAGAAGGCATCCAAATCAGCAAGGAGGAAGTCAAACTCACTCTTCATGGATGACAAGATACTCTATATGGAAAACCCAAAAGATTCCACCAAAAAACTGCTAGAACTGATCCATGAATTTATCCTAGTCACAGGATCTAAAATCAATGCACAGAAATCGGTTGCATTCCTATACACCAATAATGAAGCAGCAGAAAGAGAAATCAAGGAATCCATCCCATTATAATTGCACCAAAAACCAAAAATACTTAGGACTAAACCTAACCAAAGAGGTGAAAAATCTATACACTGAAAACTACAGAAAGCTTATGAAAGAAGTTAAAGACACAAAAAATGGAAAAATATTCTATGCTCATGGATTGGAAGAACAAATAGTGTTAAAATATCAATACTACCAAAGCAATCTACATATTTAATGCACTCCCTATCAAAATAACACCAGCATTCTTCACAGAACTAGAGCAAATAATCCTAAAATTTGTATGGAACCAGAAAAGACCTCGAATAGCCAAAGCAATCCTGAAAAAGAAAACCAAAGCTGGAGGCATCACAATCCTGGACTTGAAGATGTATTACAAAGCTGTAATCATCAAGACAGTAGGATACTGGCACAAAAACAGACACTCAGATCAATGGAACAGAATAGAGAACCCAGAAATGGACCCACATACGTACGGCCAACTAATCTTCGACAAAGCAGGAAAGAATATCCAATATCCAATATCTTTATTCCATAGATAAAGACAGTCTCTTCAGCAAATCGTGTTGGGAAAACTGGATAGTGACATGCAGAAGAATGAACCTGGACCATTTCTTACACCATACAGAAATAAACTCAAAATGGATGAAAGACCTTAATGTAAGGCAGGAAGCCATCAAAATCCTTGAGGAGAAAGGAGGCAAAAAGCTCTTTGACCTCAGCCACAACAACTTCTTACTCAACATGTCTTCAGAGGCAAGAGAAACAAAAGCAATAATGAACTATTGTGACCTCAACAAGATAAAAATCTTCTGCACAGCAAAGGAAACAATCAGCAAAACTAAAAGGCAACTGACAGAATGGAAAAAGATATTTGCAAACGACCTATCAGATAAAGGGTTAGTATCCAAAATCTATGAAGAACTTATCAAACTCAACAACCAAAAAACAAATAATCCAGTGAAGAAATGGGCAGAAGACATGAATAGACACTTTTCCAAAGAAGACATCCAGATGGCTAACAGACACATGAAGAAATGCTCGACATCCTCACCATCAGGGAAATACAAATCAAAACCACAATAAAATACCACCTCACACCAGTCAGAATGGCTAAAATTAACAACTCGGGCAATGACAGATGCTGGCAAGGATGCAGAGAAAGAGGATCCCTTTTGCACTGCAGATGGTAATGCCAACTGGCGCAACCACTCTGGAAAACAGTACTGAGGTTCCTGAAAAAAATTAAAAACAGAACTACCCTATGACCCAGCAATTGCACTACTAGGTATTTAACCAAAGGATGCAGGTGTGCTGTTTTGAAGGGGCACATGCACCCCAATGTTTATAGCAGTAATATTGACAATAGCCAAGATATGGAAAGAGCCCAAATATTCATTGACAGATGAATGGATAAAGAAGATGTGGTGTGTGTGTATGTACATACACACACACACACACACACACAATGGAGTATTACTCAGCAATCAAAAAGAATGAAATCTTGACATCTGCAACAACGTGGATGAAACTAAAGGGTATTATGCCAAACAAAATAAGTCAGTCAGAGAAAGACAAATATCATATGATTTCACTTATATGTGGAATTTAAGATACAAAACTGATGAACATAAGGGAAGGGAAGAAAAAATATATAAAAGCAGAGAGGGGTCAAAACATAAAAGACTCTTAAGTATAGAGAAAAGTGAGGGCACTGGCTGGGGTTGTGGGTAGGGGGGATGTGCTAAATGGGCAAGGAGCATTAAGGAGGATACTTGTTGGGATGAACACTGGGTGTTATACGTACAGGATGAATCATTGGATTCTACTCCTGAAATCATTATTGCACTGTATGCTAACTAACTTGGATGTAAATTAAAAAATAATAATCATCATAATAAAAAAGAAAATAGTCACTGTACTAAAGCAGTGCTGAGCCCCCATCTGAATAACGATTCTGTGTGGAAATTCCACTTTTCATCAGTCTAGTACATTTTTAATTCCCTTGAAAGGGAAAAGGGGTAATTTTTTAAGAACTTGAGGAGAAAGCCCAACATCTTGAGTGGAAGTGGACAGTGGTGAAATCCTACACCTATTAACTTCCTAGCTGAGACACTCTTCTTAGTTCTCTGAAACCATGCCTCCCTGGTTTTCTTCCTATCTTATTCACTGTTCTTTCTCAGTTTCATTTTGTGTTCCTTCTCTTCTACCTAATATATATATGGACTCAGAACTAGGGATTCTTGGTTTGTCTATCTTCCCTACCTTGTAAGGGTGTGTGTGTGTGTGTGTGTGTGTGTGTGTGTGTGTGTGTGTGTTTGCCTACACACACATGTGGAAAGCAGGAGTTAGAGGAAGCAGGGTAGAGCAGTGCAAAATGTGGTCACAGGTCTGGCAGCACACACATCATCAGGGAACTTGTTAGAAATGTAAATTCTCAGGCCCTGCCCAGGCATACCGAAGCAGAAATTGTGGGGTCCAACAATCTGTGCCTTAATTAGCAAGTCAGGTAATTCTGATGTGTGTGAAGTTTGATAGCTGCAGGGCTAAAGTTTCTAGCTATCAAATCAAAGATGGAAAACAAGTCAAAGATGAGAAGGAGGAGGATCTGACAATGTTTCAGTCAAGAAGAAAAGGTGTAAATGTGACAACATAGTTCAGGAACCAACTGTGTCTGATGGTGAACAGTGACTGTGGTTGAATTTGGATCTCTGGAATAGGGCTCTGAATGTCTTCTTTCACAAAAGGGCTTTTTATGGAGGTGCCTTTATCCTCCAATTTGGACGGAACCTGATGTGTTTACAGTATATTGTCTAGAAAGCCACAAAGATGTGGAGCCCCACTTAGGGATTTTTAGGTTTGTCATCTGTTTTCTATCAATAATAGCAGAAGGTTAAACTTAGGAGCATCACTTATTACATTTTATTTCCAGTCACTATTGCATAAGTAGTTAAATCAAACAAGAAAAGAGTCTTGCAAAATTATATTTCAGCTGTTAATCTATGATTTGTCTATTGCTCTGTAGGCAATATTTTTAAAATATTTCAGGAAAACCTGATATGCACATATCCTAACTCATAGAGCATTTAAGAGAATAATTATTCACATTTTGAAAAGGCTTATTTCCTTCACAAAGGAATTCCTCTGGGTTCTTCTGTATAGTTACCTTTGAGCCAGTTCAAATGTTACTGCAACACCTTTGGGCAAAGAAGCTTGCCTCAGAATTCAGGAGGTTGGCTGCTTTCCAACTATGTTCATGGAGACCTGATCCAGGGACTGAGTACTTCCTATTCTTTCTGATAATCATGAAACAACTGTTCCAATTTTGGGAATCTTGGCATAATATATTAGGAAAATACTAAATGAGAAATAAAATTAGGTTCTAGTCTTGACCCTTCACCTCCAATGATGTGAATTGATTCAAGACATTTAACAATTTTGAGTCATCCTTGGAAAAACTATAAGGCTGTGCATGTATATGACTATTAAGTATCTTTCCTTTGCTAATATTCAATAACTTAGGACCATAAGGTGAAAAAGTGCATGTAAATAAGCTCTGTAATTATAAAACACAACATAGATGTTATCTTTACCATTTATGATGTGAACTATTTGATTTACAGAAAGCCAATTGGCATTAAGTTTTCAGGAAGATATTCATTACAATGTACACCTATATAATGATCAAGATGGGGAGCTTTTAAACGCATTGTTGTATCATGGATTGGATCCAGAACTGAAAAAAAGTGACATTTGTGAAAAACTGGTGAAATCAAAATATATAGTTATATAATAGTATTGTACCAGTATTAATTTCTTTGACAAATGTATCAGGGTTATGGAGGATGTTATCTTTAGGGGAAGCTGAGTAAAGTGTACACAAAAATTCTCTGTCTTACCTTTGCAACTTTTCTAATTTTAAATTTCTAATATTACACCAAAATAAATATTTAAAATAAAATTATTGTGCTACACCTTTGGAATATAACTATGCATTCATACATACATATATGAATATATATGTGCCACATGAACAACAGAAATAAAGGAAAGAGACAGTGGGTCTTTGACAGATCAAAGTTGAGAAGGGAAGTGAGCCAGGAAATCACAGAACTGAAACCACCATATTTTTTTTAACATTTCACAAAAAAGAGAGCTCTTTGAAGTTAGAAAAGTTTTACTGAAAGCTGTGAGAAAGAAAAGATAAACTTGGACTAAGAAAGTAAAAATCTGCCTTGCTATTCATCAGATATAGATAATAGACACAAATAAAGTAAGCTGTAAAATTAACAGAAGATAATATTTTTCTCAAAAACATGCTGCAAAGTGTCACAAAAATTTCCAACTTTAGTTAATGCCACATTTTTTACTCACAAAGAATCCTTTTCTCTAAAATCAGAGTGTCAAAAACCTTGTTCTTTGAAATCAATTCATTAAGATTAAAATATCCTACTCTTGGTGATGATCTAAATCACTTAACAGAGAAGCATGCTCTACTTTCAACCCTAGGACAGAACTTCAGAAAACAGTTATGTGGATACATGACACATCTATGTTAGCTGCAATTTTCAAGAAAATAGCACCTGGAATCTATGATGGAGTCCAGACCTAATTTAGACACCTTTACAAACAGCCTCACTTTCTTTTGAGCCTACAAAATACTTCTTTAATTTCTCCTAAACTCCACACTTCCCCAAATTCCTATAATAAATATATATTCTCCTTTGTTTGGTGAGGCATCCCATAGTTCTGGAATGTGGACTCCTTCCTTGCAATGAACCAAAAAACTGACTTTCTTGAAATACAGGGTTTTTTTTTTTTTTACTGATGGATTTAGGCTTCTTGGACGAGGAAACCTGCCTCATACTAAAAGTTCAGGATAATAATTTCACATAAAAATCAACAACAAAAAAGTATCAAGTTCAAATACTATATAAAACTATTATTTAAAAAGAGAATAAGGAGCATAACATCATCATTATATATAATGAAAACATATCTGAAAGATGTACCACAAAAATAGATCAGAACTTGTAAGTTACTATTTTTAATTTTTTTGAGGGGGAGGTGAGGGAGAGGGAGAATACCCCAAGCAGGTTCCATGCCCAGCACAGAGCCCCTATGGGGCTCCATCTCACAACCCTGGGATTGTGACCTTGAGATCATGACCTGCAGGTGCCCCTGTAAGTTACTATTTTTAAGCTAACTAAACAAAAAAGATACAAAGTAGGAAAGAACAATATGATTCAGAATTAGAAAAACTCAACTCCATGGCAGGCATCCGTTCACAATTTTTATTAATATCAAATCATCACGTACACTTTAAGTATCTTACAATTTTGTCAATTACCTCAACAAAAATGGAGAAAAACTCACAAATGGGGTGCCAGACCTCAGGAGAATTAATAATAAAGAAAAAACAGGAAGTGGGGTAAGTGGGATGCATAGAATGGGTGAAGGGAATTAAGAGGTACAAACTTCCAGTTATAAAATAAATATGTCACAGAGATGAACAGTACAGCATAATGAGTATAGTCAGTAATATTGTATCAACATTATAAAAGAAAAAAAAGAATAAACTAGAAGGAACACAAAAGCTAAGGCATATAACAGATTATGATTTCCTGTGAAGAACGTGAGCCAATCCTTAGGTTGATGTTTCCCTACTCATTTTGGTTGTCTGATGCTCATTCTCTAGTAATTCTTCAGGAAGCGTTCATGACAACGATAGTCTCATCAAATATTGATACAATATCAAGTGTTGATATTAGTTTATACACTTTGTACGTGAGAGTTGCTTTTGCTGGATATAAAATCTTTAGTCCATATTTTACCCTTGAGCATCCTAAATATATTGTTCCACTTTCTTTTGGCAAAAAAGTTTCAATGTCAAAAGTCTAGTGATTTTCCAGTTTTCTCCTGTTTTGCAAATGTAACAATATATTAAATTTTGTGAAATAGGGGTATTTGCTATATATTTGAAACAATTCACACTGTATTTCGCCATATCTAAGATGATCTCAAATTTACCATTATTTTCTGTATTGATGAAAAAGGAAAAATTACATTCCACTGTGGGTTCAGCTTTTGGCTTTGTCCAGCAATGCCAAGGGTGGCAGAAACGTTTACTCAAGACGCCAAGCAATTCAAGAGAGGTGAGAGGGAGGCTAAGGAAAGACTCCCCAAGCTGCTCTCAAGCTCCTGTATTAGGCATACATTATAAAGAAAACATTGTGCAATATGTCAGTGGCTACCTGCCAGTTAGAACATATAGAAAGCATGCAAAACAAAAACAAAAACTACAAGGCATTCCCAAGACTACAGAAGAGCAGATGCTGAAAACAGGTGGAGAACAAGACAAGATATTCCATAGCTAACATTGTCTAAGGAATTCTTGAGCACAGGCAGGACCCAACCCCTAAATACATATTAACTAGATACTAGCCCATTGTTTTCAGGAGAGCCAGAAAGCAGTGTAATGCATTCCCTATAATCTCCTTAACCAGGACTTGGCTATTTGACTTCCAACATTCCAACTTAAGGGATATTAAAATGTAAAGAAATGTGGATTGCAGATGAAATTCAGGCTATTCATTTTCTTTTTCTGTATAACAATTTACCATAAACATAGTACTAAACTTAGTTACTAGAGTAGAACCTTGAAAGAATGAGAGGTAGACCAAGTTCCTTTTAATGATTGTGTAGAAAAGGTACACAACTGGATTAAGAAACTTGAATGATGCCATAGGTCAGTAGTATGAAGTTCCAGGTATTTGGAAATGTTAAATTTTGAAATGAGACTAAAGAGGCACAAAGGATAATGCAGTTTTGCCTGAATCCTCTGTCTACACTAGAGAGGAAGAAATTCTAATTAAGTAAAAGTATCATACATCACAGAAAATGATATAAAGTCAAAGTATACGTTAACTTTTAAAATCCTCTAGCTACTTCTTCAAATATTCCGTTTATTTACAATGAAAGACAAATCTTACCTAATGCTGAGTCCTACTAATTCCTGTTTTCTAAGAAAGGTGAAAGGGGAACCAAATGAAAAAGGATTAGAAGTACTTAGACATGTGTTCTAGTACTTTATCTTGACAGTCTGTGACCTTGACCAAGTCACTCATGCCGTCTGCAATTTCCTTTCCCTCACTCATAAAGTGGAGGCAAACTGGATGACCATGTCATTCATTGCTCTTAAAATCACGACTCCATTAAATCAGTTAACGTGCCTGGCTTGTAGCAGAAGCTCAAAATTATTTGTTAAAAGTATAATGTCTTAAAATGGAATTCCAGAAATCCTGAAAATCTGGAACTACTTACTACAAACTTTCAATCTTTTAAAGCTATCACTTCGCTAGCCACTGGTATCTCTGTGCCTTGCTACAGAGCCAAGGTTACCTCATAACTTCAGTGTTTCAGCTCATTTGGAACTGCAGAATCCTCAGTCGCAGCGGAGCCTTTCACTACACCCACCTGCGGCAAGGCCTATCCTCTTCCTGGCGGCCACACCCAAACCGGAAACCAGGACGTCCCTGGGGTTGACGGGAAGGCTCAGCTCGGCGGCACGCTCTCCGGCCCCGCCCCCTCCGGTGATGTCACCGTCCGCCCCTTGACCTCGCGGTACCGCCCCCTTCCCTGCCTACCCGTAGCCAGCGGCGGCGGCGACTCTTGGAGGAGATGGAGGCATCCGAGCCGGTAGTCGCAGCTCGGGAGGAAGAGGCGTCCTGCTCTTCCTGGGTGGCCGGCAGGTAAGAAGATGAGTGTGAGCGCGAAGCATCGAGGGGTGGCAGGCGGGACCCGGGCGCCGGCTTTCTGCTGCTCCCGCTCGGGCGGCCAGGGAGCGCGCGCGAGGCCGCGGAGCCGGGCAGAACCGGCCCTGGGAGACGAGGGGAGCGCGCGGGGTGGGTGTGGCGCCTTGGGTTTAGACCTCGGCGGCTCTCGGCTTCTCTGAGGAGAAAGGCCAACTCTCGGTCCTTTCGCCCCTCAGTTCCAGTCGGGGTCTGCCATTCTCCCACGCACCGGACGTGGGGCGGGGGTGGAGTGGAGTGGAGAGGGCCCCGCCGAGAGTTCTGGCCCGGGTCGCTTGGTGTGAGCTTTCACAGCCCTGCTGCCAAACACGTTTCCCCCACCTTTCGGTGAAATGAAAGCTAAGAGCGCCACTGTGGGCGATCCCGCACTGAGATCCTCCTTTGAAAACTGTTACCAGAGGGAACTTGGTAATGATGAATCAGTGCCAGTCAGGACACCCGGAGTCCTGTGTTCACCACAGTTTAAAAAAAAAAAAAAATCCAGGGAAAAACGTACGAGTTACTTATTCCCTAGTTGGTGTTTGTTTCACGTCTCTAACATTCCTGCAAAATTGTGGGAAATGTTCGTATGGTTCCTGTTTCAGTTACCTCGTAATTAATAACACCGTTAGTTATATACTGCCCTCCACCAGAATACAGTATTCCAAAGAGAGAAGTGATGGATATATGATTTTGAGCTAATGGGAGCCTGTCCATAAACCTGTAGCTTTTTCGCCGGTTCAGATTGAAGGGATGTTTTCGGTACCATACTACCTGCAGTTGCCAGCATTGCCACATTTACTTGAGGGAAATTATGTAATACAAACAAAATCTCCCCTTATTTAAAAGGCTTTTTGATTGCCATATAGATCTTATTACAAAAATGATTTTTGAAACATACCAGTAAAGCAGAATTTTCTGAAAAATCAGTGCTAGTCATATATCATTAAGTGACAAAGCTGGTTAGAAAGGAGTTCATGTTTACTTAAGAGCTCTACCCACTAGACCATTGTCCTCCATGCAGGGAAGGCAGCTAGGGATAAGAAAACTGAAATGAGAAATTTTGTTTATTTTCATATTTTATCACTCTGCCAAAAGAACATATTTTGTATGTGTGTGTTTTTATTAGGTAGGTGATCTCTTAAACACAGCTGTCTCCTGGTTTGTGTTCATAATTGCAATCAGGAATATTTCTAATAGTTATCCATGTATAACTTAGCTAGAGCTGGTATCTTTTGATAATACCAATCAGTGTTTGGTAAGATAAATGATAACATTTTGATTAACTGTATATACAAATCCTTTGGCCTGTATATCAGTACCAGGCTTAGAAATTTGGATTCCAAAACCTCAATTTTGTGTTTTCACATGATTTTTAGGATCCTGTAATTGATAGAGTTTCCCAGAACCTGGAAAGGATTTACTTTTTGCCAAGATGATAATTGATCTTAGCTGTCACTGTGGCTCAGGCCATAATGCCCCAGGCTGGTTTCCTTTGCTTGGGAGCCATTCCTGTTTCCCAGGGTTCATCCTGTTTTCATTTTTCTTTGTATGCCATGCTGTGAAAAAGTTGGGATGAGCTGTGGTAAATGATGCATAAGTATATCTTATCATGCTAGTATGCTTGTTTTTAAAAATGTGTTTTAATTTCCTTAAGTAATGTCTGTACCCAATGTGGGGCCTGGTCTCACAACCCTGAGATCAAGAGTTGCATGCTCTACCAACTAAGCCAAGCAGGCACCCCCCTTTTTTTTTTAATTTTTAAAATTCATTCAACAGATACATTTTGGGTGCTTTCTTTGTGCGTACTTTGAGATGCAGTAGGCAGTATAGCATGGTGGTCAAGAGCTAGACTGCGTAGGTTCAGGTTCTGGCTCTGCCATTTACCTGCTCTGGAACCTCAGATGGGTTATTTAAATAAACTTCTGTGAGCCTCAGTTTTTTTTCCTCTGTTCAACGGAGATGGTAATAGTGCCTATCTTATAAAGTTGTTGTAAGGGTTAACTGAGTACATCTAAAGCACTTAAAACCATGTGTGACACAGTGCTCTTAAATTATTATTAAATGCCAGGTACAGTTTTAGGTATTTGGAATACATTAGTGAATTCTTAACAGATCATACATTCTCTTGGGGAAGGCAGACAGTAAACAATTAGTAATTTGAAGAACATACAGCAGGTTAGTGAGTTAGGCAGTGACCTAAGGAGAAGGGGAGGCATTTCATTGAAAGGATGATCAGGACTGGTCTATGTAATATTTGCGAGGCAATATTTTAGTCGAGGCTTACGTGATAAGATTCAGCCATTCAGAGATCTAAAGGGGAACATTCCAAGCAGAGGAAAAAAGTATAAAAACTGAAGTGACTTTTTAGTGACTTTTAGTTTCACTGAAGTATAAAAACATGCTTGACTTTTTGGAGGAATAGCAAGTTGACCAGTGTGGGAAAGTAGTGGGAGTTGTAATTGAAGAGATGATTGGGAGACAGAACACCTAGACCCTTTTGCCCATGGTAATGTGTTTCAATTTTATTTAGAAAGTAGAGTTACTTAAGAATAGTTCTAAGTCAAGGAGTAACGTCTGACTACATTCTAAAAAATTTAGGTTGTTATATGGAGAATAAACTGAAGGGGGAGGGCAATGGTAGCACTAGAGAGACTAGTTAGGAGGCTTTTGAAGTAGTTCAGATGAAATATGATGATGGTTTGGCCTGAGATTGTACCAGCATGCAGATGGAGAAATGAGGGAACAAGTTAAGATCTCTAGAGTCTGGGCCTGCGCAAATGAGTAAATGGTGATACCAGAAATTGAGTTGGCAGAGATTGGGGAGGAATAGATTAAACAGGGAAATTGAATTCTGTTTGAGGCTTATTATGTTCATGAAA
Organism: Acinonyx jubatus; assembly: GCF_027475565.1. Taxonomy (NCBI): domain Eukaryota; kingdom Metazoa; phylum Chordata; class Mammalia; order Carnivora; family Felidae; genus Acinonyx; species Acinonyx jubatus. The sequence goes on from NC_069382.1 coordinate 147,018,443, forward strand.
CCGATTAAACATCAGAAGAGAGATTGTTCTAGCAGGTGTGGACAATTTGGATGCCAGAAAAGATGTCAAACGTGGAAAAATAAGTTTAGATATCCTCAGTATCTGGTAAATTCCATATATGGATTGAACAAGATTATCTAGACAGAGTGTGTTTATTAGAGAAGGTATATGGGGCACTCCCTACAAACTTCGGAAAATACGGATTCATCAGAATATATGTAAAACAATATCTGATAACACCTGAGAATTAAAACTATAGGCTTTAATTTTACAATACACACAGAATAGACATTCAGTGAATTTAATTTTCACCTATTTTTTAAATGGAAATAAAGGAGTGGAAAATATATATCTGGTTTGTAAAATCCTCTTTAGTAACTGCCATGTATAATTGAATATTAGCTTACAGAACGTGAATATTAAATACCGAAACTTGCTCTTATAAGTTGTGTTTTATTTTTTCAGTACCAATACAAATTTGCCCATCATGTCAGCAGAATCTGTGGAGATTGATGATGCATTATACAGGTGAGAACCTTACGGAAACTGAAACTTATTTTCCTCATTTGTTGTTCTAAAGTGATGGAATACTCTATTTGAAAATACCATTAGACCTATGCAGAGTTTTATAAATATCCCAAGAGTTCTCTGAAGGTAAAATTAGCGTTTTGTCTGATTTTTCTTTTCTGTAGTCTGAAAGCTTGATTAATATTTAAATCTCAGTTCCTTTAGGTTTAGGTAATATGACTTAGAATGATTTTGGGTATGCTTGGGTGGTTCAGTCAGTCCAGCTTCACATGATCTCGGGGTCTGTGAGTTAGAGCCCGGCGTCAGGCTCTGTGCTGACAGCTCAGAGCCTGGAGCCTGCTTCGGATTCTGTGTCTCCCTCTCTCTCTCTGCCCCTCCCCTGCTCACGCTCTGTCTCCCTCTCAAAAACAAATAAAAATTAAAAAAAAAAAAAAAGAGGGGCGCTTGGGTGGCTCAGTCGGTTAAAAGTCTGATTTCAGCTTAGGTTATGATCTCATGGTCTGTGGGTTCCCACCCACAGACCCACATTGGGCTCTATGCTGACAGCTCAGAGCCTGGAGCCTACTTCAGATTCTGTCTCCCTCTCTCTCTGCCCCTCCCCTGCTCATGCTCTGTTTCTCTCCCTCTCTGAAAAATAAATATTAAAAAAAAAAAAAAAAAGAATGATTTTGTTATCCACTATAAAATATACTTCTTGTTTTTGGACAGGAGTACATATTTATTATGTTCTTGATAGTGCAGGAATCTAACGAAAAATCCATTTTATGTAAGTTGTATAGTAACATCTAGAGATTATTTTTATTTCAGTGTAGTCTCATTAACAACATTGCATGTTTGCACTGTATAGACAGCAAAGAAGTACTATGTGCTTAAAGAACTGTGATTTGAATGGAATATAGTGAGATTCTTTTTTAGCATACCTTTTCATGAAATCAAAATACTTTTATCAGAATTAAAGAGAAGTTAAAATAAGTATACATTGCTATCACTTTTTTTTTTAGTTTTTTATTTACTTAAGTAATATCTACACCTAACATAGGGCTTGAATTCTGGATCCCGAGATCAAGAGTCGAATGGTCTTCTGACTGAGTCAGCCAGTTGCCCCTAAATTGCTATTACTTCTAAGACTTTTTTTTTTAATACCTCAAGTTGTTTGTATGGAAGATAGTATAATCTTTTTGTATGGAAGGCAGTTTAAATGTTTTTAGATTTCTTCTGTATGAAGAAATAGATTATGTAGATAGAGTTTATGTAAGTAGAATTTGGTACAATAAGCTATTACGTATTTTAAATTCTTTTTTATATTGTTTTTATGTGGGATGCAGAGTCAGTTTCAAGCATTTTAGGAGGAGCTGATATGTACATCCTAGTGTGTTAATTTCAATTACTGTTTTGCAATTGGAAAAAGAGGTAAGACTGGACTTAATTTTGCTTATGTGAAAATTACTTTACCATGCAGTTTCCCGATTATAATATACAGTAGTTTAGAAATCACCTAAAGTTTGGAGTCTTAATCTGTAATTATGATATTCTTAATATCCTTTTGATCACATTCTCACGATAACAAATGGCAGCTTCTTAAGATAGCATTGGTTAATTTTATTCATATTTAGTTATAATCTTTGTGAAACTTTTTTGTATCCCTCTAATCCTGTAATGGCTGATTAATGGACATAATTTTCAGTAAACCAGAGATAAAATTTTCCATTTGCAACATTGTGTAAGTAGGCTGCAGTTTGCTTGACTGAAAATTACAGCGTGTAACAGTTTATTTATGATCAGGTATTGCTGGATCATAAAGTATTTCTGTTTTTAATTTTTTGAGGAACCTCCATACTGTTTTTCATAGCAGTTGGACCATTTTACATTCCTACCAACCCAACAGTGCACAAGGATACCAATTTCTCCACATTCTCACCAACACTTATTTCCTGGCATTTTGTTTTTGTATAATGGCCATCCAAACAGATGTGAGGTGATATCTTATTATGGTTTTGCATTTCCTTGACAATTAGTGATATTGAGCACCTGTTGGCCATTTGTGTATCTTTGGAGAAGTATGTGTTCTAGTCCTTGCTCATTTTTTAATCAGACTCCTTGAGAGTGTTTTTGCTATTGGGTTGTAGTTCCATATATAATTTGGATATTAATCTCTTATCAGATATATGGTTTGTAGATATTCTCTCCCATTCTGTAGTTTGCCTTTTCACTTTGTTGATTGTCTCATTTGCTGCCCAGAAGCTTTTTAGTGTAAAGTGGTTGCACTTGTCTACTTTTGCTTTTATTGCCTGTACTTTGGTATCATATCCAGGAAATTTTTGCCAAGACCAGTGTTAAGAAACTTTTCCCGTATGTTTTCTTCATAAATTTTATAGTTTGAGGTCTTAAATTTATTTTTTTAAATTTTTTAAATATTTATTTATATTTGAAAGAGAGAGAGATAGAGAGATTGAGTGAGCAGGGGAGAGGCAGAGAGAGAGAAGGGGACACAGAATCTGAAGCAGTCTCCAGGCTCAGCTGTCAGCACAGAGCCTGATGTGGGGCTCAAACCCATGAACCGTGAGGTCATGACCTGAACCAAAGTCAGACTCAAGCTCAGGCTGAGCTACCCATGTGCCCCCGAACCTTAAATTTAAGTCCTTAATCCATTTTGAGTTTATTTTATGTATGGTATAAGACAAAGGTCCAATTTCTTCTTTTACCTGCAGAAATCCAGTTTTCCCAACACCACATATTAGCCCCAACCTATCTTTTCCTCTGACTACACAGGCCATAGTAGACTACTTTCTTACCAAACATAGTTTGTACCTCAATTGTCTTTTCCTAGAGTGCCCTTTTATGCCTTAAAAGCACTCAACACTGTTGGATCTCTTTTCCTTCTTCCCTCTTTCCATTCCCAGGCTTAATTAAAAGCTGTCAAATCTATTCAGTAACCTAAGCCAGAAACCTTGCTGTCATCTTAGATTATTCCCTGTTTTTCATCTTCCAAATTCAGTTTTTAATAAATCCTTTTAGTTCTTTCTCAGCAACTCTTTTTTTATTTTTTTAATTTTTTTTAATTTTTTTTTTTTAACGTTTATCTATTTTGGAGACAGAGAGAGACAGAGCATGAATGGGGGAGGGGCAGAGAGAGAGGGAGACACAGAATGGGAAGCAAGCTCCAGGCTCCGAGCCATCAGCCCAGAGCCCGACGCGGGGCTCGAACTCACGTACCGCGAGATCGTGACCCTGAGCTGAAGTCGGACACTTAATCGACTGAGCCACCCAGGCGCCCCTCTCAGCAACTCTTAATTCCAACTCTTTGATTCTCTCTCCCTGCCTTCAGTATCTCTCAGTTGAATTATTATAAGAGTCTCTTATATGATCTCTTCAGAGCTACTGAATCTCTAATCCATCTTCCATACTTTATTCAAAGTAATATTTTTCAAATTTACCTCAGAGCCTCTGGCTTCTCTGTTTAAAATACTTAAATAGTTCCCTGTCATTTACATTAGTGAGACCAAACTGTATAATATGTATTTAAGTCTCCTTTTTCTATATAGCATAACATAGTGGTTGAAAGTATAAATTTTAGTATTAGATCTGAATTTGAATCATCCTCCACCATTTAGGAGTGTGTAATCATAAGTCACTTAACCTCTTAAGTCTATTTTTTCTTTATTTTTTCATACATTCAGTATACATTCATCCATTTAACAAATATTTAAGGAGAAAAATGTTCAAATTGCAAATTAATCGTGAAGAATAATGCCAGGAGCTCAATAATTTCGTTATTATTTACCATGAGTTATGGCCGTATCTTTCTTTTTAGTGTCCACGTCACTCCTCACTATTTAATCTCTAACATTCTTTAGCTTTGTCAAATTCTATGTATATGGTGTCAGAGTTTAGAATTTGATATTACCCTACTTACAACCTAAAAGCTAACCTATTATTGTTTAATGGGTGTTGAGAGAAGATATTAAACTTCTGGGCCAGAGACCAAGAATTTCACTACTTATGATATAGCAGTTAGCATGGCCATCAAGCGTGGTGTCGGTTCCCCTTGCTCCCAAGTCCCACAGGAGCAATGCCATGGGTCCAGATGGATTCTTTGTACATAATGGGTTTATACCACAGCTGAGGAACTCTGAATTTGGGAGACCCACCATCTTATGGCAGACAGTAAGCAAGCCTCCTCTTTGTCTTGGAGAGAGACTCGCCTTATCCCTCAATTTATGTGCTGCCAACACAACCCTGAGAAAAGGCCCGATTAAAAATAGTCAGGACCTTGCCTGCTAGGCATATATAGTGAGACATGTAGGAGTGTGCATAGCCCATAAAAGAGTGTCTTCCAACATAAATAAATGTTTTTGTCACAGTTTTATTGAGGCGTAATTCGTGTATAATAAACTGTACATATTTAAAGTGTACAATTTGAGGGGCGCCTTGGGTGGCTCAGTCAGTTAAGCATCCGACTCTTGATTTCTGCCCAGGTCTTGATCTCAGGGTCATGAGACGGAGCCTGGCATTGGGCAGCTCCACACTGGGCATGGAGCCTACTTGAGATTCTCTCTCTCCCTTTGCCCCTGCCCTGCTCACACACACTTTCTCTCTCTGTCTCTCTCTCTCTCAAAAAATAAAATAAAGTATACAATTTGATGTGTTTTGACATATGTGCATACTAATGAAATCACTACCACAATATCGATAACTAACATATCTATCACATGCATATATTTTCTTTCTGCCCCTTTTTAATCCCTCCTCCCTTCTCTCTCCACCTACCATTTCCCCAGGCAACCACTGATCAGCTTTTTGTCACTGTAGAATACTTAGCATTTTCTAGAATTTTATATAAATGTTACCATATAGTATGTACACATTTGGGGAGGGTTTGGCTTCTTTCACTTAGCATAATGATTTTGAAATTCATCTGCATTGTTGTATCAGTAATTTGTTCCTTTTTATTGCTGAGCATATATCCATATGCTTGTATTCTAGCATATGGATATACTACAATTTATTTAACTATTTATTAACTGTTGATAAACATTTGGGTTGTTTCCAGGTTTTGGCTATTCTAAATAAGGCTGCCGTGAGAATTTATATGCGAGTTTTAGGGTAGACATATGCTTTCATTCATGCTTTGATAAATACCTAGAAGTAAATGTCTGGGTTGTAAGATTTTAAGAAATGCCAAGCTGTTTTTCAAAGTGGTTATACCATTTTACATTTCTACCAGAAATGTTTATGAGAGTTTGAGTTACCCCGCATGTTCACTAAACACTTGAAATAGTCGTCTTTTTTAATTTTAAGCATTCTAGTACATGTAGTAGTATTGTGGTTTTAATTTGTATTTCCATAATGACTAATGATCATAGGCATCTTTTCATGAGCCTATTTGCTATCTATCTTTGGCAAAGTATCTATAAAAGCTTTTGCTCCCCTTTGGTGTCTGTCTTAATGAGTTCTTTATATACTATATATACATGTCCTTTGTTACATATATGGTTGCAAATATTTTCTCCTAGTTTGTGGCTTGTCTTTTTCTTTTCGTAATAAGGTCTTTTGCATAGCAAAATTTTTGATTCTGGTAAGATACGTTTTTTAATGTATAATTGATGTGGTTTTTGTCCTGTTTTTTAAATGTTTGCAAAGCTCAGGGATACTAAGATTTTCTCTGATGTTATCTCTTCTTCAAGTTTCAAGGTATTAACTCTTAAAATTAGGTCTATGATCCATTTCAAGTTAATTTTTATATAATGTGAGGTGAAAATCAAGGTTTATTTTTTTCCATATAGCTCTAATGTTCCGGCACTCCTGTTGAAAATTATCCATTCTCATTGAGTTCTCTGGATATCTATGGCAGAATTTAACAGAGTAAATATCTGTTGATTGGTTTCTGGACTTTTTCAGTGATCTGTTTCACTTTACACCAATATCACACTGTCTTGTTTACTATAGGTCTATTATAAATCTTGGAATCTGGGAGTGTAATTCCTTCAATTTTGATCTTCTTTTGCAGAGTTGGTTTGGGTCTTTTAGGTCCTTTGAATTTCCATGTACATTTTAGATTCAGCTTGTTGATTCTTTAAAAAAAATCCTGCAGGAATTTTGTTTGAATTTGTGTTGAATCTGTAGTTCAGTTTTGGGAATATTGACATTTTAACAATATTGAAATTTAAGATGCATTAAGAAACATGGTGTGTCTGTCAATTTATTTCTTTAGTCTCTCCTAGTAGTGTTAGAGATCTTGCCCAAGTTTTATCAAATTTATCCCTAAGTAATTTGCATGTTTATACTGTTGTAATTTTTAAATTTCAATTACCAATTTTTCATTACTTTTATTTTTTTAAGTTTATTTCTTTATTTTGATAGAGAGAGTGTGCATAGGGACAGGCAGAGAGAGGGAAAGAGCAAATAGGCTCATGAAAAGATGCCCATACTCATAAAGTACAGAGCCCAGTGTGGGGCTTGAACCCACAAACTGAGAAACATGACCTGAGCTGAAATCTAGAGTCAGATGCTTAACTGACTGAGCCAAGACACCCCAATATGTCATTGCTTTTAAATTAGAGCTCAATTGATTTTTGAATAATAATTCTTATCCAGCAGTCTTGCTAAACTCACTTGCTAGTTCTAGTAAATTTTTTGTAAATTCCATAGGATTTTCTACAGTCATGTTGTTTTACTTCCTCCTTTCCAATCTAGATGCCTTTTGTTTTTTTTTTTTTTTTGTCTTATCACACTGATTGGAACATCCAATACAATGTTGAGTGGAAGTGGTGAAGGTGGACAACCCCACTTTGTTCCTTATGTTTGTTGGAACTCATTCTTCTATGGTGGAGTATGTTGTTATCTGTAGGTTTTTCATATATACCCTTTATTTGGTTGAGGAAGTTTCCTTCTGTTACTAGTTTACTTAGAGTTTTGTTTTTTGGGATTTTTTTTTTTTGAGTCAGAAATGGATATGAAGTTTGTTAGACACTTTTTCTGCATTCATTGAAGTGATCATATGGTTTTTCTTTTTTAGTATTTTAATGTAATGAGTTACAGTGATGGCTTTTAGATTATTATATGACCCTTGCATTCTAATTCTAGGATAAAACCTGTTTGGTCATGATGTATTTTTACATATATACAAAAACTTCTGTTAAGAATTTTTGCATGTGTGTATGTGAAGGGATATTGTTGTGGAGGTTTGTTTTTTTTTTTAACATTTTATTTTTGAGAGACAGAGTGGGAGTGAGGGAGGGGCAGGGAGAAGGTGACACAATCTGAAGCAGGATCCAGGCTTTGAGCTGTCAGCGCAGAGCCTGACACGGGGCTCGAACCTACAAACCACAAGATCATGACCTGAGCCGAAGTTGGATGCTTAACTGTCTAAGCCACCTGGGTGCCTCTGGAGTATTGTTTAATTCAGTGATTTGTCTTGTTTTGGTATCAGGGTAATGCTGATTTCATAGAGTGAGCTGAGAGGTATTTCTTCGAATCTCTACAAAGTTTGTGTAAAATAGGTATTTTTTCTTCCTTAAATTTTTGGTAGAAATAACAATGAAGTTATCTGGCCTTTGAGTTTTCTTTGTAGGAAAGTTTTTAACTACAAATTTTACATCTAATAGACATGGTGATATTCAAGTAATATACAGTTGACCTTTAGCATAGGTTTAAACTATGCAGGTCCACTTATATGTGGATTTTTTTTCTATAAATATATTGAACATTTTTTTGAAGATTTGCAACAATTTGAAAAACTCAGAAACCACATAGCCTAGAAATACCTAAAAATTAACAAAAAGGTATGTCATGAATACATAAAATATATATAGATAGTAGTCTATTTTGTCATTTACCATAAAATACAAATCTATTATTAAAAGTTAAAATTTATCAGAGCACCTGGGGGCTCAGTTGGTTAAGCGCCTGACTCTTGATTTCAGCTCTGGTCGTGATCTCACAGTTCATGAGTTTGAGCCTGATGTTAAGTTCTGCACTGACGTTGCAAAGCCTGCTTGGAATTCTCTCTCTTTCTCTCTCTCTCAAAAATAAACAAATAAACATTTTTTAAAAAGAACATTTTAAGAAAAGTTAAAATTTATCAAAACTTAAGCACACAAACAGAATATACATGGTACCACTTGTAGTCAAGAGAAATGTAAACAACATAAGAATGGAAGTATTAAATCTTAACTGCGTAACTAATGTAACACTGTATTACCTAATGGGAATTAGAATTAAACTTTAAAAAATCAAAATTGCATGAAATTAACTGTAGTGCGTACTATTGTAATGATTTTTGTAGCAACCTCCTGTTGCCATTGTAATGAGCTGAAGTGTTGGCAAGTAAACAACATGTGATGTTAGTCATCTCTAAGCAGTTTCTCTCTGCAGTAAATTGTGTATCTCAAAAAGTGATCTTGAAGTTCTCACGTATTTTTCAGCATGTTTAGTGGAATACTATAAACCTTGAATAAGACTGTGACTCCTACAGAGTGCCACTAATGATGCCAAAAGTGCTCTCTAGAAGTAGAGAAAAGTCATGACATTACAAGAAAAAGTTGAATTACTTGAGATATATACCATAATTTGAGGTCTGCAGCTGTGGTTGCCTGCCATTTCAAGATACGTAAATGCAGCATAAGGACCATTGTAAAAAAAAAAAAAAAAAAAAAAAAAAAAAAGAAAGAAAGAAATTTCTGAAGCTGAAGCTGCAACTATACCAGCAGGTACAAAAACCTTGCACTTTTTGCAAAGTACCTTTTTATCTCATATTGAAAATGCAACTTTTATGTGGGTAGGAGTTGCTCTAAGAAAAGCATGCCTGTGCACTCTAATATGACTAATATAAAAAGCAAAGTCATTATAACACAACTTAAAGCAAAATGAAGGTAAGTGATATACAGCTAGAGAATTTAATGCCAGCAAAGAATAGTTTGATAACTTAGAAAGAGATTTGGCTTAAAAAATGTAAAGATAACAAGAGAAGCACTTGCTGAACAAGAGGCAGAAGTTGAGTTCCCAGATGCCATTAATTAAGAAGATCACTGTGGAAAAAGAATATCTACCCGAACAGGTTCCTAATGCAGATTAAAGTGTCGTATTCTGGAAGAAAAATGCCACAGAGAACATTTATTAGTAAGGAAGGGAAACAGGCACCAGGATTTAAGGCAAGAAGGAATAGGCTAACTCTGCTGTTTTGTGCAAATGCAGTTGGGTTAATGATCAGGACTGACCTTACCTATGAAGCTGCTAAGCAAACCCCTTGAGCCTTGAAGGGAGAAAATAAACACCAGCTGCGAATCTTTTGGTTGTACAACAAGAAAGCCTGCTCAGTGAAACCCCTTATTCTGGATTGGTTCCATTGATGCTTTGTCCCTGAAGTCAGGAAGTACTTTGCCAGTAAGGGACTGTCTTTTAAAGTTCTTTTGATATTGGACAATGCCCTTGGCCACCAGAACCCTATGAGTTCAGTACGAAAGGCATCAAAGTGGGCTACTTGCCCCCAAACACAACGTCTCTAATTCAGCCTCTAGATCAGGGAGTCATAAGGACCTTTAAGGCTCATTACACCTGGTACTCTAATGAAAAGATTATTACTGTTATGGAAGAGAACCTTGACAGAACATCATGAAAGCCTGGAAGGATTGTAGCATTGAAGATATTGTTACAGAAAAAGCAACGAGAGCCATCAAGCCTAAACAGTAAATTCCTACTGGAGAAAAGTGTGTGTAGATACAGTACATGACTTCACAGGATTTATGACAGAGCCAATCAAGGAAATTAAGAAAAAGACTGTAGGGGGCGCCTGGGTGGCTCAGTTGGTTAAGTGTCTGACTCTTGATTTCGGCTCGGGTCATGATCTCACAGTCTGTGAGATCAAGCCCCACGTGGGACTCTGCTGATAGCACGGAGCCTGCTTGGGATTCTTTCTCTCTCTGCCCCTTTCCGAACTCATGTATGCACACACACTCTCTCTCTCTCTCAAAATAAATATTTTTTAAAAAATGTGATTTTAGATATGGTTGAAAAGGACAGGACGGGGGATGTAATAGGTTTCAAGGTACAGATTTTGGAGAAATTCAGGAGCTAATAGATACCACACAAGAGGAATTAACAGAAAATGACTTAATGGAGGAGAGTGCTTCCAGAACAGTGCCAGATTGATGTGGAAGAAGATGTAGAAGAAGCACATACAGAAAATAAATTTGACCTTAGACAATCGAGCAGAAAGGTTCTGATTATTCAAGACTGCTTTTGACTTCTTTTACTTACGAAATGGACCCTTCTATGATATGGGCACTGAAGCTAAAGGAAATTGTGGAAGGATTGGTACCATGTAAAGACATATTTAGAGAAATGAAAAAGCAAAAAAGTCAGACAAATCATGATGTATTTCCATAAAGTTACACTGAGTGTGGTTTTATCTCTTGCCTACTCTTTCCCCTCCTCCACCTCTGCTACCCTAAGACAGCAAGACCACCCCTCTTCCTCCTCCTCCTTCATATTCATTGTGAAGATGACAATGATGAAGACCCTGATGATCTGCTTCCACTTAATGACTAGTAAATGATCACCATCCTGTATAGTTAATAAATTGATTTGCTGTATATGAGTGTCTTCATATGAAAAATGAGTAACTGTACAGCAAGAACTGTATGAGACATTTTTGTGTCATTGTCATTATCATTTGTCTCGTATTCATTGTACTCATTGTGTAGAACATCATCTGCAAGACTCATAGAAGTGGATAGCCTATCCTTACATAGGCACGAAGTGAATATTTAATGTAAAATTAATGTGTTTTCTGACTGTTGTATATGTTTTTGCTGTCAAAGAATTGCATTACTTGTACAGTATGCCCCCCTCTCTCATCATTGGAGAAACTGTTCATCAGCTTCTCATTACCAGTAAGTGTTTTTTTTAGAAAATGTAACAATGTTTCCATTACTTTGTAGGTGCATGACTATAGTATGTATGCCATAAAAATTTTGTAAAGATTTATTCATTAGTGTATAAGCTAGGCTACCAAGAAGAACTGATTGAATCAGTTACCCTAGGCTACCAAAACAATCCTATTGCTGCTGCTTTGTTTTCAGTACATGGATTGTTAAAACTATAAATAAATATGGATTCTTTTTTACATATTTTCATTTTTAATGTATAGTGTTGGTAATACATATAACATCTACAGTGTTTTGTATCATGATAGACAATATTGATATAGATACTGACAGATGATTCATCTTGTAAACAGCTGATGATAATTTACAGTATCAAATACAGTACAGTACCATAAATGTATTTTCCTTATTTTCTTAATAACATTTTCTGTACCTCACTTCATTTTGAGAATACAGCATATAATACATTAAACATACAAAACATTATTGGTAAAGCTTCCAATTAAGAGTAGGCTATTATTACTTGAGGTTTTTTTGAGCCAGAGTTATACACAGATTTTAAAAAAATATATTTTTAATGTTTATTTATTTCTGAGACAGGGAGAGACAGAGCATGAGTGGGGGAGGGGCAGAGAGAGAGAGGGAGACACAGAATCAGAGGCAGGCTCCAGGCTCTGAGCTGTCAGCACAGAGCCTGATGCGGGGCTTGGACTCACAAACCATGAGATCATGACATGAGCCGAAATCGGACTCTCAACCGACTGAGCCACCCAGGCACCCCTATACACAGAACTTTGCCTGTGTGGAAGGTTAGTGCCCCTAACCTACATTTCTTAAGGGTCAACTGCATTTCTTTTTGATTGAGCTTTAATAGTTTGTCTCTTTTGGAGAGTATGTTTGTAACTTAGTGATTTAATTTAGTTGCATAAAATTGTTTGTAATTTTCCCTGAATACCTTTTTTTTATTTAAAAATTTTTTAATGTTTATTTTTGAGAGAGAGACAGAGTGTGAGTGGGGGAGGGGCAGAGAGAGAGAGGGAAACACAGAATCCGAAGCAGGCTCCAGGCTCTGAGCTATCAGCACAGAGCCTAACTCGGGGCTCAACTCACAAACCGGAAGATCATGACCTGAGTTGAAGTCAGACGCCTAATCCATTGAGCCACCCAAGCACCCCTGAATACCCTTTCTTATGTCTGTAGAATCTGAAATGATGTTCCTTCACCCATTTCTGTTATTGATAATTTTTCTGTCTTCTCTATTTCCCTGTTTATTCTGGCTAGAAGTTTATCGATTTTATTTAATTTTGAAAGAATCAGCTTTTAGTTTAATTGATTTTCCATATTATTTTTTGTTTTGTACCTCAGTGATTTCTGTTCTTTTTGGGATTTTTCTTCTGCTTACTTTGATATTAATTTGCTTTTCTTGGGGCACCTGGGTGGTTCAGTTGGTTGGACGTTTGAATTAGGTCATGAGCTCACAGCTCGTGAGTTCAAGCCCCGTGTTGGGCTCTGTGCTGACAGCTTGGAGCCTGGAGCCTGCTTCAGATTCTGTATGGAGCCTGCTTCGGATTGCTCCATTTGGAACAAAGAGAGGGATTGCTCCCTCTCTTTCTGCCCCAACCCACTTGTATTCTTTCTCTGTCTCTCTCAAAAATAAATAAACATTAAAACAACAACAAAAAAACCTTTTAATTTGCTTTTCTTTTTCTAATTTCTTTTTTTTATTAAGTTTTTTACTTAAATTCAAGTATAGTTAACATACAGTGTTATTATTAGTTTCGGGTGCACAGTATAGTGATCCAACAATTCTATTCATTTCTCAGTGCTCATCAGGATAAGTGTACTCTTTAATCCCTATCACTTATTTCACCCGTCTCCCCATCCCACCTCCCCTCTGGTAACCATCAGTTTGTTCTCCATAGTCTCCTTTGTTTTGTTTCTTAAATTCCACATGGGTGATACCATATGGTATTTGTCTTTCTCTGTCTTATTCTGCTTAACATATACTCTCTAGCTTCATCCATGTTGTAGGAAATGGCATGATTTCATTTTTCACGGTTGAGTAATATCCCGTTATATTTATGTACCACATCTTCTTTATCCATTCATCTATCCATAGACATTTGGGGTGCTTCCATAATTTGGCTATTGTAAATAATGCTGCAAGAAACATAGAGGTGCATGAATCCCTTTGAATTAGTGTTTTTGTATTTTATGGGTAAATACCTGGTAGTGTGATTACCAGATCATAGAGTAGTTCTATTTTTACTTTTTTGAGGAACCTCCATACTGTTCTCCATAGTAGTTGCACCAGTTTGCATTCCCACAAACAGTGCACAGGGTTTCTTTTTCTCCACATCCTCACCAACACTTGATATTTCTTGGTTTTTGATTTTAGCTATTCTGACAGGTGTGAGGTGATATTTCATTGTGGTTTTCTTTGCATTCCTGATAGTTTTCTTTGCATTTTGCTGATGATAAGTGATGTTGAGCATCTTTTCATGTGTCTGTTAACCATCTGTGTGTTGTCTTTGGAGAAATGTCTGTTAATGTCCTCTGCCCTTTTTTTAATTGGATTGTTTTTGGGTGTTGGGTTATATAAGTTATTTATATATTTTAGATATTAGCCCTTTGTCATATATGTCATTTGCAAATATCTTGTCCCACCCAGTAGGTTGCTCTTTAGTTTTGTTGATTATTTCCTTCACTGTGCAAAAGCTTTTTATTTTGTTGTAGTTCCAGTAGTTTATATTTGCTTTTATTTCCCTTGCCCCAGGAGACAGATCTAGAAGAATGTTCCTACAACTGATGTCAGAAACATTACTGCCTATACTCTCTTCTAGGATTTTTATAGTTTCAGTTCTCACATTTAGTTCTTTAATCCACTTTGAATTTATTTTTGTATATGGTATAAGAAAGTGGTCCAGTTTCATTGTTTTGCATGTTGCTGTCCAGTTTTCCCAACACATTTTATTGAAGAGACTGTCTTTTTCCCATTGCATATTCTTCCCTCTTTTGTTGAAGATTAACTGACAAAATAATTGTGAGTTTACTTTTGGGTTTTCTGTTCTATTCCTTTGATCCGTGTGTTTTTGTGCCAGTACCATACGGTTTGATTACTGCAGCTTTGTAAAACAACTTGGAAGTCTGGAATTTTTTTTCCTATTTCAGGATCGCTTTGGCTTTTCAGGGTCTTTTGTGGTTCCATACAAATTTTAGGATTGTTTGTTCTAGTTCTGTGAAAAATGCAGTTGGTATTTTGATAGGGAATCTAAATCTGTAGATTGCTTTGGGGAGTATAGACATTTTAACAGTATTTGTTCTTTCAATCCAGGACTATGGGATGTCTTTCACTAATTTCAGTTTCTTTCATCAGTGTCTTATACCTGTCAGAGTACGGTTCTTTCACCTCTGGTTAAGTTTATTCCTAGGTATTTTATTATTTTTGGTGCAGTTATAAATGGGATTATTTTTCTTAATTTTTCTTTCTAGTGCTTCATTATTGGTATATAGAAATGCAACAGATTTCTGTATATCAATTTTGTATTCTGAGATTTTACAGAATTCATTTATCAGTTCTAATAGTTTTTTGGTGAAGTCTTTAGGGTTTTCTATGTATAGTATCATGTCATCTGCAAATAGTGAAAGTTTTACTTCTTACCAATCTGAATGCCTTTTATTTCTTTTGTTGTCTGATTGCTGTGGCTATGACTTTTAGTACTATGTTGAATAAAAGTGGTCAGAGTGGATATCCTTGTCTTATTCCTGACCTTAGGGGGAAAACTCTTAATTTTTTCCCCATCAAATAAGATGTTCACTGTGGGTTTTGGATATAAGGCCTTTAATATGTTAAGTGAGTTAAGTGTGTTGTGTTTATTATGTTACATATGTTCCTTCCAAATGTACTTTGTTTATCATGAATGGATGTTGTGCTTTGTTAAATGCTTTTTCTGCATCTGTTGAAATGATCATTTGGTTTTTATCCTTTCTTTGTTGATGTGATGTTCTTTTTCTTAGAGTAGAAGTTGAGATCCTTGATTTTTGAGACCTTTATTCTTTAGTAATATGCCCATTTCATGCTTAAAATGTCCCTCTAAACACTACAGTGTACGTGTCTCACAGATATGTCTTTGTTTTCATTCAGTTCAGAAAATTTTATAACTTTTTTTCTTATTTTTTTGACTCATAGGTCATTTAGAAGTGTTATTATTTGACTTCCAAATACTGAGAGATTTTTCAGAGATTTTTCTGTTGTTGATATCTAATTTAATTCTTCTGCTGTCAGTGGATACAACTTTTTATGACCTACTTATTTTTGTGTTTTCCTACAAAGATTGATCTACCTTGTCATTGTTCTGTGTGCATTTGAAAAGAATGTGTATTCTGTTATGGTTGGATTGTCCTATCCATGTCAGTTAGGTCAAATTGACTGATAGTGTTTTTCAAGTATTCTATATCATTACTGATTTTCTGTCTAGTCTTTATACCAATTATTGAGAAAGGGGTGTTGTCTTGTCATTTTGTGTTTGAACATTTCTCATTTCAGTTTTTGCTTTGTGTAGTTTGAACCTCTATTATTAGTGCATAAGCCTTTAGAGTTGTTATGTGCTCTTAATATCCTGACCCTTTTATCATGAAACGGCCTTCTTTATCCTGATAGTTTTCTTTGCTCTAAAATGTATTTGTCAAGGGGCACCTGGGTTACTCAGTCGGTTAAGCATCTGACTTCGGCTCGGGTCATGATCTCACCATTTGTGGGTTCAAGCCCCCTGTCAGGCTCTGTGCTGACAGCTCAGAGCCTGGAGCCTGCTTTGGATTCTGTGTCTCCCTCTCTCTCTGCCCCTCCCCTGTTTGTGCTCTGTCTCTCACTCTCTCAAAAATAAATAAACACACCCACAAAAAAATTTTTAAATAACTAAATAAAAATAAAATGTATTTGTCAATATTAATACAGCCAATCCAGTTTTCTCTTGATTTTAGGTAGCATGGTGTGTCTTTTTATACTCTTTTACTCTTGTTTATGTATTTAAATTTGGCTTCTTGTAGATACAATATAGTTGGATTTTTGTTTTTATTCAGTCTTCCAATCTTTGTCTTTTAATTGGAGTGTTAACACCATTTATATTTATTCACATATTTGTCATTTCTGGTATTCCCTATTCCTTTGTGTAAGTTAAATTTCCATTTAGTATAGGATTCCGTCTGCCTGAGGATTTAGTGTAATATTTCTTTCTGTGAAGGTCTGCCAGCAATGAATTCTTTCAATTTTTATATGTCTAGAAAAGTCTTTATACTTTCTTATTTGTAATTGAATATAGAATTCCAGATTGACAATTTTTTTTACTTTCAGTGCTTTAATAATGTTGGGTCAGTGTTTAATTTGTTGTGCTTCCTGGGAGAAAGTCAACTGTCATTCTTTCTTCTGTAAATAATGTGCCCTATTTTTCCTTGATTACTTTTAATATTTTCTCTTCATCTTGCTTTAAACAATTATGATATGCCTTCTTGTAGTTTTCATATTTCTTATTCTTGAATTTGTTTACATTGTGGTCTGTGAGTTGATTGTATTCCTGGAAAAATTTTGGCCATTAGTTCTTTAAACATATTTTTCTCTCTCTTTTTCTCCAATCTCTTTCAGGGACTCTAATTTCACATATATTAGACCAAGTGAAGTTGTCCAACAATTCACTTATGCTCTGGGGTTTTGGTGTTTTTTTCCAATCTGTTTCATTTTGGAAAATTTCTTTTGTTGTATCTATCTTTAAGTTCACTTCTGCAGAGTTGAGTTATTAATTCCATCCAGTGTATTTTTTGACCTTAGATTTAGTGGTTTTCATCCCTAGAAGTTTTGCTACTCATGCTTTCCCCTGCCTTCTTGAGCATGTGAATTATATTTATAATTATTTCAGTGTATTTATCTACAAAGTCTATCATCTGTGTCATTCCTGTCTGTCGTATTGTCAATTTTTCTATTCATTATGAGTTGTATTTCTCTACTTTTTTGCATACCTGGTAATTTTTTAATGTATGCCAGACATTGTGAATTTTACCTTTTTGGGTGCTGCATTTATTTTGAATTTTTTTTAAATATTCTTGAGCTTTGTTGGCAGACATAGTTAAATTACTTGAAAACAGTTTTATTTTTTCAAAGCTTGCTTTTAAGCCTTGTCAGGTGAGATTAGAGTAGACTTGAGTCTGAGGCTAATTTCTCCCCACTGTTAATATAAAATCCTTCTGAGCATTCTATCCAAATTTTCCACTTGGCTGGAGAAGAACACAAAGTATTTCTGGGTCTGTTTAAACAACCTTCCTTGTTTCACCAACTCTTTTCAGGTAGTTCTTTCTAGCTTGGGGCTGTTTCCTCATATACATTTGCTGATCTTACTCAGCCAGAGACTCAAGACTTCTACAGATCTCTCTTTGTGTATCTCTCTGCCTTCAAATTTTAGCTTTCTTGAATTCACAGTCCTGTGTCTTCAATTCAGGGAGATTACCAAGCTCTGTTTGGGTTCCTCTTCCTGCACTGCAGCCTGGAAACTCTCTTGGCAATAGCTAGGGCATTCATAAAGCTCCCCCATTTGTTTTTCTTCTCTGAGATTACTGTCCTGAGTTGCCTGTTGTTTAGTGTCTGAAAATTTGTTGTTTCACTTATATTGTCAAGTTTTCAGTTGTTTAAGGCAAGCGGAAGATAAATCTGGTCCTGTTACTTCACCATAGCCAGAAGTGGAAGTCTTAATGTATTTATCATGTATCTCTTATATGCCATTCTTTTTCATGCTTTTCTTTTTCCCTGTCATAGAATGCCTCTCCTTTTTTGATTATTTTTTTTAACTCCTGTTAAGTCTTCAGAATTCAACATGGATGAAGCTCATCTGGGAAGCTTTCCATGACCTACACTGATAGAAATAATTACCCCCTCTTCCATATTTCATGTTTCCTTAGTTTCCAGTACTTCTTTATATAGTACTTAATAATGAATTATTTGATTCATTCTGCTAGGTATTTCATATATTTTATCTTAATTTAATCCTCATAGTATCCATATGAGGTGGTTATTATTATGGCCCCTACACAGTGCCAGTGCCTGGCTTGAGATAGATATTTTAATCAATTTATGAATGCGTGAGGAAGATAATTGAAATAAAATCCAGAAGAAATTGATTAGAGTGTTGAGGGGGACTCAAAATGATGTCATGTTTGGAATTGTTTAAGGAACTGGAGATGTTTAGCCTGGAGAAAGAAGACTGTGGAACCTGAATACCATCTTCAAATGTTTGGAGGGCTGTCACATTGAAGAGGGATTAGAGGAGTTCCCTTTGGCCCCAAGGAGGTAAAATTAGGAATAGTGGGTGAAAACTGTAGGAAGATATCATACCGTCATAAAAAGGAGAATCTTTAGTGAATAAGGCTCTCTAAGAGTAGAGTAGATAGCCTTGATAATTTCTTTCTGCTGGACACTTTCACTGATATGTTAGGTATCCACTTAATAGAATAAGTTATAACATAACAGTGCTGGATATGAGGTTATATACTCTAGGCTCTTTAAATCCCATCTGTGCACTTATTAACAATATGAAATTCATAGAATTAAGTGTCAATTACAGAGTACCCTGACATTGCCTAGGACAAAATAGGTAATTAGTACCCTGCCTCTTGGTGGTCAAACATTGAAAACATAGGTGATTTAGGTGACTGCTGAGAATGTGTCTGAGAATTTATGATTCTTTGAAAAACTTTGGTTTATATGTCTTTGTGTTATCCTTTTATCTGTATTATAACCACATTTGTGTCATGGCTATTCATTATTTACCAAAGTAATCTTAAAAATAATATATGAGAACAAGTCTGAGATAAAAAAAAACATTTTTTAAGTGGTTCCTGTGACTCTGAATATAGAAAAAAGAATTCAGGTCCTCTGCTAGCTAGCGCATAAACGTTGTTCTTGTTCTTACGTGCCAATTCGTTTCATTAAATTAGCAAGTTGTTTTTGTGTGTCTATAGTATGTCAGACCCTGTTGACCACTGAAAAAACAATAGTAAATAAAGCAAACTCCCTGCCTTAAGGAAGCTACAGTCTGCTAGGAAAAATAGAAAAGTAGTGAAAATACATTGTGGTAAATGTTGTAATAGATTGAATGTAGGATGTCATGGATGCACATAAAAGATGTCCAACACTGTCTTGAAGAAGTTTAGCGATGTTGTGGGACACATCATGGTGGAAAATCATGTATAAGCTGAGACCGGAGGATGAGTAGGAATTTTTCAGGAATAAAATATTGAGGAAGAGGAATGCCCCAGAAAAATGTCTATTGGCCAAAGACAGCATACCACGTTTGTGGAACTAAAAACCTTTAGTATTCCTGGAACAGGGAGTTTGATGGAGGAGTGACTAAAGATAAGACTAGAGAGCCAAACAGAGACTGGATTATGAATGACCTTGTGGCTAATATTAGTATCTGGACTTAATCAAAGGGAAATAGGAAACCATTGGAGTTTTTAAACCAGGAGAATAATTTGACCAGATTTGTATTACAGAAAGATTATTCATGTTAGTAGGAAGTTAATAGGTTATATGTAAAACAGAAAAATCAAGAAATAGAAGTAGAAACATGTTATTGAAAAAAAGGGGTGTAAATATTAGAAGAAACAAAAAAATTCAGAGTGGTTGCCTTCAGTGTACAGAATTCTGGGTAAGGAAGAGTTAGGTCAGGGAATTGAATTTTTTTTTTCTTTTTTTCTTTTTCTTTTTTCTTTTTTTAATTTATTTTTGTTTTTTGAGATAGAGTGTGAGCAGGGGAGTGGCAGAGAGAGAGGGAGACAGAATCTGAAGCAAGCTCCAGCCTCTGAGCTCCAGCCTCTGAGCTGTCCGCACAGAGCTCGATGTGGGGCTCGAACTCACAGACTGCAAGATCATGACCTGAGCCAAAGTCAGACGCTTAATCAACTGAGCCACCCAGGTGCCCCAGAAACATTTGACTTTCTTAATCAACTTGCAGTGTGGCATAGTAGTTAAGAGTATGGATGCTTGGGTGCCTGGGTGGCTCAGTTGGTTGAGCATCTGACTTTGGCTCAAGTCATGATCTCACCGTTCATGAGTTCGAGCCCCACATTGAACTCATAGAACCCACTTCAGATCTTCTGTCCCCCTCTACCCCTCTCCCACTTGTGATCTCTCTCAAAACTAAACAAACATTAAAAAAAAAAAGTATGAATGCCAAGGCCAGACTGTCTGGATTGAAACTTATATCCACTATTTTCAAAGTACTTAAATTAAATTACTTAATTTCTCTGTGCTTAAGTTTTCCTCTCTGTATAAATGGGAATATGATAGAACTTATAGAATTTTTGTGAGGATTAAATTAGTTAATACAAGTAAAACATTAAAACAATGTGGCGCATAATAAACACTCAATGTTAGCAGTTTTTCCTACATGTCAGCACTGTTTAGGTATTGATATACAAGAATAGACAAATCTACTGTCATATTGGTGGAGGGATTTAAATGTTGCTTTGACTAATCAAGAGAACGAGCAGACAAAAAAATCAGAATGAGTATAGAGGTCTTCAACATGGTTATTAAAATTACTATAATGCACGTGTAAAGAATGCTGTTTCTAACCAACTGTAAAACAACAACCAATGTCATTTTCCAACTGTAGAGGGAAACGAACCACAAGAGAGTCAACAATAGAGAACAAACTGAGGGTTGATGAAGGGTGGTGGATGGGTGATGGGTATTAAGGACAGCACTTGTGATGATCACTTGGGTGTTGTATGTAAGTGATAAATCACTGAACTCTACTCCTGAAACCAATGTTGCACTCTATGTTAACTAACTAAATAAAAAAAGAACACATGGAACATTTGTAAAATTGACTAAAAAAATTCTCAAATATTAAAAAAATGAAATCATATAGATTGTGATTTCTATTCACAATGCATTCAGGCTAGAAGTTAACATAAGAGATAAATAGAATATTCCCCATGTAATTAGAAATTTTAAAATATACTTCAGATTAACCTGTAAATCAAAAAAGAATCATAATTAAAACCAGAAAATAATCATGAATTACTATGTATCAAAATTTGGAATGCTCTTTAAGATCAGTTAAAGTTTTACATGTATATTTTAGAAAAGAAAACCTGAAAACTGATGAGTTATTATTTTTAGGAAATTAGGAAAAAACAAAATAGAAGACACCAGCCAAGGGCTAGCCCTAGTCATGTTAACTTTTTCCTGCACATTAAGAATGTGAAACTACAAGAACTTCAGTATACTGCAGGACAGTTATTTGGTATACTTTGGGAAAAGTTTGGCATTAGATAGTAAAGTTATCCCTGCATTTCCTCTCCTAGATTTATGCTATATATATTTATAGAAACTTTTGTATGCGCTCGTGTTTCATGAGACATATGTAAGAATGTTTATAGTCTCGGGCACCTGGGTGGCTCAGTCGGTTAAGCGTCTAACTTTGGCTCAGGTCATGATCTCACGATTCTCTCTGCCCTTTCCCTGCTTGCTCTCTCTCTTTCTGTCTCTCAAAAATAAATAAACATTAAAAAAAAAAAGTAATGTTCATAGCTCACTATAACTGTCCAAAAGTATAGAATAGCAGGGGTGCGTAGGTGGCTCAGGTGGAAGAGAATGCAACTCTTGATCTTGGGGTTGTGAGTTTGAGCCCCATGTTAGGTGTAGAGATTACTAAAAAAATAAATAAATAAAAAATCATGCTACAAAGCTATAGAATGGTTAAATTATGGTGTGTTATTACAGTAGGATAGTATAATACAATAGACTAAAACAACTGAAAATTAATAGCTACATGCATTGATAATAAATAAATCTCATAAATTCAATTTCATTCAAAAGAGAGATGACACAGAAGACACTATTCAAAATGCTCCCTTTTATGTGAATTTCCAAAACAGACAAAACTTAAGTATATTGTTTAGGGGAACACAAATAAGGTTGGCAAGACTATATAATACACTATTCTATACATACTATAGTAGGTGTTCAGCAAATATTTGATGAATAATAATAATAATAGTTTTGATCTCTGAAATAAATGGTAAGTACTAATTTAAAAAGAAAAGTCTAGGTTTTATTATATTTTGTAGGAATATGGAAGGAAATGACAGCTTGTGTTTATAAAGTTTCTTCTGACTAGACAAGAAACCCCTTTTCAGACTTGTATATTGAATATAAATAGCTAAAATATGAAAATTAATCAAACATCTGTATACTAAACAAACATACATTAAACCAGCGTGTATGTTGTGAATTCCAAAAGAAATATTTGTAAACCAAAGGGTTCATTTATTTATACTGAACTCATCCTTCCAGTGATTTTTGTCAGAATCCACTAGAATGTCCATTATCTTCAATAACTTAATCATCAAGTTTATCACTGTTCTTTCAGATAAAGTTTCTTTTTTGGCTTTATTATTGTATCTGATTTTTAAAAATAGCCAATGTGTATTTTTTGAAATTCCCATTGTAATGCTGCCTGTGGCTATTAGGATGGATGGCTTAACAAGATCACTTACATGCTTTATCAGTATTTATACTTAAAATAATGTTCCAGGGCACCTGGCTGGCTAGTTTATAAAGCATGTGACTCTTGATCTCCGGGTCAGGAGTTCGAGCCCTACAATGGACATAGATATTACTTAAAAAAAGAAATAAATAAAATAAAATAATGTTTGAAAACTGCTTAAGTCCTCTCCAAGAAGAGCAGTGATTTTTTTTTTTTTTTTTTTGTCTCAATTCTGTTTACAGTGACAAGTTTAAAGCAGAGATACCAAACTTAAATGCCTATAGTGCCCCCTGAGGTAATAAATGAAAGGACCAGGATGGGAACTGTGGCAAATCTGGAGCACAGAGTCCTCCTTGTCTAAACAGAGCAACTCCTACTCAACTCCATCTGTTTGTTGCCACAAGGGAAGGTGGTGCCAAATACTCATTTTTTTTCTCAATATGTCATCTATTTGGCAATTAATTTAGAAATGTTGAACACTGCAAGTGATCCAAAACAAGTATGTGGGCAGGATCTAGTTGTTAGGCTATTAGTTTGCAAACAACTTTAAAGGATAGATACTTTTGGTGAAATAATGTATTGGTTTTTATTGTGTTTTACCTATAGTCGACAGAGGTACGTTCTTGGAGACACAGCAATGCAGAAGATGGCCAAGTCCCATGTTTTCTTAAGTGGTATGGGTGGTCTTGGTTTGGAAATTGGTAAGTAGTATTTTTATTCATAATTTTATATTACACTTTGAGCAACATAAGTTAAAGAATTTAATTTCTTCCCCTTGTACTATTTCCTATAAAGGGAATTTGATCCAACACCTTGAAAAGATTGTTTTGGTTCTTTCAGCAACATTGTTTCATAATACTGCTATATTCTTCCAAAAGGAGCCAATAATGACTCTCGTTTCTCTTTGTGATGTTAATAGCAGTTAATGGTCATTTCTGTATCCTTACTTATGATAGAGTGCATACACACATATATTTGTAACAACATGTCTAGAATAATACTATAAAATTTTAAGAGTGATTACTTCTGTGTGGTGTGGTTTTAGAAAATTTAATTTTTTCCTTTTTGTTCTTCTGTATTTTTTAAGGAACTTATACTTCTTTGGTAGTAAAAAAAAAAAAAAGTTAAATTCTCCAGTTAAAGATGTGTCCAAGCTCCATGAAGAGTATCTAAAATACGTTCCTAATATTAAGCTATTCTTTTTTTTTCCCCCTTTATAGCAAAGAATCTTGTTCTTGCAGGAATTAAGGTAAGTGAGTAAATGTCCTTGGTTAGAATAATTGTTGTGATTTTTTTTTTCCATCCTCAGTAGTGGTAATATTACATTTTGGCTTAGTTTTTGCATCTTCATTTAGTGGCAAAACTTTTTTTTTGTTAAGTTTATTTATTTTGAGAGAGAGTGAGCAACCAGCAGAGAGGGAGGGAGAGAGAATCCAAAGCAGGCTCCACACTGTCAGCACAAAGCCTGACATGGGGCTCAATCCCACAAATCATAAGATCATGACCTGAGCTGAAACCAAGAATAGGTCATTTAACTGACTGAGCCACCCAGGTGCCCCAGCAGCAAAATTGTTTTAGTGCTGTATTTTTTTCTTTAAAAAAAAAAGAAATATTCTAGAAAATTCCAAAATTTTATGAAAATGGAATTTTTTTTTGTTTGTTTATTTTTTGAGAGAGCAGGAGCCGGGGAAGGGCAGAGAGAGTGGGAGAGAGAGAATCCCAAGCAGGTTCTGCACTATCAGCGCACAGCCTGACACAGGGCTTGAATTCACAAATGGTGAGATCATGACCCGAGATGAAATCAAGAGTTGGACGCTTAACAGACTGAGCCACCCAGGCATCCCCAAAATAGCATAGTTTTAACAAAACCCCATGTACACATCATGCAGCTGCAACTGCATGCTCGTAGACAGATTTGTTCCATGTATCTCCTTCCCATTCCTCATGGCTCCCCAGCCACCAAATTATTTTGATATAATACTCAGACATCCTATTATATCATTCTTAAGTATTTTAGTATATAATTCTAAAAGATAAGGGTACCTTTTGAAAGCATAACCACAAAGCCATTTTTGCACCTAAAAATGTAACCGTTTTGTTAATATCATTGTCTTAGTTATCTATTGCTGAAAACAAATTACCCCAAAACTTGGCAACTTAACACTTATCTCAGGGTCAAGAATTGCGTGCAACTTAGCTGGTTCCTCTGTTTGAGGGTCTTTCATGAGGCTCTAATCATGACATTGGCAGGGCTGCAGTCATCTCCAGAATAGAGGAATAATCTGCTTCCCAAGCTTGCTCACATGATGATTGATAGGATTCAGTGGCCAGGTCATTCCACTTCACGTTCCCATCTCAGTTCCCTGCTGGCTCTTGGTTGGAGATCACCCTCAGTTCCTTGACATGTGATCCTTTCCATTAGGCAGCTCACAGTATGGCCGTTTGCTTCATCAGAGTAAGCTAAACAAGATGACTAGAAAGGAAGTGTACTAGCAAAACAAACCAGTCTTTTGCAACCTAATCTCAGAAGTGACATTTCATTATCTATGCTTATTTGCTAAAAGCAAATAGTTTCACTAGTTTACAAATGTATGCAAAAGGAATTATGCAAAGGCCTGAGTACCAGGAACTGGGAATCATTAGGGCCATCTTACAAGCCTATCTATATCAGTCATCAAATATCTAGTTAGAGTTCAAATTTTCCCAAATGTCTTACGAAAATTTTTTTTGGTTTGTTCTCATTAGGATCCAAGTAAAGTCCATATACTGAATTTGATTTATTTTAATCTATATAGTTCCCTTCCCTGATATTTATTTACCCTTACAATGCACTTGTAACTAACAGCAGGTCATTTATTACATGTACCTCTACCCTTGTATTTCATATAAACTGGTACAGAGATTTCCTGTAAACTGAATCCAGAGATTCAGATTCAGGTTTGATTATTTTGGCACTACTGTTTCACAGATGATTTTATATTTTTCTCATCAAGAGGAAATCATAATCTGTTGTCCTTGTTTTGATTATTACTGATAATAATGATCATTGCCTAGATTCATTATTTTATTAGGGATAATGATATTCTAATTCTGTCCTTTTTGATTTATTAGCTGGAATAATTTAGAAAGACAATTCTCCATTCACATATTTGGTTTCAGTAAAGTATAGTTTGCACTTGTACAAAAGGCAAGATAAATACTTGTTGGTTTTTTTTTCAGCCTTTATTTACCAGTTTTCAAAATCAGTGGTTTCCTATCATCCGCTAACAGTGACTAGTGAACTTGTGTGGCCTGTTTGTACCTGAACGTCATAATAAACTCATGAATTTAAACATACATGATTTGTTTTGATCTAGTGTAGTTGTTATTCTCATTTATGCTTAAATTGTTCCATCTTTGCTTGTTAGGATCTTCTGCAACTTCTTGAGTCCTTTTGACCTAACTCCAGTGGTCTTTGTCACTAATGATGAAGTCTTTTCAGTGGACAGATCTAGAACATTCATCCTGAGTGAACACTGAAATATCTGAGTTTCAAGTTTAGGACCACGGCATATCTACTTCTTTGATTTTATGATTTTGTATCTTTATCTCTCACTGTAAGGGTTTGAGTCTTAATGACAGGAACCTAATTACATACTTTCTTTATCCTATGTTACACCTATTTATGATATAGATTCAGCATAACAATTCTAATATTATTAATAGCAATATAATTATTGAAAACCATTTATGATTTATTATTTTTTTTAATACTTATCTTTTGGGAGAGCACAAGCAGAGGAGGGGCAGAGAGAAGGGGACAGAGGATCTGAAGCGGGATCTGTGCTGACAGGCTAACAGCAGTGAGCCCAACGTGGGGCTTAAACTCACGAACTGTGAGATCATGACCTGAGCCAAAGTCGGATGCTCAACCGACTGAGTCATCCAGGTGCCCCACTTTATTTTATTTTTAAAATTATATTTATTTTTTGAGAGAGAGAGAGAGCATGAGCAGGGGAGGGTCAGAGAGAGAGGAGTACAGAAGATCCCAAGAGGACTCTGGGCTGACAGGCTGATAGCAGCAGACCCGCTACAGGGCTCAAACTCATGAACCACGAGATCATGGCCTGAGCCAAAGTCAGATGCTCAACCCACTGAGCTACCCAGATACCCCTAATTTTCTTTTTCATCCTTAGGATATATCCTGTCTAGATTTGGCAGGCAAATTAACTACTTTTTAAAGTCACTTTAAATAATTCCTTTGGGTAGTTATGCAACATATTCAGTAGATAGTTTTCTCCATTCATTTTGCTCTGGATTTCTGGGGATCACGTTTAAATTTAATTAAATTTTACTATTATGAGACTTACATAATTCAAAGCAGAATTTATGGGGGCACCTGGGTGGCTTAGTCGGTTGAATGTCTAACTTCGGCTCAGGTCATGATCTTGTGGTTCATGGGTTCGAGCCCCACGTCGGGCTATGTTCTGACAGCTCAGAGCCTGGAGCCTACTTCAGATTCTGTATCTCCCTCTCTCTCTGCCCCTACCCCACTTGCACTCTGCCTCTCTCTCCCAAAAAATAAACATTTTTTTAAAAAGTAGAATTTATAAAACAAGCTTTATTCAGGTAAGGCTACCTTCTCTTTACCCTATTCCCTCCTTCCCTTATTAGGTCACCCCCTTTTTTTCGTGTTTTGAAATATAAGCAAATACATGCATACAAATATGCAAATCTGTATATATGTGTGTATACAAATTTACTCTCACCTGCCTCTCTTAATAAAGTGCCATACTTTCTTCCACCTTGCTCTTTATCACTTAACAGCATATCCTTAATGATATTCCTTAATGATTATTCCTTAATGATAAATGTATATGTTTCATTTTTTTTATAGCTGTACAGGTATACATTGCATGGATGTATATTATTATACCCAATTCCTTACTTGTAGACATTTTAATTATTTTCAGTCTTTTTCTATTACAAGTAGTGCTGCAGTTAATACTCTTGTACGTATATCATTTTTAATCTTTCCCAGTGTGCCTTTATGATAGATTCTTAAAAGCAGAATTGTTATGTCAAAGGATAGAAGCACAGGTTATTTCACTAGAGATTACCAAGTTCTTTTCCATTGAGGTTATGCTATTTTACATTCTCACCAATAACATATAAGAATGCCTGATTCATGTCACTCTCCAGTACAGTATATTGTCAAACTTTTGGATTGATGCCATTCTAATAAATGAGAAAACATATTTCATTCTTGAGTAGAGTTGAACATTCCTAAATATTTTAAAGGGCCATATGCATTTCTTTTTCAGTATTCTCCATGTTCATATACTTTGCCCCTTTTTCTGTAAGATATGTCCTCTGATATAAGTTGAAAATATTCTTTCCAAATGTTGTTACCTTTTTTTACTTAGAACATGGAGCATTTGGAAATGTTTATGTGAATTCTTTTGATTGTATTTTAATACAACATGCTACTTTCCTAAATTGAAATTCTCATATGGTTTAAAGTAGTTTTTCCATTAATTTTCCTGGGTTTCCAGATGTATATGGTCATATCATCTGTGAATGAATCCAGCTTTAGATCCTTTCTAATTCTTAAGCTTCCTATTCCTCTCTATGTCTAATTACATTGGATAATACTTCTGATACAATGTAAATGAAATTGGAGATAGTGAGCATCCTTGTCTTATCCCTGACTTTAACAGAGATTTTTCTCTTTTTTGAAGGCACTTACTATTCATGATACAGAAAAATGCCAAGCATGGGATCTAGGAGCCAACTTCTTTCTCTGTGAAGATGATGTTGTTAATATGAGAAACAGGTGAAGATGAGATATTTTGATGTTTTATCATAGAATTTTTTTTTTACTCTCACAATTATATAGGGTATTTTCTGTGCCTAAAACACTAACTCATTTATAGTTGTTTGACTTATCCCCATAACACATCACCATAGATAAATAATTATTAACATATACTTATTTAATTATTTAGACTTGTGAAAATTTTAATACACTCACATTGATACCTAGAAGTGAATTTTAAGATTGTTAAAGGTCTTTATTATTGCTTTATTCTTAAAAAGCTTCAAGAGGTTGGAACTAGGGTACACTTTGAGATTGTGTGGCTTACTATGGAATGTGACAGTATGCTACATTTCAAGAGTATGTAGTTGTCTATAAAAATAAGTAAGTCTTAGCTTCTTTCTTCCTCTACAGTTTGTTAAATTTCCATTGAAATTTTCTAACATTCAGGTTTCTCTGATGTTGTCAAAGTGTCCAGGTATGAGGGATTGAATATATCGAATGAAAGAGTAGTAAAAGTCCTTTTTTTTTTTTTTTAGGGCTGAAGCTGTACTTCAACATATTGCAGAACTCAATCCTTACGTTCATGTCACATCATCTTCTATTCCTTTAAATGAAACCACAGATCTCTCCTTCTTAGATAAATACCAGGTTGGTACTCTATTTTATGTTAGTTTATATATATATATATATATATATATATATATATATATATATATATATATACGTATACATATATATGTATATACGTGTGTGTATACGTGTATATATATATATACATACACACACGTATATACATATATATGTATGTGTGTGTGTGTATATATATATATATACACACACGTATATACATATATATGTATGTGTGTGTATGTGTGTGTGTATATATATATATATATATAGTTGTAAGTATTATCGTAGTGTAACTAATTAAACCTAGTCTGTTGAGCAGAGCAAAAAATCTCAGGTCAAAATACTTCCTTTAGAATACCTTTCAGGGGGGCGCCTGGGTGGCGCAGTCAGTTAAGCGTCCGACTTCAGCCAGGTCACGATCTCGCGGTCTCGTGGTCCGTGATTCGAGCCCCGCGTCAGGCTCTGGGCTGATGGCTCAGAGCCTGGAGCCTGTTTCCGATTCTGTGTCTCCCTCTCTCTCTGCCCCTCCCCCATTCATGCTCTGTTTCTCTCTGTCCCAAAAATGAATAAACGTTGAAAAAAAAAAATTTAGAATACCTTTCAAATGCTCCATTTTAGGGAAAGGGCCTGAGATACTGGCCATTATATCAGTCAGCTACTTTCACAGTTATGTGCGTAAAAACTACCCAAAACTCAGTGGTTTATAGCAACATGTATTTATTTCTTTATCCTCCATCTGCATGTCATTTGGAGTTCAGCTGTTCTAGGCTGACCTTGAACTGTAGAGCCTGGGTTTTTCTCCATATGCCTCTCTTCTGGGACCAGGAGGCTACCGAGGACATGGTGTCATACCAATAAAAGAAGTGTAAAGGGGCAAGTCCAACTATCCAAGCACACTTCAATCTTCCATTCATGTTACTTCTATTTATATTTCATTAGTCAAAGCAAGTCACATGGTCAAGACCAAAGTTGAGCAGGAAGGTATACTCTGCTCTTATGAAGGCCATGGGCAAAGGATGATATATAAGCTGGTGATATATAATCAGTATATAATCTGATGGCAGAAGTAAAATATGTGGATCAACATTCAGTCTGCTTTAGTTAAGGTTAACTTTAACAACAATTCTCTCTTTCTCAAAATAAATAAATTTTTTAAAAAAAGAAAAAGGCTGCTTGGGTGACTCAGTTCTAAGTGTCTGACTCTTGATTTCAGCTCAGGTCATGATCCCATGGTTCATGGTATCAAGCCCCATATCAAGCTGTCTGCTGACAGCATGGAGCCGGCTTGAGATTCTTCTCTCTCTCTCTCTCATTCTCTCTCTCATTCTCTCTCTCCCTCCCTCCCTCCCCTCCTCCCCTTCTTGTTCTCTCTCTTTCTCTCTCAAAATAAATGAATAAACTTTAAAAACAACAACATTTCCTAGCACCTTAGATGTTTCAAAAGCAACTAGGTTGACCCTGATTTTCTTGACTAAATTATGATGTTGCCCTTCGGGGAAGAACACTCCTGTGTTTCACCTCTACTCAGTACTTTTCACACTGTGTGACCATATGTGTGTGGGTTTTTCCCCCAAACCAAGCAGTTCTCCAGACTCCTTGGACACCTTCAGTGTCCTACAGTTCAGTTCAGTTTTGACACTATCTACCTGGAGAAGATAGCTTCGGATCCCACAAGTTAAGGATTCATTCCCACAAGAGCCCCTCTCTGTCCACTTTCTGACATCAATCACAAATCCAGGTTGTTCCCTGTTCCTCTGAGGGCTGGCTATAAATCAGAGATTTCCATGTCCCTCTCTTAGGGTCCAATTAATTTGTCAGAGTGGCTCACAGAACACAGGAAGACCGTTTACTTATTAGATTACTGGTTTATTATAAAAGCTGTAACAAAGGAACAGTCAGATGGAAGAGATGCATAAGGCAATGAATGGAGAAAGGGGGGCTGAGCTTCCATGCCCTTTCCAAGTATGCCATGTTCCTGGCATGAATCTGGAAGCTCTCTGAGCCCATAGTTGAGATTTTCATGAAGGCTTCATTATGGAAGCATGAATGATTAAATGATTGGCCTTTGGTGATTAAGTCAGTCTCCAGCCCCTCTCTCCTGGAGGTCTAAGAGATAGGGCTGAAAGTTCTCACTCACAAATCACGAGGTTCGTTCCCCTGGCAATCAGCTCCCATTCTTAGGGGGCCTCAAAGTTATTTCATTAATCTAAACTCAGGTGTGGGTAAAAGAGGCTTGTTATGAATAACAAAAGACATCATTATTTAACCTTTATCACTCTGGAGCTATTTCAGGATCTGGGATAAAGCTAAATACATAATGAAAAATGTCTCTATAGCTCTTCTGTAGGAAATTGCAAGAGTTTTTAGGAGCTATGTGTCAGGAACCTTGGATAATGACCAAAAGGTATATTTATTATTATTATGTCACACCAATTTGAAAACCAGTGTAAACTTCTGTTCTGGACTAGATAACTTGAAATCCATCTTCTACAAAGATGTGTAATAGACTTCTTACGTAGATTTATGTAATAGACTTCCTTTTATGTTTTTATTTTTTATTGAGGTATAATTAACACACAGTGTTGCGTTAATTTCAGGTATACAGTGTAATGAATGAACAGTTTTGTGCATTACTCAGTATTCACTATGATAAGTGTAGTCGCCATCTATCACCAAGCAATGTTATTAAACTATTTTAACTATATTCCCAATGCTGTATTTGTCATCTTTGTGACTTACTGATTTTGTAACTGGAAGTTTGTACCTCTTAATCCTATTTACCTATTTCACTAGTCCCTCTACCATCTCCCCTCTGGCAACCACCATTTTGTTCTCTCTGTTTAGAAGTCTGGTTTTTTTTTTTATTTCTTTGTTAATTTGTTTTATATTCCAACTGCAAGTGAAATCATATAGTATTTTTCTTTGACTTCTTTCATTTAGCATAATACTATGTAGGTCCATCCATGTTGTTGCAAATGGCAAGATCTTATTTTGTTTTTAGGACTGAGTAATATTCCATCACATGTAAATACTACATCTTCTTTATCCATTTATCTGTTGATGGACACTTGGGTTGCTTCCATATCTTGGTTAATATAAATAATGCTGCAGTAAACAGGAGTTCATATATTTTTTTCAAACTAGCATTTTTGTTTTCTTTGGGTAAATACTGCGTAGTGGAATTATTGGATCATATGGTATTTCTATTTTCAATTTTTGAGGAACCTCCATACTGTTTTTCACAGTGGTTGCACCAATTTGCATTCCCACCATGCGTTCCCCTGCTCTGATACAGAGCATCAGCCGTTAGATGATGACCTGAGCCAAAGTCAGATGCTTAACCGACTGAACCACCCAGGCACCCCGATTCTACCCACTTTTGACAAATATGATGAAATACCTCGTTGTGGTTTTCATTTGCATTTCCCTGATGTTGAGTGATGTTGAGCATCTTTTCATGTGTCTGTTGGCTATCTTATGTGTTTGAAAAATGTCTGTTCAGGTCCTCTGCTCAGTTTTTGATCAGATTATTTGGGATTTTGGTGTTGCATTGTGTAAATTCTTTACAAACTTTGCATATGAGCACCTTATCAGATACATCATTTGCAAATATATTCTATTTAGTAGATTGCCTTTTCATTTTGTTGATAGTTACCTTCACTGTGCAAAAACTTTTTATTTTGTTATGGTCTCAATAATTTATTTTTGCTTTTGTTTCCCTTGCCCAAGGTGACATATCTAGAAAAATGTTGCTATGGTAAATATCGGGAGAGATTACTGCCTGTGTTCTCTTCCAGGATTTTCATGGTTTCAGGTTTCACATTTAGATCTTTATCCATTTTGAGTTTATTTTTGTGTGTGGTGTAAGAAAGTGGTCCAGTTTGATTCTTTCATATGTAGCTGTCCAGTTTTCCCAGAACCGTTTGTGGAAAACTATCTTTTCCCCACCATACATTCTTGCCTCCTTTGTTGCAGATTAATTGACCATATAAGCATGGGTTTATTTCTGGGATCTCTATTCTGTTTCATTGATCTATGTGTGTCCATACTGTTTTGACTCTACAGCTTTGTAGTATATCTTGAAATCTGGGATTGTGATACCTCTAGCTTTGTTCTTCTTTCTAAAGATTGCTTTAGCTATTTGGGGTCTTTTGTAGTTATATACAAATTTTAGTATTATTTGTTGTAGTTCTGTGAAAAATGCTGTTGGTATTTTGATAGGGATTACATTGAATCTCTAGATTGCTTTGGATAGTATGGACTTTGTAGCAATATTAATTCTTCTAATACATGAGGATGGAATATCTTTCCATTGGTTGTATTGTGTCTTTAATTTCTTTCATCGGTCTTTCAGAGTTTTGAGAGTAAAGGTATTTTACCTCCTTGGTTAAATTTATTTTTAGGTATTTTATTGTTTTTGGTGCAATTGTAAATAGGATTGCTTTCTTAATTTCTCTTTCTGATACTTTATATTGATGTATAAAAAGAGATTTCTGTATATTAAGTTTGTAACCTGTAATTTTAATGAATTCATTTATCAGTTCTAGTAGTTTTTTTGGTGGAGTCTTTAAGGTTTTCTGTTTATAGTATCATGTCATCTGCAAATAGACTGCTTTACCTCTTCCTTACCAGTTTGACTGCCTTTTCTTTTTCTTGTATGATAACTGCAGCTAAGACTTCCAGTGCTATTTTGAATAAAAGTGGTAAGAGTGGGCATGCTTGACTTATTCCTGATCTTAAAGGGAGAGCTCTCAGTTTTTCACCATTGAGTAAAAAATATTAGCTGTGGGTTTTTTATATATGGCCTTTGTTATGTTTAGGTATTTTGCTTGTTAACCTACTTTGTTCAGAGTTTTCATTCACGAGCGGACATTGTACTTTGTCGGAAGCTTTTTCTTCATCTGTTGAGATTGAGATGATCATATGGTTTTTATTCTTTCTCTTGTTAATTATTTATAATTTTGATCAATTTATAAATAATGAACCCCACCCTTGCTTCCCTAGAATAAATCGACTGATCATGGTAGAACGGGTTTTTTAAGGTATTGTTGAATTCAGTTTACTAATAATATTTTCTTACAGATTTTTGTATCTGTGTTTTTCAGAGGTTTTGGACTATAGTTTTGTCTTTTTATTTGTAGTGTTTTTATCTGGTTTAGAATCAGAGTAATGCTGGCATCATAGAATGAATTTCAGTTTTCCTTCCTCTTCTATTTTTGGAATCGTTTAAGGATAGGTATTAACTCTTCTTTAAATGTTTGGTAGACTTTGCCTGTGAATCCATCTGGTCCTGGCCTTTGTTTTCTGGGAGT
The DNA here is from genome assembly GCF_027475565.1 of Acinonyx jubatus. Taxonomy (NCBI): domain Eukaryota; kingdom Metazoa; phylum Chordata; class Mammalia; order Carnivora; family Felidae; genus Acinonyx; species Acinonyx jubatus. Next base: position 147,053,136 of record NC_069382.1, read on the forward strand.
TTTTTGATTATTGATTTGATTTTTGATAGACTTTTTAAAAATTTTAATGTTTATTTTTGAGAGAGAGAGAGAGACAGAGGGCAAGCAGGGGAGGGGCAGAGAGAGGGAGACACAGAATCTAAAGCAAGCTTCAGGCTCTGAGCTGTCAACACAGAGTCCAATGTGAGACTTGAACCCACGAGCTAGGAGTTTATGACCAGAGCTGAAGATGGACACTTAGCCGACAGAGCCACCCAAGAGCCCCTGATAGACATCTTTTAAATGAGTAGCTGAGCTCAAAATAAAATGCTCAGAGACCAAAAATAAATAGGTAGCTAAAAGAAGACGAGTGAACTATTTATTCGCTGTGGCCACTTTCACATTGGAGTTCCTGATCTCAGTAACCCCATTTCTTAGGAATTAGTGGTAACACAGAAACCGAAGATCCCAAGTAGGTTTACATGAGATAGAGAAATGGAATTGAGACCTATCCCCTTTTTGTAAAGTTAGAACCTCAGAGAACTACACCCTCAGTGAAAGGTGGGTGAGAACAGTCTTTGCACCTCAGAACAAGATTGCCTGTTTTTTCTTGAGCTCTGGATGAAAAAATAATGATCTCCTCTGGGAATTCACAACCATATGCCTATTCTCACCCAGGTTTGGAGATAAACTTTATAATTCTTTGTAATCTAAAATTTCCCAAGCTGGGAACTCAAAACATAAGTAGTACTAAGCTACTGTCAATATCCTGGAATGCCAGACAGAAAGAAAACTAAACTACAGAGAAATCTATGTTCAACTAAGCCATAGTATATTCCAGTATATGGAGCCTCTTTGAAGATGAGTTCAGAGTACAAAATAGCAAGACAGGCAGTTCAGTGTGATGAAAGGTCAATGGATATAACAAATAATAGAATTAACCTCCAGGAATTTCAGATAATAGAATTATCAGATAGGGACTAAAAAACATAGATGTTCAAATTGAATTTTAAAAGAAGGAATTAAATATACAGTATGGAAATAATTAAAAAGAATCAGGCAGATGTGATAAAGAACCAGTCGAACTTTTAGAAACGAAAATATTGTCTTAAAAATTAAAACTCAGTGAGTAGATTAAACAGTGGATAGATACAACTAGAGCAAGAATTAGTGAATTGAAAGAGCTGAGATTACTGAGACTACAACCTTTAGAAATTAGAGTAAGTATGAAAGAGAAATTAAAAGAAATACAAGCTTAAGTGAAAGGGTTCAATTCATGAGATTAAATTTCTGAAAGAACATTAGGAAAGGGCAATATTCCAAAAAAATTATGGCTGAGAATTTGTGATGAAACACAAATTAGATTCAGTGTATGCTAAGTCTAAGATGTGATTTTACTGTATTTACAAACTTACTAAGTCAGCCTGTTACTGTTCTTTGGTTGCTGACAGAAAACATGAGATTCCTGAGTCAGAGACTTTATTTCTCTGAGTATGGTAAGAGGTGTGAGTATTATATTTGCCTTATTTCCTCTTGCCTTTCCCCAAAACCCACTAGTGTAGTGTAGAGGACTCAGTGGATGCCTGCACATGTAATGGGCTCCTTTTGATAAGAGGAACACTGAGCTTGGAAAACCTGTGCTTTTATAGGAAACAATTAACAGGCTTGTTCTTTGTCCCAGAGGGAAACATTACTTCATTCCTCCAGCTTGCACAAAGCAAATATAATCCTGAGAAATGGTCCAAGAATAGTTAAGATCCTTGGATTCATGGCATACCCAGTTGAGACATGTATAGAAAGTAAGAGACCCATGGAGGAGAAATCAATCTTGCAGGAAGCACACCATATTCTGAGCTAGGTAAATAAGAATAAATCCACAACTGGATATTTGTAGTGAAAAAAAGTTATCCAATTCATGGAAACTACCAGCAAGGAAAACTCTGGACTGAGAGTCTAGTTCTACTTTTGCCACTTGATAGGTAGATGAATGACCTTAGGAAAGTTTTTTACCTTTATGAGTTTAAGTTACTTATGTTAAAATATGATTATAAAAGCTCTCTACTTATCTTACAGGGTGATGATAAAAAGTTAAGCATTGAGAACTATAATTTGCTATTTTAAATAACAGAACTTGGTAGTTTTACTAATGACACTGTCATAAAGCAAAAGTTGTTATATTGTGCATCTGAAGTAAAAGCTAAGCCAACTAGTGTATGTCTTTAAAAATATAATCTTTACTCCTTTAAGCTAGCATTTAATTAATATCCTGAAGACTAGGTTAGTATTCCCATGGCAAAACAGATCAAACAAAATCTCCAGCCATTTAGAGTACAAAAATACCACATATGATATTAAGGTTTGCTTCTTATGTAAATCCTATGATAGTAATTAAATTTAATATGGGCAGTTTTCCTCTGTATATGTTATTTTTACTTTTGCTCTTCCATGACTCTGAAGGTTTTAACCTTAGAATGGAATACATTGGGAAAGTATTTTTTTTTACAAGGAAAACAGTGTGTTTTTAGCATAATGCAAACTGTGACATGCTTCTGACTTAGAAGTGTATTTTACCAAACTAGTTGTTTATTTTCTAATATTTAATTTCTTACATTCTTCTTAACAGTGTGTTATATTGACTGAGATCAAACTTCCATTGCAGAAGAAGATCAATAACTTTTGCCGTTCTCGGTGCCCTCCAATTAAGGTAATAATATTACTTAATAATGACATGTAGTTAAGCAAAGAAAGAACACCTTCACTGTTAAAATTTATAGCTTTTCAGTAGGTTGTGTAAGAAGTTCTTATGTACACGAGGACAATCACAGTAATATTTTTCTCTTTAATTTTGGCATTATTCATTTCCTGTTTTTAAAACCAAGATCTAAATTTGGCTTATAGCAAATTGCCAAAACTGAGGAAGAATAAAGATGGGAATGGTAAGGATGGTAAACACTGAATTCATCATCTAACTTTAGATATGGTGTAATGGTGGTTTTCAAGAAGTTCATTGGTTCTTGCAACAAATATTCATTGAGCATCTTCTCCAAATACAATTCTAGGCACTAGGAATACATTAGTGAATAAGACATACAAATTTTCCTACTCAGGAAAATTACCATCCAGTAAGGAAGATATTTAATTAAAAAGCAAATAAATAACATAGTTTCAAGTCCTATGAAGAAAATAGCTAGGTAAAGAATATAATATCTGCATGATGTTGGGGTGGGGATCAGTGCTGGTTCTCTTAAATTGAAGGTCAGGGAACTCCTCTGAGGAGATAACGTTTGAATAGAACCCTGAATAATGAGAGAGAGCCAGCTATGGAAAGAGCATTCAAAGCATGAAGAACATCAAGTGTAGACTTGAAAGTATAAAAAAATTCGCTTGGTGTGTTTACAAACAGCAAGAAGCAAGCAAGACCAGAATGGAATTTGGGTAAAGAGGAGAGAGTAGTATGAGTAAAAGTTACCAGGGGATTATGTTCAGAGAAGTAATTAGAGGGCCATAACTTACATAACTTTGAGGATAGCTGAGTTTTAATCCCATGGGTTTTGACTTGATTTATATATACAGTGTGTGTGTGTGTGTGTGTGTGTGTGTGTATACATAGGAGAGAGAGAGAGAGAGAGAGAACGAGAGAACACACCCAAGCAGGGGAGGAGGCAGAGGGAGAGAATCTTAAGCAGACTCCATGCTCACCACAGAACCCGACGTGGAGCTTAATCTCAACAGCCATGAGATCATGACCTGAGCTGAAATCAAGAGTTGGATGCTTAACCACCTGAGTCATCCAGGCATCCCTGATCTGATTTATATTTTTAAAAGATCACTCTGGATGTGCTGTAGGGAAAATAGTCTAAAGCAGTAGTTTTCAAAGTATGGTCGAAGGATACTGAATATTCTTGAGATCTTTTCATGGGATCTGCAAAGTCAAACTATTTTCATAATATTACTAAAATGTTATTTTTTTTTTTTACTCTGATTCTCTTATGGGGTACAGCGGAGTTTCCAGAGTCTATCTAGATGATATTCAGTAGATATTACTGCTCTTATAGCTAATGAAATGTATGTGTGTATTCTTAACATTTTAAATGTTTCTGTTTTAATTTTTAACACAGCAAATACCAATAGGTATAACCCAGATAAATAGAAGTGCTTTCAGTCCTCAGTAATTTTTAAGAATGTGAAGGAATTGGGGTGCCTGGATGGCTCAGTCAGTTAAGTGTCCAACTCTTGATTTTAGCTCAGGTCATGATCTCACAGTCATGACATTGAACCCCATGTCAGGCTCCACGCTGAGTGTGGAGCCTACTTGGGATTCTCTCTTTCCCTCTCTGTCTGCTCCTCCCCTGCATGTGTGCATGTGTGCACACTTTCTCTCAAAATAAATAAATATTTTAAAAAAAGAAGAAGAACATGAAGGAATCACAGAGCCAAACAGAAAGAAACCCATTGAATTAATAAGAGAGTAGAGGCAACTAGACCAGTTGGAGGATAATGCAGTAATCCAGGTGTGAGATGCTGGTAATTCAAGAGAGGTAGAAATAGAAATTTTGAGAAGTTAATGAATTTGAGATATCTTCTAAAAAAATGGCTTACAACTTACGAATGGATGAATATGAGTTGTGAGGGAAAGAATGATCGAGAATGACTCCTAGATTTTTTCCAGAGTAACTGAGTCATGGTGACATTGGGAAGACCAGTAATAAGTTTAGATCAGAAAAATCATAAATTATCCTGTGTAGTTACATACATACCATTAACTCTAACTCCTTTGTGGGGTTATTTGTTCCTTTGAAAAAAGGAAAAAATTACTTGTTCTTTTGAGATAGGCAGTAAGCCAACTATCATACTCTATTAAATAGTTGTGCTAAAAATTTTTGGATTGTGGTATTTACATAGCATATTTACACTCTGTACATTTGTGCTATGGTTCACAATTTAAACAGATGAATAAGACATAGAATAGTAAAGTTAAAATCCCCGGGCATGGAAGTTTTACAAAATAATTACACTAAGTTATGAACCAAAATCTTTTGTTTATGTGATTGGTATATGTAATCCTATTTGAAAGTTGTTTTGAAGGGAAATTGTCCTCAAATTTGCAGCTTTTAAACTTAAAAAAAATTCTAAATTTCTGCTCATTTTTATATATATATCATATGATTATATATATAATCATATATATAATCATATATATAATCATATATGATTTATATATTAAAAAATGCTGTCTGTACCTATTTTAATGGTAAAGGCAATACATGATCCAGTAGGAGGTAGCCTTTTATTAGCTCTCTCATTACTTCATGTAATAGGTGGTATAAATTGTTTTAATGGGCTACATTTTTATATCCAAATATGAATAGACTTTAGTTTTTGTTTAAAAAAGTATCACTTTAGGGGCTCCTGGGTGGCTCAGTCAGTTAAGCATCTGACTTCAGCTCAGGTCATGAGCTCGGGGTTTGTGAGCTTGAGCCCCACGGTCAGGCTCTGTACTGATGGCTCGGAGCCTGGAGCCTTCTTCAGACTCTGTCTCCCTCTCTCTCTGCCCCTCCCCCACTCGCACTCTGTCTCTCTGACTTTCTCGAAAATAAGTAAACATTAAAAAAAAATTTTTTTAAGTATCACTTTACACAGGATCATATGTGTTACAGAATAAGAATTCTTTACTGTTAACTCAAAATGAAATTAGACACAAAAACATTTTCTTTAGAGATTCTTAGAATGGAGCATATGTGTTACAAAAATCACTTTTAATAAAGCATTAATGATTGTGGTTAAGAATATGATTTTTGGGGCACCTGGGTGGCCCAATCAGTTAAGCAGCCAACTTCGGCTTAGGTCATGATCTCGAGATTCTTGAATTTGAACCCAGAGCTTGCTTGAGATCCTCTGTCTCCCTCTTTCTCTGCCCCTTCCCAACCCTCCCCACACCAATAAATAAATAAACATTAAAAAAAAAAAAGAATCTGAGTTTTACCTTCCTTGCTTTGATGCATACTGTCAGTTCCTCAGCTCTTTTTCTATTTGTTGCCTGCATTTTCAACTTTTAGCTCTGTTCTCTTTTCCATTAACTCTACTATTGGTGAATGGATACTTCTTTTTTCTCAAATGAAAAGTAAAAATTCACTGCTCAAACCATTGAACCAAGATACTGGTTTCTTTCTTTCTTTCTTTTTTTTTTTTTTTTTTTTTTTTGGCAATATTTGTTTTATTGAAGTGGTGTAGAAATGAACCTGCAATATCTCTCAGGTGTGCCTGCAAAACCTAACTGAAGGTTTTTTATTGTTGTTCAACCAAAGCTTACCAAAGTTTCTAATTCTAAGGTAGTGGATTTTATACAATTCCAAAATTTTTAATACTACTTAGTTTTCATCTGAATATAAATATATATACAAATTCACTAAGAGAATTTAGAGAATGTAGAAAAGTATAATGAAAAATTTACCTTTAAGCCCATCACCAGAGGTAACAGCTGTTAACATTGTACTGTATATATCCTCTATAATTCTGTAAAGACGTGTGTACCTTTTTTATTTTTTTGCCACATTAGTATTATATTTATGTGCAGTTGTCTATTCTGTTTTTTCAATTAGTAATTTTTAATAAAAACAAACTACAGCATGCAAACCTCAAATACTTATAGGTACAATTTACTTAAATTTTTTTTTTAATTTAAATCCAAGTTAACATATAGTGTAGTAATGGTTTCAGGAGTAGAATTTAGTGAATTATCACTTATATATAACACCCAGTGCTCCTCCCAACAAGTGCCCTCCTTATTGCCAGTCACCCATTTAGCAACCCGTAGTTCTGTATATTTAAGAATCTCTTATGGTTTGCCTCCCTCCCTGTTTTTATTTTTCCTTCCCTTCTGCTATGTTCATCTGTTTTGTTTCTTAAATTCCACAGGAGCGAAATCATGTCTTTCTCTGACTGACTTATTTCACTTAGCATAGTACTTGCTAGTTCCATCCACATTGTTGCAAATGGCAATATTTTATTCTTTTTGATCACTGAGTAATATTCCATTGTGTATATATCCTACATCTTTTTTATCCATTCATCAATTAATGAACATTTGGGCTTTTTTCATAATTTAGCTATTATCAAAAGATACCAGTTTTTTATGTACTTTGTTGGATTTTTAGGGCAAGGAAAGAATTTCTGTTATTTAAAAATCATAGAATGTACAATGATGACGTGCTGCATTTTTTAATTATATAGCACTAGATACCCAGTCTCAAATACCAATATCCTTGATTCTTGAACCACTTCACAAATAATGTATTCTGTTTGTGATTCACTTTATATCCCAAAGGATAATCTTAATTATAAATAAAGTCATGAAGAGGCTTAAAATACTTGAGGTGGGTTTTTTTTCTTTATATAAATAGATAAGCTTGAACTTCTTTTCATCATTTCACAGTTTATCAGTGCAGATGTACATGGAATTTGGTCACGGTTGTTTTGTGATTTTGGTGATGAATTTGAAGTTTCAGATGCAACAGGAGAAGAGCCAAAAGAAATTTTCATTTCAAATATAACGCAAGTATGATTATATATATATATATTATTGTATATGTATATGAATGTTTTTTTTAAGGTTGATGTGAATACATTTTTTTTTTTAGTTTTTTTTTTAAATTTTTTTTTTAATGTTTATTATTTTTGAGAGTGGGAGAGACAGAGCATTGAGTGGGGTAGGGGCAGAGGGAGGGAGACACAGAATCCAAAACAAGCTCCAGGCTCTGAGCTGTCAGCACAGAGCCCGACTGAGGGCTCTAACTTACAAATCGTGAGATCATGACCTGAGCCAAATTTGGATGCTTAACTGAGCCACGCAGGCACCCCGATGTGAATACATTTTTTAAAGGTGACAATAGCAAAATACTGTAATATGCAATATTTTTCATTTGTTTTATAATAAGGTAATTCATGAGGGAATGTTTTGTTAATTTCTTGATCATATTATATTAAAACTAAATTTAAGTTAGAATATGAGTGTCTGAATTCCTTCTAACATTAATAATCAATAGATCAACATTTGCTTGTGATAAATTTTAATTTTGTTCTATGCCGTGTTCCTATTGGGCATGAAGTGTGATTCAGTGTTTACTAAACTGTGTGTATTGTGTCAGATTGTAGATGTAGTAAGTATGTCTTAAGTCACCTGGCCCAACACAAGACTGTGGGGAGGATACACAGTTAGGTCACTATAGACAAAAGCTTTTCTAAAATTTTTTATATTTCTAAAACATTTGGAGAAGGAAAAAAAGTATTAGAATTAATTACCCTTAGATCAAAAAGTCTGAACTTTCACGTTCTCTTCAGGTAAGCTTAAGTTTTTTATTCCCTAAAAGAATTGGAGATATCATTGTGATCCAGTTTTCCTAGTTTTTTAAGTCTGAATCATTACTTTTACTTGCATTCTTTCTAATCAGTTTACATTAAAGATCAAAGAAACCAAATGTAAGGTAATGATAATAGTATTTGTGTTTCTATATTTATGCTTGATTTTTAAGCCCAGTGTAATGTTGCCTTTTCACCCCTTTTTAAGAGAAATGCATTAAAAAAATCATTCTGTGTCTCTGTGCTTACAGAATGATTTATTATTCAACCTTTAATCTTTGTGCTTGTTTTTAGTTTGTCCCTGCGAACATCATACAGTTAGAATAGAATAGGCTCCAGGAAATAGTTGGAATCTTGTATTGCATTGGTATTTTCTTTTCTTAAATAGTGTAGGCAGTATGAAGGTTATCCACAAAGAATTACAAAGTACCATAAATGTTCCCATTTAACTTATATGCAAAAGTATTTCTCTTTTTTAATAAAGTCCTTATGAATTTTATTCTTCTTGAGATATTAGTAAACCCACATTATGTTAATTTTATATACATGTTTGTGATCATAATCTTAATTCTTACTCAGATCATTAAGCCACAGGACAATTTTCAGAATCTTCACAGTTAAGAAAGAAAGGATGATAATTCTCTTTAGGTTTTATGTAGATTAAATTATTACCACCTTACTCAACCAGTGTGTTGGATTATATGCATTAATAAGCAAATTTCTGGGCCTTGGACCTATCTCATCCATCTTCTTTGGTGAATAGGTCAGTTTCTTCCTATTTTTGTCCTGGTAAGCTGAGCTACACAATATTTTTTTATCCTTTAACATGTTGGGCAGCAAATTTTAAATTACCAGTTTTCTGGCTTTAAATCTCCATCCTTCTTGGGACACCTGGATGGCTAAGTCACTTGAGCGTACAGCCCTTGATTTTGGCTCAAGTCATGATCTCACAGTCGTGGGATTGTGAGCCCTGTGTCAGGCCCCTCACTGAGTGTGGAGACTTCTTGAGATTCTATCTCTTCCCTCTGCCCCCTCAGCCACTTGAGCACTAACTTTCTCGCTCTCTCTATGTCTCTCTAAAAATAAAATTAAAAAAAAAATTAAATCTCTGTCCTTTCTTGCATTTCTTTTCATCTTCAAAGTTAGACTTGTCTTTTATGCACAGATTTTTTTATAACATGACTTTAAAACTTATATTTGATAACTTTGAATATTTTTTATAAGTCAAAAGAATCTGTATCTATAAAATATTTGAACTTCCATGTAGAATCTCCTTCTCCCCCAAACACAGAAATTGTATTTTAAACATTCATAATAAAATAGTAAATTGATCATTATTTTCCAATAATTCTTAAAACGCTTGCTTTTACTAAGGAAGAAAAGGAATGACTTGGCATTTTGATTGTTTTGAGAATTTTATGATAACCTGGTCCATTTTGTGTGAGATTTGAAATTTGTGCAAAAAAGGAATACATGAACTTGTTTTTTTAGTAGAATTCTCTTATTTAGGCTAATCCTGGTATTGTCACCTGCCTTGAAAATCATCCTCACAAACTTGAGACAGGACAGTTTTTAATGTTTCGAGAAATTAATGGAATGACAGGGTTAAATGGATCAACACAACAAATAACTGGTAAGTTCCTGTGTTTTATTAATTCATTTATACTTATTCATTATTCAACACATTAATAGTTTAGACAGTATATTCAGTGTTGAGAACACTTCATCAGCTTAGACAAACATGATCTAATTCTTGGCCTCAAAACATTCAATCCAAGTGAGGACGTGTTAACATTAAGCAGTGATGTAAAGAGAGTGTAAAGACAGTACAGGCATTTCTGGGAACCCTAAACATGGCAAGGAAGTCTACCCGGTTTGGGTACAGCAGCAGTGGGGACAAGTATCTTGATTAAAATTTGAAGATTGCTTTGGCTTAGGAAAATGATGAAAAGAATATTCTATGCAGAGACCAACAGTAAGAGGCAGTTTGTTCAAGAAACTAAAAGATACAATATGGCAGGGCTGGCAGTGGGAGTTGATATGGCAAAAGTCTTAAGACATTTAAGAGGAAATTTGATAATCTCATATTGTAGGTAAGCAAAGAATCCAACATGGGCAACTTATTCACTTAAGGAGTGCAGGTTTTGGAGAGAAGATGATGAGTACAGTTTAGGTTCGTTGAGTAAGATGGCAATGAAGTATTCAGGTGAAGACATGTTTTTGTTAGTAGCTTGTATAAAAGGAATGAGTGGATGTTATTGCAGGCAAGTTTGTGGGTTTGTTGGCAAAAAGTTGAAGGAATTTGATTTTTATTTATTTATTTTTTTTGTAGACTAAGATGAGATCGTTGCCCAAAGGAGAGCAAAAGTGCCAAAGTCATAGATTTAAGGAGAGTTAAACATTTTAAAAAATAGACTATCAGGTTTAATTTAGTGCCCATTTGAAGTTGAAGATAGTGAATTTGTAGCAGTGTTAGTCTGCATAATCTGTGATTTTTCTCCAGCCATGTTTAAAAGAGTCAAAGACAGTGCTAGACATCCTATAACTCAAAGATGGCATATTTACACTTGTTAGCCAAGAAGGTTCAGGTTTATCTTTAGGACATTTGAAAGTCTAATTATGTGATGAGTGTGTAGACTAGCAAATGGATTACTTTTTTTTTTTTCTTGTAATGACTATAAAATGGATCCTTAGGAGAGACAAAAATCAGTCCCTATTATGAATTCTTCATAATAACTTTGGATCTATAGTTGGTTAAGCATCTTTGATTACAAAATTACTGGATTTTGTTTCCCAGACTATATCCAGATATGTAAAATACAGGTTACATTGTTAATATTAAAGAATTTGTATCTGTTTTTGTAAAAATTAACTAATCCTTTAGGATTATCATTTGTTGTTATTGTATTTGTTATCATTTGTTATTTGTTAAATCACTTAGGATTTATCATTCGTTATCTATGCAATGGGGGATTGTGATAGTTCAGAATCTTGAGGCTACAAAGTGTTCCATTTGTCTGCCTGTTCATTAACAAGTACCACATTATATTTAGTATTAATTGCATGTAATTAGTATCAACATATTATTAATGCCTTATAAAATATTCTAATATCTAGTAATAAGCATCTCATTATGATTATCCCCCTCTGAGTTTTCTTGGTAATTTTTAAGTCCTTAAGTTCACACTGGAAAAATAATCTATCTAGTTTTCCACACTTCCTCCCACCTCCAAAAAAATGTATAGTGGGATCTTCTAATTTTATAAATTAGGGAAAATTACCATCTTTATCATGATAAATCTTCAAGTTTAAATACTTATATCAGCATGTAATGGTTTTCTTATTTTTCTTTTAGTGGTATCACCATTTTCTTTTAGCATTGGTGATACTACAGAACTGGATCCTTATTTACATGGAGGCATAGCTATCCAAGTTAAGACTCCTAAAACATTTTGCTTTGTAAGTATGTTTTTGGTTTTTTTTTGCTTAAAATATATTTCTTTGCGGAAGAATGGCAGAAGAGAAAAAAGTACTAATACTCAGTTAACCAAACAGTTAATTTAAGGGCTGAACAGATTTTGATTTTTAATTTGTACCCACTTTGAGGGAAGTGGGATCAATTTAAGGAAATAAACTAATAACAACAAAAAAATTATAGCTAGAATACCAGTGCATATAAGTATATAAGTTGTTTACTTCAGAGGATCTATACTTTTGTGAATCATCAAAGAGTTGATCATACTTCTTACTCCCTAAGTAAGATAAAAAGATGAAGCTAATATATATTTGAAAGATTTAACAAGCACTGAAACTGTATATGTTTTGTTTTATTAGTCAATTATTCCACTTTAAGTGGAATTAAGTGGAATTAAAAATTAAGTCTAGCAAGAAGACAATGGGGAATGGTAGCTCTTTTATATTTCTATTAAATCAAATTAGCCCAACCTTATTTATTTGAGACCTTAAGAGAGATGCATTGCTTTTAGTGCTCTATATTTTTTGTCAAGTAATCACTTGCTTGAAGTAATAGTTTTTGTTTCTGAAGTAATAGTTTTTGTTTCTATTAAGGAACCATTGGAGAGGCAGATAAAACATCCAAAGTGCCTTATTGTGGATTTTGGCAAACCTGAGGTAAATGAACACTTTGTAGGTTTGAGAGAGGCAGCAGAGAGGGCATGGGAATTGGTACCTTTCTGTCGGGTTTTTTTAATAAAGGTTGTATTCATATATCTAGAGTTGACTCCCAAGAATTAAAAACAGGGATTTATATCATGGAAAAATTTTAAGAATAGAAAAACATTTTACTTTTATAATATGTTAGCTTTGATAATTGAAAAACTATTTCAATAATTTGTACAAAATCTTACTAAAAGATTTTCTGAACCATATAGAGTTTTATATGATACATGTTTCTTCCTAAAAAACCTTGGAAGCATTTATTCTTTTGTTTTAAATCACTGAATATAATTTTGTAGCAGTGAATGCATTTGTGATAAGGAAAGAATAGTATTAACAGTTTCCAAATTTATAACTTGATGAAGAAGGATTAGGTGATTTTGATCTTATACAAATGTCTTGTTGGTGTTGTTTAGTTGATATTGCTCTGACTTTCATAGGAATAACCTACTAAAAACTGGTTATATCACCGGAGATTGAAACTTGGATCTGTTGCTTAAATATAGCTTTATGGCCTTGAAGTCAAGTTGTTTAACTTCTCTAAGGCTTAGCTTCCTCATGTGTTAAATACAGATAATAATAGTATTAATCTAATTAATTTATTATAAGAATTAAATAATTTTTAAAGTGTTAAGCACAGTGCCTGTCATATATTATGAACTCAATAACTGTTGAACAATTTTTAATGTTCCAAATAGGCACCTTTACAGATTCACACAGCTATGCTTGCCTTGGACCAGTTCCAGGAGAGCTATAGTCGCAAGCCAAATATTGGGTAATGTTCTTCATTTGAAATATTTTTTTCCTTATTATAAAAGCAGTATTTGGGAAATTATAATTTAAAACATTTAAACTAAATGTTTTAGTTTAGAAACTAAAATTTAGTAACTAAAGCCCTTCATAGTTGCAACACTACTAGATACACTGAACTCTATAAACATTTATTATGACCTGGTCTTTTTTCTGGTGGGAGTGGAGAGATCAATTCTTGAAAATGGAATTATGCTCAGTAAGAATTTTTCCATTTTGAAATCTTCAAAAGCTACTTTTTAAACTTTTGAAATAAAAAATCTGAGAATTATTGAATTATGAATCCACTATGTAACTTTTTACTTTCTGGTCTATTAAGTCAGAAGTACTGTTGCAAAAAGTATTTGCCTTGTCTATTTAAAACCATTATCCTATTTATATACTATCCTTAGGTAAACGTGATTTTTAATTAATGTATTTATGAGTCCATTACCTTCAAGTCAGGGAAGCACTTCATGCTACCTGCTGGCAAAATTCCACTTTTTTTCTTACAGATTTCTTAAATTTTAGTTTTGAATTTGACTTACTGTTTATGGCAATTAAGAATATTGAAAGTGGGGTGCTTCATGTTGAATCCTAGGTGCCAGCAAGATTCAGAAGAACTCTTGAAACTAGCAACGTCTATAAGTGAAACCCTAGAAGAGAAGGTGAGTATTCAAAGTTAGGACCATCAAAAAAGGTGTAACATGATAAACATTCTATATATTAATATTCTCTTACCTTTCAGATCCCAGCTTTGCTGCTTATTGACTCTGTGACAGTAGGCAAGTTACTTAAATTTGTTCTGCTTTAGTTTATAAATCTATAAAACAGGGTTATCCTGTCTCTGAGTGTTACTGTGAACATTAAATGATTTAATTTTGTGAAGCGCTTAGAATCTGAGTATATGGCATATAGTAATTACTATTTTCTGCTCCTGCTATATTTTTAGTATTAGTATTATCTCTTCTGATTTACTTTGTTAACCCACTGAAACTCACTGTATAGCTGTAAGTTTTCCTATAAATCATCTTTTTCCATTATATATTCATATCTCTTAATTGCATTTTGCATATCATGTTTGGACATATCACCTAGAAAACGATTTTTTCATGTCATGGTGCCAGTGCTTGCTGGCCAGTAGTTTCATTTTAGCAGATAACGTTAGCAGTGTTTGTGCACTTAGTTAAAAATTTTATAGTTTTTGTTATGGTATAAAAATGAGGGGAAGTGTAAAGTCTTAACATTAGTGGTTAAGAATAATATGATCTCATATTTTATGTGATTAAAACAAAGGAAATAACAAATGAACTGAAAACAGTGAGTCATTAACCACAAGTTAAAGACCTTTTATGTATGCGTATTTAGTGGTTACAGAAAAGTGCGAAAAGCTAGAAATAGATTGATGAAGTCTGTGATTACAAGGAATGATATGATTAGGGATTTATCAGATTTATTGAGATAAAACTTAGATATAGAAAATTTCACCCTTTTTAGATGTACAGTTATACAAAAATTTGTAGACAATTGAGCTGTGCACCATTAAAGTGTATAGTCATATATCTACCACGATAATCAAGATGTAAAACATTTCCATAAGGCCAGAAAATTTCCTCATGCCTCTTTATAATCATCTCCCTCTCCCCCAGCCAAACCATGGCAACCAGAATATTTTTGCCTTTTTTTTAGAATGTCATGTAAATGGAATCATGCAATATGTAGCCTTTTGAGTCTGGATTTTTTTTACTAATTATAATGAACTTAAGTTTAATCCATGTTGCATGTTCATTCCTATTTATTGGTTGAGTAAGTAGCCCATTATATAAGTGTACCACAGTTTTTTTTTCCCTGTACCAGCTGGACATTTGGGTTTCCAATGTGGGCAATTATGAATAAAGCCCCTACAAACATGCATACAGATTTTGGTGTGGACATATGTTTTTATTTTTCTTGGGTAAACACGTAGTGGTGTATTACAGAGACAAATGATAGATACAGGTTTAGTTTTATAACAGACTGCCAAATTGTTTTGCAGAGTAGCTATACCATTTTGCATTTCCACCAGAAATGTATGAGATTTTGAATTGCTCTGTATTCTCTCTATAATGGTGTATTATCTATTTGTTTGACTTTAGCCATTTTAAAGTGTGTGCATTGATATCTTGTTTTGGTTTTAATTTCCATTTCATTGATCATTATGAATTTGGTATCTTTTCATTTGCTTATTTGCCACTCATATCTCTTCTTTAATAAACTGTCCTTTTAAATCTTTGTTTTTTAATTAGGTAGGTTTTCTAATTGATTGAGTTCTTTATATATTCTGGATATCAATCCTTCATAGGATACATGTTTTGCAAATATTCTCTTCTAGTCCATGGCTCATCTTTTCATTTTATTACTGTGTCTTTAAGGAGCAGAAGCTTTTAATTTTGATAAACTTCAGTGTATCATTTTTTTGGTATGTGTTTTATACCTTCTTTTAAATCTAAGGTCACAGCTTCTGTCCTGTGTTTTCTTCCAGAATTTTTATAGTTTTGTGACTTCATTTTTGTATGCCATGCAAAGTATACAAGTGTAGGTCAAGTGTACACAACTGTACATTTTTAATTCATTGGACACAGTTTTATACTTTTGTGAGTTCATTTTTTCATACTTTGCCATGTATAGATCAAGATTAATTTTTTGGTATGTAGAATATCCAGTAATTCCAGCCCATTTATTGAAAAGATAATTCTTTCCTTATTCTATATTCTGGGTATTCTTTGTCAATACCTTATTGACCACATATGTGTAGGGCTGTTTCTGAACTCAATGTTTTATCTTCCATTGGTTGTTTCTGTCTTCCCATTGTTTTTTGCTAATATCATCCTATCTTGATTATTGTAGCTCTGTGGTAACTCTTGAAATCAAGTTTGGTCTCTAGTATATTTCTCCAAAGGAGCTCAGAATTACGTTTTTTTCTGAGTTCTTACATGTTTTAAATATTTTTGGTAGCCTCCATACTTGAAAGGCAACTTGGCTGAATATAACATTCTAGGCCTTACTTTCTTTAGTGGTATCTTACTGTTGAGAAATAATGATGCCACCTTAATTTTTTACTCTTACAAGTAAGTCTAGCCTTTTTGCCTTGTAGTTTTGTATGTTTTTTTCACCTGTGAAGTGTATAATTTTAACTGATTGTATCTCAGAGTTGATCATTCAGTCCATTTTTCCCATATTATGAGCCCATTTTAATACATAGATTCAGATTTTCTTTTATTTTTTTCCTTTTGCGGGGAGAGGATTGGTGGTGGAATGGATTCCTTTAGTATAGTTGAATTTCTGATTGGAGGTGAGGTTTTTTTGTTTGTTTTCCCACATCTCTCAAGTGTTCTTTAAGGATATAATTCACTCAATCAGATTTCCACTGCCTTATAATTAGTTTGGAGGAGAAATTTTCATTGGCTGAAATGTTTTGATTCTAATTTTCTGTTTACTTCTTACATTACTTTTGTATAGTAAACTGTTTTTTGTCTATTTTGGGGGCAGGATAAGAGTTTTGGGTGCTTTTTTCAGATTTGTACTTCTAAAACTCCTTGTCCCCTTAGGATACTAGAAAGGGGTTTCTTTAATGGTTGGGTTTGTTTGTTTTTGGTGGTTAGGTATTGGTGTCTTGTAGATCTCTTTGATTTCTGCCAAATCGTTAATTTCCTCTCTTCTTAATTTAGCCTTCTGCGTCAAAGAATGTCGCCCTTTTTCTATTTACATCATTGCCTCCCACTGAAGTTCTTTCGCCATAGGCAGTGCTGAGATCTGCCAGATTACATGCGTGTTCAGTACTTTTTGCACTTAGTGCTAGGGCTTCTGTTTTCTCAGGATGATTTTGACTGTGGTTTGTCACTGTTCTCTTTTCGTTCTCTTTTCTGTGGTTACACACTTCCTGCTCTCTGTGAAGGCTTATAGCATTGTGACGTCCAGAAGTAGTTTTGTTGGAGTTTGGTACTTACTTTTCTATTTACAGGTAATTTGAAGTTTATAATACTCTGTTTTCTAGTGATCCTGAAACCCTGCCACTGGTTTATTTCTCTTCTTTTGGATATGTATCTGTTTTTAGAGATTGTTTAGGCAAATTTAGATTTGAGCTATTTATCCTAGGGCAACCAACTATTCTCCAGATTTGAGTGTTTCTTTTTTTTTTTTAAATATTTATCTTAAAAATTCTTTACTTAATTTGACAATGCAAAAAATGTTCACTATGTTCATAGATTTTAACTGTTCTAAACTTGGTTTCCATAGGCTTCTGGATGTTATAATACAAGCAAATATCTGGAAACATGTTGAAAATATTTTAAATAAATGCTAGAAACTATGTACCTTTGTCATATTTCATATCTATATTATTTTCTTCAGTTAACTTCAGTCCAGTGAATGACATTTTCCATTTTAAATTCATATTTCATAGTGAACTTAACATTTCCAAATTTGAACTCACAAACATATTTCCCCTTCTTTTTCCAATAACTCCTCATATTTTCTAGTCTGTATCAAAATTTGTCAGAGTATCTTTGTTCAAAATTCGGAGCTACTCCCACTCATTCGGCCATCTTTGGGTTTTCTCCTCTATATCTGTTTAATCATTGTGGCTGTAAAGAAGTTTTTGGAAATATTTCTAATCTTTATGTCTGCCTTCATTGTAGCTTAAGGTCCTCATACCTTACAACTTTTTCATTGAATCAGCCCCAGAACTGCTTACTTAAATTGAAATTATTCATCTCTCTACCACTCTGCTGCTGTATTATCCTACTTCTTTCATCATATGAGTTTTCTTCTCAAAAGCATCCAATGCTTCCTTTATTTTTTCTATCATGTCCAAAGTCAGCCATGGTCTTTGGTGTTCTTCATAGTCTAATCATACTCTAACATATGATCTTATTTTCTTCCTCTCATATAAAACGTGCAAATTCATTGCAGCTTTTTCAGTTTTACACACATTCCTTCTTCTTTGAGTTGCCATTTTCCCTGAACTGAATCCTTTCCACTTCAATTCTAATGCAATTCATTCTTCAACACTTAGTTCAGATTTAAAGTTTTCCATATCCTTCTCTGCTCATTGTATCCATTATTTATCCTTTCCTATTCAGAACTTCTGCAGGACTAATATTTTATTTTTTTGACATTGTATTTTGTATAATTTATTTATTTTTTATAATTTACATCCAACTTAGCACATGGTGCAACAATGATTTCAGGAGTAGATTCCTTAAGCCTTTACCCATTTAGCCCATCCCCCCTCCAGCAACCCTCTGTTTGTTCTCTATATTTAAAAGTCTCTTATATTTTGTCCCCCTCCCTGTTTTTATATTATTTTTGCTTCCATTCCCTTATGTTCATTCTTAATTAAAAAATAATAGAATCTTGGGAGATATTGTAACCTACTGGTAAGTTAGACTTTTAGGGCTCAGATTCTAGTTTCACTTATTAGCTATAAAATCATAAGGAAATTGCTTTTTCAAACTTCAGTTTTCTAATCTGTATGATAAAAATTATATTTCCTAGGATTATTTTGAAAATTACATGTGGACTTAATAGACAACTCACACTAGGTGCTCACACAAATTACCTGCTTCTCTTTGCATTCTCATCATTATTTTTAATATTATCACTACACCAGTATCTCTGCATTCAGAAAGGGCACAGCTTAAATGAAATTATAATCAGGGTTGAGTTTAGTGCTAAATAGTTGAAAAATGAGATATAGAACACTGAAATGGAGTGAGTGGAATAGTAAGTAGATAGTAATGTCTTTTTGTATCACAAATATCTTTGAGAATGTAATAAAAGCCTTCTATTACCCCCTAAATGCACAAGTAGTGTTATTTTACATAGGATTTCAGAGCAGTTGAGCCCTATTTGAATCTTAAGGTTAAGATTCAGGTTACTAATGTTGAAAGAACAGGAAGATAAAGAGAAGCCAGAGGTCATGAAAAGATCTTTCTCACAAATAAGAAATTGTGCTAAAACAATAGCTCCAGAATCCAATTCTCCAATATTTCCTTTAAAATGCTAATAAACAAATCTTATTTCAAGGACCATCATTTCAGTTTTTAAGTATGATAATGAGAACTTTATGATGATTGGCTCTTAAATATGCAAAATTACCATGTTACTCTCACTTTTTTTCTAACAATGTTAGTGCCTCATTATTTTTGACTCCTACTTTTTTCTTTTCTTTTTTTTTTTTTTTACTACTTCAGACTCCAGCTGAAAGCTCCTTATTTTTTTATGGATCAGTTTATTTTTATTTTCATTTATTTGGGATCAAGATTTTCCCATAGTTTCCATTAGAACAGTTTTTAAAATTCTAGATGTTTATAAATACTGACATCACAGAACTGATCTTTAACAAACGCTATAAATGGTAGATGTTCCAGTTAATCTTAAATTTTGCCCTAGTGTAACATACAGATTCAAAAAGCAAAAATGGGCAGTTACTGGTAAAGAGAAATACTGCTTAGGGTAACTAATATGCACTTGGAACTTTTTTAGGACTTAAAATCTAGTAGGAAAATTGAGTAGCTTTTTTAGAAGTTAAGCTACAGTAATTTAATAATTCTCACAGTAAGTCATTGACATGTTGAGTATATATGTAAAAACTTGTGGGTTTTTTTTTTAAGTTTATTTACTTATTTTGAAAGAGAGTATGTGTGTAATTGGGAGAGGAACGGAGAGAGAGGGAGAGAATCCCAAGTAGGCTCTCTGTGCTCTCAGCCGGCAGGCGGTGGGGCGGGGGGAGGGGGAGGTAGGTAGTGCTCAACCTGAGCCCAAAATCAAGATTTGGACGCTTAACTGACTGAGCCACCCAGGCGCCCAAGATTATTATCTTTCATGGCTTGTGTTTCAGCCGGAAGTAAATGCTGACATTGTGCATTGGCTCTCTTGGACTGCTCAAGGTTTTTTACCCCCACTTGCTGCAGCAGTAGGAGGTGTTGCTAGCCAAGAAGTATTGAAAGCCGTAACAGGAAAGTTTTCTCCTTTGTGCCAGTGGGTAAGTTTTGTATTTCAATATTTTTATAGGCTTGAGATTGAATTTTCCACCCATGCAGTGAATGTTACAAATTAAAATATTAATATATTATAAAGGTAACCTCAAAATATATTTTTGATGCATTAGTTAGATGTGATACACCACCAAAATTTAACTCTCTAATTGAAACTGACAAGATTATTGGTTGAGGCTATTGGAATATAACCCAAAGTTGTAATCTAGGGTTGATTTTTCTCATTTGTGAGAGTGAAGGAATGAATTTTCTACCCTTATACTTAGTTTTCCAGTATGATTAGCTTAGCATTCAAGGACTCTCAGGACTTTTAAACAGTTGGATGGAATCTTTAGGCACCAGAAATCTTCAGAATCCTTTCCTAGGTTTAAACTCTAAAAGTAAAAGCATAGGAATGGTATAAGTTTGAGAACTATATAGGTAAATACATCTTAAGAAGGAATAAAAAATTATGCTTTTGTTACCGAAAAGAATAATTGGCAGAGGGTGTCAAAGGATACCCTTCAGGCCCTTTCCTTTTGAAACACTTTAACATTTTGAATATAACGTTTATCTTTTTTTATGTTTTAAAAAGTATCCATATAATGCTATTTTGCTGTTGAATTATTTGATTTATTTTAGTACAGAGTACAAGTTCAGTTGTAAATGTCTGGTTTAGATACAACTGTTAAGTATGTTACTAATGTAGATTCTGTCTTGTTATAATTAAGTAAATAACCATTTAACTAAGTTGAAATTTAGCCACATAAGTTACTTAAATGGAAATGAGAGTGAATTCTTTTTTTAATTAATTTCAATTTGTTGTTTTTGTTTTAATACTAAAACTGTGGCTTTCTAGGTCATTTCCTCTGGTATAGATTTGGAGGTGAAATTTTCCTTTTGTTTGTTGAAATTAGAATATACCATTTTTAAGATGGCTAAGTGACATGAATCAAATTATATCTTTTAACAGTTCCTTCAGGTTTAACCATTGTTTTAATGAAGTAATAATACAGGAATGTATACTGTATAAAAATCATATTTTTTAATGTATTAATCTGTTTTGGCATTTTTATCATTGTTTTCCTTAATGACTATTAAATAACCATGGAAGAGAAAAACCAATTTTTCTAGCAATTTAAGGTTTATACATAGTAAGTTGTGTTTTTGTCTTCTACTTTAAAGTTGTACATTGAAGCAGCAGATATTGTCCAATCCCTAGACAAACCTGAACGTGAAGAATTTCTCCCACGGTAATTCTGAATTTTTTCTTTATCTTTTCTTTCTCTCTTTCATGTTTGTTTATTTTGAGAGAGAGAGAGAGAGTGTGTGCGAGTCAGGGAGTGACAGAGAGAGGGGGAGGGATAGAATCCCTAGCAGGTTCCATGCTGTCAGCACAGAGCCCAAAGCAGGGTTCGATCTTTCGAATCGTGGGATTATGACCTGAGCCACAGTCAAGAGTCACTCAGTTAACCAACTGAGCCACCCACGTGCCCCTTTCTTTCTTTTTTTCCTAGTTGAATGTTTGTGAGAGGTAACTAGGTTAAAAGGGTTTGTGCTCAAATATGCATTTGTCTTAGATGTCTTTTCTTGTAACTTACTGACTTCTACAGTCATTTTTTCCTCTACTTAGAGGTTATTTTAAGTGTCAAAAGAATGCAATATCTCTTTACCATTTTATAAATAATGAATATAATGTTTTAAATTGTATACCATGATAATAGTTAGCATTCAAAACACCATTCTGGAAGCATCTGGGTGGCTTAGTCGGTTAAGCGTCCTACTCTTAATTTCGGCTCAGGTCATGATCTCGTGGTTGTTGAGATAGAGCCCTGTGTCAGGGCTCTCTAAATAAATAAGTAAATAAAGTCAAAACAAAACAAAATACCATTCTGAACTTAGATGAAAATAGATGCTCTCTGCAACTTTTATATTGACATCAGTCATTCTTCATCTTTTTGAGTCAAACCTCTGAGAAATAAAAGCTTATGGATTCATTCTACCCCAAATTCACATAATCCAAAGTTCTACTTTCAATTTAAATGTGTTAACAACTCCAAAGCTCCTCCATAGACTTCTCTAGGAACCTTTATTAAAAATTCCTACCTTGGAAAACTGTCTTTTCTAGATAAACTGAAGTCACCTTTACATAAGTCATTTGAACATAGGATATTAAATCAAATGGAAAAAGAAAAAACTGATTTCTTAATGGGTTTTTTTTCCTCTTTGAAATAAGACAATTTTCCTTTAGATTGTCAGGAATTCTAGTGTATCCTATTTAAAATATACATTAAATTTGTATTAACAGTAGTGAAACTAAACAATTTTTTTATGTCTTTCTGGTTTTTGATATATATTATTTTCTGCAGAGGAGATAGATATGATGCCCTACGAGCTTGCATTGGAGACACTTTGTGTCAGAAGCTACAAAAGTTGAATATCTTCTTGGTAAGTATAAATAATGATGAGAATAATAAGTAGTACAGTCAAACTCCTATTGTGTACCATCAAATTAACTTATTAAAGCAAATTCGAGTCCTGAGTGAATACAATTCCTAAAGAGTAGACATTCAGTAAAAGTTTAAGACAGGAGTTTGCCAATTTTGGCCCACAGGCGAAATCCTGCTGCCTATCTTTGTAAAAGGTGAAAGATTTATATGGTCTAAAAAAAATCCAGTGTACTGCTGCTGCCTATTTTTGTAAGTAAAGTTTCATTGGAACACTACCAAGCCCGATCATTTATATATTGTTTGTGGCTTCTTTCATGTTATGGTAGCAGAGGTGAGTAGTTATGACAGAAACAATGTTTTCAATGTCAGCAACTGTTGCTAAGCTTTTACATACATATAGAAATTCTTAGAAAATCTCCATCAAATGAATTTTGAAAATTATTTGTAAATAAAAAATCTTTTTCATTAAAATGCTGCACTGATATTTTGTGGTGTTTGTTTCTATCTCATAGAAATAATGAGCTCAACTGTTAGCTTTTGTTGGAGTGTCTTCTGTTTAAAGGAAGTGTAAATATTATGCTTTTCTTTACTTGATTTATATATTTTTAACTGTACCAGTTATAATAGTATCATAAATTAATTAAAGTAAAGTGAATCGCAGATGTTCAAGTTATTTTTAAAAGTATGTATATATTATAAATTGTCATTTGAAGTAAGTTTAAGATGAAATTTCTCTTTAGTTAGTAGTTTTGGTTTTATTTAATCGGTTATATTTCATTTTTCTTCTCCATAGGTAGGATGTGGAGCCATAGGCTGTGAAATGTTAAAAAATTTTGCTTTACTTGGTGTTGGCACAGGCAAAGAAAAAGGAATGGTAAGACATAAATCCTTGAGGGGCTCCGGGGTGGCTCAGTCAGTTAAGTGTCCAACTTCGGCTCATGTCATGATCTCACGGTTCTTGAGTTTGAGCCCTGCATTGGGTTCTCTGCTGTCAGTGCAGAGCCTACTTCAGATCCTCTGTCTCCCTCTCTCTCTGCCCCTCCCCCACTCTCTTTGAAAAATAAACATTTACACCAAAAGATATAAATCCTTGAGATTTAAATTTTTATATTTCTGTTGCTGCCCATTTTTTAACTGTATTTGACTGCATAGAGCTGAAATACTGATTTCTGAGGAGAAAGACTTAAGCTAGAAATTGAAAGATTCTGTTTAGCCTGACCACTGTTCAAAAGATGTGTGACCCTATGGCAACATATTTTTAATTCTCTGTTCCTCAATTTCTTTCTCTAATACTATGAAACCGATATATGTACTTCATAGCACATAATGTAATTAGGAAGATCAAATGTGAAAGGGCTCTGCAAACCATAAAGCACATTAGAATTGTTACTATTTCTATTAATATTTCTTATTAATTATTAGATAAATCTTTAAGATAGAAGAAGCTAACATTAGAAGTTCTCAGGTACAGTTTCAATTAGTGATTATCAAAAGGAGAGGGAATAATACAAACTTCGGTGTACAATTTAAATTCTAAAGGTGATAAATGTGAGTTAATTGGGTAGCCATGTCTTATATTTAAATAAAAATATGTCACTGATTTTGTTTTGCCCTTAAGATATAAACTAGCTTCCCAGAGTAGTGATTTATCATAGTGACTAACAGTAAATAATGAAATGGCTAAAATTTGTATACTAGCTCACATTTTATAATTTATAAAGCCTGGCTTAATATTCTACTTAAAAAGGGCATTTATTACTATCACAGTTATAGGCAGATGTTCTTACATATGATATTATTCCTGCTTTGCATTTCCTAAGTTGTGTTTCACAAACCACTATTCTTTAAAATCTATTTCTTTAAAAAAAAATCTTGCTTACCTAAGTTTGGGAATCACCTGAATACCTTAACTCCTTGGAAATTTATAATGCATAATGCCTGTCAGCATATAAAGATCAGGAAAAGAATTACAGCATATAAAGGTCAGGAAAAGAATTGTAGTAAACAAACATACTGACTTCAGGTAACAAAAAGTAAGTTAATATGCACGGATCTCTATCTTACTGCAAATACATAGACTCGCTATATAAATTACTCTTTTTTTAAAGTGTTTACAGATGTAGCCACACTAAGAAGAAGGAAAGAGAAGTCCCTAGGAACCAAGAGAGAAATTAATTCCTGAGCTAAACCTGTGATTATTCATAAGTGTTTCAATCTTGAGTATGTCCAAAACATTAGGTAGAGAAGTAACTCGTGAGAAACTGTTAACTAAAAGCACGTACCACACTGGTATATGGAATCCAACATTATATAAAAATTTATCCAAGCAGAGTCATGCCTGGGTGGCTCAGTTGGTTAAGCATCCGACTCTTGATTTTGACGCAAGTCATGATGTCATGGTTCATGAGATCACGTCTTGCATGAGCTCTGCGCTGAGCCTCCTTGGGATTCTCTTTCCCTCTCTCTCTCTGCTCCTCCCCTGCTCATGTACACACGCTTTCTCTTTCAGTGTAAGTAGATACTTGTTTTCTAAAAAATATTTCTTAAAAAAAAAAACAAAAAAACTTTAAGCAGAGAGAAGAATGTAACAAATAAGACCATTAAAATCAACAGAGCTCTGACTGAAATAAATGTAAAACTGCATCATGGTGATACCTTAACACCAAGAGTACATAGAACTGTGCAGAGAAATGAACATCCATTCAAGACAATTCACAATAAAAAAAAATGACAATCCACTAGAAAAAAGGCACCACTTGGAAGAATAATCAGCCAATGAAAACAGAAGATTAGCTAAGAACTGTAGATAACAGGAGTGCTACAAATAATAGAACAAACAGGGGTGCCTGGGTGGCTCAGTTGGTTAAGCGTCCAGCTCTTGATTTCAGCTCAGGTCACAATCTCACAGTTAGTGAGTTTGAGTCCTGCATCAAGCTCTGTGCTGACAGCGTGGAGTCTGCTTGAGATTCTCTCTCTCTCAAAAATGAATAAACTTAAAAAGATAATAATAACAGAACAAACAAATGTTAAAGTTTGAAATGACCAAAGGTGAAAAAAAAGAAAAAAGAAATAGAAACATGAGGGGGCGGGGGGAAAGCACTAAGTTTTATAAAAAGCCAGGTAAGTATTTCTGTATAGTCGAGTGAACTTAAAATTCATATATAGCTAAAGTGAGAATTGATGAATAGAAGATATGCACCCAGAATGTAATGCAGAAAGATACCTTGTTTTAATGAAAGAAGATGCATTTGCATGATCCAACATAAGTATAGTAGAACTTTCAGAAAGAGTGAAGATAATGAAGAAGCAATATATTCCAAGGATAATGACAAAAGTTTCCAGGGTTAGAAACAGCTGTGTTGAGATTGCAAAGGTAAACTGGTCACCAAATCAAAGGCAAAGATAAAAAAAGAGATTACCGTATAAATTTCTCATCAATAAATGCACACCTAAAGATAGGAAAGGGTATCTTCATAATGTAAGGGAAAAGTAACCTAGATTTCTATACCCAGCTAAATTATCTTTCAAGAGAAGTAAAAATTACTGACAAGTGAAATGATGAAAGGTTATCACTTAATTGATTCTCATTGAAAGAACTATTAGATAACATGGACAGTGCATAAAGCAAGGGTAAGTAGTGGCAGCCTTTGTCAGCCTTCTCAGATTTAAATAAGCACTGAGGGTTTTTTTAACCTTTAATTAAAATATTGACTTTGGGGATGGGATGATTCAAAATAAGTAAAATGCTGTTCATTGATAAGGAAGGTAGAAGGGAGATTTCAAATATCCTGATTGTTCAGGAGGAAGACAGAAATTGTCATTAATTTTAGATCTTAAGTCACATGTGCATGTGAAAATTTTGGGTGTAACCACATAGAAACAAATGTTTAACTTCTGAACCAATTCAGTGAGGAATGTAGGGGATTGGAATTAAGGAAACTTAAGCCAAAAAAAAAAAATGGAAATGGATGAAAAGTGGGGTCAGGGAGGAGGTAGGAAAAAAAGGCTTATATCCATAATCACAATAATTATATATTGATTAAACTTATTGTTAAAAGACATTTTCTGTTTGGTGCGCTTTTTTTCTTATTTAAAGGAGATACTCTGGGGCACCTGGATGGCTCAGTTGGTTGGGCATCTGACTGTATCTGACTTTGGTTCAGGTCATGATCTCACAGATCATGAGTTCAAGCCCCATGTGGGACTCTGTTGTCAGCACAGAGCTGGCTTTAGATCCTCTATATCCCACACCACCTCCCTTCCCCCAGTTGTGCACGCCTGCGCACACACTCTAAAAACAAATAAATAAACTTAAAAAATAAAAGACACTCTAACACATATAGAAATGTTGAAAACAACCCCCCAAAAAACATATATTCAGGAAATACCAGTTGAAAGAAAGTGAATGTGTTTGTGAACGTCAGTCAACATCTAACATCTTAAACACACTGGAGAAATACTGCTTCTAGTCAATTTCGTACAAATGCCAACTTAAGGGACAAACGCATTATCAGTATTTTTCTGAGTATCTTGGAGCTGCTTTTTTTCATCTTATTCCTTGGAATGTCTGCAAACTTTTTCTTAAAGGACCAGATTGCAGCTCTTCTTGACTTGTGAACCAAGGGTCTCTGTCACAACTACTCAGCTCTGCAATTATAGTGTGACAACAGCCATAGACAATACTTCAAACAAATGGCATGACAGTGTTTCAACAAAATTTATTTACAAAACCAGGCAGCCTGCCTGCACTGTAGTTTGTAGACCTCTGCTTTAGCAAGAGTTCCTTTCAAATTGGAACATGTAAGCATTCTTTTCCAAATTTGTTGCAATTGAAAACAAGTATGTTTACAAAGAAGAAATATGTTTAACTCCTCTATGGCTAATCTATTACATGTTTCTAAAATGTGATGGTGATGTTTTAGTCTCCATTTTGTTTTGAATAATTAGAAAAAAGTTTTGAACATGAATTGCCATCAGTTTCAGCTGTCTTGTTTAACATGTTCCTGTGCTAAACATTAATTATAGTTAAATATAGTATAAAAACATTAGCATTGGTAACCATTGGAATATTTGTATTATAACTTCTACCACCTAAAATAATTAGCATAACTGTTTTAGTCTTTCTGAGAAAAGCAAAATCAATTTAAATTTTTCTCTGACATGATTTCAGCTTTTTTCTTTACTTGATACTAGGTTACAGTTACAGATCCTGACTTGATAGAAAAATCCAACTTGAATAGACAGTTCCTGTTTCGTCCTCACCACATACAGGTTTGTTGCTACTGTTTCAAATTTAAATCATCTATTGTGTTCCACAAAAAAGAGAGTTTGTTTTTTTATAAATAGAAAATTGCACTTGAGCAAACCTAATGTGTTTTTATTTTATTAGAATCTCTCAAATTATCAAACAATGGGAATGACATTTGGGGAAAAATATAAAATTATTTTTTAATATAAAAATTGGGTTTTGCATTGATTTTGGATATAAGATGTAAGTTGTAAATCATGGGCAGTATGTTTTTCATTTTATAATCAAGGTGTATGTACATATGTAATCTTAGAAACTAAGCTTGCAGAGACAGATTTCCTAATTTAAGGTTTTACTAAATCACACATTTGGCACTCTTTTTTGGAAGGAAGGGGAGTCTTTATTACCAAATAGGTAAAGTTTAGCGCTTAGAATTTTTTGCTCTTTGATCTTGCTTGACTATTTAATTAACATCCTCTTCATTGTAAAATATTCCTGGTTTTCAGTCTTTTTCATAGAGATCAAAATATTTCAGTCAAGAAAAGAAACACTTTAGGCAGTCAGGCATATTTGCTTTTTCTTTAGAAATGTTTTTGCACTTTATTTTTCAATAGCCCATTGATAATCTTGGTAAACTAAGGAATGTCATGAACAGAAAAGTAATAACTAAAACAGATGGCATAGTTAACCTAATTGCCTCACCTATCCAAATACAAAAAAAAAAAAAAATTAATAAGGTCTATCAGGAACCAAAATATATGTCACAAAATTCATTTATTTTGTGCATTTTACTTACAGAAGAACTGTTAAGGTCTGTTTATTCTTATTTTACTGAGTTCTAACAAAGTTTGCAATTTGCCTACATGCTTGACAGCACTGAGAAGTAAATACATGTCAAGGGGACTCTCTTATAAAACTAAAATGTACATTATTTCTTTAATATCTCCAGAAATAGTAGTATTTTTTTAAATTTTAGTACTAGTGTGTTAACTTTGCATACCTCTGAGAGCTCATTTTCTGCAGTTAGGATTTCTAATATTTCAATGAATTCACTGTTCTTATTTTTTCTAGGCACATATCTAGTTTAAACCTTCATATTAGAAGGAATTGTACCTTTAATAACTGATAGTTTAAGAACTCTAAAGAACAATAGCTATAAGATAGAGGTTGTTTAGATTTCCATTAGTAAATTGTTAATTATTCAGACTAATATGGATTGTTAAATGTACAATGTACAATGAATGCAATGTCCACAAACCAAAAATGAAAGCTGGTCTCATTACTTTACTCTCATGTAAAAAATGTAAGTTCTGTCATGGCCTAGCTTTTCTGTTTAATATTTATTATTTCTGTTTTTGTTTGTTATTTGTTTAGAAACCTAAAAGCTATACTGCTGCTGACGCAACCCTGAAAATAAATCCTCAATTCAAGATAGATGCACACTTGAACAAAGTATGTCCAGCCACTGAGGCTATTTACAATGATGAGTTCTATACTAAACAAGATATAATTATTACAGCATTAGATAATGTGGAAGCCAGGAGATATGTAGACAGGTATGTTCTTGAAATACGGATTCATAAAAATTGTCTTTTCTTTTGCTATCACTTCTTTTCCACACCTATTTATTGAAAAGTTATCCAATTTCCTGATTATTCTTTGTATTTCTATTGTAGTTCTCCTTGAATCCAAATCCTTTTTATGATTTCCCATTATACCTAGGATAAAATTCAAAATCTTTAACACGGCCTAAATGTTTTTTGTAGAGTGTCTGCCATTTGTCTATCACTCCAGCTTAAAATTTACCTATTTGCTGGATCCCCTTATTCCAACTACACATTTCTTCTTTGAGTTCTTATAAGGCATCCAACGCTTTTTCACTTGAGAGTGAGAGTACATACTCTCGTTCAGACTCAGGAAATTGTTTACCTTGTTCTAAAACTCCTGACTCCAAATCTGCCTACTTTGGTTTATTTTCACATCCTTTCAGTTTTAGCCTAAATGTCTTTATTCAAAGAGACTTTCTTTAATGACTCAATTCTGTAGATCCCCGTATGGTAATCAGCATTTGTTTTTTCCCCTTATAGTGTTTATTTTTATTGATATATTTAATTAATATTTGTTAGCTCACTAAATCATTTATTAAAGGACCATTTATTTTCCCATCACTGCCCAACACTTCCCATCAGTGCCCAACACATTCAGTAAATAGTTGTTAAATAAGTAGATGAATGAATGACTATCATGTGTACACCTTACTAATTTTTCTTACATCTTTATATGACTCTTTAATGTTACGGCTCTAGTTGAGCAAATTTATTAAATGGAGGAAGATTTGCCAGTCTAGAGTGTAGTTAAAAGTTTATTGTCTTGGGGGCGTCTGGGTGGCTCAGTCAGTTGGGCGGCCGACTACAGCTCATGTCATGATGTCAGCGTCTGTGAGTTTGAGCCGCGCATCCGGCTCTGTGCTGACAGCTCAGAGCCTGGAGCCTGCTTCCGATTCTGTGTCTCCCTCTCTCTCTGCCCCTTCCCTGCTTGTTCTTGGTCTCTCTCTCTCTCTTTGAAAAATAATAAACATTAAAAAAAAATTTTTTTTTAAAGTTTATTGTCTTGGGCAGAGGAAGGAAGAATAAAAACTTTAAGAAATTAAAGTGTGTAGAAAATAGGTATTGTAAGTTTAAAAAAAAAGGAGGTTAATATTGTTTGGGATAAAGAGAACACTGAGAAGATACAGTAAGACAGAACTTATAGTCCAAAAATAACCAAGGAAGAAATAGACATTAGCAAAGAGTTAACCTAGAGTAAAAAGAAGTTGAAGCCCAAAATCTAGTAAGAAGAGAAAGAGAAGAAATTATCAGATTGGACAACAGAATTTGTGGAAGGAGGGGGGATGGAAATGATAAATGTATCTGTTTCCTAAGATACTATGTTCACTAAGTGATCAGTGTGTGAAATGACCAACAGAAAGTGGTAAGATGTCCTCTGCTTACATTCTTATTGCTCACTTAAATGTTCGTTACCTATTATCTTTTCAAATAGCCGTTGCTTAGCAAATCTACGACCCCTCTTAGATTCTGGAACAATGGGCACTAAGGGACACACTGAAGTTATCGTACCTCATTTAACTGAATCCTATAATAGTCATGTAAGTGAACCAATTTTGCAATAAATGTCTCTTATCTCATTTTTTTTCTCTTCAGTCAGAGATTTGATTTATCTTTCCTAATGTGTCCATTCTGTCAATAATTTCTATGCATATGTGCATGTGTATTTTTTAAAATACAGCTGAACTTAACCTTTTTAAATTTTCAAATTTTGTTTCTTGTCTTTCCACTGTCTTATTATTATGTTTACTGTTTATTTCTCAGAGGTGCATGATTGCTTTTCTCACAAACTTTGAACTGGTGACCTGTCCAAAATCTTAACTGAAGATCCAGTTGCTCCACAAGGGGAGCCAGTACATATATACATAAAGAGATAGAGATATATAGAGATATAGTAATAATTTTATTTAATCTCTGCAAGTGATTTTGATATACTGCCAAAATTGAAAAACTCTGGCCTAGGAAATGTAGGCTTTAGGATTTTAAAAAAAATCAACGCAGGTTGTAAAATGGAAAGAATAGTGTTGTTGTTCTTTTTTTTTAACAAGTGTAAAATCACTGTATTTAATAGGTAGGTTTGCTTTAGTAAAATTATTAAACATTTATAAAATTTGTTTTCCCATTTACTCTTATGAAGTAAAGTTTATAGTAAGAACATTATAGTAGAAAAAATTTAGAAGCTTAATTTGAAGGAAATTACATGGAGAAAATTATGAGGTCATGTTGGAAGATTTTCAAAGTAGAGAAGTCTGTAGAATTCTAAAAGTTCCCTTGATTCTGTCATTCTACCACATTTTTCCCTATATTCCACATCGTTTCCTATATTCTCTGGCTTAATACCCAGAAAAAACAGGTTTCTCTTCTGGCTTCCCTCTTTGGTTTATAAAACATTTTATGATATTTCATAGCTCAACAAACTAAAATATAAATCTCTAAGTGAAAAGAGACAAAGTGTGTCATTTTATAGTGGTTAAACCAAATGTACCCTGTAATAGGATGTGGGTATTTTTTCATTGGTATATTTACCTGAGACAACATAGGCATTTGCCGTTTCTTTTTTTTTTTTTTTCCTGAAAGTATTTCTTAAATTTTAATTTTTTATCTTATTTACTTTAAGTTTTCATTTAAATTTCAGTTAGTTACCGTACAGTGTAATATTCGTTTCAAGTGTACAATATAGTGATTCAAAAATACCCTAACAGTCCTCATCACAAGTGTACTCCTAAATCCCTATCACTTCTATTACCCATCCCCCCACCCCACCCCGCTCTGGTAACCATCAGTTTGTTCTCTGTAGTTAAGAGTCTGTTTATTGGTTTGCCTCTCTCTTATTTTTTCCCCTTTGCTTGTTTGTTTTGTTTCTTAAATCCCACATATGAGTAAAATCATACAGTCTTTGTCTTTCTCTTATTTCGCTTAGCATAGTACTCTGTAGCTTCATCCATCTTGTTGTAAACGGCAAGATTTCATTCTTTCTTATTAGCTGTTTATTTAATACACACTTTCTGCAAGAAACTATACCAAGCATCAAAGACATAGGATCCCTGCTCCTAAATTTTTTCTCCATGGAGAAACAAACACATGGTATACTGAGCACCTTTTTGGGGATTCTTGAATTACTTTTCAAAGTAGGGAATGTTGGGGAATATTGTAAAGTTTTCAATGTCACCCTGATTCTTAGAGAACAAAAATTAATTATATATGGAAGTCTGCCTGTAAGTACTACGTGGTACCAAATAAGTGCACAGATAATAAGTTATAATAGAATTCATGTTTTTTGTTACGTTGCTATTGACAAATGATTAAGTGTCAAAAGATTCCAGTTTTCCTCTTATTGCCTAGGAGAAAGAAGATATAAAAATGTTGGATTCATTTTATTATTTTTTTAAAAATTTTAATGGTCTTAAAATACTCAAGTAAATTTAATCAATAAAAAATTGTTGTTGCCTTTCTTTTCTGTTGTCATATTTTATAAATTAGCGGGATCCCCCAGAAGAGGAAATACCATTTTGTACTCTAAAGTCCTTTCCAGCTGCTATTGAACACACTATACAGTGGGCAAGAGATAAGGTAATAAAGATCTTTTTTTCAAGAAATTTTTCTTTGAAGTGAATAGAAGATTATCCAATTTTTAACTTTTTTTCTTTTTTTCCCTTACATGTAAGTTTGAAAGTTCCTTTTCCCATAAGCCTTCATTGTTTAACAAATTTTGGCAAACCTATCCATCTGCAGAAGAAGTCTTACAGGTAAAAATCAATACATTTTAATATAATCTCAACACTGTCTCAGTGTAATCTTATTTGCATATTGCCTACAAATAGTTTATTTCACCTCTTTAAAAAACATCATTGTACAGAGTAAGTGCATGAGGAATCTTGACATTAGCAAGTCACAAATGACCTTTTTGTAGTTTGTATGAGCTATGTGGAATTGCCATTATTTGACCATGTTTGACCCACAAAACAATTCATATGCTTCAACCTAAAAAAGATGTCGTAAAAATGATAGCTTTTTGTAATAAAACAACTTGTTAAACTGTTTGAAAAAAACCCAACGTGAATTCTAGTGAAAATTTTGTGAATGGATGGTAGTGTTAATACTCTTATGATGAGGGCGACTTTAAAGGTATTTTCTTACTTTTCTTTATTCCTGCACTAAACAGACCAACGTTTTAGTATAAAATATTATTCATAGCACTTCTTTTGTTAGGTACATATGTAGTACTAATAACTAGCAAGACATAAGGATAACTTGTCAGATGAGAAACTCTACAGTTGAAATTTCATGTACTGTCTTTTCCCATTCCCCCTCCAAAAAAGGAGAGAAAGATGGAGAAGAAAAAGGCAGGGACAAGGAGCTCACAGTGAAAAAATTAGTCATAAATCACATGAGCTGGTACTTCAAACTTTGGCTAATACTTCCCAGGAATGGGTGTGTGTGTGTGTGTGTGTGTGTGTGTGTGTGTGTGTGTGTGTTTACTTGGAAATATACTTATTTTGCTTTTTTTTTCTCTCTAGAAGATACAAACTGGACACAGTTTAGAAGGCTGTTTTCAAGTTATTAAGTTGCTTAGCAGAAGACCTAGAAACTGGTCCCAATGTGTAGAATTAGCGAGATTAAAGTTTGAAAAATATTTTAACCATAAGGTAAGTATGCGTTATAAAACATTAAGAAGAGATATTAGCTTGGCTCATTTAATTGCTACCGAATTAATTTCACTGGACCAAAATGTCTACTTTTTCTTTCAGGAATCTTTTCAAAAAATAGTAAGTTAAGTGAAAACAAGTGCAGGGCACAGAACTGATTTCTCTTTGAGTGTTAAAAGAATACACTTAAACTCCATCCATTGGTTTGTCAGTTCTGCATTTAACTGATCCTTATCCTTCTGTGTGCAATATTGGATTTCAGATACAGGTTCTTTTAGAAAATAAGGAATACATTTTATTAGTAGTCTAAAAGAAGTTTGTTGTTCAGAATAAAGCAAGAAATTGAGAAAATAGATTCAATCAGAAATTGTGTTGAATTTCGCCTTGCCCATCCATATTCAAAATCACATTTTATGTCTGTTTGATGTTTCTTTCCTCATTTGTAAGATGGGGATATTAAATTGGTGTGTAATTCATATGGTAGTGTGAGGATCAAATGAATTAATACCTGCGAAGCATTTTGAGTAGAACCTAGCCCAGAAATGCTCACTATTAGCTGTTATTCCCATCCCCTATTACTTGCACTTGCTAGAATGTGTCCTGCCCTCTCTCCTGAGCCTCTCCCCGTCTTCAGGCTCATACCTGTCAGAATATAAAGTAAGGTAATCTTTTTTAAAAAAGTCTTTTGATTACATTTATCCTTGCTTTTCCCTTCCTTCTTTGCTACTTAGAAAAGGGGTCTTATACTTAGTGTTGCTACTTCCTCTTCCAGTTAACGTGTCTTCTTTCCCCACTCCTATTCAAATTACTTTTACCATTATAATCAATGACCTCTTGTCTCAAAATCTGAAGAACTCTTTAGTCCTGATTATCTTTTGTACTTTTTTAAAGCTTTTTTCTGGAAAAATTCTACTGTGGAAAGTAGAAAAAAAGGTATAATGTAAACTTCATGAATCTGTCACCCAGGTTTAACAAATTTTGTTAATTTTGTATCAATTTGTAGATAATCTTGTTTCATCTTTATACCTCCCCAGATGGTTTTGAAACAAATCTCAAACGTCATTTATCATTTCTAAATACAAAATGCTGTATATTTTTACCGGTTTAATTTTTATTTTAAGGATTAGCTCTTTGAAAGGAGCATAATTGTATGTAAAATATGCCGCCTTTTGTGTAAAAAGGTATAAAATACAGGTACCTGGGTAGCTCAGTCAGTTAAACGTCCGACTCCTGATCTCTGTTCAAGTCTTGATGTCAGAGTCATGAGTTCAAGTCCCAAGATGGGCTTTGTAATGAAACCTACTTTAAAAAAAAAAAGGAGTAATGTATATTCATGTTTGTTGTGGATGCAAAGAAAAAAAAAAACTGTAAGTATTGATTAAAAAAAAAAAATAGCAATAGAAGTTATTCCAGGTATAGAGGGCCGTGACAAGACAATGGACAGAGGGAGTATAAGAGTGGCTGGAAACTTCACTGTATATCTTTTTGTGTGTTGAGATTTTTTTTTTTTTTTTTTACCTCAGATAATGTTAAGTAATGATTTTTTTAACTGATTTTTTTTCTTTAGGCTCTTCAGCTTCTTCACTGCTTTCCTCTAGACACACGATTAAAAGATGGCAGTAAGTGTAACCAAGTGTTGAGAAGAACAATTAATATAATTTATTACTGGATAAATACAATGAAAATAATATTTGTGTCTTGTTTTAGGTTTGTTTTGGCAATCACCAAAGAGGCCTCCATCTCCAATAAAATTTGATTTAAATGAACCTTTGTAAGTATTTATATCCAGCTTTATATGCATCCTTTGTTGTAAATTTCTTGACTGAGTATAGTTTTACATGGCAGGGTGAAACTTCAGGCTATTTAAGTGTTAAATTAGTGCATCCTGTTAATCTAAGAGTTAGCTCATTAGTCTGGCCAACAAAGCCAGCCACAGCCCTTCTCCCCCACATACATGAATCTATTTATTTACATGGTAAAATAACTTCTTTATTTTTATCTTCTCTAAAGTGGATCCGAAGTGTTACCTCTTTGACTTTATCCATAAGAAAAAAAACAAGAAATGACAACAAATGTTTTCCTATTATATGAAGCCAAATTTTAAAAAACTTAAGTTATATGTTAAACATTGAGCCTGTTAACCTTCCTTTCAACAAGTAACTCCATTTAATTTCCTCATCTGGTGCTTATGTTAGGCTTCTAGTCACCTTATCCTGACTGCTTCTCCTGTAAAACTTACTTTTGTTTTTACCAAAGTCACTTGCCTAAGTTGAGCCTAATGTATGCTCTTTAAAACCAAATTTCTAATTTTTTTATGAATTAAAGTGAATTTTCTTTCACTAGTCTAATTTTTCTACTTTTTGCCCCTCCTCTCCTGAATATTACTACTTATGAAGATAAATAGCTAATGTTTCTTATGGCTTCTGAAATGCTTTGGTCTAGACCAGGACTTCATTGCCTAACTTTTAAATATTCCTGTAACAAAAGTTCTGTGATTATTTTCTTCAACATTTCAAAAGACTATAGTTTTTGATGAATTAAACACCTTTAAAACTGTGCATTCACACTTTGCTTTATTTTGTATTTCAAAAGGCACTTCAGTTTTCTTCTGAATGCTGCAAAACTGTATGCTGCAGTCTATTGCATTCCATTTACAGAAGAGGTAAGATAACCTTCAAGCTCTAGCAAGTGATACAAAACCAGGTAAAAATTAGATGACCTAGCAGCTAATTGCATCACCTACATTCATCTTGAACCATTTAAATATTTTTCTGCTTCCAAAGGTATGAATTCCATTTATTTATTTATTTTATTGAGTCAACATTTATTGAGTATAACTTTGTGCAGGGAACTTTATAAAACAATGATGAGATAGTCTCTGACCTCAGAGCACTCAGTCTGATACAACCAGTCCCAAAATTACCTTTTTAAAATGAATGGAAAGAACTAAGATTTCAGGTTTGTTGACTAATAAGTAATTTTTCACCCATACCACCCCTGCCCCCCCCCCCCAGCCTTTATGGATGATATTTCTATAGAATAAAGGTAAATGTCACAAATAGATGTGGTCTAAATAGTCACATGATAAATTACTCAAATATTTTAGTATGATAAAGGACCTTATTAGTCCAGAATTTTTTAGAATTCAGAATTTTTAAAAATGTTTGTTGATAAAATTACTTTTTAACAAAACAGGACTTATCAGCAGATGCCCTCTTGAATATTCTTTCTGAAGTAAAGATTCAAGAATTCAAACCTTCCAACAAGGTATGTTTAGAAATTTATTCACTCAGCAAATAGTTATTGAAATTTTACTAGTGTCAAGTCCCATTCTCAACCTGGAGAATCCCATAGTAAACAAAACAAAATTCTTGCTGTTATGGAGGTTATATCATCTAATGGACCAGAGGCAGACTGTTAAAAAAAAAAATGCTATTACATAATATTACAATAGGACTTAGTGCTAAGAACCAAAAATAAAACAAGGAAAAGAAATAAAAGATGATGAAACTGGTTTCATTTTATGTGGGATAAAAGGGGAAAGCGTCTGTGATATGGTAACATTTGGGCAGAAACCTGAAGGAAGCGATAGAGTGAGCCATGCTATTACGTGTTGAAAGAATAATGCACATAAGCAGGAACAAGTTCAGAGAAAGGCCTTAAAAGATTTGAAAGCCAGGATTTTTCTGAAAGAGAATATTCAAGAAGATTGGTAGACAGATATGAGAGATACTTGGGGTTATGATAAGTACTTCATGATTTATTAGGAGATAAGCCAGTGGAAGATTTTAAGCAGAGGACGCAATCTGGCTTATATTTAAAAGGCTGACTCTGCCTGTTGTGTTAAGAATGATTGTATGGGACATGAGAAAGGAAACATGTAAAGCTATTAGGAGGATATAGGCAAAAGATGATGGTGGTTTGATGAAGTAGTCGGTAACAAGTAAGTTACAATAAGATTCTGGATTCTGGTATATTTTGTAGTAGCTCTGACAGGATTTGAAAGGGATTGGAATTAGAGTGTAAGAGGAAAAAAAGATTGTTTATTTTTTTAATTGAAATAAGAAGCACAATTAATAACTCCAGGTAAGGAGAAGAAGTTTAAGGAAGTTTGAGCAGAGGAAAAAAGGTGTGAAATAATTGTTCAGGGCGATGGGAAAGTCAGAGAATTTTGAGTAGAATTTTGAAACAGCGCTGAGGATGCACTTAATGTTAGTCCACTTAATGTATTACATTCAATGTGGCTAGGGAAAAAAGGCATTTAGTTGCCTAAGTATTTTTCACATAGTCATTGTATGACTTTTTGTATACACTCTAAAAATCATCCACAAAACAGTCTTTTGTTCCCCTTACCCCCTAGCTATATTGGAAAATAGGGAATTATGATTTCCTCCCCGTAAAATTCAAATAGGAAATGGTGTGTGCAGTCTTCTAGTCTGCATTTTTATTTTAGAGAAAAGGAAAACTTACAGCTGTTTGATTTTGTACAGTAAATGGGTTTGCTGAATGAAATGTTCATAACTTGTAGTTTATCAAGAATAAAAGAACAGGGAGGTAAACAGAATTCCTATATAAAGAAGCTTCTGGTTATGGAATTAATAAGTCAAGGGAATAAAAGGTACAGCATGGGGAAGATAGTCCACAATACTGTAATAGCGTTCTGTTGTAACAGATGGTAGCAACACTTGTGAGCACAGCATAACTTATGGAGAAGTTGAATCACCATGTTGTACACCTGAAAGTAATGTAACATTGTGTCTCAACTATATTCAAATAAAAAAAATTTTTTTAAACAAAAAGAAGGTTCCTAGCCCGCATTCCTAGTGGACAGAGCTGCTAGACAGAAGCCAAAAGAATTATGTGTCAATAACTTTTCTGGTGTTAATAGCTCTGCAGTGTTTTGTGGCTTCAGTTGCTTCTTTCTATACCAGAGTTTTGGTGTAATAAATTGTCCTGAGCAATTTAGCTACATACAGTTTTAGTTTTAACATGAATTAATGAGCTTTTCACAACTTCTTGAAGCAACTCACACTGAAACTTCAGAGTCTGGCACTTCTAGTTAACAGATGCCAAAAATATCAAAATAGTTACTCTGACAAATATAAGTTTCTGCCTCCT
The DNA here is from genome assembly GCF_027475565.1 of Acinonyx jubatus. Lineage (NCBI taxonomy): Eukaryota > Metazoa > Chordata > Mammalia > Carnivora > Felidae > Acinonyx > Acinonyx jubatus. The sequence continues at coordinate 147,092,496 of NC_069382.1, forward strand.
TAACTCTTTAATATTTCCTAAATACTTACAATAATATTTAATCTGTAAAAACACAAGTTGAATGTATAAAATACAAAGAAATAGTATTTTTAATTAGTAATGATGTAGATGGTTTTTTAGTTTGAAAATACGAACTTCACTGCCCTTGTGGAATGTCTAATTAGTAATCTCTTAAAGATAAATTACTTGCAAGTGCTGCTCTGAGCATGCACCTATATGAAGGAAGACATGTTCGTTAGGAAAGAACCTCTTGTCAGCAATCAATAAATATTTAAAGAGGCCCATTTTATATATTTTATGATTTATTTAGAGACAGAAAACAGCTCTGCACTAGTTAGAGCTATGCAATTTGGTTTCAAGTAGATTTGTCAGAATCACAGACTGTTGATTAATATTAACTTTATTTTGCCGGGAAATTTTAAAAGGGATCCATATGAGCTCAGATCTTATAAGCTATTCAGTAAATATTTTAACACTACCAAATTTGTATTAGATATTTTGAAGTTCTCTCTGTGAACAACATAAAGATCCCTGTTCCCTGTTTATATGTCAATGTGAGCAGATAGATAGTAAAACAAATACATAAATAATATTATTTACTAACAGAAGGTGTAAAATACATGGACCATAATAATTAATAATGTGACTAAACTATACAGAGGGAATATCTTCTGTGTGTGATCTGTTTAGTAAAACAGATCTGGTAATCAAACTTAGATATAGGATATGATAACATTAATGATAATGTATGTCCATGTATTTAAAGGTTGTTCAAACAGATGAGACTGCAAGGAAACCGGAGCAGGTTCCTATTAGCAGTGAAGATGAGAGGAACGCTATTTTCCAGCTAGAGAAGGCTATTTCATCTAATAAAGCCACCACAAGTAAGAGGAAATCTTTATAAAAATGGTTTGGACTGGAAAGAATTTTTATTTTCACTAACTCTACACCCAAAAGCTTATGGGACTAAATAATAGCTACAATATTAACGATGATAATTGAATTCGTGATCATATGAAAGTCACTGTTGATCTTTAACTGTGACTAAATTCATTATTTTTTTCACCATTGCCCTACCCTCATTTGCTGAATTGTAAGTCTGCTTTATTGTCGTTGTTCTGATTGTTTTAGTCCTTGAGGTTGTACTGTGTGATTCTTTTTTTAATGTTTATTTATTTTTGAGAGATAGCTTGTGTGCACAAGTGAGAGAACGGCAGAGAGAGAGGCAGAGGGAATCCCAAGCAGGCTCTGCGCGGTCAGCATGGAGTTCTATATAGACTAACACTTAGACCCAGTTAAGTCACTAGGATAAAAAACTATAGACAGATTTCTTCTTGGCTTTTTAGTATTTATAGTTACACACAGGGAATACATACAATCTGACCTAAATGGTTTTAAACAGAAAGAAACCAAACTTTTATTCCTTAAAAACAGTCATTCGCTCATGGATTTTAGACCTGCTCACCATCTTTTATTTACATAAATCAGTAGTTGCCAAACTTTCAGGATTGTTGTGCACAGACAGTAAAATTCAGGGGAAAAAAAACATCCTAGGCTAGCCACCTATTTATTTATCCTGCAAATAAAATATAGATGTGTTAATTTAGTAATTACAATTCTGGAAGAAAACTTACTTCCATTTCTTACTTTCTCATTTCGTAACATATCAAACTACACCTATCTATAGAATGATTTTTGAGAACCACTAATGTAGAAATATTTCAGATACATATTTTTATTGGATTAACTAATCCTATTCTTAGTTATCAGAGGCAAAATGTTTCAGGGTAATATTTATGGAATCAATTTTTGAATAGTACCCAATGTTAACTGTTTTAATCATAAACAACAGCAGATGTGGTACATGGCTTTCTTATTTTCTGTCTCTTAGAAAGGTTTTTTTAATATAGAAACTTCTCTGATTTAGTGATAATCAAAGCCATGTACCATATCATTTCCATATTCTTCAGTAACTTTAATTTCCTAGATCTTACTTGTGTTTTTCAGTCATTTAAAAACATAAAGAAGGAATATTTAAGAGTAGTGAATCCACATTTCTTTTTACCTAATAAAACCTTTACAAGGGACGCCTGGGTAGTATAGTCGGTTTAACATCCAACTTTGGTTTTGACTCAGGTCATAATCTCATGGCTCATGGGATCTCTCCATGCTGTGAGCATGGAGCCTGCTTGGGATTCTCTCCCTCCCTCTGTCTGAACCTCTTGCACTCATGCTCGCTTGCTCTCTCTCAAAATAAATAAATAATAAAAACCCTTACAAGTTACTACAAAACTTTATTTTTCTGGTGTTATGATTAGGTGACCTTCAGATGGCAGTGCTTTCATTTGAGAAAGATGATGATCACAATGGACACATAGATTTCATCACAGCTGCATCAAATCTTCGTGCCAAAATGTATAACATTGAACCAGCTGACCGTTTCAAAACAAAGCGCATAGCTGGTAAAATTATACCTGCTATAGCAACATCCACTGCTGCAGTTTCTGGCCTGGTGAGTTTATTCTTTGAATGGAAATGCTTCTTTTTCATTGCCTCTTAACCTGTCTTCTCCATTATACCACCCTAGCCAGTCACTCAGATCTTAGAGAAGAAGGGATATATATTGATCTTATAATTTTAAATTTCAAGATATTTCTAAAAATACATTAGACCACATTTTGAAGGTTAACAAATATACAAACATTTTAACATAAAAGTTAACCTTTTTCAGGGCACCTAGGTGGCTCAGTCGGTTAAACATCCAACTTCAGCTCAGGTCATGATCTCACAGTTCATGAGATCAAGCCCCGTGTCGGGCTCTGTGCTGACAGTGTGGAGCCTGGGGCCTGCTTTGGATTCTGTGTCTCCCTCCCTTCCTCTCTCTCTCTGTCTCTCTCTCTCTCTCTGCTTCTCCCCTGCTTGCGCTCTCTGTCTCAAAAATAACATTAAAAAAATTACCTTTTGTCAAAACAGTATAATTTTTCTTACAATAATCCTTTTGCATTCTTGTATCCTCCATATGAAACAGGTACTCTTTCTTGAATAAAATGAACTGCTTTAATGGTTGCTCTTTGATTATATTGGAGTTCAGTTCTTTGCCTTAAAAAAAAAACGCAATTCCTGTTATTCAGATTTCTTAAAATTTAATCTTTCCTTAATAATTCAGAATCTTTAGGGTGGCCCTAGTCATTATGGTGTACTACAGTGTTATACTTAGAAGCTACATAATTATCTGCTCCTTTATTAAATGACTTTAGACTAGTGTATTTCTTGAGTTTGAGTGTCTTCCATGATAGGAATATTACATGATCAAGTGAATTTTTTAATGATTTTGTTCACCATGTATAGAACAGTTGAAATTTTGAAAGCATAAGAATAAAAGTAGACAGATTTATAAGAAGTTTGCTATTTCAGTCCAGTAGCTGCTTTTACTCGTTACAGAAAAATGCTTGAGAGGAATATTGGAAAATTAAATAAATACATTTGAAGTCATAAAGTTTTAGGCTCTTTATATAATCAGATCACTTTCTTTTTTCTAGGTTGCATTGGAGATGATCAAAGTAGCTGGTGACTATCCGTTTGAAGCTTACAAAAATTGTTTCCTTAACTTAGCCATTCCAATTATAGTGTTTACAGAGACATCTGAAGTAAGAAGAACTGAAATCAGGTATGCTTGAAGGTCTATTTCTCTTGCGTAATTAGAATGAAATAAAATTTTTACCTTCTAAAATGAAAAAGTCATAGTTTTTCCTCCCTTTTCTTCTATATATTTAAATCCTTGCCATCACCTCAGGATTAGATCAGTAGGGTGCCTGGTTGGCTCAGTCAGTTAAATGTCCAACTCTTGATTTTGGCTCAGGGCATGTTGTGAGATCAAGCCCCAAGTGAAGCCTGCTTAAGATTCTCTCTCCCTCTTCCTCTGCCCCTCTCCCACCCATGCTCTCTGTCTCTCTCTCTTTAAAAACAAAATCAAAAAAGTCAAAATGTCATCTTCATAAAGCATTTCTTTTTTTTTCAATTGAGACATAAATTGGCATGCATTAGATTAGTTCCAAGTGTGCAACACAGTGATTTGACACCTGTATGTATTAAGAAATGATCACAGGTGCACCTGGGTGGCTCAGTGAGTTGAGCATCTGACTCTTGATTTTAGCTCAGTTCATGATCCCAGGGTCATGGGATAGAGCCCCACCTTGGGCTCTCGCTGAGCATAGAGCCTGCCTAAGATATGCCTTCTCCCTCTCTCTCTTCTTCTCCCTCTCCCTCTCCCCCTCTCCCTCTCTCCCTCCCTCTCTCTCCCCCCTCCCTCCCTCTCTCTCCCCTCCCTCTCTCTCTCTCCCCTCCCTCCCTCTCTCTCCCCCCTCCCTCTCTCTCCCCCCTCCCTCCTTCTTTCTCCTCTCCTTCCTCTCTCCCCCTCTCCCCCACCACTCATGCGCTCTCTCTAAAATAAAATAATAATAAATAAATAAACCACAACAAGTTTAGTCAACATCATCACCATATGTATTTAGCAAATTTGTTTTCCTTGTGATACAGTCTTTTAAGATCTACTTTTAGCAACTTTCAACTAGACAGTATAGTTAACTGTAAGCACCATGCTGTACATTACATACCTATGACTAACTCATCTTAAAGCTGGAAGCTTGTACCTTTGGACTCCCTTTGCCCATTTTGCTCATCCCCCACCTCCGGCGATTACCAGTCTGTTGTCTATCTATGAGCTCAGTTTGGGTTTTGTTTTGTTTTTCTTTTAAGGTTCCACATATAAGTAAGATCATACAGGTATTTGTCTTTCTCTGTCTGACTTATTCACTTAGCATAATGTCCTCGAGATCTATCCATGTTGTTGCAAATGACACAATTTTTTTTTTATGGCTGAATTCTGTTCCTGTATGTATGTCACATTTTCTTTATCCATTCACCCATTGATGGACTTAGGTTGTTTCTATATCTTAGCTGTTATGAATATTGTTTTAGTGAACATGGAGGTGCTGATAAGTTTTGGAGTTGTTTTCATTTTTTTTTTGTATAAAAACCCAGAAGTTTGAATTTCTGGATCATATGGTAGTTCTATTTTTAATATTTTGAGGAACTTTCATACTGTTCTCCAGAGTGGCTGTACAAGTTTGCATTCCCACCAACAGGGCACAAGGGTTTCTTTTTCTCCACATCCTGTCAACACTTGTTATTTCTTAACTCTTTGATACTAGCCTTCCTAGCAGGTGTGAAATAATACCTCATTATGGGTTTTTTTGATTTGCAGTTCCCTGATACTTAGTGGTGTTGAGCACCTTTTCGTGTACCTATTGGCCATCTGTATGTCTTTTTTGGGAAAGTGTCTATTCAGATCGTCTACCCATTTTTTTATCAGATAGTTTGGTTTTTTGCTATGGAGTTGTATGGTTCTTTACGTATTTTGGATATTCACCCCTTATCAGATACATCATTTGCAAATATTTGTTTCCATTCAGTAGATTGCCTTTTCATTTTGTTGATGGTTTTCTTTCCTGTGCAGAAGATTTTTAGTTTGATGTAGTCCCATTTCTCTGCTTTTGCTTTAGTAATAAAATCCAAAATACTATCACCAAGAGTGATGCAAGAAGCTAACTACTGTGTTTTTTTCGAGTTTTATGGTTGCAGGTCTTACATTCGGGTATTTAATCCATTTTGAGTTAATGGGGGTCAGACTTACAATCCTGAGATCAAGAGTCACATCTTTTACTACACTGAGTCAGCCAGTCATCCTTGAGTTAACTTTTGTGTGTTGTAAGATAGTGGTCCAATTTTATTCTTTTGCTTTATGCAAAGCATCTATGACTAAACTAGCCATAGAACTCTCACAACATTTAATCTACCACATTATTTAGCATTGTACTTTCTTATTGTTTCATCTATGTTTTCCTAATTCAGGTGAGTTAGAAGCCACTGTGGTGTCTGAATAATATGTCATGAGATTTAGTATCTAGTTCTAAAAACTATGTGACAGAGCAGAACAATTCCCCTGGACCTCCATTTTTCACTTTCAGATTAACAACAACCAAAAATTTGAAAACATCTATCTCGGCAAGAATGTGAAAGCCCTCTCCTCACATATTACCGATGAGAGTATAAAATAGTGTAATCCATAGTAAGGGAAATGTGCTATATGTCAAATTTACAGATACATTTGTACTCATCTCAAATAGTACATTTATAAGATATTTATTCTGGCCTTGTTTATCATAGCCAAAGATTGAAACAGTGATAGACTAGAACATCCACACAGGAAACCCATGCAGCCATTTAGAGAGAGAGAGAATGGTTTCACTAAGACACATAGATTCCTTATGAGACACTGGAAGGATCAACAAGGTACTGATAACAGTAGTTACCTTGAGGGTGCCTGGGTGACTCAGTTAAGCATCTGACTGTTGATTTCAGCTCAGGTCATGATCTGGCAACTCGTGAGTTCGAGCCCCTCATCAGGCTCTGCACTGACAGTGTGGAGCCTGCTTGGGATTCTCTCTTCCCCTGTCTCTGCCCTTCCTCTCCCCACCCCCTTAAAATAAATAAATCAACTTAAAAAAAAAAAGCGGTTACCTTGTGTGGTGTCTTGGGGTGATAAGTTGTATTTTTCTTTTTCCCCTATATCATTATGTAGCTAAATCACAAATAATGGACTTCTGGGTTTTTTTATTATTACTAAAGGGAAAAAAATTAAGATGTTTTGTTTTTAATATTTTTCTACAACAGAAATGGAATATCATTTACAATTTGGGACAGATGGACTGTACATGGAAAAGAAGACTTCACCCTCTTGGATTTCATAAATGCAGTCAAAGTGAGACACTTATTTACTTAGTTCATTAGTTGGAGGTTTTCACGAATAATATTTAGCAGAAGTTTGTTTGCTGTCCTTTTACTGACTGTAAAACATTGTCACCCAGCATTTTATATTTGGACATAGCTCTTATTGTTTCTCTTTTGGGTATTCTTCACATTTAGGAGAAGTACGGAATTGAACCAACGATGGTGGTGCAGGGAGTCAAAATGCTTTATGTCCCTGTAATGCCTGGTCATGCAAAAAGATTGAAGTTAACGTAAGTAATGACCGTTATACCAGAAGATTCACAACAATTAAAACATAAGGTGGATGCCCACTGGAAAATCAAATATAGAGATTATCAAAGTTGAGAAAAAAGTATGTGATTTACTCCTGTGTAATGGCTATAATAAAGATAGTAAATGTACCAAACTCAACAGGCTACCTCTCAAGAGAGATTCATAGGATTCACATATCCTTGTGAATTTTTTGTAGTTCAGATTCAGTTTATAAGTTAATAAGCTTAGAAACACGATTTGGTTAATACACCACATAAAAGTAGAAACACATAATGACCAGGCTTATGAGACTGAAGTATAAAACAAAAATGCCAAATTGTTACTTTCATTCACTCAACAGATTTTTTTGAAGAGTGCCTGCTATGTGCCAGGTATTTTGTGGGCAGTAGGGATACAGCAGTGAGCAAAGTGAAGTCCATGCCCTAATTGAGTTTGCATAACAAAGTATGCAAACCTTGATAAGTATATCAGATGGTGATAAGCACTGTGAAGAAAACAAAGTAGAATAAGGAGTGTTAAGTTGCTGTGGTATGTTGAGTAGTTCATGTATTCCCTCTGCTTGTCACATTCTCACCAGATACGGCGGCATTTGAGCAGAGACCTAAAGGAACAGAGGGAACAAAAAAGGCCAGTCTCAGCAATGGTCTGCAAGGCCCTGCTTCTCAATTACCACTCTAAGTTTTATTCCTACTTGTCTCACTTGCTCACAATATTCCAGTTGTGCTAGTTTCCAGCTATTTTTTTGAATAGTCCAGTCATGCTCCTGCATGGGACTTTTGCTCTAATTATTCCAAAGAGGCCTCCCTGAACCCTGTTTAAATATGTTTATGCTTCTCTGTCTCCTACCCACTAGAATGTAACCTTCACAGATGCAGGACTCTATAATTGATCTGGTCGTGGATGTATCTCAAGGACCTACAACAATGCCTGGCAGCAATAAATATTTGTCATTCATTTTGTAATATATTCAAATATCAAACAATTGTGTTGTACACCTGGAACTAATGCAATGTTATATGAATTATACCTTAATTAAAAATGTTTGGTTTTTTAATAAAAATTAGCATAAAAATATTTGTCATATGAATAAATGAATCTGCATGATAGGTGCTTTAACCTATATGCAGTTTTAATTATAATCACCAATTAATGAGATTAATCACTTTTTAGTTATTATAATCCAGGCTTAATGATCTGTACTTTAAGAAACAAAATCACTATTACATAGAGAAAGGTTATTTTGCCTTATATTATTTTGTCATTAGAATCCCTGAGTATCTCTTGGATATGTGAATAATAGAATTTACTGTGTGCTGCCTAGATGAGAGTAGAATGTGTGGAATTTAAAATTTGCTGCAAATAATTCACAATAAGTGCTTTATAGAGTTGGCCAGTATTCTCCATCTCCAGCATGATAAACTTTGTGAATGTTATTTTTCATTTTATTACAGTTTTCATTTAGCAGATAAGTACTAAGTACCTATCAAGTGGCTAGATAAGCTTAGCTTTGGAAAGATCTGGGTTCACATCCATCCCCAGCTACTTACTTGTTTTGTCACATTGAGGAGCTTACTGAACTTTTTTGAAACTTAGTTCTTGATCCATAAATGGAAATGATTGTGCCTGTAGCTATTAAACATTGAAATAATAGTACAGACTAGCAATGTAATAGCAACCAAGAACTATTCCATAAATGTTACTCCTGTTAATATTTTGTCATTATACCTCTATCAAGTAGCCTGTACCCTCAGGGAATTCCCATTCTACTGTGAGAAAATGACATGTTGGTCATTAAAATGTAATTGAATAATCAGTATAATAAAGATTTTTACAGAATACTGTAGGCACTACTTAAAACTTCACCTTAGGCTAGATTTCATTTGAACTACCTTTGAAAAAGGATATCAGGCAAAAGTGATAGCTTTTGTAAAAGCATGCAGCTAATAAAAAGTGTGCATGATCTATTTGGGAAATCAGTATTCTGGATTGACTCAAGGATGAGATGGTAAGAATGAGAAGGTATAAATGGGACAAAATACCTTTGTAAAATGGAAAGAACTATTATTGAGGATTAAATAGATTACATAGTTGAGAGTTTAGCGTGAGATAGATACATGGTATAAGTATATTATTAAGCAAGAGAGTAAAATCAAATTTACATTTTAAGAGGATTCTGGCAACAGCGGAGATTGGAGGTAGGAGACAGCTGGCTCGAAGCTAATCCAGTAATCTGAGGATATATAGATGATGATTTGATTTAAGACAGTATCAGTGACAATAGCAATAAAAAAGTTTTTTTAGTGAATGGGATATACATGGGATATAAGACAAAGGTAAAACTTAAGAATGTCTTTCACTGTGATTAGCTTGTATTTGAAGATTTAAATCTAGTTTGCTTTTTACTTTTCACTTAGAAATGCTTGAGAAGAATTTTTGATGCCTCCACACTTTATAAGGGAGTATGAGGATAATTCATTTTTCTTAATGTTTATTTATTTTTGAGAGAGGGAGAGAGGGAGACAGAGTGTGAGCAGGGGAGGGCTAGAAAGAGAGGGAGACACAGAATCTGAAGCAGGCTCCAGGCTCTGAGCTGTTAGCACAGAGCCCAATGCGGGGCTCAAACTTGGAAACAGTGAGATCATGACCTGAGCCGAAGTCGGATGCTTAACCGACTGAGCCACCCAGGCGCTGGAGGATAATTCATTTTTAAAAACATTGTTTACATTTTGGTTTTGTGTGTGGGGTTTTTTGTTTGTTTGTTTTGTCTTGTAACAAATGGTACCTATTCTTTATCAGTACTAGCAGTGTTCCAAATTGATTCACTGTTAGGTAGATGAATATCTTGAGTTTAGTGCTTTTAGTAAAGAAAAATTATAATATATGAAAGCAGATGAATTCTTAGATTTAAAAATAAATGTAAAGTCTAGACATAAGTCCAGATTCTCTGGGCAACATTAAACAGCAAATCACTCTTCATTTTATAGAATTTACTAAATCATTTGTCCTTGATTATTTTTCTTAGAATGCATAAACTTGTGAAACCTTCTACTGAAAAGAAATATGTAGATCTTACTGTGTCATTTGCTCCAGACACTGATGGAGATGAAGATTTGCCTGGACCTCCAGTGAGATACTACTTTAGTCATGACACTGATTAACAGAAGTTCTCTTAAATTTACTCCAGGACTACTTGATTTTGAAAAGATTGCACTTAATTCAGGAATGAAAATATTAACCCATAGTATTATGGATTTCTCTTTGATGAAGCCTTAATTTAAGGGAAACGTCGTAGAAAACTACAGTGAAGAATTGTAAAGCATTTTGGAATATAATATATACTTGTCTAGTGCTTCATATGTGGATATGATCACAAGCAATTTTGAACTGGACTGCTATTTTATAATGCTTACAAAAAATTAGTGTGTTAACCTCTGGATGAGAAGAAGAAAAAAATGTATGTATACATCACCAGAAGAGATAAAAGATCAAGAAATTGAAAGTAACAAATGCAAATATCCAAGAAGTTTAATCTTATTTTATGAGTTTCTTTTTGTGCACTATTTGAGGCCCAGTTTTTCCATACAAATAGTGTTTGGCACCCTGCACCTCTCATAATTAGGCTTTGAGTTTAACACCAGTGGGAAGAGGAGAGATGGTAACAGTGGATGAAGAGTAGACATTTTAAATTGTACAGGTACAGTTTACTGTCCTGAACCTCTGCTAATTTAACCAGAGTTTGTTAATATCACTGTCTCGCAAAAATCAGGATCTTTGTTGATAACATCAGTGTTGTAACCCATGAGCAGTAGGTCGGATGACAAATGTTAACTTGGATTAAATGTGAACAGATAAATGCAGCTAATCCTTTGATTCTTCAGTATGCCTTCTAATGTGGCTATTTTATTTATTTGGAACTCTAAACCTGACTGTCATAGTATAGAAGACTAAAAGGTCTTGTAAAGGGAGTATCCTTAGAAGTAGATGAAAACTAGAAATTAAAAAAAAATCATTACTAGTTGAGTCTTGATTTTTTTTTTCTTCCAACAACCTAATGGACAGAAAAAAATATTTTATTTTAAAAGGAAACATATTTTATTCTGCATTCCCAGAAAGGGTGTTGACAAAGATAAAAATTTATTTTTTTAGGTCTTTGTTGATAGAATCTTTCTGTTTTCTGATAGGAGATATTGCAGATAATCATTATAAATTCTTTCATTAATATGACATAAAATGTACTCTTGCTGTAAACTTGGTAAAAACAGCAAGTGTTTTTTTTTTTATTTCTAAAGCTATCATGCATTCTAAAGCAGTTGGCATTTTATAACCACAGGAAGTCATTTCCCTCTAGCTGCTTCTCTTCTGATCTCCTGTTCAGACCATTAATAAGTACTTTGATAAACTAAAGACTAGATTACATCAGTATTACTCCTCTTTGGTATCTTTTTATACTCTCTACTTAACTTTCCTTTTATTTCATTTATAAATAGTTGAAATTACTTTGTCAACCACCTGTATTGCTTTATTCTTTTGTAAAAGTATCATCCAGTTGGGAAAACATATTTGGGAGTGGAGGGTAAGTTTGTATGAATAAAAGTATATTCTGCATTGGAGGCAAGGATAAGTGGACAGGTTGAGTTTAAAGGAAATGGATACCTTTGAAATAAGTAATTTTTGTTCAAGTATAATGTTTAAAATTAATTTCTTAAAGTTGAATTCAGGAACATCAGAGCTCTATGGCTTGGAATTCTTGAGGCTAGCAATAATAAAAGGACTTTTCTGTAAGAAGCCTCTTCCCCACTTTCAATTTCCTTTGTATGATAAATATGCTTATATTTTATCTAAATCTCCACATCTCTTCAGAAGTAAATTTGGAACCATGCTATCAGCTTTTATTTATAGTAATTAGTGCTTTAATAGATACAAACAAAACCAACAGGATTAAGTTCATTTTATGATTAAACCTGAAATCATTTCATCATTTTTCCCCCTGTAGGTAATGGTTATTGCCATTAATTTCTGTTTAGTTCTAAGCGGGAAAGCCACGGTGAAGTTAATGACAGGGTTTTGGTGTTTTGTTTTTTGTTTTTCTATTATCTGTTTTATCTCTGTACCATGAGATCACTTTGGGTGATTAAAATACCAGGTGCAAAAATTATTTGATTTTGTATGATACCACTGAGTCATTTTTTACTTATTAAAAATAAATTAAGATATTTGACAGTATCTTTGTAAATCTTGTTCCATGGTTGACTCCAGAGATTCCAGTTTTGCTATTCGTTTTATGAGTGGTGTTACTTTGGTGTTTTCTAATTTTCAAGTTTTGCAATCATGGAGATAACAACAGTCACTGGGTATAGAGGAACATTACCTCAAAGTGCTTTTGGATTCTGGAAATTCTGTTAAAACAATTGGGGGAAAATAATAACCATGTAAAACCTAGAAGATCTGGTTAAATCTCACACTATTGGTTGCAGTTGTCTAAAGTATAGTCCTTTTTAAAATTTTTTTTTAATGTTTATTTTTTGAGAGAGAGAGAGAGAGAGCACAAACAGGGGAGGGTCAGAGAGAGTGGGAGACACAGAATCCAAAGCAGGCTCCAGGCTCTGAGCTGTCAGCACAGAGCCAGACATGGGGCTCGAACTCACAAACTGTGAGATCATGAAATGAGCTGCGGTCGGCTGCTCAACCGACTCACCCACCCAGGTGCCCCAAAGTATAATCCTTTTTAAAGTTCAAAACAGTTGTGGTACTCAGTAATTTCCTCTGAATGGTCCCAAAGCTAGAATTTGGAAATAGATGTATATCTTTGTTTTTATGTTTTAACTATTGTAACACTTTCCGGTGGTACCAGTGATGAGGCACAAAAAGGTCGGCAATGTTTAAACTCCACTGTTAAATAATAGTAAAAATGAAAACTAAATTTTTCTCTTGAGAACTTAAGGAAAAATGTCAAATAATTCCATGATGGAAGAAAAATTTAAATTACAAAAATTCATTGTGATTATAAATAGTCATTTTGTATACAGTCACTAGGTATGGATTTAACTATTTTAACAAATTCAAAACAAATCAGGAAGTTGAAATCTTAGAGATCAGAGTAAGTATTCAATAGGTAATTTTCAGTGTTCATTTTTCTCTTGGCATTTCTTAACTTTGTTTAAGTTGAGAAATACATATTCAAATATATGTACAAAAGAATATATAGAATGTAAGTACACAGTTTAAGGATTAATTTTAAAGTGAGTGCTTGAGGCACATGGGTGCCTCAGTCAGTTAAGCGGCTGACTTCAGCTCAAGTCATGATCTCATATTGGTGAGTTCAAGCCCTGCATCAAGCCCTGGGCCAACAGCAGAAAGCCTGCTTCAGATTGTCTCCCTCTCTCTCTGCCCCTCCCCACTCTCAAGCACACATGCACTCTCTCTCAAAAATAAACATTTAAAAAATAAAGTGAGTGCCTGTATAATCAGCTATCAATCATATTTGACAGCAGCCCAGAAATGTCCCTGATAGTCCCTTCTCAATCACAATCAGCTTCCCTACACATACCCTCCAGCAATTACCATTATCCTACCATTTGTGATAATTCTTTGTTTTTACTTATATTGTTAACCACCTATCATGCACTTAAACAAGATAGTTTATTTTTGATGGGTTTTGAGCTTTATATAAATGGAATCGCTTTTTTTTTTTTTTTTGTGGCTGCTGCTTTCATTCAACTTGGGAATCATCCATGTTGTAGCTTATGGCCACAGTTTGTTAATAATTAACATGGTTATGGAATTTACCTTTGCATTAATACCACGATTTATTATATTGACTGTGGACAGTTGGGATGTTTTTAATTTGGGGCAGTTATAGTTCTTCAATAAACATTATCATATGTATTTCCTAGTGCAACTAAGGTATATGATTGTTTGATCATAGGTGTTTACATCTTAAATTTTATTAGATAGTAACAGAGTTTTGCCTTAGCAGTAGAGATATCCTATATTTCCATTTTTGCTCAACACGTGTTAAACAGATTGCCAAACTGGTGAAATTTGCAGTTGTATGTCATTGAAGTTTTACTCTGCATTTCCCTAACAATTGAGCACCTTTTTCTAAGTTTGTTGGCTTTCTTTTTTGCAAAGTATCTTTTCAAGTATTTTGCCCATTTTTCTGTTGTGTTAGCAGTCTTTTTCCTCGTTGATTTGTAGAAGATCTTCATAAATCCTGTTTTTTGTTAGCTATTTCTTTCCAAATATTTTCCTTCTCTTTATGATGTTATCTACTAAAAAGAATTTCATAATGGTTGAGTACTAAGAAGAATCAGTGTTTTTGTTTTAAGGTTAGTGTATTTTGGGAGTTGCTTAAGACATTGTTCTCAATCCAAGGGCATGAAGGTACTCTATATACTTTCTTCTAAAGGCTTTAGCTTTGTCTTTCACGTTTTCAGCTTTCAATTCATGAAGAATTAATTTTGTGTAAGCTGTGAAGTGCCTCACCACCATTTACTAAAGTATGTTCTCTTTTGCAGTGCCACCAAAGTCATATATCCATTAATGTGTACATCTCTTAATTTTTTTGTTTCTTCTTTTCTCTCCCTGTGCTAGTATAGAGTCTTCACCACTATACCTGATACATAGTTTCTGATATTTATCAGAACAAGTTCTCCCTACTTATTGTTCTATAAGAGTGTCTTGGTTATTCTTAGCCCATTGTATTTTCAGTTCTCAAATTTCTAATTGCAAATATGCAAATCTGTCGCTCTTGCAGTTTCCTGTTGTCTTCTTGAAATTGTCAGTCTTTTATCTACCTGAACATGAATAGCCTTATTATTATTTTATGTTCTTGTTTAAATCCCAGTCTGAAACCCTCCTGTGGGTCTTTATTTTTCTTTTGCTTCAGCTAATCTTTATCTTATATCCTTGCGTGTGGGGGGTTATCTTTAATTGTATGCCAATATCATATTTGAAAAGTTGCTTGTAAAAATAACTTGATGTCCTGCATAGTATTTTCATCCTCCACAGAGTCACTTGGGCACTGGTATTTCAAGACTAATTTCACAGTCAAAATTTTATGACTTACCCGTGTGACTCCAAGCTGAGCTGTAGACTACTAGTCCTCTACTTCCTGTTTACCCTTACTCCTACAAACTTTCAGAGTTGAGTTGCAAAGTGTAGGTTAGGGTTACCAGGGCCTCCACCTCTTGGCTGGCGGTGGATTCTATCTTTCAATCCGTAGTCCCTTAACTCTCCTTACCTTTTCAGTGGACTCTTATCTGCAAAAGCCCCAAGGGCACAAGTGGTCCAAATGAATGGTTCACTTCTTTGAATTTCTATTTTCTTCCAGATTTTAGGCTGATCATTCACTAACATAGCTCTCCTATGCCATCCAACATTTTTTGAGTATACTTTGTACACCTTTTCTAAATATTCTCAAGTGAGAATGTTAATTCAAATTATCTAGCCCACTTTCTATCCTGTTGATTATGTGTGAAATACAATTTTTTGTATTGCTTCTGTATCTGGAAACTCAACTCTATTGGTTCTTGTAAATTATTTGCAAATTAATATGGATATTCTGTGTAATCTTCAAATAAGGACAGTGTTTAGTCTTTTCTAAGATCCAGATTTTGTTTTTGTTAATCCTATTGTACTTTTGCTTTCTATTCTATTATTATCTGCTCTTACTAATACTACTTTTTCCTGTTTTGTTTGCTATTTTTTATTTCTGACTTCTTGAGCTGGATGCTTACCTCCTTGATTTTCAACCTATCTTCCCACATATACATTAAAAAAATGTTTTTAAGTTTTATTTATTTTTGAGAGAGAGAGAGAGAGAGAGAGACAGAATATCCCAAGCAGGCTTCACGTTGTTAGCAGAGTCCAATGTGGGGCTCAAACCCATGATCGATGAGCTCATGACCTGAGCCAAAATCAAGAGTCAGATATTTAACCAACTGAGCCACCCAGGTACCCCTACATTTAAAAATTATAAGTATCTCTATATTACTATAATGTAATTATATGATATTCTGTATTACTGTTGTATCCATATTCCACCAAGTTTTGATATATAATATAGTTAATATTTAGTTAAAATATATTTTCATTACGAGTTCTTCAATCAGCTTTTTTACAAGAGTATTTCTTCATTTCTAAACATGGAGTTTGAATTTTGGGAGTTTTTTAACCCAATTTGATAATCTTTGTCTTTTAACTGAAACACTTAGGCGATGTACATTTAATGCTGATATATTTGTGTTTAGTTCTGACATGGGGTTGGATTTGGCTTGGTGTTTTTGGTTTTTTATTTGTGGTTTTTTTTTTGTCTAGCCAGTTCTATGATTATTTTTCTCTATTTTCTTGCCTTTTAAAATTTGTTTTATGTAGGTTTTGTTTTTGTTTTTTGTTTTTGTTTTTGTTTTTTGAGAGAGAGCAAGTGAGGGAGGGGCAGAGAGAGAGGGAGACAGAAGATTTGAAGTGAGGATCCAAAGCAAGGCTCATACTCCCAAACCATGAGATCATGACCTGAGCTGAAGTCAGACACCTAACCAACTGAGCCACCCAGGTGCCCCTTTATGTAGTTTTTTAATTCTATATGTGCCAATTACTAACATTATCTCTCAACCCTAGACACACTTTTGTATTCTGAAACTTCGCAAACTACATATCTCTTTTGCCATTTGGCTTCCTTTAGGTTCCACAAATAAGTGGCACTAGGAGAAGGATTGGAATGCTGGAGAAAGGGAGAAAAGACTTTTTACCCTTGCCATTTGCTTCCTGATGTTTCCGGCATCGCCTCAACAGTGGCTTGTCTTCTAGTAGTTGTGGTTGGTTTTTAGGCTCTAGCCTTTCTCTGGCGCTT
This sequence comes from Acinonyx jubatus, assembly GCF_027475565.1. Classification (NCBI taxonomy): domain Eukaryota; kingdom Metazoa; phylum Chordata; class Mammalia; order Carnivora; family Felidae; genus Acinonyx; species Acinonyx jubatus. The sequence continues at coordinate 147,109,447 of NC_069382.1, forward strand.
TGCATGGTATCTCTTCTAAAGGCTTCAGGTGCTAATAATCTCACCCTTTCCTTTTAGTAGTTGTATCCCTTGTTGGTATTTTCAATTCTCCCAAACCCTACTTAACTAGTTCCTTATGTTAAATCCTTTTTTAAATATATATAATACAGGTTCTCTTTTCCTAAACTATACATACTTTTTTTTTCTTTTCTAGTTTAGTTACTTTTGTCTTTTGATGATTACCCTGTATCACAATATGTACATTCAGATTAAGCCAGACTAAACTTAATCATTATCTTTTGCTGATTATAGTTTCCAAAAATGGCCCCAGCAATATTCCCAATCTCATATGCTCTTCAACCTCCCCAAACCCCATTAAGAGACCATCTATTTTCACTCTTTTTGAATCTGAACAGGAATTTATCTAATATAACATTAACTTGTATAACAAAATGCATCATATGTAACTGTAACTTTGGAGCTGAGGTCATAAAAGGCTATATGGTTTCTACTTGGCCCTCTCTCTCTCTTACTAGCTCTCTCCCTCTTGAAAAGTTTACCCTTGGATTCCAGACATCATGTTCATGAGGAAGCCTAAACTAGTCCACATGGAGAAACTGAGGTCACCAACCTACAGCCAGCATCAAGTGTCCGACATGAGTAAGCAAGTTCAGGTGATTCCAAGCAAGCCCCAAACTTAATGGAGCAGAGACAAGCCATCCCTGTTGTATCCTGTCTAATTCCTGACCCACAGAATCCATGAACATGGATGGTTTATGAAAGTAAGTTTTAGGATTAAAGTTTAGTTTTTATGTTCTAATAACTAAACAACTCTAATTTCCAATTTGCCTACTATGATCATGTGTGTTATGTGCTTTAATTCTCTTGTCATGTACTTAAATGTCCTTTAATTCTGCAAGACTTTATTGTTTAGGTAGTCAGTATTGTAGTTACCCGTACACATATATCACCTTCTTGGCTCTATTCTTTTTTGCCTTACCATCTGGAATAAATTTCTTTCCACCTGACATGTTTTAGAATTTAATTTTGTGATCCCCCCCCACCACCGGTGGCTTACTTGCTTATGGTTTCTGTGTCTGAAAATACCTTTATTTTGCCCTCATTCTGCAAAGATACTTTTGCTAAATATAAAGTTCTGATTTGGCCTTTATTATCTTTCATTGGAGATATTTTTCCACTCTCTTCAAACTTCCCCTGTTGCTTTTGAGTCAGCCATCAAGCTAAATATTGAGAGCGTTAAAAGAAATCTCTTGATCTGTTTTCGTTTTATGAAGTTTAATTATTATGTGTCTGGATATGAATTTTTTATTAATCTTGTTTGAGATTTATTCAGCTCTTTAAATCTAGATCTGGGTCTTTTGTTAGTTCTAAGGAAGTCTCAATACTACTTCACATACTGCCTCTTGTGCCATTCTCTTTTCTTCAGTGGCGATTGTCATCAAACACAGCAGACTTCCTGTGCCTTCTCTGTTTAAAACCTGTCTTCTGTGTTTTCCAGTTGTTTTTGTCTTGCCATGCATTATTCTGTATCATTTCTTCTGACCCATATTCTAGTTTACTTCTCTTCATCTGTTTTGTATGTTATGGCCGTCCATTTTGCTTTTAATTGTGTTTGTATTTTCCAGTCCCAGAAGTTCTGTTCAGTCCTGGAAGCTCTGTTCAGTTCTTTGTTTGTTTGTTTGTTTTGTTTTTTACTGTTAGATTACCTTCTATAGTTTTATTGTCCCCTACAGATATTTTGTAATGTCTATTATTACCCTTATAAGGGCCATTGTATGGTCTTTGCCAGCTTCAATTTCTGCAGTTTTTGTGGTTTTTATTTTTGTTGTTTCTCCCAGCTGATTTTGTCGGCTGTCTTATGTTAGACTCTCCACCCTTAACATTTTGAGATGGCTGCAAATTGGAGCTCTTTAGTCTCCTATTTCTAATTTTTTTTTTTTTGTAATGTTTATTTTTGAGAGAGAGCATGTGCAGGGGAGGGGCAGAGAGAGAGAAAGAGGATCCGAAGCAGGCTCTGCACTGATAGCAGAGAGCCCAATGTGGGGCTCAAACTGGGGCTCTAACTCATGAACCACGAGATTATGACCTGAGCTGAAGTTGGATTCTTAACTGACTGAGCCACCCAGGCACCCCATTCTCTTACTTCTTATCAATATTTGGACTAACTCAATTGTAAGGCCTTTAAGAATAAGAATCAGATTTGATGGTTCTTTTGTTATCTTTGCAAGAGTTAACACATTTGATATCACAATAGATTTTAAAGAAGTAGTTTGCAGACTTGATTGTATAAAGCAGACTTTATTGTGGTGTGTGATTAAAAGGCAGATTTCTGGGCCAACAACTTCTAGAAATTAACTCTGTAAGGTTAAGGAGGCTTAGGATTCTGCCTATTTTCAGGAATCCTATATAATTGGTTTGCTAGGGTTCTGTAACAAATACCACAGACTAAGTGGCTTTAACAACAGAAATTTATTTTCTCACACTTCTGGAGGCTTAGACTGATCAGGGTGTCAACAGAGTTGCTTTTTTCTGAGGCTTCATTGGCTTGTAGATGGTCATCTTCTCCTTGCATCTCACATTGTCTTCCTAATAAGTTTTCTCACATAAGCTTATTTTTCAAGGGAAAAAAATAATTAAAAAATATTCCTGAGATTTTGATTCAGTAGATTAGTATGGGGCTGAAGAGTTAGTATTTTTAAGGAATTCGGATTATAATCAGTCTCCTACTGTGTCATACTTGTGAAATGGGTGATTACATAGCCTTTTACCATCTTTGTAGATTAATATTTTTACAGAAGGAAGTGTGGGTTGATTTTAAGCTAGCAAAAAAGACAACATAGGGGGAAAACATGAAAATTGATAAATTTTATTTATTTCCAGTAAGAGAAAATAGAATGGAGTTTTTCCATTAAGAAAGAACTTCTAGTATGTTTCATGTCTCTGGTTTCTAACTAGATACTCAGAATGTATTTGATAAGTTGATCAAATCAGATCTCAACCAAACCTAGTGAGGCTTTTTTGGAATTGGCTAGAATTTAGGAGAACTAGAAAATCTGCTATGGAAAATCGTGTAGAGGAAAATGTACCTAATTGAAGCCTAGGAAAATAAAAATTTCCTTGAGAAAGAACCATATGTTTCCAACTTATATCATTGCATGGACTGTGTATATCTATGAGTTATTCTCACAGCCATATTGTATGGTTTCCCAGTAAATTGGTTTCATTCAGGTAAGATCATGAAATTGTATTCAGATAATGAATTCTGGTATTCAGGTAAGTGACTTGGTAATCAAGATCAGGAAAATAGAAGTAATTTTCTTTACAAGCAAGATCTTCCTTTTAAAAATAATAAGTTATCAAGATACATAAAGGTGCTTTTCCTATTTTATTTCATGCAATATGTAGATTTTTCTCCTACCTTTTTCTTCTCCCTTCTTTGATGGGTTCTCAGCCTAGAAATTGTGGGCGGAAACGCTTTATTAAGTAAAGAACCAGTATCAAGAAACAGAGCAGTTCTTTATTTTCAGTGTGAATTGATTTTCCTTTTTGTACTTGGAACGTTGGTGGTGTGTTTAATAAATGTTAATTAAATAATGAGTATTCATATGCTTTTCAGATTTTTATTTTATTCTTGTGACTTGGTTCTTAATAAATTTTTATCTAGGGAGCATAGTTTTCCTTCCTGGCTAGCTTAATATCAGTTATGTACCCTACCATATTTTAAAGTGACTTTTAGTTTAAACTGCTGATTTCTGAGATTGGAAAAAATAAATTAAGGAGATATCTTTGATCATCCTGGTTTTATCATTGTTCTTTCCTTTTGGTGTCAAAGAAAAAGTTGAATGTTGACATGGATTAACATCAGGATCAAAGAAAATCTCATTTTCTTTTTGATAGTATGTTTTTGGAAACACCTTAATTTTCTCCAAGTCTCCAGATTTTAACCCTTAGGTGCTCTACAACTGCCATTTCCCAACTTGAGGCAAGTTAAAGCTCACAGCCCCAGCATCCCCACTGTGCCTCAAGCAACTATGAGCCTAAACTCCTAAAACAATTGTAGGGTTCCCCACAGTTTCCTTAAAGCTTACACACTATTTGTCAAGGTGGGTTTTGGTCTTTTTGTAGGTTTTTTTTTTTTTTTTAAGTCCTTTTTCCACTTTCATTTACTCTTCCAGTTTACTCTTTCATCATCTTTCTGCTTTTGAAAGAAAATACATTACAGAAGATAGTCTAATTATTTGAAGTCTCTCTTCATGTGACCATCTAATTCGATATGTTCATATGTCGCTCCCTAACTCTTCTAACAAGGCAATCTGAAATCCAGGGATGTTGACTAATTTGTTCTGATCGCAAAGCAAACTGAATCAGTTCAGTCACCGGAGCAATAGTAATCTGGTTGTCTGTTTCTAAAAGCATTGACATTTTATGTGGACAGACCATTTTTGGTTATTTCTTTCCATTCTTTATTTTTTTCTCTTCTGACCCTGCTCTGAGGATGGCTCAGCACTGTAGCAATGGATGGCAGCATAAGCACCTAACACCCCCAGAGAAAGCTCATTCTGGTTAAGGAACCTAGGAAAAGTGGACTTTGTGGCCTAAAGAATGGGTGGACAGGATGGGCAAGGACTGCCAGGGTCAAGGGTTGGATTTAGGTTGGAATATTTTTTTCTTTCTCTTCTTTTAATGTCTTTTCCCAAGGGCAGCCCCAGTTTCACAGAACTACATGGCAGCACAGGTGGCTCCAACTGTTAAGAAGCCCTATCTTTACCTAGAAGACCAGGAAAAAGGACCATTGGTAGTTGGAGAGTGAGGGAAATTCTAGAGAGGTGAGAGAGCTGAAAACGCACCCACTAGTTCTGTGTATGAAGTGACATAAATTCCAGGCTCACCCCTAATCTGTGCATGCACAGAACAGGCAAAACAGCAAAGGCTTTGAGAAGTAAAATAAAAACCACCAAACCATATAAGATAAACAGTTTATTTGTCTATACATGTAGTTTATTATGTATGTGTATAGTCTATAACTAAACTATAAACCACTGTCTAAGTCCCAGACCAATCCCTGATATACACATGCATGAGACAGACCCAAACCAATATAACAATGGTTTTGCAAACAACGATACTGGAACCCCTTCCCACAAATGGTAAGGCAGAATAGGTTCAATCTAATTAGAATGATTGTCTGCTTTTAAAAATAAAAACCCTCCAGAGGCTTGTGACTTAGTATACCAAAAATGTCTAAGATACAAACCAAAATTACATGGTAGACAAAGAACCAGAAAAAATGTGACCAACTGTCAAAAAGACAACAGACGCCAAAATGAAGATAACCAAGATGTTGAAATTATCAGACAAAGGCTTTAATGAGCTGTGCTCCATGAGATGGTGATAAACACTCTTGAAACAAATCAAGGATAGATGTTCTCAACAAAGAAATAAAAACCAAGCAGAATTTTTTTAATGAAAAAAATATCTAAAATAAAAGATTCACTTGATGGGCTCAGTAGTTCTTCAAGTTGAAGGAAAATGATACCACAGGAAAACAAGCAACAAGAATGGGAAATACCTAGGAAATTCTCTTTTCTCAAATTCTTGAATGTAACTATTGAGAACAAAAATTATAATTTGTTGGGATTCTCATTGTTATGTAGATATAATGTACAAGGCAACTTAGAGGAAAGAGTAAAGGGACCTTTGTGGTTACAAGTCTTCTACATTTTCCTTGAAGTAGCAAAATTATTAACCTTAAATGGATTGAGAAAAGTTACATATGTATGTTGTGATTTCTAGAACAACCATTATGATAATACAAGATAGCTAAAAAGTCAATAAATAAATAAAAATGGAATACTAAGAAGCATTCATATCAAAAAGAGGTCAGGATGATGTTGGGGGAACAGGAAGACCGGTGAAAAAATGTTAGACATAAATCCAACCATATCAAAAACCATACTAAATGTAAATAGACATTTCAAAGTCAGAAATTTTCAGACTGGATTTTGAAATATTTTTTTTAATGTTTATTTTTCAGAGAGAGAGACAGAGCATGAGCAAGGGAGGGGCAGACAAAGAGGGAGACACAGAATCCAAAGTAGGCTCCAGGCTCTGCTGTCAGCACAGAGCCCAATGCGGGCCTTGAACTTAAGAGCCGCGAGATCATGACCTGAGCCAAAGTCGGATGCTTAACCAACTGAGCCACCCAGGCGCCCCCAGAATGGATTTTTTAAAAAGCAAAAACTTAAATATATGTTGCCTACAAGAAACCTAGCTTAGATAGAATGACACAGATGAGTAAAAGGACTGAAAAACTATGCAAACGCTTTTTTTAGTTGGAGTGGTTTTATTAATATCAAAGTGCATTCCAGGACAAGGAAAATTCCATAATGATAAAGGGATTAATCCCCAAAAAGACAACAATCCTAAAAGCATATGTCGGGGCGCCTGGGTGGCCCAGTCGGTTAAGTGTCCGACTTCGGCTCAGGTCATGATCTCGCGGTTTGTGAGTTCGAGCCCCGCGTCAGGCTCTGTGCTGATGCCTCAGAGCCTGGAGCCTGCTTCGGATTCTGTGTCTCCCTCTCTCTCTCTGCCCCTCCCCTGCTCATGCTCTGTCTCTCTCTGTCTCTAAAAAATAAATGTTAAAAAAAATAAAAAAAAAGCATATGTACCTTGTAGTGAATTGACCTACAAGATTCCCATTTACTGGTATTCATGTATTGTGTAAACCCCATATCTTAAGGTAGTTTGGACACCTGTAACTTGATTTGTAACCAATAGAATATGGCAAAAGTGGGGGATTCAATACCATGGTTATGTTACATTGTCTAATAGATGTCATTCCCATAATTTTATTACATTATATAAGACTCCATCTTCCTAGAAGATTTGCTCTCTATCCCCATCCCCCACCTTCCTGCTCATGACTATCTTTGAAGAATCCAGCTGACATGAATCCCAGAGCTGCAAGGAAATGAATTCTCCAAACAACCTGACTGACTTTGGAAGTGGATCCTTATTCAGTCAAGTCTCAGATGACAATCCAGCTCTGGCCAACACCTTTATTAAAAATGCAGAAGACCCAGCTAAGACAGGCCCAGCCCAGACTCCCAACACACATAAAGGAAAAGATGGAGTGAGGAGAGAGAGAAAGAGAGAGCATATCAGTATCTATATATAAATATCTATCACTGAAGATGCAGAATTACTGACGTTTTTAAAAAAGGCTTCAGAGGGGCGCCTGGGTGGCGCAGTCGGTTAAGCCTCCGACTTCAGCCAGGTCACGGTCTCGCGGTCCGTGAGTTCGAGCCCCGCGTCGGGCTCTGGGCTGATGGCTCAGAGCCTGGAGCCTGTTTCCGATTCTGTGTCTCCCTCTCTCTCTGCCCCTCCCCCGTTCATGCTCTGTCTCTCTCTGTCCCAAAAATAAATAAACGTTGGAAAAAAAAAAAAATTAAAAAAAAAAAGGCTTCAGAAATAAACAGGTTTGGATTCCAACTTCATTTACTCGTGTTTTTGACTTTAACTAGCCTTGTGTGAAAACTGCTTAAGTGATGATCTTCATAAACAAGGATAATAATCATTCCTCATAAGATTGCTGGGAGAAATAAAATGAGACAATTTGGGGCACCTGGGTGGCTCAGTTTGTTAAGCATCTGACTCTTGATTTCAACTCAGGTCATGATCTCAGTCATAGGATTGAGCCCTGCATCAGGCTGGGCTATGGAACCTATGCTGGGCATGGAACCTGCTTAAGATTCTCTCTCCCTTTCCCTCTACCACCTCATTCCCCTGCTCATGCTCTCTCTCACTCTCTAAAAACAAAACAAAACAAAACAAAACAGGAAACCTACAGCCAATATTGTACTTATTAGTGAAAGATGAAATGTTTTTTCTTTTAAAACAGGAAGCAAGGTAAGGATGTCCACTCTCACCATTTCTATCTGCCATTGTTCTGGACCTCCCAGCCAGTGCAATAATACAAGGAAAATAAATAAAACATATCCAAATCAGAAAGTGTGAACTAAAACTATCTGTATCCACAGATAGAATGATTTCTACATAGAAAGTCACAAGAAATCTTTAAAAAAAAAAAAACCTCTCTTAGAAATATATACATGAGGGGCGCCTGGTGGCTCAGTCGGTTAAGCAGCCGACTTCAGCTCAGGTCATGATCTCGCGGTCTGTGAGTTCGGGCCCCGCATCGGGCTCTGTGCTGACAGCTCAGAGCCTGGAGCCTGTTTCAGATTCTGTGTCTCCCTCTCTCTGACCCTCCCCCGTTCATGCTCTATCTCTCTCTGTCTCAAAAATAAATAAACGTTAAAAAAAAAAAAAGAAATATATACATGAGTTTAGCAAATAGAATCTTGGAATTACAAGATCAATATACAAAAATCGTATTTCTGTCTACTACTAATGAATAATTGGAATCCAAAATGTTAAAAATAGCATCATTCACCATAGCACCAAAAGTTAAATAGGTATTAATCTAACAAAATATGTGCAGCATCTGTGTGCTGAAAACTACAAAGAACAGTAAAAGAAATCAAAGATAACCTAAGTAACTGGAGGGATATATTTATTCCTCAATTGAAAGATAATATTGTCAAGATGTCAGTTCTCTCAGAACTCATCTAAAGCTTCAACAAAATCCACATCAGAACTCTAGAGGATTTTTCTGTAAATAATGTGCTGATTCTAAAACTTATACTGAAAGGCAGTGAAACTAGATTGGTCCAAACGATTTTGAAAAAGCAGAATTGGATTCATACCTTCTGATTTCAAGAATTACGGTAAGTCTACAGTAATCAAGATAGCATGGTATTGGCAAAAGGGTAGGAATATACCTCAGTGGAAATTGGCCCACAAAAATATGGTCAATTGATTTTTTTTCTTTTTACAAAGGTGCAAAGGCTATTTGATTAAGAAAAGATTATCTTTTTTTAACTAGTGATGCTAGAACAATTACATACATAAATGCAAATAAAATTAATTTCGCCCTTAAAAATGAATTTCAAATGAGTCATAGATATAATGTAAAACATAAAACCTAGGACACTTCTTGAAGAAAATATAGGAAGAAAAATCTTTGTGCAGGCAAAGAGGCTAGGCAAAATGAATATTTATAGTTTAATAAGTAATTGCCAAAAAGTGGAAACAATCCTAATACATTTTATTTTTTCTAAGTTTGTTTGTTTGTTTGTTTATTTGTTTTGAGCAGGGGGAGGGGCAGAAAGAGAGGGAGAGACAGAGAATTCCAAGCAGGCCCTGCCATGTCAGCACAGAGTCCTATGTGCAGCTCAAACTCATGAACCATGAGATCATGACCTGAGCTGAAGTCAGACATTTAACCAACCCTGGGGATGGGGGTTAGGCACCTCAACCCTAATATATTTAAATTGTTGGGTGGATAAACAGACTAGTTCTTCCATACAGTGAAATACTACTCAGCAATAAAAGAATAAGCTAGTAATACACACACTTGTGCGAATCTAGACATTATGATGAGTGAGAGTAATGAGCCTCAAAAGTTTCCATTTTGTGATTCCATTTACATGACCTTTTGGAGAATGGAAAACAGATCAGTAGTTGCCAGGGATTGTGGGTGAAAAGAAGGAAGGGATGACAAAGAAAATTAGGGCATTTCTTTGAGGTGACAGAACTTTCTGTATTTTTATTCTAGTGGTGGTTGTCAAAACTCATAGGACCATACACCAAAAAGTGAATTTTATTGCATGTAAATTAAATTTTTTAAAAAGAAAGATGTACAGCCCCTGTACATAAGACACTTCACTCTCGAATTTATTTACTTAATTCACAGTTTCTGCCATACTAAAACCTCCAACAGAGCCATACTTGATTCTTAACACTAAGAATTTCTAGCCCAAGGATTTGAGCTATCCTTTTCTTAACAGCTCCGAGATCTGTGTGGGAGAGCTTGAGCTAACTTAGTTATTAGAGAATAATGTGAAAAGAGTGGTTCAGCCAGATCCAGCTGACCACCAGCATCAGATGTGTGAATGATGCCAACTTGAAACATACAGCCCCAGGCAGGCCACCAGCTAATTACCATTGTGTAAGTGACAGCAAGTGAGACTAGCGAAGAACTGCCCAGCTGAATCCAATCCAAATTGCCAAAGCACAGAATTGTGAATAAAATGGTTACTGACTTAACTACCATATTTTAGGGTAGTTTGTTACACAGTATTAGATAACTGACATGAAGCAATTATATCACAATCCCCGCCACCCCTAAACATTTTTTTTCAGTTTTAGAGATCATACAGGAAATCCTTTGGTCTCTGGAAAAAAAAAAATCATATTAGTAGTTAATTGTTAAAATCTCTACAAATAGTGTTTTCCTGCATTAAGGGTAATAAATTATTCTAGCCATATCTATAGTAATATGTTCTTCCTTTGTAGTTCTATTTTAAGACAGATGTTCAGAAATTAGTATACAGAGGAGGTCAAAGATGAGAGTAAGAGAGCTGAAGGAACCAATAACCTATAGAGGACAGAGAGAGACTAAGGCGGGGCAGGGGGATGGGGGGGGGGGGCATGGTGGCTGCTTTTAAATATTTGATGGACTTTTTAAAACCCTGAGTTGTTTCAAAGCCAGAAATTGGATTAATATGTAGAAGTTAAAGGAAGAAATGTTTCTGATTCGATATCAAGGAAGTATTCTCTAACATGAGAGTTGATCAAAAGTGAAGTGTACTGCCTCAAAAATCAGTGAGATGACCATCATGAGGAATTTTCAAACAAGCTGAATGGTCGCATCTTAGAAATATTTTCTGTACTGGGTATGCAGGTTATTTCTATACAGAGTGAGACACTGTACTAGATAATTTTCTTAAATTTCCTTCAGGTTCTGAGTTTCTTTAATTATTTGGCATCACAGGAATCATCACTATGTTTGCCACCTTGGACTTTTAAACTTACTGGCTTTTGATATTTAACCAGACTTTCCGGATATGCCCCGATGCAGGCAGCCAAACAAAGTTGTTTTTCCTCATAATCTGTAGGAATGGGGACTTCCTTTGATAACTGAATCCAAACAAGCTGGAGATATTTTCTCTCCCCTGCCCATAGCTTTTGTCAAATGACCATGTGTACCAGGAATTGTTTCAAAGGACACAGAGAAAGGTTCACCTTCAGCCCCCTCCTGCCCTGCTAAATCTGGACTGCAAACAGGGCCAGTTTCATGGTCATGAGAACTATGCAATTGCAATGGGTCCCATTCTTGGTTTAATGATCTGTTATCACTGCTTTGAAATTTTTAATAGTTTATGAACAAGGGGACCCACAAATTCTGTAGCCAGTCCTGACTACAATTTTTATCTATAGTTCCTCACCACCCACTCCCTCCTTGTTATTTTAGACTGACTCCTGTCTTTAGGTGGAATAGGCCTCTCTCTCAAGTCCTCTACTGCCTAATGGCCAATTCCCTTAGCCTCTCCTTAATCATCATACATTTTAATCTGACTAGAGTATCTGATATTGTTGACAGATCATACTTTTAAATTCTCTGTTTGGTTTCCATGACTCTATGGAAACCATAGAGCATGGTTTTCTTCTTATCTCTGAACTTGTTTGATAAAGCCAAGTAGAATAATGGATGAAATTAGTAGTCACATTACATGCCTTTGGGCTTTTCTCTCTCTAGAATGGGCCAATACTCTATCCACTAGGATATATTGGTACTCCTTTTTTTTCCACAGGGTTAGTGACAAAATGGCATCCAGATCGATAAATTTAAAGGCTGAACTACATTCCTACCTGGCTGGTATTACAAATCATATACGGTGGGTGAGAGTGGGGGCAGGGGGTTATTGTTTTGTTTTGCTTTCCTTGACACAGCAATGAAGTGAAGAACATACCAAGGCGTTCATCAGTTGAATATATAAATGGTCGTAAATTTCCTCGAGTCTCCTTCATGAAATAATCAATGACGCTGAACAGGTTTGGGAGCGTTACCTGTTTAAAGAAAGTGAGAGTAGGCTCAGTGTCATCTGTGTAAAGATAGAGTAAGAGAAAGCTCGCGTGAAATTTAATGAAGACTACTGTGAATTTCCTGATCTCTAGAAAAACACATCAATACCTCACTTCAATGAGGTATTGAATGAATGGCCAAGGTTTAACTACCCATGCATTGTATTTCTCTTTTATAATATCTAATTCCCTGTTGAGAAATTTCCCTTTTCCCATTTGGATACATTTTGGTGGACAATAATTTGGTATGCTGCTTTTCCCTAGTTACCAGATAAGAATGTGACTCAGGCTAGGCCAGAAATTTGAACTTGAGTAGAGGAACAAGAAAGGATAGTAGATTCCTAATTAGATGGTTCTTACTACAGTTGACCCTTGAACAACAGGGGGTTAGGAATGCCAACCCCATGCACTCAAAATTCCATGTTATAATTTTCGATTCCTCCCAGAATTAAACACTAATACCCTACTGTTGACCAGAAGCCTTACCAATAACATAGTTAACACATACTTAGTATATTATATGTATTATATACTGTATTCTTCCAGTAAAGTAAGCCAGAGAAAAGGAAATGTTATTAAGAAAATCACAAGAAAAATATATCTACAGTACTACTCTTTATTTAAAAAAAAAAAAAATCCACATGTAGGTGGACCCAGGCGCTTCAAACCCATGTTGTTCAAGGGTCAACCATACAAGTAACTGCTTCCTAGTCCCTGAAGGTCTTCCAGCTTTCCAGTCATTTTATATGCTTCCTATGTTCTTAAATAAATCCTTTTTTGCTTAAGTTACTTATTTGGTTTCTTCCATTTGAAAACAAAGAACAGTTAAAGCTGGAAAATTTAGTACTTTAATATCTCACTGGAACAGGATCATTTACTTGACTAAGAGTAGCTGAAAAGTGTTGCCACCCCCAAGCTAATATTTTTACTTTTTTTCCTATAATTTATTTATTTTTTATAATTTACATCCAAGTTAGTTAGCACATGGTGCAACAATGATTTCAGGAGCAGATTCCCTAAGCCCCTTTCCCATTCAGCCCATCGCCCCTCCCACAACCCCTCCGGTAACCCTCTGTTTGTTCTCCATATTTATGAGTCTCTTATGTTTTGTCCCCCTCCCTGTTTTTATATTATTTTTGCTTTCCTTCCCTTATGTTCATCTGTTTTGTCTCTTAAAGTCCTCATATGAGTGAAGTCATATGATATTTGTCTTTCTTTGACTAATTTCACTTAGCATAATACCCTCCAGTTCCATCCATGTAGTTGCAAATGGCAAGATTTCATTCTTGTTGATTGCCAAGTAATACTCCATTGTGTGTGTGTGTGTGTGTACACACACACCACACCTTCTTTATCCATTCATCCATTGACAGTCAGGCTCTTTCCATATTTTTGCTATTATTGATAGTGCTGCTATAAACACTGGGGTGCATGTGCCCCTTTGAAACAGCACACCTGTATCCCTTGAATAAATACCTAGTAGTGCAATTGCTGGGTTGTAGGATAGTTCTATTTTTAATTTTTTAAGGCACCTCCATACTGTTTTCCAGAGTGGCTACACCATTTTGCATTTCCACCAACAGTGCAAAAGAGATCCTCTTTCTCAGCATCCTCATCAACATCTGTTGTTGCCTGAGTTGTTAATGTTAGCCATTCTGACAGGTGTGAGGTGATATCTCAATGTGGTTTTGATTTGTATTTCCCAGATGATGAGTGATGTTGACAAGCTAATATTTTTATAAAAGTAGGGGCGCCTGGGTGGTGCAGTCGGTTAAGCGTCCGACTTCAGCCAGGTCACGATCTCGCGGTCCATGAGTTCGAGCCCCGCGTCAGGCTCTGGGCTGATGGCTCAGAGCCTGGAGCCTGTTTCCGATTCTGTGTCTCCCTCTCTCTCTGCCCCTCCCCCGTTCATGCTCTGTCTCTCTCTGTCCCCCAAAAAATAAATAAACGTTGAAAAAAAAAAAGTAAAATCAGGTTAAGCCTGAATATCCCTGGTAACCTTGAAAAAGAAAAAGAATTCATAGAATGACAATCTGGTTGAGGGGTAGTGTTAGGGAGTGTGGAAGGTGAAAGAACAATCCAGGGGATTGTTCAGGCTAATTATGGATAAACGAGCCCCAGTTCACCAGTCACAGAGGTACATTCTTATTCCTGATTGCTTCCAGTCAGTTGGTATTTGGGTTATCCCTGAGCAATCTAGTTCTTTGTTTCCTTCATTAGAATTTTTTGAAAAAGCCCTGGCAGTCATGGATGTGAGAACTGAGAAGCTTTGAGAGACATTTATGGCAAAGATGTAAGTGGGATGTACAAATCGGCAGCTTCTCTCCTTTTGGCAAAGGTCACCACTGCATGCAAAGAATTATGGTCTAAACATTAATAATTCAACCATACAGGGGCGCCTGGGTGGCTCAGTCACTTAAGCGTCCGACTTCGGCCCAGGTCAGGATCCCATGGCTCCTGCGCTCGAGCCACGCATCAGTTTCTCTGCTGTCAGTGCACAGCCAGCTTTGGATCCTCTGTCCCCCTCTCTCTGCCCCTCCCCTGTTCACGCTCTCTCTCTTTCAAAAATAAACATTAAAAAAAAAATTCAACCATACTGTCCCTTTCTCTATTTGATTAACACAGTGGGCCTAGAGAGGCAGAGGCATTAAGAAGAACTTAATTTTAGAGAAGTTAAAATAAGTATCTTCAAGACTCATCAGTTCCATTTATGTCATATCACTTTTCAGGTCTGATCTTCCCTGCCACTGCAGCCTAAGATCCCACAACTATATTCCCTTTTCTGGCATCCGGGACCATAGCCACATGACTACATTTTCATTGGTTGAGATGAATGTAAATGCCAGTTTTCTAACATCTATAACAGGCATTACCTCAAGGTAATGGTGAAGATGAAATTAAATGGTATCCGGGTGGGGTGGAGGGCGCCTGGATGGCTCAGTCTGTTAAGTGTCCAACTTCAGCTCAGTTCATTATCTCATGGCTCGTGGGTTCCAGCCCCATGTCAGGCTCTGTGCTGACAGCTCAGAGCCTGGACACTGCTTCGGACTCTGTGTCTCCCTCTCTCTCTGCCCCTCCCCTGCTTTCACTCAAGTCTCTCCCTCTCTCACAAAAATAAATAAACATTAAAATTAATTAATTAAATGGTATCGGTAAAGTACTTAGCTCTCTAATACAGTGACTTTGTGATTCTGATATTATATCATTAGCCCCATGGTAAGTTGGTTGGGATAACAGAGGGGCTGCAGATCAAGAGCAAACCATTTCTTCATGATTATGTTGCTATTATGACAGGCATTTCTGAACTTCTGCATGATGGGTATAAGAGGACTAGGCACGCACAGAATTTTTCCCTTTAGAAATAAGTGCATTGAAATATATATAGTTGGAGGATGTACAACAGATGTTTAACAAAAAAATATTCTCTCCCTGAAGCAACTCTATTGATAAAGAGTGCAGAGAAACAAAAGTAGAAAGAATTCTTAGCAGATTATCTTCTACTGTGCCACATCCCCCTGCGCTTATACCTCACTTCTTACCCTGACATTTGCCACGTTCAGGCCTCCTTAACATGGCTGTTTTTCACCAGCACTATGTTCCTAGGCAAGGGGTCTACTTTTCTACCTTTCTTTGAATTCTATAAGGTAGATTTAGGGAAAAGCAGAAGAAAATTCATCAAAAACAAGGAAATAGCTACTTACAGGTTTTTCCAGTTCAATGGTGTAGTTTTTTCCTACACTCATCACTTTGTAGTGCTTGATTCTTGGCATGCTAAAATGAAAAAAAAAAATGTTACTCTCCATTTGAGTATATTACTGGATCAAATCAAACTAAAGGGAGTATAAAATATCACCTGTACAGTAAAACCTATGTATCCATTCCCATAGTTAGGAGAAAAAAAAAAGGTTTTATTTTATTATTTACCTGGTTCTGTATGTCTCTTTTGGGGGGTTATATGCTAGGGATATAGGAAACCTGAGTCATTGAGTGGGTGAATGAATAACTAAAAAAAAAAAAAAAAAAAAAAAAAAAAAAGGAATCAAGAACAGAAAATCTTTCAGGCTCTGAAATCATTTTTTAATGCTAATAATTTACAAAGCAGGCAACATTATAAGATCCTATGTAGGCACATACAAATCAAATATATATCCTCTATAATAAAAGGGAAGTAGAAAAAATTGCTGAAAGCAAATTACTTTCTACCCCACCTTATCGCTATCCTAGCAGAAATCCCTGAATGGCTGTTCTTCCTGCTAGCTCATATACCACTCTGGATATCCACTAACTTCAGGACTGACTTAGAGACAGGGAAAATGCTCAGTATTAGGTACTATACGAATGTAGGAGACAATGTAAGTACAGCAGAGGAATCATAATGCGATTCCTCTTCTGTGGTCACATAGCACTCTAAATTATTACCACCACAAACACATGGTATTTTACTGACTAGAATTGCTTAAGAACAAGAAGCACAGAATAGAAATTCACCTTTGTCTTCCAGCATTAGGCACATGATAAATATTTATGAAACTGAAGTTTCAAAATATTGCAAGCTCACCTTAAAGTGCTCTTTGATAGAATTAATTTATATTGAGAGAAGCCGTAGGTTTGCCTTGAATTCCCTTGATTCATATGACAACAATGTCACAACTAGGGCTTCTTCTAATGTTGAAAAGTTAAAAGCATTTATTACACTGCCATTTGCTTGAAAGAGAAACTAATTCAACATCACACAGAAGCAGTCTAAAAGCTGTCTACCAGGTTAAGTTTGTTAGCAGGGCCTCCCTCCTTCTTTCTTCTTTTTTTTTTTTTTATTTTTTTAAGTTTATTCATTTATTTTAAGAGAGAGCACAAGCAGGGTAGGGGCAGAGAAAGGGGAGAGAGAGAATCCTAAGCAGGCTCCATGCTATTAGCATGTGGGGCTTGAACTCACAAACCGTGAGATCAGGACCCCAGTGGAAATCAAGAGTCAGACACCCAACTGGGCCACCCGGGAGCCCCTCCCCACTTCTTCCTAATCAACCCTCTCTCCATTTCCAGGTCACATGTCTCTAGGACTGAAGTACACTTCTTTTTAAGGGACTTTTTCCTCATCTACTACTATATGCAAATATTCATTCTCTCAATTGAATATCACATTGGAAAATAGCTAATACTTTTATTCCAGTGGCTTACTGTAGAGCTTTACTTTTAAACCATTGCATAAAGCCTAACAAACCCTCTCCCCTTTGAAAAAAATTAAAATTAAAATTAAAAAGTATTCTTTATTGCTGAACTTTCAGGAATCAGTAACAGACTGGTGAAGGAAACATTTTTGGACAGAGGTACCTTCTTTTGGGGTGGTTGATTCTAGCTTTATTTTTATCTCTACATGAAGAGATCTTTATAATCATATAGTTACTTTTGAAAACTCTCACCCATTCCAATTAGAATTCCTGTGTTCCTAAAAATTCCTGTATTATTCCTTGGAATAACTGATAGAAAACTTGAAGGGCATGATCTTTATAACAAGAAAGTTTAGGTTCACATTGTGATTCTATTGTGTAAGCTCTCACCCTTCATGTTTTCATCTATAAAACGGACATGGAAATGCCATTCCTTACAGGGCTATTGTAAGTTATTGTCTGAGAAGTCCTTAGTACAACGTCTGGCACATTTAGACATATAGTAAATCATAACTATTTTTGATACTTTTTAAATTTATCATTTTAACTTAGTTGTTTCTGCAAGGCTCAACTGCTTCATTTGTAAAACATGAAAAAAGAAAAAAACTGTTCGTTTTTATTGTTCCTGAAGGAAATGCTTGTCAAGCACCCAACACAGCACCCACAAATTGGGACAATGATTTTTGTTATTAATAATAGCCACTATATCATCATCATCATCATCATCATCATCATCATTATTCATGACAAAACTGTGGGAGGAAGGGTAGCAAAGATGAGCAGTGTCTCTTGGAGCTTTTGACTAGAAGGACTAAATTCTGAAGCAGAAAGTTAGGAAAAAAAAATTCCATTGAAGTCATTTAGGGTTTGAGTCTCATTTTAGACTTTTGTTTTTCTTTCATACTTTGTTTTGTTTCTCCAAAAAAATCAAGACCGAGGAAAAAACAAGATTGATAACATGTGCTATATTGAGGTTTCCTGACAATGACCTCAAAAAAGAAGGAACCTGTCTTTTAACAAGTGTGTGGCTTAAATGTGGTATAAGTACTTGTTTTTTACTTCTGACCCCAATTTTTTACAGGAGTTAATTTGGGGTCAATATTTTCTGTTTCCTTGGCTAATGGATCTCCAAAGTGTGTTTACTCCTAGCTTGCCATGTAGTCATAACAATTTTAAGAAAACAAAGCCAAACCACTAAGTTTGTCGTAAGAACAGCTCTACCTCTTATGAATTCACACACCACTGGGCTGGCTAAAGGTGGATGGTATTTTGTATCAAGAGAGGAGTCACCTGATACTTTGACACTGAATGACTTTAGCTTCTTCCGGAGAAGAATCAATCTACCCTCCCACAACTGGTTTGTTAACAGATGGAGATAATTTTACTTTCAAGTACTGCTTTGTAAACTAGCCTGTCCTTTTCAGCCAGTGTTTTGCCAGATACACTCAACTTAAACTTGCATACCTGCATATTTCTCCTATAACCTATAAGACAATAAATTGGTTTTGTGGGTTGTTACTCACCTATGTTCAGGTGCTTCCTAATCATCTAAATTTTTGCATTAAGCTTTACATTAAATCTTTACATTAAGCTCTACAGTCTAACAAGCTAACATTCTACTACTCTCTACAAGTGCTATCCTCTGTTAAACAGAAGATAGAAATCAGGCACTCTGAAAGTTCTATTTTGAGGCGTTAGGCAATGCACAGAACAGTCGCTAACATCATAGATATTTCTGACTCATAAGGAAAACTGGTACAACAACAGTTCAAATTTTTCTTATCCATTTCCAACCACAAACTATTTCCCTGAGCCTAAGTGAGCATATAGTGACTGTAGCATTAGAATGCTCTACTTTGACCATTCCCCTCACTCTTTCTAAATATGAACTTTGGCGGGGGGGGGGAGGGGGGAGAGGAGGAAATGTTATGTTTTTAGGACCATCAGCTGTACAAAGGCATGGATTTCTATATGAATTCAAACTGGAAATAAGCTTACTAAAATTAGAATTATGTAAGTTTGATATGAACTCCTTTGCCAGACAGGAGTTTAAATACAGACAAATATAAGTAAAAACTATGGCATGAAGTTCATATCCTAAGTATAGAAACATATTGCATTTGGTCACAAACCACACCTACAGCAGAAAACACTGTTATATCTTGGGAGGCCTGGGTGGCTCAGTCGGTTAAGCGTCCAGCTCTTGATTTTGGCTCAGGTCATGATCTCACAGTTCATGGGGTCAAGCCCTGTGTTGGGCTCTCTGCCCTGACCTCAAAACTTGCTTGAGATTCTCTCTCTTCTCTCTCTCTGCCCCTCCACTGCTTGTGCTCTGTCTCTCTTAAAATAAATAAATAAACTTTAGGGGTGCCTGGGTGGCCAGACTTGATCTTGGCTCAGGTCATGATCCCACAGTTTGTGGGTTCAAGCTCCGTGTCAGGCTCTGCACTGATAGCTCAGAGCCTGCTTAGAATTCTCTCTCTCCCTTTCTCTCTGCTCCTCCCCCACTCATTCTCTCTTTCTCTCTCAAAATAAATAAACATTTTTTAAAAGCTTTACAAAAACAGACACATAGACCAATGGAATAGAATACAGAACCCAGAACTGGACCCACAAATATATGGACAACTAACCTTCAACAAAATAGGAAAGAGTATCCAATGGAAAAAAGATAGTCTCTTTAGCAAATGATGCTGGGAAAACTGGACAGCAACATGCAGAAGAATGAACCTGGGCCACTTTCTTATACCATACACAAAAATGAATTCAAAATGGATGAAAGAATTAAATGTGAGACAGGAAACCATCAAAATCCTAGAAGAGAAAACAGGCAACAACTTCTTTGACCTCAGCTGCAGCAACTTCTTACTTGACATGTCTCCAAAGGCAAGGGAAATAAAAGCAAAAATGAACTATTAGGACCTCATCAAGATAAAAAGCTTTTGCACTGCAAAGGAAACAATCAACAAAACTAACAGACAACCAGCAGAATGGGAGAAGATATTTGCAAATGATAAAGGGCTAGTATCTAAAATCTATAAAGAACTTATCAAACTCAACACCCAAAAAACAAACAATCCGGTGAAGAAATGACAGAAGATATGAAGAGACACTTTTCCAAAGAAGACATCCAAATGGCCTACAGACACATGAAAAATACTCAACATCACTTATCACCGGAGAAATACAAATCAAAACTACATTGAGATACCACCTCACACCAGAGTTGCTAAAATTAACAGCTCAGGAAACAGATGTTGGCGAGGATGTGGAGAAAGGGGAACCCTCTTGCACTGTTGGTGGGAATGCAAGCTGGTACAGCCACTCTGGAAAACAGTGTGGAGTTTCCTCGGAAAATTAAAGATTGAATTACCCTACAACCCAGCAATAGCATTACTAGGAATTTATCCAAATGATACAGGAGTGCTGATTCAGAGGGGCACATGTACCCCAATGTTATATAGCAGCACTATCAACAATAGACAAATTATAGAAAGAGCCCAAATGTCCATCAACTGATGAATGGATAAAAAAGATGTGGTATATATATATACAATGGAATACTATTTGACAATGAAAAATAATGAAATCATGCCATTTGCAACAACGTGGATGGAATTGGAGGATATTATGCTAAGTGAAATAAGTCGGAGAAAGATAGATATCATATGTTTTCACTCATATGTGGAAGTTAAGAAATTTAACAGAAGACCATTGGGGAAGGGAAAGAAAAAAATATATATAGTTACAGAGAGGGAGGCAAACCATAAAAGACTTTTAAATACAGAGAACAAACTTAGGGTGGAAGGGAGTGGGGGGGGGTGGGGAAAATGTGTGATGGGCATTGAGGAGGGTATTAATTAGGATAAGCACTGGGTGTTGTATGTAAACAATGAATCATGGGAATCTACTACTCCCGAAGCCAAAAGCACACCGTATACACTGTATTTTAGCTAACTTGACAATAAATTATATTTAAAAAATAATAATAAATAAATAAAAACAAAAGAAACAAAAAAATTAAAAAGCTTCAAAAAATAAACTTAGAAAGAAAAAAAGAAAACACTTATTTCTGATAGCTCACATGTATGGAAAATGCAATGCAAAAGTTGGGGTAATCTAGACCACCTTAAAGAGACCAGGCTGCTTTGTGCAGGAAACATACAGTCTTTAGAGTCATTAGGTCTCCAGACTTTGTTCATTTTATACAGAATAATAACACAGCGTTCACATACTGATGGATCAAACACTCAATCCAACCAAGAATAAAATGAAGGAAGAAAAGCTAATCACTCTCTTGTGTGATTTAGCTTTCAAGCAATTAAATTTCTTTTTTTAGAAAATCTGAGAAATAGATTTTAATTCAGTTTTATATGCTCTTCATTTTTAAAGTGAAAGTAAATTAGTTAAAAGCATTCTGTACTCTATGTGATATTCAATTGCCCAAACCGTGAAAAAGGACAAGTTTCTTGACCAAGATTTACTCAACAGAAAAATTCACTTTTCTCCCAGGGACGCTTCTAAGCCCCCCTATATTTAATGGCAGTCAATTTTTATTTCTTCTGGATTTGTTTCAAAATAATCAATTAAATTATAAATCAAATAAATTAAAATTGACTAATCTGTGATATTCTACCATACTAGTTGAAAATACATCAACCCCGGGGCACCTGGGGGGCTCAGTCACTTAAGCCTCTGACTCTTGATCTCAGCTCAGGTCATGATCTCAAGGTTCTTGAGTTCGAGCCCCACATCAGGCTCTGTGTTGATGGTGCAGAGCCTGCTTAGGGTCTTCTCTATCCCTTTCTCTGACCCTCCCCTGCTTGTGCTCTCTCTCTAAATGAAATATAAATAAACTAAAAAAAAAAAAAAATTAAAGAAAATACATCAACCCCAAGTGTCAGGCATTATAATAAAAAATAATGAAGCCACAAGAACATTAAGTTAACATAGATATTCATTGTGGAAAATGACACATGCACGGAGTCTCTTCACACACAGAACCAGGATCTGATCTGCCATCTATCATTCTTGCCATCTATTCGGTGCACATGGCTGAAGTATAAAGACAAGTCCCTGTTTATATGGAGTAATTGGCAAGTGATTAAGTTGATTGGGCCATGGCTCACTGTAATTATTTTCTCTTTACTGCCTTTATTCATGGTCAGTGTCTTCATATTTAATATTTACAGTGGGCTGGTAGATAATGTTACAGCTAAAATAATTGATGGAATATTATCCCCACAAAGAATAATACATTCAAGAATCAAAGTTCTGTTTATATTTTTATATGAAAGATAATTACTTATTGAACATTTTCATTTAGGATAAAAATCTGTATTTTAATTTCACTATCATTTATTAAAGTGTTAACTAACCTAGAGTACCTATTGAAATGTGAGATTTCATGGACCCTGAGAGCTGGAGTGGACCTTCGAAGATCCAACCACCTTAGCTACATGGAAAAATCAACTTCTGTATGTGTTACTGATCTCATCAAAGGTAAGCCACTTTACCAGAAAGAAATTATTCACCTTTCCAACAGACTCCTAAGCAGTCCTTTTTATAGATGTCAGATTATGTCACGTCTTCATTCATCACGGTCTAGTGACCTCTCATGTCATTCAGAGTATATAACCCAGGTCAGGTCCCTACAATGACCTGTAGGGTTTAGAGTAATTGGTCCCCACCCCCACCTCTCATCTACCACTGTTTCCTTGTTGGCATCACCAAGCAGCCTCTTTCTGTTTTTGAACAAACCCAGACTTCTGCCTCTGGGCACATGCACTTGCTACCGGAAATGCTCTTGTCCCAGACCTGGACAAGGTTTGTTCCCTCACTTCCTTCAGGCCCCTGCTTAATTAAATGTCAGTTAATAAAGTAGGCCTTCTCTGACCACTCTGTATGAAAACAACAATAGCAATAAGAAAACGTTTCTCTATATATCGTCTCCGACAGTTCCCATCTCCCTCATCCTCTTTTATTTTACTTCTATAGACCTTATTACCATATATGTGACTTTTTAGTTATGCTATTTATTTATAGTCCATGTTTCCTTACAAGAATGTAAACTCCTTAAACCAGGGATGATGTTTTGTTCACTACTCCATCCTCAGTACCTATTACTTGGCCATCTAGTAGTTGTTCAATAAATATTTGTTGAAATGAATGAACAATAGAACTATACTCAAGATCAAAGTAATTTGTCCATTCTTCTTCTTCCCTGCAGTAAATATTAGCCTTGGCTCAGTCTTTAGCATTGTTTCTATAACATTCTCTCTCTATTCTTGTGTTTCTATCTTTAGCCCCAACAAAACACACAGCAGCTGCTGATCTTGTGTGACTTTGCCTTTTAAAGTGATACCATGCTTTTAACAATTCCATATTTTTTTTTTTTAATTAAACATACTCTATCCCCTGCCGGATAGTGATGGAATAGTTTTTGCTGTCACTACCAGGCCTCAGGATCATATTTCCCAAAGAAGGGTTCTTCTCAAGCATCTCGATTGCTTCTTTCCGGGACACTGCATAAAAACATCTATAAAGGTGAGATGAAAAACAGGATTTTTTTAACTGATGAAGATCATTACTTGAAAAAGATGCTTCCAAAATAACTCTAAGAGCTGTAGTGATTAATTTTTCTTAATTTAATTCCCAGTTTTATTCCTACAATTACAATGATATAATTACTGTTATTACAAGCCTGGGGCACTATTAAGCACACTTATGCTTAATTAAGGTCTTTCTTCCCTTATCCCTCCAAACCTCTTTCTTTAACCAAAGAGGATCTGAAAAGTTACCTACTGGTCAGTATGTAATCACCATTACCATTTGAAAATCTAAAATAAGAATTAATAGTATATCTCCAGTTCATAATCTCAGTTTATAATAAGCTCTTGGATAAATAATACTGGTTGGTGGTTTCTCTTCAGGGATACAAAACATTTCTATAGATGGTTCTCTTCTATGGTCTCTGTTTTAAATAACTGATATTTAAGGGCATATCTGAATCTACTCCTTTTAGTATAATATGGCTTTCCAATGGCATTGATGCTATTTTAATGCATAAATCTTTAAGAAAGCACTTCTCATTTTCATAATAAATTTTGTAGTCAATGAAAAGTCTGGGTTTTTTCAACAGAGAAAAATATGGCAAGATATGCAATTACCCAAAAGGTTAACAGTGAATATCTCTGTGTGGTGGGAAAAAGAATGGTTTTAATATTCTTTTTATCTATTTGTAAAAATACATATTACTTGTTTTATTGAGGAAAAAAGAATAAGAGGCAGTTTGTGTGACTTTTAACCTATCAGTCCTTCAAATGTCACTGGTTTCAGCTGAGAGTGATGGTAGGCAGGTGTCAGCACTTATAGTACAGCTAGACTGTACAGAGCAGAACCTGATGTTGCAGGTGGTACCAGCGTAAGTTTCCCTGACAAGAAGACCTCGACTTCAGGAGGAAAGGGATCCCAATCTTAGCCACGCTTTTCAGCAATATAAGAGTGAAAAATAAGGATGTTGCTGGATTCAGCCTGTCTGTGCCTCTTCATTTTCCCACCAACATCTTCTACACTGTTCACAGGGCTTTCCTCAAAGTACAAGCTCAATCAGTACTCACTGATTAGACAACTGAATAGAACATTCAGATACTTGAAACTCTTTGGTCTAATTTTCTGACAGAAAAACAGTCAACCATGGAGTTGCATGGTTAAAAAAAAAAACCAACATCTTTTCCTTCCTTCTACATAGCAGTTTTTATTTAGGGCTGAGCTTTGGAAAGAATATCTATTTGGTCTAAAGGTGTGGGTGGAAGGGGATTTCCTGTGCGGTAAAACCTGCATTTTGAATTTTGGTGATCATGACATAGAAGAGGAAATGTGGCATCTACTCCGAGATCTAATGTTCATCCACAAGACAGTTTACTATCCCTGGTTTAATGAGGTCAATGGCTCACTCTCCTTGATAATTAGAAATTAATATTAACAATCTAATAAACAAACTAGAGTTTGTGGTACACTTACACTGGCATAGGGTTCAGTACATCCACATAATCTTCAGTAGGTTCCTGCTCCTTTTCTATAGCTGAACTCGGTATCCGCTCTGTCTCAATCCTCCTCCTTTTCTCTCTCTCTAGGACTTCTTGCAGTCGAATTACTTGCCCAGGAAGGAGTGACACGTGTAGGGGAACTGACAGCTGAAACCAATTAAGTCAGTAGGCAAACAAGAAAACAGAGTAACTAAGTGATTTCAGCAAAGAGGAGACCGCTGTGGTCCTAAGGAGCTTCAGTTATTTGACATGGATGGAGAGGATCATGAATAGAGGATCTTGGTGTCTTAAAACTGCCTTCAAGGTGCACCTGGGTGACTCAGTCAGTTCAGTGGCTGACTTCGACCCAGATCATGATCATGCAGTTTGTGAGATCGAGCCCCACACTGGGCTGTGTGCTGACAGCTCAGATCCTGGAGTCTGCTTTGGATTCTGTGTCTCCCTCTCTCTCTACCCCTCCCCCATTCATTCTCTGTCTCTGTCTCTTAAAAATAGACATAAGAAAAAAAAACTGCCTTCAAGCCAACCACAAAGCTTTAACTTGCACAATGTGCCCAATCTTCTTCCTTCTTCCTAGAACTGTTCCTTTTGGCCTGGCACATAGCAAAGTCTACCCACCTTGCACTACAGGCTAATTCAAGTAACAACATATCTCTCATTTTTCATTCTGACCTCACTAGTTCTTGCTGCCAGTTAAGTCCCAAAGTACCAGTGAGGTGCCTTGCTGTCCCACAGCTAACCTGGAATTCGCTGCACCAGCCATATGGCAACATAGAGTTCAGATGGAACTATTCGTTAGATGACCGAGCATCTGTAGCCAGAGGTCTAGACTTCGGTGTATCTGTGTGTGTATTTCAAATTTTCATTCACACATTAGGATTATGATACTGTTGTACTTAGTTTCTTTTAGCCTTCTCTAGAGATGTATTTTGGATTGAGTAACCTATACCCTCCTGATATTCGTACCCCTCATTTACATCTCCTTATGGCCTATTTACATGTGCTTATTAATTCCTATTGTTTATATCTTATATATGTGCATATATGTGTGTTTGTGAAGTTTGAAATAAAAACAGAATAAGGGTACACAATAAAAAATGATTAGAGACTTTTTCTGGATAACTTAGCTAAGCTAACTAATAATCAGTACAGTTATTTCCTTATATACCAATCCAGCAAATAAAATAATAGAATGAGGAGAAACTAATGAGGAAGGTATTGCTTATTAATTGCCTATTATGTCCCAAGCATTGTGCTATTGCAAATCCTCACAGCAATACTATAAGAGAGGTATGTTATCCCTACTCTACAAATAGGAAAAAAAAAAAAGGTTCAGGAGAAAGAAAAAGGTTCAGAAAAGTTAAATAACTAACAGGGTCACATAGCTAGAAAACTGTGGACTCAAACTCCAGTTTATTTAATTCAAAAGCAAAGTTTCTTTCTTTTTTATCTTTTCATTTCTTTTCTTTTCTTTTCTTTTCTTTCTTTTCCTTTCTTTCTTTCTTTTTTTTTTTTTCTGCTCTTTCAACTACAGTCTATGTTTCTCGAACTTCTGGTAAAGCTGTCCTAACAACAGTATGGTGTGAATGTACACAGAGTGTTCAGGGAACCTAGTAAAAAACAAAATTCATACAGCACAAAATTTAAGATAACTGTTCTTCTCTTGGAAATTCACATGAATTTTATTTTGCATTCTGTAATATAATTATGTACATTTTAATTAAAATAATGCTTTTTATCCTTAACTTAAGGAAAAAAACTAAAAAACAATTTCTTTTTGCCAAAACATAATTAGTGTACCAGGTAGATGCACCCCAAGGCTTTCCAGTGGTTTTGGTATTCTCTTTGATACCTACTCATATACCCTTGGGATACTTGTATCCCAATATAAAAGTGCTGTGTCACACAAAGATGCTTTTTCACAACATCACTGGACTTCCCCATTGAGTTTCTTCCTCCACACAAGTCAAAATGTCTTTCACATCTTTAACTCGTCCAGTTTTCTAACCTCCTAAGACTTCCCTACATGGTAGCTGAACGTCCAACTTTCACCTGTTATTGGCTGATATAAAAAGCCAGCATCAGAGCACCTGGGTGGCTCAGTCAGTTAAGCATCTGACTCCTGGTTTTGGCTGAGGTCATGATCTCACAGTTCATGAGATTGAGCCCCACTTTGTGCTCTGTGCTTACAGAATGGAGCCTGCTTGGGATTCTCTCTCCACCCCCCTCTCTGCCCCTCCCCTGCTTGCACTGTCTCTCTCTCTTAAAATAAATAAGGAAACCTAAAAAAAACCCAGCATCCATCATCTCAGTAAAGTGCAGTGCTTATCTCATGTGACTGCAAAGCCTTTACTTAGGAACTCGCTTTGGATAGTCTGTACTTACCTGACTTCTTCTCTAAAAGTATCAGAGAACATGATCCTTCTTTGGGGGCTGGCTCTTAAAGTACCTAATGTTTATAAGACAGTTGCTACAGAAGCTTCACTTAAAATAATGGTAGACATCCTGCTGCAACTGTTAACTATAAGCAGATCTTACTATTTGTCTCTGAGAAGATGCCATGGGAGTTGAACAGGTAAGCATCCTTTTGTCTTAAGACTAACTAAACAAATGTTTAAAGGTGAATATTCATTTTGATGGTCTTTCTGTTATATTGTTTATGTTTTTCATAAAATTCATCTCCGCATTTTATAAATATGTATTAAATGAATAAGAAAGGAATTGGAAAGTATTTTAGATGATGCTATATAAGCTGTAACTATCAACATATACAAAGAACCATTGTGTCAAAAGACCAAAAAGTAGATCTCCCTGACCACCTGTTACTCTCTAGCTAGCACATGGCCTGGTTTATTTTCTTCATAACAATTATCACAATTTTAAACTATTTTGTTTATTGCCTTTCTTCCTTTCCATCCACCTCATACAAATATAGATTTCATGAGTAAATGTACGGGTATATATCTGTCTTTTTCAATTCTTGTATCTTCACTTTACCCTTTTCACTCTGTATGGTTCATAGTCAGTGTCCAGTAAATATTTGTTGAATTAATGAATCAATCAAAAGTAATGTCCTTCCTACCTCTGTTACTGTAAGAATGAAGCCTCTCCACTCTTCCCCACTTTCTGCGTTTTCTGTCTGAAGATGAAAACAAAAACATAAAGAAGAAAAGACATAAGTGTGAACATTAACACTTTTATTAACTTCAGGTAATTTTAGAATTTCATATGATTGTTTCATAAGACTCCAAATGTGTAAGCTATCAAAACCCAGCAAGGTTGACAAAATGCATATCTTTCTATTGAAGCACGTTGTTTTAAAAAGTCAGTTGTAATTTTTAAAGCACTTTAAATTAGTTGAAAGGAAGAAACAATTCATTTTCCTTTTTGTTTAAGACAATGTATATGTTATGAAATTCCAAAACTATTTTCTTTTGTCAGAAGTATATAGCTTCAATCTATCTGCTTACCAAACAAGTAAAATCATACACATTTACTTTTAAAAAAGTAAATGTTATTCACTTTTTTCTGCAATGTGTGAGTTAATGGTTGATCCACCCCACTGGTATTTAATATTGACTGGCTTTAAGTTTGCAACCAGGTAAGACCAATATAGTTAGTCCTTAAAAATTTCCAATTCTTAGCTCTAAGTCCTACTAATATAGCCAACATTTATTAAGTATTTATAAGGGGCAGCTACTGTTCTAAGTACTTCACACATTAAATGATTTAATCTTTATGGTAATTCTGCAAAAGGTACTTTAAGAAATTTTTATTTTATAGATTTGCTCATTTAACATATTTATTGAGTACCTTAAGGGCTAGGCACTATTCTAGGTACTGGTTCACATCAGAGAACAAAATACTAATCCTTGTTCTGGAATTTTGGATCTAGTTATGGAATAATATATCATAAGTAGAATAGTAAGTAAATATTGTAGCGTCAGAAGGAAATAAATGGGAGAATAAAATGTAGAGCAGGGTAATTGAGAATTTCATTGAGAATGTCATTAGGGGCTAGGGGAGAGGAAAAGGGTTGCAATTTTAATAAAATGGTGCAGGTAGTCTCAGTAAGAGAGATACATCTGAGTAAAGACTTACTTGTGGATGAAGAAACCAAGGCATAAAGGAGTTAAGTAACTTGCCTACAATTACACAGCTGATGAATAAAACAGCCAGAATTCAGCCCCAGACATATGATTCCAATCTCGTGTTCTTTATCCACCATATCAGAATCATCTGGGAAGTTTGCTTAAAACAAAAAATCTGGGGCCTAGGGTTAGGGGTAGGGCCTAGATTTCCTAACTAGCGATTCCTAGTACAGTATTCCCCCTTATCTATAGGGATACATTCCAAGACCCCCAGTAGATGCCTGATATCGAAGATAGTACTAAACGCTACATATACTATGTTTTTCCTGTACATACATGCCTATGATAAAGTTTAAATTATAAATCAGACACAGAGATTAACAACAGTAATGGAATAAAACAATTATCACAATATTCTTCAATAAAAGTTATGTGAATGTGGTCTTTTTCTCAAAATATCTTATTGTGCTGTACTCACCCTTCTTCCTGCAATGGTGCGAGATGATAAAATGCCTACATGATGACATGAAGTGAGGTGAATGACGTAGGCCTTGTGGTGGAGTGTTAGGTTACTACTGACCTTTTGATAAGGTCAGAAGGAGGACCATCTGCTTCCAGGCTGCAGTTGACCACGGGTAACTGTAACCACTTTAAGGGGGGGAGGGGGACTACGGTACTGTAAAGATTCATGAGCAGTGCTTGCAAGGCCAACTCGAACAACTTCTTATTCAATTGCAACAATACATTTAACACTGTAATTGTTGGTTGACTTTAACTGGCTCGCTTTGAATGTCAATTCAAGAAAAACTTTTTTTCTGTGCAAGTGCTAGCTGTACAGTGATGAATTTAACAAACAAATTTCTGCTCGTGTGGGGCTTAGAGTTTTATGAGATTAATACCATCTTTCACAAACGGTGTATATCTAATACACAGTTCTTTTCTGAATTTTTCTATTGTAACAGTAATGTTCTTTATAGTTTTTTGTTTTCCTTTTCTAGCCCAGAATCCAGTCCAGGATCACACACTGCATATAGCTGTCATACGCCACAGTTTCCAAAATTGGACACAGGTGTCCGGCCTTCCTTTGGCTTTTCTCACAGCGATATTTTTGAAGATTACAGTACAGGCCAATTGCCTTGCAAAATATCTCTCGATTTGTGAAATGTGGGTTTGTCTAATTCAGTGGTTCCAAGCATGTATCATGTTGGACACGTCTCAGATTCATCTGGGAACTTGGTAAGTATCAACTCAAGAACAACTTCTTAAAAACACCAGGTGGGATCTCTGACTTTGTCAGAGGACAGAAGTGTATGGTTTCAATGTGCTTGTATACTAAACAAGTGGACAGGCCCTTTCAAATCCCTATTTGGAAAACTGCAGTTTTTGGCAAGAGGCAAGAAATACGAACAAAGAATGAGACTTGGCAGGTCCTCTTACGATTCCTCTTTACCTCAGCCCAGTGGGTTGTGAAGAGGCGAGTGCTATTTATAACAACTTGTTTCCAACTAATTGCGTCTCCTCACTCACCTTCAGTTGCACTTCCTCTTTTGGTAAAACAAGGGTGAATTTTGCGCAATTCTTTTCGGTTGAATTCTGGTCAGTAAGGCATGTGAGGTCTATTATGTCTAACTTGTCAACATACTGCAAAGATAAGGAAAATCTCATTAAATTGTTCCATGGGTAACATACATTAGTTCTAGAAAGGAGGAACATAACTGATTTGGACCTTGCATGAATCTTGGCTTTCAACTGGGCATCGCAAGCCTTCTGAACTCAGAAGGCATTTGGAGATGTATTCTGTGATGGTGTGCTGGACCTGGCCCACATGACTTTGCAAAAGCTGATTCTTTCATTTTTAGGAAGTTTGCAAGCCAGTCACTAAACACAGCTGTTAAAAATTAAATTATATAAACATACAATTATATTAAAAACAAAGGTAACTAAAATTCAAAACTCATTATTTTCTAATTATATTACTACATTGTATTTGCTATGCCCTTGAGGTTATTTACATCCTCGTTTCTGTTTGAGGGAAATACTATCTAACAGTGTATTACCATACCTTTCTTCCCAATTCAGGAAAGTCACATTGATAGTTTAAAATCAGCTGTGGTGGGAGTATTTACACCTTGGAAATTGGTAAACCTTACAAATTAGGGCTTGATTTATTGTTTTGTTAATTGTCCTAGGAGCCAGCAATTTTTTTTCTGCAAAAGCTAGATAGTAAATGTCTCAGGTTTGCAGACCACACAGAGTCTCTGTTGCAAATTCTTATTGTTTTCATACAACACTTTGAAAATGTAAAAAACATTCTTAGCTCATAGACTGTACAAAATCAGGCCAGTGGCTAGATTTGGGTCAAGGGCCACAGTTTGCTGGGCTCTGGGTAGCAAAGTGAGGGGTAAAATATTAATAAAGCAGATAAAATGTTAAAGTTTCTTGTGTTTGAAACTTTTTCATTGTGAACAGAACAAAAAAAAATTGACAAAATATTGTCCCATGATTCAGAAATTATCATGTTGTTTAGCAAAGAACTTACCCATGTCATTATCAAAATAGGTGAAGTTCTAACATACATGATTATTGCTTTGCTTTCCTCTTATCATTAATGTAAACAAAAATATCAGTCGACATTCATATCAAATGTCACATTTAGTGACAAATTTATTAGGGAAACAGCAGATTGGAAGACAACTGCATTTGTCAAATCATGATTGAATTGCAATTTTAGTTGCCTGTGGATCCAAGTTCAGAAAGATCAATGAAAGTATCTGTGAGAATCAATTACCTATATGGAAACTATAATAAAAAATATTGTAGGGGCACCTGGGTGGCTCAGTCAGTTAAATGTCTGACTTTGGCTCAGGTCATGATCTCACAGTCCGTAAGTTCGAGCCCCACATTGGGTTCTGTGCTGATAGCTTGGAGCCTGGAGCCTGCTTCAGATTCTGTGTCTCCCTCTCTCTCTCTCCCTATGCCTGCTTGCACTCTGTCTCTCTCTCTCAAATTAAACATTAAAAAAATTTTTTTAAGAAAGCAAATATTTTTAAAAATTGTATAGTTTATTTTTTCAACTTTGTGCTACACATTCTTTATATCAGTAATATTTATAATAAAGTTGTATACATATATTCATACACATGATTTTTTCAAGAATGCTCTTCTTCAACATTTATCACATCGTTGGTTATAAGGATCCTATTAAGAAATTCCTCTCTTAGCCCAATACAATTAGAATATTTCTTCTGAACAACTGGTATATATGGGCTACTCTGTATGCAGCTGGTCAGATCGGACCTGTTCTCTAGTGTGGGAAGATCAAATCCACCTCCAGTAAGTATAGTAGAGTTTTTATGGCATAATTTTTTTTTCTGAATTAGCCTCATTCTTGACTTTTTTATTTTCCTCTGTTTTGCCCAATAGAACTTATTTTACTAGGTTCTGCTTTGTGTCCTTATTTTATTTTTCTGAATAAAGTAAGGCAGAAAAATAAGTAAGTAAATTTTTTTTCCAGACCTATTTCTATAATGATGAAGTTGTGGATTCGTTTGGGTTGACCTATTTATTTTCAATGGACAAAGAGCAATTAAAAATGGATGGAAAGGTATAAGGGAAGCAGGACAGAATTAAAAAAATTGCACACAAATCTTTTTCTGATGGATTGTCTAGATTAAGCTAAGTAAACTTTGCTGAGACAAAGGAGGAAGCAACAGAGGAGGAAGTGGCCGAATTAGATAGAGTGCTGATCTATTGATTAGAAGAAAGGAAGTTTTATCTTTTTTCTTTTTTAATTGTAGGGTTGAAAAGAGCCTTAAAGGTCATCTGTCTAATCCAGCTGCCATCTGATGCTTGAATCTCCTCCACGGCATCCCTCCCTGTAGCCATCCTGTCTATGTTGGAATATTTCAAACAACATGGAACTTATGCCTCTATGCCATTCTGCCTGCTAGCAAGGCACAGTCGTTCCTCCAGTTAATTTCCATCCAATGGTCCTAGTCCTCTTTCTCTGTAATAACATGAAACGAATTCATTGACTCTTTCACATGACCTCCTGACAGTCTTTCAAATATGTCAAGGCAGCTTTAAATTCTTCCCTACTATAAGCTGAATTATCTCCACTTCTCGCCTGTTCTATCTCTATTCTTTCTCCTGAGACTATCGCCCCCTCCCCAAATTTCCTAAAGTCTGCACCCTCTTTTAACAAAATGGGTAGATGGACAATTCTGCAGTATTTCATTGTAACAGTCTGTTCATGGCATAGTGGTTAAGAATGCTGGCTCAGGAGCAGGACCTGGATGGTACCCCTTTCATTAACTGTCTGATCTTGTACAACTTCTGAATCCCTAAACTTGACTACTCTCATCTATAAGTGGTGATTAAAATAGTATACCACTCAGAAGAGTTGTTATGCGAATTAGATGAGATAATGTCTGTAAAATGCTTGAATGCGTGCTATGTGGCAGCTCATCTCTCAAGTCCTTAAATTCATTATCTCGTCTAATCCTTTTGATAACCTCATGTAATGGGTGATTCTTTTTATCCTAATTTTAGGGATTTGGAAATGATGTTGGACAAGATCTTTTATTTGCTTCCCTGGGTTTCCTTTTATCCCTTTACCACACAGTGCTGTGCACAGGAGAGGGACCTGTGGGGACAACATCAAGGGTCCCTTTATTCCCATTGGGTTGGACCCTAGTTAACACTGGCAGGAGATCAGAAGCCTGAGGAGAGTGAGGTATTTATGCAATTGCTTCCTCAGTCAAAGATCTTACTCCTCTCAATGTAGTCATCTTCATACACTTCTGTTCACTCTTCTCCCACTTTTTTTTTTTTTAATTCTGGGCATCAAAGTAGGGAACTGTTCCTAGCCTCAGAGTTCTATTCTATCCTTTGTAGTTTTCCTATATCCTGTCCACTACCTTGAATATAGCATCTTCATTAAGCTCTCTTCAAAAATGCCCAATCTGAGGGGCTCCTGGCTGGCTTGATCAGTAGGGCACGAACTCCTGATCTTGGTTAGGGGCATATGTAAGTTCGAACCCCACGTTGGGTTTAGAGATTACTTAAAAATAAAATCTTAAAAAAAAATGCCCAATTTGAGATGTCATCTGTTTCCTACCAGTTCCCTGTCTGATATACTGACACAGACAAGTTCGGTAACTAGCCCAAGATCCACAGTTCACAGTGGCAGAGACAGGATAACAAGCCAGGCAGTCTGCCTGAAGACCAGGCGGCAGTCACTAAGCTGTACTCACTAAGCTGTACTGCCTCATGCCAGGTAGCAAGTGAGCAATAACTATTCACTCACCCACTATGTATACTGTACAAGGGTTAGACCAGGGTCTCTCATAGTCTCACTGACATCAGTAGGAAGTTGGAAGGCACAACAGAGGGATTCATTTTATTAAAATTTATTATGGCATTTGAAAACACCTCCATATGAATCTTACCTGTCCAGAACTCTGGTGAAAGTCATCATTTTAAGTTTGTTTTTGTTTGTTTGTTTTTGCATGTTCTTATTTTTTTCAATCTTTTATTTAAATTCTCATTAGTTAACATATAGTGTAATATTGGAATAGAATTTAGTGATTCGTCACTTACATGTAACACCCAGTGCTCAACACATTTTGTTTGTTTGTTTTTTAAATGATTTCTGGTTAATTTACCACTAATGGCACTAAAATACCTGCAAGGTGGAATACATCACAAAAGCTGCTTTTTCTGTCTCTTTCATTAAATCTGGGCATGTAATAATGATGTTCCAAGAACTGTGGGCTACTGCATCCATGGTACAAAATGTTTGTATTTAAACAAGTTACTAGATCATAAAATCTCCTACAGGTATAGCATTCCATGGTAGGCAAACATTTGACACTAAAACGCTACATTTTATTTGTGGGAAAAATGAAATACACAGTTTTTGATCTTTGGAAAAATTGAAATATAAATCAAGTATTTGATAGGGGCGCCTGGGTGGCTCAGTTGGTTGAGTGTCCGACTTGGGGTCAGGTCATGATCTCACAGTTCGTGGGTTTGAGCCCCACATCCGGCTCTGCTGACAGCTCAGAGCCTGGAGCCTGCTTCAGATTCTGTGTCTCCCTCTCTCTCTGCCCCTCCCCTGCTCACGCTCTGTCTCTCAAAAATAAATAAATGTGAAAATAAAAAAATTAAAAATAAATTATTTGAAATTAATACTAATAAATAAATCTCAGAATCTCTTTATTCTCATGCTTAAGCTCTTAGAAGTCCCTTTAGCAGGTTATGTTTTCGTCTCCCTAGAAAAATTAAATTGTGACATATTTTATGTTATGAGGCTTTGGGGATCATCTAGTTTCTTTCGGATAATAACTGCATGATACAGCAAGATAAAAAACTGGGGAAATTAAGGCTACCCCTTGGCATTAAGCAAGTTGTATCTTGTTACCTAGCTAAAATTTTCACTTTTCAACTAAGTTTCTACCATTGGGATAAGAAAGAAAAAAATGCAAAACTAAAGACACAAGTTTATATCTTCTTCGTAGGTGCCCTGGAAACTTTACCATAGGTCTTATATCTGATAGTATCCACAGATATCAACGTTCTTATTTGAATTGGTTTTACTAGAATATCTTTACTCTTGAGAGACAGAAAAACCCAAATGAATAAAACTATATAACATGTCTATATTGGAAAAAATTGAACCAGTCAAATGTGTTTACTTACTGTTGGACTTTTTTTGTCAGAATAAAAAAAAAGTGTAGTTCCTCTCAACTCTGTCCAGTAATGTTTATACTCCTATGGGAAAGAAAGTAAGAGCATTATTTCATTGGTATATATTCAACTGTTTTCTTGTTACCACTTTTCTTTGTAACTTCCTTAATTGCTGTTTGATATAGGTTTCTTCTTTACCCTGAGATAAATCACCTAACTTATGGCTTAATTTTACATTTAACTCCTTTTTTTTAAAGTTCATTCATTCATTCATTCATTCAGAGAGCAAGGAGCAGCAGAGAGAGGGAGAGAGAGAAAACTCCAAGCAGGCTCTGCACTGTTAGCACAGAGCCCAACATAGGACTTGAGCTCACAAACCCTGAGATCGTGACCTGAGCTGGAACCAAGAGTCGGACTCTTAAACGACTGAGCCACCAGGGCTCCCCTTTACATCTAGGTCTTGATTAAATCTTTCACAAATTTATTTTAGCATAAGGTGTGAGGTAAGGATGTAATTTGATTTGTGTTTAAATAGGTCATTTTTCAAAACTTTCCCCATTGATTTAAGACACTTGACTTTTTATGTAGGCATCAGTGGAAGCCTGCACCTGTAAGAGGAGCCATTTAGGGGTCAAGTTAGGACAAGCATTAAATATCTAGATTCCAGGACAATTGAAAGGATTGAATAAATTGACATATGTAAAGCACTTAGAGTACATGGCTTATAGTGTGGGTCCTATAAATAGAGTATGTTTATATAAATAAAGACAATGGAATAGTTCATAATCATAAAAATAGTTTAACATCAAAGCTAAACATTGAAGTCCGAATTTCATTCATTATTGCTACATTCACATTATTATGGGTTTTATAGAAATACAACTTTTTAGGTTTAAAAAATTTAAATAACCTAGTTTCATTTCACTCAAGTGAAAGTTATTTAAATAAGGGGAACTTACATTCTGTGAAGACTGGCTGTATTACAAAAGAATGACATGGGGGTTTCGAGAATAAAATCCTTCCAAGTGTAAATACTTACCTTCATACCCAGCTCTTTCCAAAAGTATGTTTTTAAAAATTCCAGTTTTATAGACATGTTAATCATTCCTTTAGAGTTTAATAAGCTCAATGTTTATGACATGCTGGATTATCTTGACTTATATTGAAGATTAATGTAAGAGAATTACATGATTTTTTTCTTATGCTTATAAATGTGAAGACACTTTTATATATTATGGCATTTTGTGTCTAATACTGACATACCATTTATCCTTTCTTAGCCCATCAAACTGTTTCTCACCTCTTCAGAACTGATATACTTCTTTTCTCAAATAATGGAAACTCTGTAACCCATCTTGTTTTTATTTGTCTTGGTTCCCACGAAGCTCAAGATTAAATTCATTCTGAATTACAACAATCATCTTTCTCATGTTCTTAGTAGAACTATTTTATCCCTTTTTCTTCATGGCTGATAAAGTGCTATATTAGTTAGCTTTTGTTGTGTAACAAGCCACCCTCAAACTTAGTGGACTAAAATAGCAAATGTTTGCTATTTCCCATTATTCTGTGGCTGGATGATCGTTCTTTGGATATATTTCACTGTGGCTGGTCTAGGGGTGGCCTCACACACTTGCCTGGGGTCCTAGCTGGGAATGCAGAACTGAAATATGTTTTGGTCTTTATCCCCCATTTCCTGGCACAGAGATCCTAAAACCCTTCAAATTTCCTGAATGGTAGGACTGTTTTTGTTACTAGTAATGAGTCACTTTACGTAATACCTGAGTTTATACTAATGAGATGACTTAGGATGGAATGCCTGGATAGCTTCAAGATAGGTCTGGTGGCTAAAAGGACAACTGATTACTGGGTTGGAACTTTCAGCCCTACCCACCAACCTCTAGGAAAAATGGAGGATGGGCTGGGAGATTTAAGTTTCATAAAATTCTTGAACAATGTGATTTGATAAAATTCCTAATTGGTGAACACATTCACATGTTGAGAGGTTGGTACAGCCAAACTCAGTACGGACAGAAGCATGTGTGCTTGGGGCCCTTCCAGATCTTGCCCTATGGACCTCTTGATCTGCCTGTTCATTTGTATCTTTTACCAGAAAATGTAAGTAACGTGGCTTCCTGAGTTCTGTGAGCCAGTCTAATAAATTATAAAGTCTTCAGAGGGAATCATGGCAGCTTTTGATTTATAGTGAGTTGGTCAGAAGTATAGGAGGTCTGGGACTTTCAGTTGGTGACTGAAGTGGAGGGCAGTCTTGTGGGACTGTGCCCTTAACTAAGCGGTGGGGTCTGCACTACATCTGGATAGATAGTGTCAGAATTCAGCTGAATTGTTGAACAGCCAGATGGTGTCCAGAGAGTCAGAGAATTGGTTGTTGGTGTTGGAAAACACTCTACTGAGAAAACCAGAGTCTCACTCCACAGGGTCTTGTCTCCAGTCAGGTAAGCCTATATTTGTTCACATGCTGGCAGAAGGATTCCCAGGAGCAAGAGAAGGCAAACCTAATGTGTGAGGTTTCTAATTTTCTCCCTTTGTCACATTTACCGAAGCATGACCTAGTCCAGATTTCAAGGGGTAGAAAAATAAAGTCAATCTCTTCATGAAAGACCAGAGAAGTCACATTTCAAAAGGGGAATGCATACAGTGAGGCTTGAACAAATTGGTAGTATTACTGTAGCAATCTACTTCAGGGGCAGAGTTGGAATGTGGGACAAGTTTCTTTGTCCAACCCTGTGGTCTTTCCAGTCCATCCTACCTCCTAATTGAGAGCTGGCTATAATGTTACATAAGGAACCTGCTGATACCTCCTGAGTTAAGAACAAATTAACATAGAAAAGACCAATTCAAAGGGGCATAGGATTGAAGAATCAGCCAATGTGTTATTGGCATTGCGATAGCATTTACCTGGTTTCTCTGCCACCTTCTTATGCCCTCCAATCTATCCTGCACAGTACAGCCAGAGTGAATTAAGAGGCAACATGTTCAACTTAGCCCCTTTCTATCCTCTCTCTGCTCAGCGTATTAGGAGAGAGTAGGTGTTCTTTTTCTGGTCCTGCCATGTGGTAAAGGGCCTCCAGGAGGGGTAGGCTTGTGGCTTTTAAACTGAGTTAGTGAGTGACTCAAGGTAGCTCAAGCCTACCTAAATCTGGTATAAAGTGTTAGCATTGTTTTGGCCATAAATCTAAACAACATAGCGATAGATTTTATTAATGATAAAAGTACCTAATTGATCTGTGTGGGATTCCTCTGTCTTAATTTTTAATTGGTTTCAAAATTGGGAGACAGAAAAAAATCCCAACAAATGCATTTAAAAATGTATAGAGCAGGGGAAGAGGGATTAACTGCTAATGGGATTTCTTTTTAGCAGGATGAAAATGTTCTAGAACTAGATAGTGGTGATGTTGAACAACTTTCTGAATATATTAAAAGCACTGAAGTATGATGATGATGATGATGATGATGATGATGGTAATGACCATTGTTTTTCCTGTGTGAGAGTGTACTGCTAGGGGACCAAGAATAGAGGTAGAAACCAGCCTCCTGCTATTGCCTTAGAGAGTTGTTCAAGATTGAATGGAATAATACTGTGTGTAAAGCACATGGGACCTGGGACATAGCAAGTGGACCATAAATGTTAGCCACTTAAAAAAAAAAAAGCATTACCTCATCACTCACATTATTAACAGGTACTTTGCATTTTTCATTATTCATATGTTACTTTTTGAGGATGGAGATTTGTATGTGTGTGTGACAGTGATGTCATCCAAAAATCTCCGAAATAGGTCTCCTTCAATGGGATTATGTATGAGAAGGGGAGGGTATCTTGTGAACCAGAGTAATGAAACCCATTGCCATTCACATATACTATGAAAGGGTGCCTTCATGTTGTCTTCAGTAGAGAAATATAAAACTGCATTGAGAAATTTGGCTTGAAAAGTTGTCAATATATACTGTCTCCATAATCAGGCAGATGTTCTATAAAAACCATGAAAGTGTCTAGCCACTCTGTTGAAAAGTACTTGGATTTTCTCAAGTTTGACTTCTGATTAATAAAACAATTTGATTTGGGGGGACTTTTTTTTTTAATCATATCTCTCTTTTTAAGCCTTTCACATCCCGTTCTACTGGTAAGCCTCTGCCATGCAGGAATCAAGTCGAAGCTACACTATAATTTGGAACTAGGACGGGAGTGAGGGAGAGAGGGAAGATCAGAATGCAGGCAAATTGGTTGGAGAACTTAATGACAGGGTGTGTGGTTTTACTGGAGTATGGCATCTAAGATCAAGTTCAAACTGGAGATTCTATGATTCTTGGAGGAAAAGTAAGCAAGAGGGGCGCCTGGGTGGCGCAGTCGGTTAAGCGTCCGACTTCAGCCAGGTCACAATCTTGCGGTCCGTGAGTTCGAGCCCCGCGTCGGGCTCTGGGCTGATGGCTCAGAGCCTGGAGCCTGTTTCCGATTCTGTGTCTCCCTCTCTCTCTGCCCCTCCCCCATTCATGCTCTGTCTCTCTCTGTCCCAAAAATAAATAAACGTTGAAAAAAAAATTTTTAAAGTAAGCAAGAGAAAACTCTGAAATCAAAGTGTACCACTCTCTTCGTCTTCCAAATTAGATCTATGGGTATTAACCTGCTATATGATAGGAAAACTAAAATCCCTCATTGCCAAAGCTTATTGAGTTCCTTCTATACATACAGGTGACATCCATCTATGCTTCTAAGAAAAATTACAGAGGTGGTTCAGTCAGGAGAGAATGATATGAACTGGGTAGAATTAGTCAGGGAAAAATAAGAGTTTTACTGATAAACATACAGATTCATGGAAAGGATTAAGGAGGGTTTATTAAGCGTGGGGCGGGGGGAAGAAGCAAGAACAAAGGTAGTGAGCTAAGAATAAAGGCAGCCCGGAGGAAAGGTAAGATTACAAATAACGATAGGTCCTGTGAACTTCAACCACAGCCACAACCCTAAGAATAGATCAAACTTATATTCAGTACGCAGAGACCAGTGGGTCACAGTCTTGATTGAGTTTCAGATAAGCTCTTATAAATATACCAGTATAATTCTAAATGAACTAGTGGTGAGGACTAGTCAGAGATACATTATTTTGACACTGATATGGTGACCACATTCTTATGTTCAAGTTAATTAAAAGACATATTATACATATTGTTTTTAAGGCATATCACAGATTGAAGAAACTATGAAATGTTGCCCAAGTTCTATCTCCGATTTTTTTATTAATTTTTTTTAATGTTTATTTATTTTTGAGAGAGAGAGAGAGCACAAGCAGGGAGGGCAGAGGGGGAGACACAGAATCCGAGGCAGGCTCCAGGCTCTGAGTTGTCAGCACAGAGCCTCATGTGGGGCTTGAGCTCATGAACCACGAGATCATAATCTGAGCCGAAGTCTGACGCTTAATTGACGGAGCCACCCAGGCACACCTCTATCTTAATTTCAAACAGTTCCAGAAAAATGAGAATTTTCCCCATTTGCAAAAACTGTGTTTTCATTGGCATCCTGTTGTGGCATTTAATAGAGCTTATTATCAAATAAATCTTCCTGATCAGTCCAAAATTCTCGTGCTGTTGTTTAAGTAAGTCCACATTATCTTTTTCATGAAGATTATGTATTTTTAATGGATTCTTGACCTGGGATCCATGGACTTTCTGGAATTGCATTTAAAATGGTACATGTTGGTACCTTTTCCTAGGGGCAAAAATCCTTAAATTCTTACAAGTCCCCTGTCACAAAAATAGCTAGGAAGCACCTCTAAATGTGTGATCTCCTTACAGACCAGGTTAGTCCTCAGTTATATTTTCTCTAGTTTAAATGTTCTGAATTCCTTCAACAAAGACCCCACTTAACGTTCTGCAGAGTATCCCAACTTCCTCTATCCCATTTTCTTTTAAAGATAACCTTCCATATATCCCTGGCTTTCCTTCACTTTTAAAGGTTCCCAGGCACTTCGCTGCTGCCTAGAAATCCCATTATTTTCCTTAGATTTTTCTCACAGCTTCTATTTTCACTAGTGCTCTAGCTCTATGGCTCTCCTTTGAGCCATATTACCAGTTGACCCTCCAACAATGTAGGGGGTTAGGGTGCTGACCCTCCTGCACAGTCAAAAATTCACATATTACTTTTGACTCCAGAAAAATTTAACTACTAATAGCCCACTGCTGACCAGAAGCCTTGCCAGTAACACAGTCGATTAACACATATTTTGTAAGCTATCTGTATTATATCTCTATCCTTACAATAAAGTAAGCTAGAGAAAAATGTTATTAAGAAAACGATTGGAGAAAAAGACACATATATAGCACTGTACTATATTCATCAAAAAATCCAAGTGTAAGTGGACCCACACTGTTCAAACCCATGTTGTTTAAGGGTCAACCGTACCTACGGATTCAAAACTGATTTTAGTATGTTAATAAGATTATAATAAATAATAAAATGAATGAATATAACCTTTAGTGTAAGCCAGGTATTTTATATGTTATCTTCTTTAATCCTTGAAACCACCCTATAATTAGACAATATTGTTATCCTCTTGCTCTCTTCTCCTTGACATACAAGTGAAAGATGTTGCTATGAATTCGAGTGGAAACAAGTCAATTTCATCAGAAATATTTATATCTATAGTTTATTCTTTCCATTTCAAAGTATGCTTTCTAAGAAAAGGTAGAGTAACAGTCAGGTAAGAGAGTCATCACTCCTTACTGTAGACTAAGCCTCTTGAAGGTAGGATCTTTGTGTTATATTTATATTCTCTGGAACTCAGTAGGATGCTTGATGCATAGGGGACACACTACAAACATTGTTTGAGTGAATAAATTAGTTGAGCACCTGTTGTATTCCAGGCATTGTACTTTAGGTGGCAAGTTGTAGTTTTTCCATTTTATAGTTTGAGAAAATTGAATCTCAAGAAGATAGAGTAAATTCCACAAGATCACAAGCAGTTTAAGTGGCAAAACCATCAGGTAAAGACATGTTTTACTGACTCTAAAATCCTTGTTCTTCCTGCTAACCATCATCAGAAACAGTTATTATAAATACTTCGATGAACATTTAATGAGTAATCAAATTTAAATTACAAATTAGAGGGGTGCCTGGGTGGCTCAGTCAGTTGGGCGTCCAACTTAGGCTCAGGTCAGGATCTCACGGTTGGTGGATTCGAGCCCCATGTCGGGCTCTGTGCTGATAGCTCTGAGCCTGGAGCCTGCTTCAGATTCTGTGTTTCCCTCTCTCTCCGCCCCTCCCCCACTCAAGCTCTGTCTCTGTGTCTCTCAAAATAAATAAACATTAAAAAAAATTTTAATTACAAATTAGAAATTTCTTTTTCCCAATTCCTCTTTCCTGCCAAAGTAATCATGTGGCTAACCTATTGTGACAAGGTAGAATTCACTTTCAAAGCATATAAGAGGGGGGGCACCTGAGTAGCTCAGTCAGTTAAGTGTTCGACTCTTGAGCTTGGCTCAGGTCATGATCTCACAGTTGGTGGGAAAGAGCCCACACTGGGCTCTGCACTGACAGTGTGGAGTCTGCTTGGTATTCTCTTGCTCTCTCTTTGCTCCTCTCTCACACATGCTTGTGTAGGCTCTCTCTCTCTCTCAAAAATAAATAAACTTAAAAAAATGAAAATGAAAAAAAGAAAAAGATGCAAAAAATAAAAGCATGTAGGAGGAACCAAAAAATATTCTAATATAACTGACAAATTTATTAATACATGTTTAACACCTCTAACAGAATATAAACTACCATGTCTTTACAAAAACCTCGAATGTGCTATTGTAGATATTTTCACAATTTTTCCGTTAATAAATCTTAAGAAAACATATCTTATTATCATTATTAAACATTTCTGATGACATTTCTTGAAACAATTAACTTTTTGCTACTTTGTTACTTTTAAAATTTCATAAAATTTGACCCAGCTTAATGATTTCTTTTTTAATTAGTAACAGACATTTTCATGTTTATTTCTCTCATTAACTTCAAATTATCCATAACTGGTATTTTCAAAGCACTGATTTTAACTTATTTAATTATAATTTTTCATTTTTACATTTTAAAACATATGAACTGCTTTTTGAGTTTTGTTAGAATGAATGTATTTATATATCTTAGTGTACATATTACATACACTGCAACCTACATATTGTCTTTTCAAGTCACTATCTTCATGTTTTTAGAATACACAACTATATTTAATGTTAAACAATATCAATTTTAGCATTTTCATAATTTATTTTTACAAAAGTTTACTATTAAAAAATAATTTTACCATTATTTGTAAACTTCAAACAACTAAGAGGAAGAGCAAAAGTTTTCATTTCAATCATAATATTTTGTATTAAGTGATACAAGTCATTGTGGAAGCATACTAGTAAATAGAAAAAAATATCAAACATTTTATCTTCCAAGCTGAAATCTTCTGTTATGTTTACATAAATTCTTTGGAAATGTAGCTTATTCAATTTTTTTTACATTGGTGACTTAACATTAGAATGTTATATTATTATATATAATACATA
Source organism: Acinonyx jubatus (assembly GCF_027475565.1). Classification (NCBI taxonomy): domain Eukaryota; kingdom Metazoa; phylum Chordata; class Mammalia; order Carnivora; family Felidae; genus Acinonyx; species Acinonyx jubatus. Next base: position 147,153,970 of record NC_069382.1, read on the forward strand.
CATATATACCTGAATGTGCTTAAGCCACACATTGTCTTTATAATTATGCAAAATTGGCATCATATTTCTGAGCTCAGGGAAGAGGGCTTAATCACAACAAAAACAAGGTGGCACTTGTCACATCACATCACCATGAAACAAATTTTATATTAAGGCAGAAGCTGCTAGTTGCAACGTTATCATCTATGGACTTACCTGGCATTCTGACCTCTTGACTAACAAAAAACCTTCAAAGTACAAAGGTAGAGCAGTAATCTTTAACCTTTCTTGGAAGATCCTGCGAGGAGCTGGTTTTGGGGGCTTCTTATCCATCATACCCTCTTGGTGTGTGGTTTGATTTCAACTATATCCAGTCTCAAACAAAATGAGATCTCCTTTGTGTGAGAGGAAAAAGCAACTGTTCAAAGAGGAAGTCCCAACTCGATATTTAACCACCAACAGTACACACATACACACACACACACACACACATTTTTTTCCTTTACTTTTTGTGAGGTGAGAAAGAACAGGCATAGACCAACTTTGAAAGGGCGATCTCTATGCAAATTTAGAATTACTGAGGATTACAGTAGCAAAATAAATAGAAGATTAATATCACCAGGGGATGAAAAGAACCGATGTGGAGGTTATAAACTTTGGAGGAGTCATCAAGGTCACATTTGTTTTCTTCCACCTTCTTTTATTTATTGCTTTCCATCTTTACCCCCACAATATATGACTTGAATTACCTTGACTCCATTAAAAATTACTTTATAGGATAATTTTATTAGTACTATTTCTGTTGTAAATCTTTTAAGACTGAGCTTTGCTTACATTTTTTTAAAGATTGGAGTTCCTTATCCCATGCCTATTTTGATGATCCACTAAATATAAACCACATGGCAACATGGGATTTTTTTTACTTTTCTGTCAGTAAGAATTTTGAGTTCATGGGTTACCAGTTGGCAAAATATGTCTGGCAGAGAAAGCTGTAATACTTCAAAATTTTAATTTGTTCTTTTATGCTTTCTGAGCTGTGGATCACTGATGCGAAGATGCATAGATGGGGTCTCTACGGTTATCTAGTAAGATTTAGAAAGCTACTTTGGGGCCCAAATGCATTCAGTAGTTGTACGTGGGAAACGGTCCTTTAGAGACTGGATTTGGCCGAGCACTGTGCAAGGAATGATGGGGGAAGGAAACACTGGAAGGAATCATGGCATGTTTTGCAGGGATCCTGAGAAGTTCCACCATTTCTTATTTCATCCTCTGCATTTCAGAATTACCATGGATTTAGTATAGCCAAGGCCTGAGCATTCTCCCCAGTGAGACCAGCTGATTCTTAGAAATCAAAATAAGGTAGGACTCTCGAGTCTGATCCTCCTTTCCTAATGGAGACATCACATGGTTTTCCCCACCAGTATGGGTTCCATTGGATCTGCAGCTGTAGATATGTGCAGCCAAATTGTCTACAAAGTGAGGTACAGCAATATAGACTAATTATCAGTTAACCAGAGGAAAGTGTTTAATTAATCATCCAAAATAAAAACAGTTTGAGACAGATATTGGGAGTTGAAGATTCAAAATCACTCCCTTGCTTATATATATATCTTTTTACGTTTATTTATTTATTTTTTTTATTTTGAGAGAGAGAGAGAGAGAGAGAGAGTGAGAGAGAGATATAGCATGAGCAGGGGAGGAGCAGAGAGAGAGGGAGAGAGAGAATCCCAAGCAGGATTCTCTGAGCCAAAATCAAGAGTTGGATGCTTAACCTACTGAGCTACCCAGGCGTCTCTCCTCTGCTTTTATATTAAATCGAGACCTCCTTCCTATTATTACTCAAACCTTCCAGTGATAAAATACAAGTCCTGCTTTTTTTTTTTTTTTTTTGAGGTAAAACCACACTACTTTTCAGTTTCAGTATAATTGGAAAATGAATGACAAGGGAAAACCTCCTGATTTGATAAGTGACCTAATCCACCTTTTTGGCAACTGGTAGCTGGTGTAACACAGGCAGGAAATGAAAGGAGAGATGAGAACAGAAAATGGAAAGAAGGGGAGGGAGATAGGACGCTGTGAAACAGCCATGGTTGGAATATGAGAAAAGTAGTCACTGGCATTGTGGCCAGGGAGAAAAGAATGCTTCTAGAAAAATGTAAGCATAGGAATATTTCTGAGAAATAATCATCTAGTTAACTATGTCTTTCTTACCTACCTTATGAAAAAAATACGCAAAACTAAAGAAAAACCAGCTTATCAGCCTCTGGAAGTTGCTTTGGTTTGCTGATTTGCAAGTCACATTAATTGTTAATATACCAATGTTCAAATGATGTCTCCTTAAAAAAACAAACAAACAAAAAAAAACTACAAGATGCAAACATCCTGAAACGTTATTAGCCAGTTAGACCTGCTCACAGTTTCCAACTGCGTCATGACAATGGAAATCCTCTTATAGAGATCTCAAATTTTAGGTGGTGAATAATGAGTAGCCAGTTTTGCTACTCACCAGCTGAGCCCTTGAGCAAACCCTTTAACTTATCTAGGATCACAACTTCCTCCCTCGTCTCAAGAGCTACAGTAGGTTCCTCAGAAGTCTCCTACTTTTCACACTTTTTCTTCTCTAATTCATTTAAAATGACATCTAATCAAGTCACTCCCCAGCTTAAAACATTTTGATAGATTCTCATTGCTTTTGAGCACTCTTTCATTTTTTTTCAGTCAACACTAAATATTGAGCACCAATAATGTGCTCAAGCATAGAATACAAGATCCTTCATAACAGGGCCCTTAAATTGAAACTCCGTAAAAAAAAACCTCTCTCCTCTAATAACTTTGGTTAATCCCAATGCTCGATACCTCATGGTCTTTCGCATCTCCTCATACCTTTCGAACTACTGTATATCTTGTTTGGGTGCCCTTCGTTCTTCTTAAAATGACAACTTCCTGCCTACCCTTCAAGACCTCAGTTGAATATATCCTTGTCTGTGAAGATTTCCTGATTTCCTGAAGCCTTCCCCATCTCCAAGGAGAAATTTTATTGCTTTCACCCTGCATTCCACAGCATCTTACAGATATTTTATTACAGTATTTGGCCTACTGTATATTAGTTATTAGTATACATTCTGTATCAACAGGAAACTAAGTTTTTCAAATACAGGGATTGTGTTGAAGTTGATAGGTAGTAGATTGCAGTAACCATTGATTAAATGACTAACTTCCGACTGGAAAATACAGTTCTAATTTGGGAGCTCTTAGCCTCTGCTGTGACAGAAGCTTCTTTTTTTCTGATATATGTGACCATTGGTTGACGCAGGTTCTTTTGTTGCTGTGTAGAACAATCACGTTACTGTCAAACTGCTGGACACAGCCATCAACAGCTCTGTGAACAGGAGTTTGTTATACATTAGATACATGGCTACAAATTAAACAGTTTTGAATGAAGTATAAGATTAACTCATATAAAATCAAAATCTCAGTGCTCTTTTGAGTCATCCATGTTATAATGCAATTCAAATGAATACACATTTTTATGAAAGTTAAGGCTCTCTAAAGTACTTTACTATCCACTTATTAGAAATGATTCAATCAATCACTCTGTATTAGAGCCTCCAACCTGTCTCCTGTATTTCCCAATTTCTGATCTTTGTTTCACATAATGTTTATTGATGGTTTATTGCCATTTCAATCACAACTCATTGTAGTAAATTTTGAAGATGTTTGAATACATTTATGTTTACAATCCATAACTGAAGAATACAGCTTTAATTTTAATGACTGGCTTACTTTGTGGCATAATGAGTCATAATTACTCAAAAAAAAATTCTACTAGGTGTTTTGGGACAGAAAAAAAAGGCAAGGAATCACTGTTGTAGAAGTGATATACGTAGCTCTGTCAGAGTGGTTTAATTTGCTGATGTGATTTTTAGTACAAAGAGTTGCATCTACGATGATAAAAGTCTTTCTAGTTAAATGTTCTCACTATTTTTTAGTGTAGGGTATTATTTATATTAGTGAGAAATGTTTCTTGTATGTCACATAGATACAGGTTTCTAAATGAGATAAATCATTGCATAATAGTAGCTGTAATAGAAACTGAAAATTCCAGATAGGGTGATAGTTTGGGTGGTAGAGCAATAATGAATTTAGTTTTAGCCATATCAAGCTCAATACAAAGAAAGTTTAAGTCTACATTTTTCTTCCTCTTTGCTTCATTTAAAATCCACTAAAAAGCCAAAAAACAAAAAAAACAAAAAACCCCACTACTGCCGCTTTCTGGGATAAGGTAGGTTAGTGCGCAGTATCCATTCCAGCCCCTTCCAGTGTGCCATTATTATTACTTTTTAATGTTTATTTATTTTTGAGAAAGAGAGAGAGAGAAAAAGAGAGAAAGTGTGCACGCATGTGCATGGGGGAGGGGCAGACAGAGAGGGAGACAGAATCTGAAGCAGAAGAGAATCTGAATATATCAGCACAAAACCCAACATGGGGTTCAGGCCCACGAACTGGGGAACCGTGGAATCATGACCTGAGCTGGGTCGGATGCTCAACCTACTGAGCCACCCAGGCACTCCCGTATGCCATTCTTTACTGCAGAGGCTGAAAAGCTAAAAACTACATATCCAGACCTTTTTTTTGGAGCTGGAGTTGGGTAGCAAGGTAGATGGAAACAGAATTTATTCTTGATTTGCTGTTCCCCTAGGCTGAAGCATGGTCTATAGGCTTCTAATTTTTTGTGTGGCAATACTATCAGAAGTCTCAGAAGTTGATCACTAGTTTCATGGGTGGTGATAGTCAAAGCATGGAATGTCAATTTTCTGGTACCTGTCACGATGAATATGATGTGTTTCTGGAGCCAGCAGCAACAAGGAGGCTTCCTGTTCATGGAGACTTCTTATTCGTTGTGGCTTCCTAGACATGGCATTTTTGTAACAGAAGTGACTTCCTAATTGTGCAGTGTCAGTATGGTTCTGGAGATTCCAGCACCAGCATTAGCTTCTCAGCTTTTCAGTTTGCTTCCTGATTATACATACAACAGCTGGCTCTTGGTGTTCAGTTCTGCAGTGTGTCTTTAGAAATCATTCCTGAAAGCCCTGAATATGTTATTTCTCCTTCCATCCCAACAATTCTATAAACCAATAATGCATACTAGTAGATCCCGTTTTTGCCTAAAGTAGCTATTACGAGTTCTATTCTATAGAACTGACCCCTGATCAATATAGTTCTGCACTGTCTACAGGAAGAAGTGAAAATTTATGCTAACATTGAAGGTGTTCGTAATCTAGTTCATTTTGCAAACATGAACACTCTACAATATCTGACAGATTTTCTGTCAATAGCACAGCATTTCCTTTTTTAAAATATTTTTTATTTTTTTAATGTTTATTTTTATTTTTAATGTTTTTAAATTTATTTTTGAGAGAGAGAGAGAGAGAGAGAGAGAGAGCGAGCAGGGGAGGGGCAGAGAGAGAGGGAGACACAGAAACCAAAGCAGGTTCCAGATTCTGAGCTGTCAGCAGAGCCCAGCACAGAGCCCAACGCAGGGCCCTAAGCCACAAACCATGAGATCATGACCTTAGCTGAAGTCGGATGCTCAACCGACTCAGCCACCCAAGTGCCCCTATTTATTTATAAAATAATAATTTTTTTTGAGAGATAAAGCACATGCGGGGGAGGGGCTGAGAAAGAGGGAAATAGAATCCCAGTGCTGCCCAGTCTGGTTAGAACCAGACTTAGGAATCAAACACACAAACTGTGAGATTATGACCTTTTTGCTTTGTGTCTTTGTTTGCAGTTTATTTTCCTACTTCTTTCACCCTTTCCCACTGTTAGGTATGGCCTACAAGCTATAGTTTGGGCACTTTATTGTTTATGAATTTCTATAGGCGCTTAAATTTACGAACATCTCATATAGCATGCTTTATAAATACTTAAAATAACTTCTTAATTTTTCCTAATAAATGGAAAACTTACTTATATAAGTTCTAGAAAAAAACAAGTCTTCAGGCATAAATTAAAAAAATGAAAATTACATGTTCGTCCACCATCCACCATTAGCACGGTTTGGATGGGTACCATCACCTTTTTGGCACTTTTTCTCTATTTGTGTATATTTACATAATCAGATAAGTACATGATATTTGATAAACTACATTTTTTCATATAACTTATCTGGAGCATATATCTGTGTCAATAACTACTAATGTTTATTATTTAATTTTTTGCCTAGTACCACTAAAGTAATTTAAGTCTTTGCAAGGTTAAATTATAATGCAGAAAGTATTAAACTTTTGAAAATCTAATTGTACTTTTTGAAAGTTTTTTTTTAAAATGTTTGTTTTATTTTTGACAGAGAAAGAGAGAGAGAGAGCACACAGGGGAGGGCAGCGAGAGAGGAAGATACAGAGGACCTGAAGTAGGCTTTGTGCTGAGCTGGAGAGCCCGACGTGGGGCTTGAACTCATGAGCTGTGAGTTCATGACCTGACCCAAAGTCGGACGCTTAATGGACTGAGTCACTCAAGAGCCCCTATTTCTTTCTTTAAAAAAAATTTTTTTTAAATGTTTATTTATTTTTGAGAGAGAGAGAGAGAGAGAGAGAGAGGCAGACTGCGAACAGGGGAGGGGCAGAGAGAGAGATGGAGACACAGAATCTGAAGCAGGCTCCAGGCTCTGAGCTGTCAGCACAGAGCCGGTCGTGGGGCTTGAACTCATCAACTGTGAGATTATGACCTAAGCCAAAATCTGACGCTTAACCGACTGAGCCACCGAGGCACCCCTAAATATGTTTTAAATGACAAAAGCTAATTTTTCAGAATTATGCTGACTAGAAGTAAACTACAGGCTACAGAATGGAGATCCAGAGAATAGTGTATTTGTTGTGTTCTTTTTATTTATTAAAAAAAATTTTTTATAAGGAAACTCTACCAGCAGTGTGGGGTTCAAACTCAGAACTCTGAGATCAAGAGTCACATGCTCTACCTACTGACTCAGTCGCCCCTGTTGTGTTCTTGGGAAGAGAAACAATGTATATATATATATAATAGAATTCAACAGCAACTATGAATCAAACACTTGGCACAGAGGTAACTGTAAAGATTTTTATGTAGCACTCAATTAAGAACTCATGGGGACTTTTAACCCATTGTATAAAATTGTTTTCGTGAACGTTGCTGCCACCTACCTGCATACTGCAAACACACTTTATAATTTGGCAATTAGAATCTTAGCCTATTTAGTAGAGAAAAGGCTACTTAAAGTGAGTGTACTTAACACATGGAACAACATTTGACAGTAAAGAATTTTAAAAATTTAAATGTTATATTAAAAAGTAAACTCCAAAATTATATAAATAAGTTTATTTCACTTTAGCAAATTAAGTTATTATTGAAATGTTTATAATTTTTACAAATTGATTTTTGTAGTGTAATTTTTTCTGACAAAATTATCCTACAGTAAATTGCTAATATTTTCACTTTTGACTTTTGTGTGAGGAATAAGCTTAGGAATCCCCCGGGCTTGCCAATGGGTTAACAAGGCAATAAAGAAGTACAAAGCCATAGGATGCTAACACCCGAGTTTGGGTAAACAAACAAGGCAACCAAGAATAGGGAGGTGCAAAGGCACCCAGTACATCGGTATATGAAAAAAACAAGATTAGATATGCAGGGCGGAAGCACCCCCAATTTAGTGCTATAGCAGAAAGCTGCTTTCACAGGAAGGAAGGACCAAGTTAGGTAAACAGGTAAATTGGGCTATAGACCACTGCGCTGGAGATGAAGCAGCCCAGAGCAGAGATGATTATTAAAAAAAAGGTGCCTTGCTGGGGCGCCTGGGTGGCGCAGTCGGTTAAGCGTCCGACTTCAGCCAGGTCACGATCTCGCGGTCCGTGAGTTCGAGCCCCGCGTCAGGCTCTGGGCTGATGGCTCGGAGACTGGAGCCTGTTTCCGATTCTGTGTCTCCCTCTCTCTCTGCCCCTCCCCCGTTCATGCTCTGTCTCTCTCTGTCCCAAAAATAAACGTTAAAAAAAAAAAATTAAAAAAAAAAAAAGGTGCCTTGTTAACCCTGAGGTCACGTGTCCTATCTGTCTCCTCCCCTAGACTAGCTAAGATAAACAGAGGTGGTGCCTCATGTCCCCTGTAAATAACTTTCTGCCCGACTGCCGGCATCAGGATTTTGCTTTGTATTAACCCAAACCCCTAACCCTGAATATCTTCAAGACCTCCTTTCCCTCATGTTCATAAGTTAATGTGCACAGATTCATTGTCTCTTTGTGCACATCCATCACCATGTTTGTAAGCCTTCTGATCCTAAAAAAAACGGGGCAAGGACCCTTATTTGGGTCTCTTGTCTTTTCCTGGACATTAGCCATCTCTCATTTTTCATCCTGCATCCTGCTCTTTTGCTGGCCAAAAGAGAGCTTTAGAGTTAGAGTCTATGACACTTTGGCATAATAATTTTTTTGCAAAAATTTTGAGAACTTCAGTAATTTTATTAATGCCACTTTGCCCTATCATTTTAGTATGAAAAGTTTCCAACATACAGAGAAGCTTAAAGAGCAGTATTTTTATTTTTTAAAGTTTATTTATTTTGTATGTGTTTGTGTGCGTGTGTGTGTGTGAGAGAGAGAGACAGAGAGAGAGAGAAAATGCAAGTGGGGCAGGGGTAATAGAGAGAGGGAGAGAGAATCCCAAGCAGGTTCTGCACTGTCAGCATGGAGCCCGATGTTGGGCTCAAACTCATGAACCATGAGATCATGACCTGAGCCGAAATTGGACACTTAGTGGACTGAGCCACCTAGGCATCCCTGAAAGAGCAGAATAAACACCTACACATCTACCATGTAGTTCCAATAATTGTTAGTGTTTTGCCAGATTTGCTGTAACTATATCTTTTTTTTTAACAACCATTTCAAAGTACTTACAAACATCACGTTTTACCCCTTAATACTTCATATGTATATCCTTATCCTAAAAGAATAGGACATTTTCCTACATCAACACAGTAGCATTATAATATCTAAGAAAATTTTACATTTCCCTGTCATTTAATAATTACTTTAGTTTTCCATTGCTTAATGCTCTTTATGGCTTCGTTTTGAATCACAGTCTGACCCTAATTCACACACTGCATTTGGTTATCTCTCTCTCTCTATTGGTCTGATCCCCTGTGCTCGCACAGATGAATCAGAAGTGCCAGAGGTGGGGTGGCTCAGTTGGTTGAGCATAGATTTAGGCCATGATTTCACAGTTCATGGGTCAGCGTGAAGCGTGCTTTGGAACCTCTGTCCCCCTGTCTCTTTGTACCTCCCCTCACAAGCTCACATGCTCTTTTTCAAAAATAACTGAACATTTAGAAGAAGAAGAAGAAGAAGAAGAAGAAGAAGAAGAAGAAGAAGAAGAAGAAAGAAAGGGAAAAAGAAAGTGCCAGAGGTGACCTCAGCTTCATTATAATGTTAAAATCCCTTCTGAATATTCATCCCAAGGACTAATAAAAGGAGCCTGCTTTCCCCTCTTTGGAGAGACACTGTTTTGGAAATTGTTCCCTGTGATCTCCTTGTTTGTACAAATAGTTGACCTTGTGAGGCAACTCCACCTGGTGTAGTCTGCCTGTAAGTCACCAAGGAGTGGGTCCACTTTGGTTTGGTAACACTCTCACGTCCAGTTCATTGACGTATAATATATAGTATTGACGTATAATATATAGTGAATAACACTCTTCAAGTCCAGTTCATTGACGTATAATATATAGCAAAAGTCATCCTTTCTTTAGGAGCATAGTTCTGAGAGTTTTGACAAAAACATAAGAGTATCATATTGAAGACATAGACTATTTCCAGCATCATAAAATGTTCCCTCCTTGGCCTTTGTTGTCAGCATCTTCTACCCCCAACTTCATCTGCTGGCAACTATTGGTTTCATTTCTATGTGTATAATTTCATGAAGTTACATTTATGTAATCATATAGCAGGTTGCCTTTGATGTCTGGCTTCTCTTACCTAGCTTTTAAGATTCATCTAAGTTGTTGCATGTATCAGTAGTTTGTTTTTATTTCTGAGGAATATTCTGTCATATGGATGAACTACACTTTATAAATATGTACATATTACATTTACATGTACATAAATTACATTTAATATGTAAATGATGGACATATTACCAGTTTGAGTTTATTATAAATTAAGGAACAATTTAAATTTTAATAGCAATTGTGTTACAATTCCTAGAGCAAGTTCATTTAGAGTGTAATTTTTAAGGTCTAAAATATTCTTTAAACTAGTTTTAACCAATTTTAAACTATCTGCATAAAATCCTAAGCAACTAAAAGTTTCTAGTACCCTCTTAAGTTCAGTTTCTGTAAACTTTATTTCCCATATACACATCAAATACACATAATTCCATAGATACACACACACACACACACACACACACACACCCACACACTCTCCTCACCTAGGTTATGTAGCTGGAATGGAAAACTTCAAGATTTATCCAGTTACCATGGAAGTTCATAAAGAGAGATCTGAATGTATTTGGGGGGGTGCGCAGGGGGCCTATAATGACAAACCTAGGTTTTATAAACATTAGTCCATCAACTAGCAATCCTATTTTAGGATGCCAAAACCATTGTGGGGCTATAAATAGTAGGACAGATGCAGAGGGAACTGAAAAGTTTGCTTGGGGATGGTGGAGTTTCCATAACTTTTGGTTTTCATAAAGTGTTGCTCCATTTTCTCTGTAGTTATTACCAATACCCTTTGTGCCCTGCATTCGATACCAGCATGTCACTGCATTTCAAGTTTCACAAAATACCTCTGAGAGTTACTGTTTCCAGTGGAAACAGGGAATATCATTTTAGATGTGGAAATTTACATTGGTGATTGAGCTTGGTAAAATTTCTCACTGAGAAATAAAGAGTGTAGTGATTAAGTGCTCAGTTCTGGAATCAGAATACCAGGGTTCACCCCCAGTTCTGCCATTTAATGGTAGTGTGATTATGGGGCAGTTACTTAAACACTATCCCAGTTCTGTTGTCTGTAAGATGGGGATACTAGCTGTCTTCTTTTAACAGGAATGTTTTAAGAATAAATAAGTTAGTGCATGGAGAGCATTTAGAAAAAAAAAACAGTATATAGTGTGTACGGAATAAATGATAGTTTTTTTATTATAATGTATTCCAAATATGACATCAAATTATATAATGTAGTCTGATTGGCAAAACCCTATAATAAAACCAATCATTATTTATTGAATTCTTACTATGTTCCAGGCATTTCACCTAGATATTAAAATGAATTAACCCAATTTCTCAGCAACTTTAATATTATTCCCATTTTACAGACAAGAGACTTGAGACACAGATAGTTTAATCAACTTACCCATTATGACAGAATTCTTGGGAGTAGAATGGAACCCAGTCTGATTGTAGAGTTAATATATAGTACCTCTTCCCTACCCAAAATAAACAAACCATAGGTGATAACATTTGTTAAATCATTACATGTTTAAAAAGTTTATTAGTTCAACTCTTGATTAATGAATTTATTCAATAAGTAGTGTATTTTATGATTAAAATTCCTGTGCAAATTTTTATTAAATTACAAAAATAGAACACAAGTTTCATAGCATCATAAAATGGTCAAGTCTTCAGAGCATCTATAAGCTCTCCTATTATATAATTATATAAATAAGGAAACACCCGGAATAGTGCCACAATTTTATTCTAGATGATACAGCTAGTCGCTGAGTATATTTCAAGACTACTGATTTAGGTCTCCTTTCAGGACATTATACTTAAATGACATATATTTACCTAAGTCACTTTGTTGGCAATGCTTCATGAAAATATTACCCACATATTTGAAAGAAGAATACATCGTTATCATCATCGTTACATTGTTATTACTTTCAGAGGTGATGCATAGATGGACTCGGTGTGGAGGACGAGCCCGCACAATGAACTATTTCTTTTCAAACGATTTCTGCAATTTTTACCTTTATCCTTCCAAGTATTATTTTTTACCCTGTAATAGAACCGCTGACAAGTTTTACACCCGTCTCAAGAATAAAGGCTGTTCTCGAGACGGTGCCTGCTCAGAGCAGCTTTACGGAAACCCCCAGCTTTACGTTCAATCCTCCGATTACCTAGCCAGCAAAAGAGGAGAAAACAGTTAGAGAAAGGGAGGGCGGGGCTATGGGAAAGATGGGGCGGGGCTGCGGCGGGCCCTGCGAGGGGCGGGACTGTTGGAGTGTCCAATGTGAGGGCGGGCCTTTAACGGCTTTCTGTACGGTTGAGCGGTTCGTTTTGCGCATGTGCAGACCGTTTCAAACCGCGGAGACCGCTGGGTGCTCCGGAAGGGCCGAGCCAATGGGTGAAGAGCGTCGGTAGCGCGCTTACTAGCTCGCAGTTCCTTCAGTTTTGCCACCTCCCACGTCAGGGGCGCTCCTGGGGTGCCGCCTAACTGCTCCTCCCGCGACTCTGTCTGTGCCGGGCTTCTTGGAGTCACGGCCCGCGAGGGCTTGCGTGCCAGACCCCCGGCGCGGGTGGGGCCGGGTCGGAAAATGGCTGCGACGGGTTTGGTAAGTGCAGGCTCCTGCCGCTTCTGCGTATGGGAGCTCGGCCGCCCCTGGCACCTGCGCTCGGGGCGGGAGAGAATGAAATGTTTTACTGTGGCTTCTTGGAGATTTCAGTGGAAAAGCCCGCCAAGTTTTTGAGATCAGAGCTGATCGTGTGCTGATAGCCAGGAGTTAACTTCCTTGTATTGTTTCCCCACAGGTTTCTTTTAGTTTTGGTTGTGATGGCATCTGTCTCTTCAGAGAATCTTGTGATTGCTACTGTTTTGGTCTAACTTTGGTTTCTAGTCCTCCAAATAATTTTCTGTCTATAGAAGTTTTGAAACGCCTACAACGTGTGGACTTGCTGGTCTGCAGAAGCATATTATTTGTGGAGTGCTTGTTACTGGTAAAGTTTTCTGAAAGGCAGGTGTTAGTTAAAAAGTGCTTAAGGTATGAATGCCCAAGGGGGCGGGAACTAATTTTTTGTTTCCGTGTTATTGGACTCCCTTGGTATTCAGTATTCTGTATATCACACTTTGCTTATAGTTACTATATATTGTACAACCCATGTCGGCCCCTGCCCTAAACGTGTGTTTTCTACTTTATCTCTCTTTTTAAGAAAATCTTCACCAATGATATCCCACTTATATAAAGTTATAAAGTAATGCTTGCTTGCATAAGATGTGTAAAAAATACTGTAGAGCGTCCTTTTAGTGTGAGCACATACATTGTTTATATTATATAGAATTAGACAGAAATAAAGCCATTCTCGTTGTAGGAAGAGGAGGGGAATAAAATTTACCTAATGCCCACGGTTCTTTTTTTTAAAGAGTTTATTTTTTTAGAGCAGTCTTAGGTTCTTAGCAAAAGTAAGAGGAAGGTACAGGGATTTTCCATATACCCCCTTACTCCCACACCTGCATAGCTACCCCTGTTGTTAGGATCCCCCACCAGAATGATGTATTTATTACAGTTGTTGAACCGCATTCACCCATCATTATTGCCCGAAGTCCATAATTTATACTAAGTCTGACTCTTGGTGTTGTACATTCTGTGTGTTTGGACAAAAGTCTAATGACACGTAGCCATCCTTGTGGTATCATCGAGTGTTTTTACTACCCTACATATCCTCTGTGTTCTATTTCTCCCTCCTTCCCCACTGAACTCTGGTAACCACTGATCTTTTTACCATCTCGATAGTTTTGCTTTTTTCCAGAATGTCATATAGTTGAAATCATACATACATAGCCTTTTCAGATTGACTTGTTTCATTTAGAATGACGCGTTTAAGATTTTTTCATGTCTTTTCATGGCTTGGTAGTTCATTTCTTTTTGGTGCTCAATGATATGCTATCGTCTGGATGTACCACACTTTATCCATTTACCTAGTGAAGGACATCTTGTTGCTTTCAAGTTTTGGCAGTTATAAAATTGCTATAAACATCTGTGCAGATTGTTGTGTGGACATAAGTTTTCAACTCCTTTGGGTAAATAACAAGCAATATGATTGCTAAGTCATGGTGAGAGTCTGTTTACTTTTGTAAAAACCACCAAATCTGCCTTCCAAAATGACTGTACCATTTATATTAAAAAATAAATGAGAGTTGGGGCACCTGGGTGGCTCGGTTAACCGCCTGACTTCAGCTCAGGTCATGATCTCACAGTCTGTGAGTTCAAGCCCCGCATCGGGCTCTGTGCTGACAGCTTGGAGCCTGGAGCCTGCTTCGGACATGTGTCTCCCTCTCTCTCTGCCTCTCCCCTGCTCATGCTCTTTCTCTCTCGCTCTCAAAAATAAACAAACATTAAAAAAAATAAAAAAAAATAAATGAGAGTTTTCTGTTGTGCCATATCCTTACCAGCATTTGGAATTGTCAGTGTTCCAGTTTTTGGTCATTCTAATAGGTATAGTGGTATCTCATTGTGGCTTTTAATTTGCTTTTTCCTGATGATATGTGATGTGGAGCATCTTTTCATATGCTTTTTTGCCATCTGTACATCTTATCTGAGGTATAAGGTCTTTGGCCCATTTAGTTTTTAATTGGGTTGTTTATTTTCTTATTGTTGAGTTTTAAACATTCTTTGCATATTTTGGATAATAGTCGTTTTCAGATGTACCTTTTGCAGATATTTTTTTCTAGCCTGTAGCTTGTCCGCTCATTCTCATTTTTGTTTGTTTGTTTTAAACCATATATTTTAGTTGGGTCAGATGGCAAGAATTCATTCTTTTTCGTTGCTGAGTAGTATTCCATTGTGTATATATACCACATCTTCTTTATCCATTCATCAGTCAATGGACATTTGGGCTCTTTCCATAATTTGGCTATTGTTGAAAACACTGCTATAAACATTGAGGTGCAGGTGCCCCTTCGAATCAGCACTCCTGCATCCTTTGGATAAATTTCTAGTAGTGCAATTTCTGGGTTGTAGGGTAGTTCTATTTTTAATATTTTGAGAAATCTCGTACTGTTTTCCAGAGTGGCTGTGCCAGTTTGCATTTCCACCAACCATGCAAAAGGTTTCCCGTTTCTCCACATCCTCGCCAACATCTGTTGTTTGCTGAGTTGTTAATTTTAGCCACTCTGACCGGTGTAAGGTGGTATCTAAATGTCGTTTTAATTTGTATTTCCCCGGTAATGAGTGGTGTTGAGCATCTTTTCATGTGTCTGTTAGCCATTTGGATGTCTTTGGAAAAGTGTCTATTCCTGTCTTCTGCCCATTTCTTCACTGGATTATTTGTTTTTTGGGTATTGAGTTTGGTGAATTCTTCATACATTTTGGATACGAACCCTTTATCAGATACACCATTTGCAAATATCTTTTCCCATTCCATTGTTTGCCTTTAGTTTTGTTGATTGTTTCCTTTACTGTGCAGAAGCTTTTTAGCTTGATGAGGTCTCAATGGTTCATTTTTGTTTTTATTTCCCTTGCCTTCAGAGACATGTCAAGTCAGATGTTGCTGCAGCTGAGGTCAAAGAGGTTGCTGCCTGTTTTCTCCTGTAGCATTTTGATGGTTTCCTTTTTCATTAGTTTTTTCATCCATTTTGAATTTATTTTTGTGTATGGTGTAAAGAAAGTGGTCCAGTTTCATTCTTCTGCATGTTGCTGTCCAGTTCTCCCAGCACCATTTGCTAGAAGAGACTTTTTCTCCATTAGGCAATCATGTTTTTAATTATTAAGAATTTTTCTTGGTCTTAATTTTGTTGTTTAGTGTTTATAGTATATCACTTTTGTTTTATGAGTCCAGCATTTCAAATCTCTCTTGAAGGTACTAATTGGATTTTTGTTTTTGTTTTTTTCAAGTTTTTTCTTTCTCTCTCTCTCTCTCTCTTTTTTTTTTTTTTTTTTTAAGTAGAAGCCCAGTTGACACTCAGTGTTACGTTAGTTTTAGGTGTACAACATAATAATTCAACAAGTGTGTGTGTTGGGTTATGCTCTTCTTTCTCATTCTTGGTATCAGTTTTCTCTTGGCCCTTTTTCTTCTTCATTTTTAAAATTTATATCTTGATATTCGTGTTTTGTTTTAGAGACCTCTGAGTGTCTCCTGATCCACAGATGCTGGTGATATTTAAGACAGACAATAGAATACAGTTTTTTAAACTTGTGTTTATAGGGATAGGGGATGTGGGAGTCTGTTACTCTGTTCATTCCCTTTCTCACTCTTAGCCTCCTCATATTTTGAGTTTTGTAGTTCTGCATTGTTAAGGTTTTCTCCTGAGCAGATCAGCTTTACTCCTCATCAAAGACTGGATCCTCTGAACTAACTTTTGTCTGCTACTGCTTTTATTCTGTTTTATCAATTAACATACTTCATTTATTTTCCATCTTCTACAAATTTCTTAAATTTGTTAACAGATGGTCCTCTCTTCATTGTCTTTTTCATTGGTCTATGCCATTGTAGCCCTTAACTGTTATTTTAGAGGAATCTTCCTGCAAGGAAAGGAAATAAGTAGATACTGCTTATCAACCAGCCTGAATTATTGGAAGCCCAGATAGTTGTGGTTTTGATGATGGGAAAGGTATGGGAGTAAGGGGAGGAAGATGGAATGATTCCCAGGGTGAACAAATTAGTATAAGCAAAGATTTTGAAACAGTAGATATGAGGCAAGTTCTCCTTCACTTGATCCAGAAGAATTCCTCTTTATGGTACTATAATAGACAATAAGCAAAACTTGCTGAATGAACAAATGAAGAACTTAACTTTTCACCAGTTTGATGATTTACTTTTCTTTCAGGATCATCTCAAAAATGACTACAGAAGAAGATTTTGCCGACCGTCCAGGTGAGTTACATATTTAACTTTTAAGGTCATTTTTATCTCCATTTTTAGGAAGTGATTTTTAAAAGAAGAAGGCAGAAATTACTTCTGATTTACATGATTTCTGTGCCCACTGGTTAAGTATAGTCATCTTAGTGATTTTATACTAACAGAGAAATATTAACGCAAGCAGTGTAATGACTACTTAATGGCAGTGAGAAAAGAAATTCACCTGATAAATTATGGATCAGGAAGAGGTAGTCTCAGTTCTAAGTGACAGCCATGGGGAAAGCAGTCTATAGAATGGATTGAATGGTAATATTACAAAGATAGAGCTCATTTGGTAGGGCTAAAAGAAAATGTGCGTATAGATTATAAAAAGACATGAAAAGGATCTTTGTGGTGTGGAACTGTTCAGTATCTTGACTGTGGTGGTGATACCTGAACCTATAGATGTGATAAATGGCACAGAATTAAATAGGAACAGAAACATACAAATGAGTACAGTTGACCTTTGAACAACTCAGGGGTGAGGGTTGCTGACCCCTGCACAGTTGAAAATCCTCGTACAACTTTTGACTCCCCCAAAACTTGCTACTAAAAGCCTACTGTTGCCTAGAAGCCTTACCAATAACATAAAATAATACAATAATACAATTAATAAACTAGAGAATAGAAAATGTTATTAAGAAAATCACAAGAGAAAATACTTTTACAGTACTGTATTTATTGATACATTTTATTAATATATCATCTCTCTCATTATCTACATCATCTGTCATTACCTACATCGATATAGTTATATGATACAAAACACTGTAGATGTTATACATATTACTAACACTAGACATCAAATATGAAAAAATGATGTGGAAAAGAAATTCATATTTTCATATTTATAGGTATAACGTACTGATAATGAAAGCAATATGATTGCTTTATGGTAGCCTAGTGTAATTGATACGATTGTTTCGTGGTAGCCTAGTCTGTACACTAATGAATGAATCATTATAAAATTTTTATGGCATATGGTATTATAGTTATATTCATAATACAGTATTAGAAACATTGTTAAGTCTTTTTAAAAAAATACCTGTGATGACAGGCGTGCTGTATGGTAATGTACTTCTTTGAAAGGAAAGTTACAAGACAGTAAGAAAATAAACAGATTATTAGTTTTATGTTAAATATCACTTACCCACTTCACTCAAGTTTTGCACATGATGTTCTACACACTGAATACTTAGACAATGATGATGAGGACTTAAAAATGTCTCCTACCTTTCTTGCTGTACAGTTAACTAGATTTTCACATGAAGATACACACATAACACAGTTTATTAATGGTACGGCATGCTGATTATTTACTGTTCATTAAGTGGAAGTGGACCATCATAAAGATCTTCATCTTCATCGTCTTCACACTGAGTAGGCTGAGAAGGAGGAGAAAGGGTTGAGGTGGTCTTGCTGTTTCAGGTGTGGCAGAGGTAGAAGAGGTGGAGGAGGTAAAAGGGGAGGCAGGCACATTCAGTGAACTTTTTGCAAATACATCATAATTTCTGTCTGACTTTGCTTTTTCATTTCTCTAAAAATGTTTTTATATGGTACCAATCCTTCCACTGTTTAATTCGGTGCCTGTATGCCTGTAACTAAGGTCTATGTTATAAAAGAAGTCAAAAGCAGTCTTGAATAATGGGAACCCTCTGCCAGATTGTCTAATGTCAATTTGTTTTCTGGCAGTGCTTCTTGTATATCTTTTTCCCCATCATCTGGTACTGTTGTGAAAGTGCTCATCTCCATAAAGTCATCTTCTGTTAATTCCTCTGGTGTGATGTCTACTAGCTCTTGAATTTCTCCAAAATCTGTATCTTGAAACCCCCAAACTTTTTTGCCATATCCATAATCTCATTCATGATTTTCTTTTATTTTTTTTTTAATTTTTATTTATTTATTATTGTTTTGAGAGACAGAGAGAGAGAGAGAGAGAGCATGTGCACATGCTTGAGTGAGGGTGGGAGTGGAGAGGGAGAAAGAGAATCTTAAGCAGGCTCCCGCCCAGCACGGAGCCAAGGTGGGGCTCCATCTCAGACTGTGAGATCATTACCTGAGCCGAGGTCAAGAGTTGGATTTTTAACTGATTGAGCCATCCCAGTGCCCCCTGTTCATGATTTTCTTGATTTGCTCTGTTGTAAATCCTGTGAAGTCATGTACAACATCTGCCTACAGTTTTTTCTAGTAGGAATTTATTGTTTCGGTCTTGACGGTGTTCACAGCCTTTTCTGTAACAGTGATGATATCTTCAGTGCTTTAATCCTTCCAGACTTTCATAATGTTGTCTCTATTGGGTTCCTGTTCCATAGTGTTGACAGACTTTTCCCTAAAGTACCATGTGTAATGAGTCTTAAAGATCCTTTTGACCCCCGAATCTAGAGGTGTTATGTTGGGGCGGGTAGACCATTTTCACTTCTGTGTTGAACTCTTGTGGTTCTGGGTGGCCAGTGGCATTGTCCAATATGAAAAGAACTTTAAAAGACAGTCTCTTACTGTCAGGGTACTCCCTGATTTCAGGGACAAAGCATTGATAGAACCAGTCCAGAAGAAGGGTTCTCGTTGTTCAGTCTTCTTGTTGTAGTATAACTAAAAATCTGGCAGCTGGTGTTTAACTTTCCCTTCAAAGCTAGGGATTAGCATCCTTATAGATAAGGTCAGTCCTGATTATAAACCTGACTGCATTTGCACAAAACAGTAGAGTTTAGCCTATCCTTTCCTGTCTTAAATCATGGTGCTTGCTTCTCTTCCTTACTAATAAATGCTCTTTGTGGCATTTTTTTCTAGAATAGAACACTTTTGTCTGCATTAAAATCTGTTTAGGTAGATACCCTTTCTGAGGATCCTCAGTGATTTTCTTAATGGCATCTGGGAGCTCATCTGCTGCCTCTTTCTTGTTCAGCAAAAGTTGATTTCCTGTTATCTTGACATTTTTTAAGTCAGATCTCTTTCTAAATTATCAAACTATCCTTTGCTGGTATTAAATTCTCCAGCTTTAGATCTTTCATCTTCCTTTTGCTTTAAGTTGTCTTGTAATGACTTCACTTTTCTCAAACCATATTAGAATCATAATCATGCCTTCTTTATAGCAACTCCTGCATCCACATAAAAGCTGTATGTTCCATACAAGATCAAAAGGTACTTTGCAGAAAGTGCAAGGTTTTGTCCTGCTCTAGCCTACAAAGACAGCTTCATGAATTTCCCTTTCTTTTTTGGCAGTGGTCCTTATGCTGCATTTATTTATCTTGAAGTAGCAGGCAACCATAGCTGCAGACCTCAATCTATGGTATATATCAAGTAATTCAACTTTTTCGTGTAGTGTCATGACATTTTTTTTGTTTCTTGGGAACACCTCCAGCATCACTAGTGGTAACCTTGTTGAGTCCCTGGTGTTACTCAAGATTTATGGTATTGCACTAAACATGATGAAGAATGGGAGAAGTATGAGAGATCACTTTTTACTGCAATACACAATTTACTGGAGAGATGAATTGTTCACTCAGAGATGATTAGTGTTATATGGGCATTTTAAAGGGATAGTCACCAACAAGGGAGCTCACCACAATAGCAACAAGATGGGGGCTCCTGGATGGCTCAGTCAGTTAAGCGTCCAACTCTTTGTTTCAGCTCGGGTTGTGATCTCGGGGTTCGTGGGATTGAGCCTGTGTTCGGCTCTGTGCTGACGACACGGAACCTGCTTGGAATTCTCTCTTTCCCTCTCTCTCTGCACCTCCCCCTGCTCACATTCACTTTCTCCTCTCCCTCAAATAAATCAATAAAGTTAAAAAAAAATAGCAACAGGAGGTGGCTACAAAATTATTATAGTAGTGTTATAGCATGAAATATAATTAATTTTATGCAGTTATGATTTAATACTGTGTCTTTATATCTCTTGACTATAAATGGCACCGTGTACTGTGTATGTAAGTTTTGATTAATTTTAACTTTTAAGAATAGATTTGTGTGTATTTTATGGTAGTAGATGATAAAATAGACTAGTATCTACTAATATCTACATCTGTTTTATGCATTGATGACATTCTTAACTTTTTGTTACATATTTTTTATATTTCTAGGCTTTGTGGTTCGTCTACAAGTTTTTTAATTGTTGAAGGTCTCCAAATAATTTTCTAATATGTTTACTGAAAAAAATCTGTTTATGAGTGGACCCATGCAGTTCATAACAATTTTGTTCAAGGGTCAACTGTATATGTAGAACTGGAGAAACATAAATAAGATTAGCGGATTGTATTGGTATCAGCATCCTGGTTGTGATTGTATAGTATAATTTTACAAAATGTTACCATTGGGGGAAACGGGATGAAGTGAACAAGGGATTGCCTTTATAATATTTCTTACAACTGCATGTGAAATTACAGTTAAAATTTTATACTGTTTCATAAGCTGCTAAAGGTAATGATACTGAATCAAAAGTGCATTTGAGAACTTGTAGGGAAGACTGTTACTTAGAGCTGTTAGGACTTGTGACTATAGAGTTTTTATTAAAGAAGTGTCTTAGTACTGATTGGATTTGTTCAAAAATGTTGATGTTCTTGTTTAGATATAAAAGTGGTCTAAGATGGCTTTAGATGTCACTGTTCATTCAAGGAGTATAATTGTTATTATACATAATGACATACTGCTTCACATACTTTTCTGGGAACTCTTGGACTCAAGTACTTGTTTTGTCCTTACATAATAAAGGTGATATTTTTCCCATTAAGTAAAATAATGTTTTATAATGAGATATGAAATTTTCAAAGTAGATGGTAACATAAATAGCAAGTGTCTTATGGAAATGATATGTGACATTTTCCTTTCATTCCTTCTTATTAGAGCACCTGACATTAATACGAAGCAAGGCCAAAACATACTGGAAATCTTACAAGATTGTTTTGAAGAAAAAAGTAAGGCTTCATTTCAAGATGGACTTGAGGATTGGGTTGGATGAAATTTTGTGATACTCATTAATATTAAATTCAGCAAATGTGTTCTAGTATTTAAATAAATATATGTAAAATGTTTTTCCAGGAATTTTGAGTACACGTGCAATCCTTTACCTTCTGTTACACTAAGGATAATACTGTCAAAAATGAGCATAATTTGTCATTTCCTTTAGGTCACACTAGAGTTCTATGGTCTAGGAGTCCATAAATAATTATCTTATGCAAGAGAAAGTATTTCATGTAACGGGAATAAATGTGCAGAATTCTTAGGATCCCTAAGAGAGAATGTTTGGTGATTCGCAGTTCATTTTAAAGAAATGGTGAATTATTACAAAAACTTTTCTAAGTGCTTGTCAGCATCAGAAGGTATTGAAAAAAGAGAATAGGCCAACCAAAGAAACAAACACAGAGAGTGGAAAAATATTTCTTCTATATAAGCTCTGAAAGAAGAGCTGGTTCATTATTTCTTCAGGAATCTTGTTTGTGTTTTTCAGTTCCTGATGTCTTCTAGGCACATTTGAGTATTGAAGCGATGTTTATATGTAATTTAAACTAATTGTGTTTAAAGAGTCAGCAAACGTCTTCACATTTCATGTAGGGCTTCTTTTAATTATAACTCAAAGATTTTATACCATATGTCATTTAAACTTTTTTTTTTTGCTTTTTTTAAGGTCTTACCAATGATTTTAGCACAAATTCTACAAAATCAGTGCTTTATTCAACACCTAAAATGGAAGACATTTGTATTCAGTCATCAAGCAAAGAGGTAAGTCAAAAAGGAGAGCTGATATAGCTTTAATAAGTGAAGCATTACACAATATAGTTACATCTATTTTAGTTGTTTGTAAGTCTTATTCTTAGAAGGGAATCCTATATTCCCATTGACTTTCTATAATTTGGAGGTGGTTTGTGAAAATTCTGACTTGACATTTCCTGTGTTTGAAATTGGAGGTCTGGGTTTAGAATTATAAAATTTTGGGGTGTCTGGGTGGCTCAGTCAGTTGAGCATCTAACTCTTGATTTCGGCTCAGGTCATGATCTCATGGTTTGTGGGTTTGAGCCCCGCATAGGGCTCATTGGTGTGGAGCCTGCTTGGGATTCTCTCTCTCTCCCTCTCTCTTTGTGCTCCCTCTCTCTCAGAATGAATAAAAAAAACAAAAACAAAACCAACCAAACCAAAAAAAAAAACCTTGGGAAAAAAAAAAGAAATACCAAATTTAAACAAAATTATTTTTCACCTTTCCTAAAATAATAATTAAATTAGGTTTTTAGGAAAGTAGGCAATGACTTAAGTTCCTAATCCAGATTTGAAAATTTGGTTGTTTTCTGAATATTGAGGTTAATCTATTGCTGTATAAGGGAACCAGTCTTTTTTTTTTTTTTTTTTTTTAATGTTTATTTATTTTTGAGAGAGAGAGTGTGAACTGGGGAGGGGCAGAGAAAGAGGGGCAGAGGATCCAAAGAGGGCTGTGCACTAACAGCAGTGAGCTCAATGTGGGGCTCAAACTCATGCACCACAAGATCATGACCTGAGCTAAAGTCACATGCTCAACTGACTGAACCACCTGGGTGCCCTAGGAATCAGTCTTTTATAGATCATATCTTAAGAGGATAGGTTGACTTAACTCTACAAAATAGCAAACTTTCAAATAGAGTGTGTGAAGCTAATGAATAAAGACAAGTTATTCAAAAGCACAATACTAATTGGAGAGAAAAATTATGTAGTGCTAGAAATAGCTTTACTAGAAATTTGTATAAACATCTAATTATACACTTGACCCTTGAATAATGCAGAGATTAGGGTTGCTGACCCACTTGTGTTAGTTGAAAATCCACTTAAAACTTTTGACTCCCCAAATATTTAATTACTAATAGCCTACTGTTGACCAGAAGCCTTACTGATAATGTAAACAATTGATTAACATGTATTTTGTATGTTATGTGTATTATATACTGTATTCTTATAATAAAGTAAGCTAGAGAAAAGAAAATGTTAAGAAATTTATAAGGAAGAGAAAATACATTTATGTTATTATGCTATCTTTATTGCAAACAAATGTGAGTTAAGTGGACCTGCACAGTTCAAACCCTTGTTCTGTGGTGAACTATATATAGCCTTTTGGTTCCAAGGAATGTAGACAGATCCATTTTTTTCAGAATTGAGAGACCTTCTTTAATGTGGTAAATTATACTGATTTTTGGAAGTTAAATCAACTTTTTAAGTTTTCTGGGATAAATTTGACTTGGTCATAATGTATTAACCTTTTTTGATTTGGTTTGCTAGTATTTGAGGCATTTGCATCTATGTTCATGAACAGTATTGTCTTTTTCTTTTCTCAAAACATTCTTGGAGGGCTTTGGTTTCAGGGTTATGCTAGAGGTTTCATTTGTAGGTAGGATGTGACAAATTGCAATAGGCCACATTCCTGTTGCAACAACTAGTTAAAAAGAATGAAATGCAAACAAATCATATTTTTAGAGACATGGGAGCTGTGGAAAGAACAAAATCTAGATAAAATTCCAAAGAGAGAAGAATCTTAAGATGAGTTGATGATTATTAGTCATTTTTTTCCCTGAGAGTATTAACTAATTTGGGGCAAAAGCTGAGGGTTTTAAGCTGGTCCATACAGAGTGTCTACCATGGGGAAGCACAGCTTTTTTCAGGTTCCTCTAACCCTTCTTATTAAGATTTCTTGTTTGTAGTTTCTGTTTCCTGCAAGTACCTTTTTGCTTACCTTCGTTGTTTCCTTTTATTTTAGAGCCTTTTGTCAGATGTCCAGTGAATCTTAGTGGTCTCCTTATATTTAAGAGTGGAAACTAAAATGGTGATTGCAAATTCTAGTTGTACAATAAAATTTGTACCTTGGTAGATTTTACTGTGGTATGATCTGTCTGAGCCATGTCATTGTGGATGTCCAGGTGTTAATATCTATAAGTTTTGTTTTTTTTTTTTAACTTGGTTTGGTAGGTTTTTCTAACAAATCTCTTCTGCTTGGGAGCTTGATTCCAATGACAAATGTTCTCAACCAGGTGTAGCAGAGGGAAGGCACAATTTGAATGCTTCTGCCTAAAATCTCTATTTTTACTGTATTACTGTTACCTTCCTCTGTGTCTGAGTCTATAGTCTCTCTGATTCTGAAACTCAAGAGTAAACATCTACTATGCCAGAGTTGGGAGAGGAGAGGCTCTGCAACTCTTGACTACTTCGTATACATACTTTTAACAACTTTACTGTTTGTAGGCCCAACTTGGAGCCTCTCTTAGAGTGGCCTTGCACCTCTAATAAATGATCTTATGGGTTAAACATAAATGTGTTTCCTTCTGCACTTTCTCCACTTTCTGGACTGATTAGTTGCTGCTGATTTGCTTTCTAGCTTAAAGTTCATTGAAATCTCCCATCTACTCCCTTTTCTTTTCTCTTCATACTTCTGGATTTATACATTTTATTTATTTTTTATTTTCTTAAAGAAATATATATATATTTTAAATGTTTATTTTAGAGAGAGAGAGTAAGCGAGTAGGGGAGGAGCAGAGAGAGGGAGACAGAATCCTAAGCAGGCTCCATGCTGTCAGTGCAAAGCCCAATGCGGGGGCTCAAACTCATAGGAGTCATGCGTGAGATCATGACCTGAGCTGAAACCAAGAGTTAGACCCTTAACCAACTGAGCCACCCAGGTGCCCTGGGTTTATACAGTTTAAAAAATCCTAATGAGGTTTCAAGAGGAACAGAGACTAGTGAGAGCTTGCTTGTCTTTCTTTATGTAATTGAGTTCTATAATGTATTCACTGAACAGTGCAGGACCTTCTTTACTTATATATCCCCCTATTGGTAGAATTTTAGGTTGTTTCCATGTATTCATTATTACAGCAGTGTACACCTTTGTTCATGCCTCCTTGTGCACATGTTGTAAATCGAATTTCTCTAGGACATGCATATTTCAAATGAAATTGTTAAATATTGTCTATTTTTTCTGCAAAATGTTTGCAAGTTTTGTTTCCTACATCAGTGTATGAATGAGATTTCCCTTTTCTATATTTTTAAAATGTATGACTTGATATATTTCAAATGTACAAAAGAATATATGTATATAAGGTATTAAAAATAATATAAATGAACACTTATGTACTTATCCTTAGTGTAAGACGTATCAATCAATACTTTTGCAGCATCAATGTTTCCCTTTCTAATCCTGTTCTTCTCCCTCTCCTCCCTGCACAAAGGTAACCACTATCTTGAATTTTATGTTCATCATTCCCATCCTTTATTTTATAGTCAGACTTTTATGCTTCCCACTGGGTCTGCAGAAAGTGCACTTGTTCTTTCTAGCAGTGAAGTGCATATAGTCTTTCTGCCCAGGGAAGCCTTCTGAGGCTTAACCCGTTTTTATTGGGGGCTGATTATATTAGGTACCCTCTGCCAACCAACATCCTATACTTCCTGAAGGAAAAAAACAGGTGTTCATTATAAATCACATTTTTATACAGTCTAGGCAGGCTGGCATGGTAGGCACAACCTAATCAGCTGGTAATAGAGGAAATATTCTGAAAGCCAAATTCCCAGCTGCCAGTCAAGGGCCAGCCTTGTAAGCAAGTTCTTTAAATGATCAGGTGTCCTATGTTAACTCCTCTAGTGAGTGAATCTCTAAAATATAGTATTTATATATGCATGTGTGTGTATATATATACGTATATATGCATATGTGTATATACATATATATGTGTGTGTATGTATATGTATATGTGTGTGTGTGTGTATGTATAGTTTAACATGCCTCTACTTTGAACTTTGTGTAAATGGGATTATAACCTACTTCTGTGGCTTGTTTTTTTTTTTTTTTTTTTTGTTAACAATTATTTATTCCTGATGCTGTAATTTATGAATTTCACTGTTGAATGTGTGATATTATATTATAGGTCTATATCATAATTTATCCAGTTTACTGTCAAGATAGGTTTTTGCTGTTCAGAGCAGCATTGTTACTGTTAGGATTTATGAAATTTCAACTTTATTAGATAATGCCAAATTGCCAGCTGTTTTATTATTTTCCAATACTTTTTTTTTTCCAATTTAAAAACAAATGTATTCAATCAGAATTGCTAATACAATGGAGTAGATCTAATGTTGTATATCTTTTAGGCTCAGTGCCAGAAATCACATCCAAAGTCAGTTCCAGTTTCTTCAAGGAAGAAAGAAGCCTCTAGGCAGTTCACTGTAGAACCAAGGGAAGTTGTTAACAGATCAGGTTGGTGGCATTCCCATGGGTGTTATTTGCTTAGACATATTTAAAAGGAAATGCTGAAGGTGTTACCTGTATTGGCTTGAGTGATGGGGTCATGGATTAGCCCAGGCAGAATGGTCAGTGTTTTTGTTTTTGTTTTTTTAAACATGAATGATAAGCTTCTTTTGATTATTTATTTCTTTATTTTAGTGATAGGAACATTGATTACTGTGATCTGGTAAGAGACATTAAGTAAGAGTTATTACAGGGACTATAGCTTTAAGAATTTTCAAATAGATTTCTTTTTTTTTTTTTCCTGAAAAATTAATATTATCTCACACAGTTTCTGTGGGTCAAAATTGAGAAGCAGCTTAGTTAGATGATTCTAGGTTGAAATCTCTCATTAGGTGGCAGTCAAGATGTTGGCCATGGTTGCAGTCATCAAAAGGCTTGACAGGGGCTATGGGTATGTTTCTAAGATGACTCACTCATGGGCAGGAAGCCTTAATTCCTTCTCACATGGCCCTTCCCATCGGCTTTTGAGCATCCTTTTTTTTTTTTTTTTTTTTTTTTTTTTTTTTTTAAAGGGAGTTATAATTGACATATAACATTAGCTTCAGGGTACCCAACATGATTCAATATTTGTACATACATGGTCAGTGTTCTTTGTCTCTATTCTCCTTTTGTTCATTTTTCTTAATTATTTGTATGTGCTGCAACTTTTTTAAAAGTTTACTTTATTAATGCTTTTCAAATTAGAAGAGTCCTTCTTTTGAGGTAAGCCTCAAAGATTAAAAAAGTGCTACTGATTGTTACTGCCATCATCCTGCTGAGGTAACTTTGGAATGAAAACCTATGTAAATGTGTGTGTGTGTGCTTGCATGTGTGGGTGCATGTGCATGCATGCTTTCAGAAGAGGCTTTACGATTTTCTTTCACACCAGTTTTCTTTTACAGTATAGGCAAGTACCTTTTACCTGATCATTTACTGTTTTATTCTTTTTGCCATTTAGATAGTATTACGTGATCTCATTGTCACTTAGTGTCTATGTCTGTCATCACCACTGAATTTGAGCACTGTTTTTATATATTTACTGGCTATTTGAATTTCCTTTTATCTGAGTTGTCTATTCATATCCTTTGCCTATTAGTTTTTTCTTGTTTATGAGAGGTCTTTGAATTGAGTCTCTCTGCTCTGTTTATCCGTAATTTGTGTGACCGATATTTTTCCAAATGGTCCCTCGGCAGTTAAATATTTTGTTTATAGTATCTTTAACCATATGATGAGTATGATTTTTGGAAAATGTTTATTTTTGAGAGATAGAGAGAACATGTGAGCAGGGAAAGGGGCAGAGAGAGAGGGAGACAGAGGATTTGAAGCAGGCTTTGTGCTGTCAGCTTAGAGCCTGATGCAGGGCTCTAACTCATGAACCATGAGATCATGACCTGAGCTGAAGGCCCACACTTAACTGACTGAGCCACCCAGGTGCCCTGATGAGTACAATTTTTTATTTTAATTGTCAAATGCGTGGTTTTTATAGCTTTTCTTGTTGTGGTATATGTAGTATCCTAGCTTTCATCTTAAGTTTTTATTTAAACTCCAATTAGCATACAGTGTAATACTAGTTTCAGGCGTACAATATAGTGATTCAATACTTCCATACAACACCAGGTGCTCATCACAAGTGCACTCTTTTTTTTTTAATTTTTTTTTTTTATTGTTTTATTTATTTTTAAGGCAGAGAGAGACAGAGCATGAACAGGGGAGGGGCAAACAGAGAGCAAGACACAGAATCGGAAGCAGGCTCCAGGCTCTGAGCTGTCAGCACAGAGCCTGACGCAGGGCTCGAACTCACAGACCGGGAGATCATGACCTGAGCCAAAGTCGGACGCTTAACTGACTGAGCCACCCACGCACCCCGCAAGTGCACTCCTTAACCCCCATCACCTCTTTCACCCATTCCCCCACCCACCACCGCCCTTCTGGAAACCATTGCTTTGTTGTTTATAGTTAAGAGTCTGCTGGGGCGCCTGGGTGTCTCAGTTGGTTACGCATCCAACTTTGGCTCAGGTCACAATCTCACGATTCTTGAGTTTGGGCCTTGTGTGGGGTTCTGCGCTGACAGTGTGGAGCCTGCTTGGATTCTCTGTCTCCCTGTCTCTCTCTGCCCCTCCTTCACACACACACTGTCTCTAAAATAAATAAATAAATATTAAAAAAAGTCTGTTTCTTGGTTTTTCCTCCCCCACCCCATTTCATTTGTTTCTTAAATTTCACATATGAGTGAAATCATATGGTATTTGTCTTTCTCTGACTGATTTGTTTCACTTAGCATTATACCATCTAGATCTATACATTACCACATTTTGTTTTATTCATTTATCCATTGGTGGTCATTTGGGTGGTTTCCGCTTCTTTCTGTTTTGAATAATGCTGCTGTGAATGTAAGTGTACAAATATCTCTTGTAGTATCTGCTTTCAGTTCTTTTGGATACATACCCAACAAAGGAATTATTGAGTCATACAGCAATAATATTTTTAATTTTTTGAGGAGCCACTAAACTTTTCTGTAGTGGCCGTATCATTTTACATTCCTACCAGCAGTGCATAAGGGTTCCGATTTCTCTACATCTTCACCAACACATGTTATTTTCTGTGCGTGTGTGTGTTTTGTACTAGTAGCCATCCTAATGGTGTGAAGTAGTATGTCATTGTGATTTTGACTTGTTCATCATTGTCACTAGGGAATTTTAAATTAAAATAATAATTAGATACCACTACATACCTATAAGAATAGCTAAAATCTAAAAAAAACTGGCTTTTTTTTTGTAACTCATTTCTTTGAGAGTTTTGGTCTTTTGTTCAGGAGAATTTATAACTAATTGTTAAGACATTTTTATGATGGATGCTTTAAAATTCTTATTAAATAGTTCCAGCATTTGATTCATCTTGTCCATATGTGTCCACTGATGATATTTTTCTTATTCAGGTTATGTTTTTCTGGGTTTTGTATAATGAGTCATTTTGATTATATTCTTGACATTTTGGTTATTATTTTAATAGACTCTTGATTATATTTAAATCATTTCTTATATAGCACATAGTTGCCTTGTTTTGGTTTATTGTGTAGGTTCTTGCCTACTTTTGGGGGTTTTATTTCTAGTGACAATTAAGTGTTAGAGTCCTAAGCAGTGGTGTTTTGGTCTGTTTTATTTTCTGATGCTGCTGAGATTCCAGGTCAGTTCTTGCTGGTGCTGTGTCAAGTGAATGGAAGGTGCTTTCCTTGGTACCCCATGTCCTCATTCACTTACGTGGGGGCTGGGGTCAGAAGCTGTTGGGATTGGATCTCCTTAAATTTGAGACAGGTGGAGGACAGGATGGGGGTGTAGGATTCTTTTATGTTTTTCCTGCTGTAGTTTAGACTGTCCATTGGTGCCCTTGTTGTGAAGCAAGGCCTGGGGTGTACTAACTGTGGTTCAGAATGTCACCTTGGTCTGGGAAGCAGTGGTTGGGAAGGTAAAAGGCTTTAGTATTCTGCAGCTCTTTGTGGATCATACAGCCTGCTATTCTTGATTGTTAACTGGAGACTAGGTTGGTCCAGGCACAGGGTTAGTCCAGTACTTTGCTCCTCTGCTACTGCTGTCCTATAGAACTTATGGAGTGGGGCCTGAGTCTTTGCTGCTCTGACACTGCCACTGCAGAATGGAGTAGTTAGTGGCCCAAGTTGTGGAATGGGTGTTGGGGTTTCCCATTAGGTCTTTGTTGTGTTTCCTTTCTGCAAGAAAGGCCATTCTATTGGCCAGAGAATGTAGGCTGTTTTTTCTCCTATGCCTACTGGTGGTTCTGGATCACAGGAATCTCTAGAACCTAGTCTGGGGGTACACGGGAGATTAACAGAAAACCCAAGGGATTCATCATATTGTCTTTGGTGGCTTAAGGCTTGAGGTTCCTAGCAAATACCCCTTTTCCCTTCCAGCTTTCAGAGTTCTCTTATTGTTTCATGGGTAATTACCAGGGAATTTAGAGGGAAAAGCAGGGAAAGCTGAGTATGCTGTCTTGTTCTGTAAATCTTCCAAAAGCCCTTTTTTGATTGTATTTAAAATTTTTAATATTTGCTTGTTAAGGATATAAATCAATATGAATACTCCCCAGCAGTTCTACTTTTTTTGACATTTGGAGGCATACGGCTAAGAGAATAGAGTGTGTGTGTGTGTATAAATATATAAAGGTATGTGTATATATGTATCTATATGTATACAAATATTATGTATAAAGAATATATTTTATGTATATCTTTATATATGTACATATAATTTTTTATGTATCTCTATACATATCTGTTATGTCTCTATATGTGTATGTATATGTACAAATGTGGTCATTTAGCTGCCCTTGTTTTTACTGACTTATTTTTTTAAAGTTTATTTATTTATTTTGAGAGAGAGAGAGAGAGAGAGAGCATGAGCAAGTGGGGGAGGGGTAGAGAGAGAGCGAGAGAGAGAGAATCCCAAGCAGGCTCCATGATGTCTGCCCAGAGGCTGATGCAGGGCTGTATCCCACAAACCGTGAGATCATGACCTGAGCCAAAATCAAGAGTCAGACGTTTAACCAACTGAGCCACCCAGGCATCCCCACTAAATTTACTGACCTAAAGATCAAATGTCATAATTCTCTAAGATTACTTTATTATTTTAGCTGTGTATAGATTTATTCAAATCTTGAGTAAATTGACTTTCCATAGAATTGTGAATTTCTGTTGAGAATTTTTGTCATTTCAAAACTTCAGAGCATGGATCAAATACATCTTCACATTCGTTAATTTCATAAATTAGAACTTTTAAAGCACTTGCATATTTTAATCATAGATCTTTGATTATAAACTTAATGAACTGCGAGTCTTTTGAAAACTCATTTCTAACTTGCTGAATTTTAAAAAGCACATTTGGCTCTAATATTATTATTTTTTGATATCTTTATATAATTTTCTTCTAGTTCAGGACCATGAAGTTCATCAGCAAATTTTGGCAACTGATGTTGGTTCTAAAAATACACCTGACTCAAGAAAAATGTCAAGTGAAAAACTAAAAGGTCATCACGGTGGAGTTGATGAAGAATTTTACTTATCTGTTGGTTCACCTTTCGTTCTTTTGCACGCAAAAACATGCGTATCTCAAAGTGCTGTCTCATCTATTGCCCAAAACAGAAAGACCTACACTTCTGAAAAGTCAGTAAATACATTGTCTTCAAGTACAGAGATTTCTCTTAAAACCAGAAAAAGGTGAATTTTTATTTACTTAAGTAATAGTCATCCTGTTTAAAAAATTTTTACCTTTTATATTAAAGAGTAAGTAATTTGGTCTTTTTTGTATTTTATAGTAAATATTGAGGAATATTAACATATTAGGAAAAGAGCATAACATATTTCAGTTTATATTTAATAATAGGAAAGCTTACAGTATATTTCAGAGAAGTTTGTGGGTAAACTTTTCTGTGGAAAAAAAGTATTTTCTTCTAATGATAAATTTTCTATAACTCCTAAGAGTATTTTCTCTATGTTATTTGTAATTACAAGGATAGGTGTGTCTCAGGTCATTTCTAGGGTAACAAAGGATAAGTATTTTGAGGATAAGTTGTGGTAAACCCATGTCTATTTCTTGGGGTTTGCATTTTGGCCTTTAAGAAGAAAAGTAGATCATTCAAAGTCCTTTGCTGTTGGGACCTTTGCAGTGAGTGTAACTAATATCTGTCTGGTGTCTTGTGTTATTCTTGGAGCCAAGAAGTTAAGTACATTCTACGATTTTGCTATTCAAAATATGGTCTACGGCTCAGTATCTAGAGCAATGCATTATCTGGAAACTTGTTAAAAATGCAGAATTTCAAACCCTCTCTAGTCCTGATGAATAAGAATCTACATTTTAAACTCTTCAGATGATTCAAAATTTTAGTGTTTGAGAACTAGTGCTCTAAGCTATAGATTTTCTTGGCCTGTTCTCTTACTTTTTCCCATGGACTAATAAGGAATTTAATTTTCCTGGGCACTTGCCTTATATATTTTAAGAGGTTATAAATCAGCACTTACAGATTTTAAATAAAGGTCTAGTAGAAAATTTTATAAGCGGTCTGTGTTCTTAACTGAAAGGTAATTCAGGAAAACTCGTAACTGAACAAACTTTGACAGTCTTCACCTTGCCATCCTTTTACCTTTTAGGTTAAATTTTGAAGATAAAAATGTTTCGAAGAAAGTAGAAATACCAAATGAATTATCAGAAACAGAGGATAAAGTATCAGAAGAACCACAAGAGAGGAAATCGTCAAGAACATCTCAGAAAAGAGTACAAGATTCAGAATATGAAGTTCAACCACAAAGTAAAAAGAGTTTTTCAGCACTGTTTTTAGAAACTGTAAAAAGAAAAAGTGAATCCAGGTTAGTTATTAAGAAACTGTCCTTTGAGATGTTTGGTTTTATATTCTGTGAACAGTGTCATGGATTCTTAATGCTATTTAACTAGAAGTTAATCTTAATTGGCACAAATTTTAATTGAAATTGTGCCCAACCCATAAGGAGTGTGTAGTTTCTTACCAGCAAATGACCTCCAAAACCATCATTTAATAAATACTAAGTTAGAAAGAAAATAAGTTTATTCAGCTTTCATTTCTTTTGCCCATTAGCTCACTCTTTTCTCTTTTCTTTCTTTCCTTTCCTTTCCTTTCCTTTCCTTTCCTTTCCTTTCCTTTCCTTTCCTTTCCTTTCCTTTCCTTTCCTTTCCTTTCCTTTCCTTTCCTTTCCTTTCCTTTCCTCTCCTTTCCTTTCCTTTCCTTTCCTCTTTTCTTTGAGTTTATTTATTAATTTATTTTGAGAGAGAGGGT
This sequence comes from Acinonyx jubatus, assembly GCF_027475565.1. Lineage (NCBI taxonomy): Eukaryota > Metazoa > Chordata > Mammalia > Carnivora > Felidae > Acinonyx > Acinonyx jubatus. Next base: position 147,187,833 of record NC_069382.1, read on the forward strand.
GGGAATCCTCAGCAGGCTCCACTCTGTCAGTGCAGAGCCCAGTGTGGGGCTCCATCCCATGAACTGTGAGATCATGATCTGAGTCTAGATCAACAGTCGGATGTTTAACCAACTGAGCAACCCAGGTGCCCCATATTAGCACTTTCTAGTTTGTATGATATCACAGAATGAAGATAGTATTTAGAAATAGAATTATGTCATGGTGTATTTCACTATTACAGGTTTTAAGTCTTTTTTCCTTTTCTTCTGCTTGTGTTAATAAATGTATAGTCCTAAAATAAATTTTAATCTGTTCTTGCCTATTTAAAAACCTTCAGAGGTTTTTAACTGATTCTTAACTGTGATTCAGTGATTCTTAACTGTGGCTGCACAGTAGAGTTAACTAGAATTAATGGCAGCTAGGGTTGAGAACTACTGACTTATATAAACTTCAGATTTACTAGCTGGTGTTTACGGCCTTTACTCTCCCTAGTTAGCTCTTTTTGCCAGTTTGGTCATGCACATTTGCATTTGTCCCTATATTGGCATACCATTTTCCCTTGTCATGTGCCAGTCTCCTTCTCTCCTGGTGACATCTGCTTCTTACTTCATGGATGGCTGTCTTCTTACTGTAACCTTATATGGCAGAAGGTGACAAGGGGGCTGTCTGAGGCTTGCTTCTTTTATGAGGGTATTACTTCCATTCATAAGTGTTCTGTTGTCATAAAGGCCCCACCCCCAAATACCATCCCAATGGGGATTAGGTTTCAGTTTATGAATTTTGGAAGTATACAAACATTCAGTCTGAGCAGGTATCAATGTTGTGCCTAAGCATATCTTCAGTTTGAATGATCTTGATATTATGGAAGTCCCTTGAAGTGGAATAGAGGAGCAGATATAGAGAATTCTTACTGGCTGGTTTGGGAAATCTTAATTTTTAAGTTCTTAGCATTACTTCTATATATTATGAAAAATGAATAGATATTATGAGTTCTATACAATAAAACAAATCTGTAACAGATTGGCTATTTCTTTTTAACGTTTATTTATTTTTGAGACAGAGAGAAAGCATGAACGGGGGAGGGTCAGAGAGAAAGGGAGACCACAGAATCTGAAACAGGCTCCAGGCTTTGAGCTGTCAGCACAGAGCCCGATGCAGCGCTCGAACTCACGGGCTGCGAGATCATGACCTGAGCTGAAGTTGGATGCTTAACCAACTGAGCCACCCAGATTGGCCTACCCAGTTGAGCCACCCAATAGGCCCCCAGATTGCCTATTTCTTTAAATGTTGAAAACTAACATTTCTATTTCTGTTTCATTCATTGTGGTCTTCTATTTATATTGACTTTGTTTTTCATTAGATTTCTAAAATTTTCTAGTTACATAAACTTGCTAAAGCTCTACCTATTAGAAGATAGTATGTTTCTTAGTATGTATATTTAGAAGATTTACGTTATTAGATTTATCACAGATTTGAGATTAGAGAAATAGAGAAGGCATTTTCATTTCATAATCTTTTTGTATATCTTATTAATGAAAAGACAGAAAAAACAGACATAGTAATCTAAGTCTTCCATTCTAGCTTTGCTTCTTTTATGTGTAAGAATGGTTAAGCATCCTTACTCAAGTGAAAAAGGCAGAAACAGGAGTGCATGTGCTAGCTTTGGAGTTTGGATGTTTACCCTAAGTTTTTATTTATGCATGTCGCACTTCAGTACCTGGTTTGCTTGAGGCTGATGCTTTAAAAAGGAAGGAATTGCAAAAGAGTACCATCAGATTACTATTCCTTTGAATAATTCCTTCATTCTCCAGAAAGCTTTCTCGACTAATTGGAAGAGATGCTGTTTAATCCCAATTGTTTACCTTTCTAGATACATTACATTTGTTTCTATACCATGATTACAATGTTAAATTTGAAAATGTGTGAATTATTCAAACTTGGAGTGAATTTTTACGTAATATAATTTAATGTAAAATTTACTAGTGTTTTCTTAGAGTATTAGATTTGAAGGTGTCTCGGAAATAATCTTGTTTCGGATGTGAAGAAATCTGGGCCCTAACATCTGTATACATCTATACAAACATATAATTAGTATAACATTATATATAATAACAGCATGCATTTGGGACTGTCAGTGTATCTGAGCTATATTTAACACATTTCTGGGTTTCAACTTTTTGATATATATATATAATGAGACATTAAATTAGTTGATGTCTAGGCTCTCTTGCAGCTCTAAATTTTCTTTGATCTCATTAGTATTATAAATGAGTATAATCAGGTATTATAGAAATGTAAAAGGAGAGGGATTTTCAAGGGTAAGGGAAAATTGAGATGTGAACTGTTCTTTAAAAGATACATAGATTTTATTCCTACACAGATTATTTTACTTTTTTCCAGAAAGCAAAGGTAAAAACTTTCTTTTTTGAGTTATTATTTATTGTAACATTCTGTTTTAGTCCTGTTGTTAGGCATATAGCAACTGCTCCACCTCATTCATCTCCTTCAAATGATCTAAAGTTGTTAGAGGATGAATTTATAATTGATGAATCAGAAAGAAGTTTTGCCAGTACATCTTGGATTACTATACCCAGAAGGGCGGGGCCTCTGAAACAATGCACAGTAACCCCTGCAGAGAACACTGCACTCCTTCAAAGTAAAAAGTCAAAAGAAAAACATCACAGTGTATCAACTGCAGATTTGACAAGTGACAAACGTTCTGGCAAAGCTCACCCAGTAGGGAGATCTCAGCCCTCTGAACAAAAAGGAGTGAATAAGGGTTGTGCTTTGTCAAATGAAATGGAAAATCATTGTAGATCTACAAAATATGAACTGTATTATGAGAATGCAGAGAAATCATCTGGAAACAGAAGGACTATAAGACAAAAACAGAGAAGAAAATTTAAGGCCAATGTACTTGAAGAACAGGTTGATACAGAACAATCTAAAGATAAAAATACAAATATGTCACATATCACCCAAGATAAGTTACAAAGAAATTCAGACAGAAATATGGAAGAGTGTGAAGATATGATAAATGTTGCCGTTTCCAAAAAACAGGTGCTGCCCCGAGGTAAGTGTTTTATATTAAGTATAACTATGAACATTATTCTACTGCTTTATGTTTTTATACTATTTCTATTTAGCTTTGGAAAGTAGGCAAAGTAAACCTAAATCTGTAGGCTCTTTTCTAAAATGTCTATTTTACATATAATTCAATTCTGAGTCACTTGAGTTTTGTGTAGCTTCTAAGATGGCGCACATGTAAAGGAAGAAGTGAAAGGGAAAGGCCCGTAAATCAGGTGGTTACCAGAATATGAATAAGACAGCATCATGTATTCTTAGAGGTTTATTAAAATATAAACTGGGGAAAAAAACCCAGGGTAGTATGGGAGTATTTCTTATAGGACAAAACATTATACTCTTTTATATCATTTTAGTATTCATCTATACTCATTTATCTAATATTCACTCAATTGCCAGACACTGTATGAGACACTGAAATTACAAAGATTATTGAGACACAATTATTGCCATTAAAAAAAATCAATCCAGTAGTATCTGTAGACCAACAGGTATGCCTGTACATTCACAGGACAATAATGGAATCACACAGAACAGTTATCTAACTAATATCTCAATAGGTCTTTTTATCTTGGATCACTATATTATTTATCATCCAAACTGGGACACTTGAGAATGAGAGGAATGTCAGGACAGGAAAGCATAAACTGGGATTCTCTCGATCTGAAGTGTGGTTACTCTCCTTACATGGCTACCCATTTTATAGTGATTGAGGTATAATGATGGCACTGTCTTCTAGATCTATTTATTTTCTTTGTACCACTTTTTAAGTAATAGAAAAGATCGTCATTCTTATAGAATTTCTTTAGTTAATGGAATGGAAAGCACTTAACAAATGTATTAGACACTTTAGGTGTACATAACATAATTTAATCCTTCTTGACAATCCCATAAATTAGAAAATACTCATGGTTAAAATATGCTGGCTCAGGATCTGTCCCATCGTAGAGTCCATATTTTTTCAACACTATTAAGAAGTTTTGAAGTAAGTAAAAATGCTTTTGATGCTCAGTTGGAAAAACTATTAACCAGAAAATTCTATTCAACAGAATTTTTTATGTACTTAGAGATTCTAGATGACTATACTGTATTGCTGATACAGAAGGGAGAAAATATATTAATTTTTTTTTTAATGTTTACTTTGAGAGAGAGAGAGATAGAGCGTGAGCAGGGGAGGGGCAGGGAGAGAGGGAGACACAGAATCTGAAGTAGGCTCCAGGCTCTGAGCTGTCAGCATAGAGCCTGATGTGGGGCTTGAATTCACAAATTATGAGATCATGACCTGAGCTGAAGTTGGAAGCTCAACTAACTCCCAGGCACTCCTGGGAGAAAGTATATTAAAGCACAGTATTTAAGCTAGTTGTTGTGAAAAGAAATTCCACTTTAATAATTATCTAATTATTTTAGCTTTCTTTTTGTGTAATCTATATCATAGACTTTATATTACCTGAAATAATAATTTTGTCCATGTGTACCTTTGTGTACTTGAAAAATTCTGCTTAAAATAAAGGGGAAAAAAAGCTACCTTCTCTATTTTGTGGACCTCTTTTGTAAATGCCTGACATGTCCCAGGTGATTTTTGTTGGAATTATTTTTCCTTCCTTCCTTCTTTCCTTCCCTTCCTTCCTTCCTTCCTTCTTCCTCCCTCCCCCCCCCACTTCGTCCCTTCCTTTTTTTTTTTTTTTTTGTTCTTCCTTTACTTTCTCATTAGCAGCTGGCTATTTGAAGAAAATATAAAGAATCTCTGACTAAACTGAGATTATATTATAGGAAATTTTTTTTTCTTATTAGTCCCTTAAGTAGAATATGAATTCATAAAATTTGAAGGTACAAAATTTTTATTTATCCATAAGTTCTTAGGAAAAAACATTGTATCAAGAAAGTATACTTGAAGGAGACTCTAATTATAAGTGTTAAACATTTATTGAATGCAAAATTCTTCACACTAATTTTCAGTTATATTAAATTCTTCCTGTCTAGATTGGTTAGTGAATATAATGTCTGATTAATTACCAATTAATTTTCTATCACTGTCATAACAAATTACCCCATACGTGACTTAAAACAACATACATTTATTATAGTTCTTTGGGTTGGAAATCTGAAATTGATCTCACTGGACTAAAATCAATGTGTTGACAAGGTGTCTTTTGTTTCTGATAATTCTAGGAGAGAATCTGTATCCTTATCTTTTCCAGCCTCTTGAAGTTGGTTCTATTCCTTGAATCATAGTTCCCTTCTTTCATCCTCAGAGCCAGCAATACCAGCCTTCTTGCATTTCCAATTTTTTTTGTGTCTTCCATTGTCCCATCTTTCTGACCACTACTTCTAAAGAACACATGTAAGTAGATTGGGCCAGCCTAGATAATTCAGGATAATCTCCCTGTTTTAAGGTTTATAACCTTAATCATTTCCTCAAAGTCTCTTGCCACGTAAGGTAATATTTTCACAGATTTGTGGATTGGGTGAGTACATCTTTGGGAGGCCATTATTCTGCCAACCATATCAGTTTTCAAAGACTAATAATATGAAGATAATTTAAGTCCAAAGATATTTTTACTCTGAAGATTTTTTTTTTTTTTTAATTCAAAAGGCACTTGACAGGGGCGCCTGGGTGGCTAAGTTGGTTAAGCGTCAGACTTTGGCTCAGGTCATGATCTCGTGGCTAGTGAGTTCAAGCTCCTCATCAGGCTCTCTGCTGACAGCTCAGAATCTGGAGCCTGCTTTGGATTCTGTCTCCATCTCTCTCTGCCCCTTCCCTGCTCCTCGAACTCTGTCTCTCTCTCTCTAAAAGAAATAAGCATTAAAAAAAAACAACAACAAAAAGGCACTTGACAGATTTGTAATGCTTAAACTGATGATTTATTTTGAGGCAGTGGACTTTTCCAGTTTTGATGTCTCTCAGGCTTCTTAAACTGAATGTGTTGGAAACTAAATTCTTCCAAACTTCTCCTTCTTTTGTTTTCCTGTCTTCATAAATGGGACCATAATAAATCTAATACCTCAGGAAGGAAACTCGAATCGTCTTTAACTTGTCTTTCCTTTACTTAGCAACCCATATAAAGTTAATTAAGTCTTTTGACTTCTCCCTAAGTAGCTTTCATATCTGTTACTTCTCTCCATGCCTCTTGCTATTCTTTTTAGCCAAGTTAGAGTCATTTATTTCTTAGATTATTGTAGCAGTTTATGCACAAACCCTCTGGCTTCTTAATACTCTCCAGATTCATCTCCTGGGTTGCTTTATAATGAATTTCTTTCAGTTCTGTGAACAAACTGCTGTCCCAACTGTGGGCCCTTTAGAAAAATTTTCCTAATTTTTCCAAGCTTTCCAAGTTTTGTGTTCAGTTAAAATACCACTTATTACTTGCCACCCTGGTATGTTCCTGTGTATGCTCCATTAGCGTCCTTTGTATTTTATCACACATGTAATTAGTTGCTGAATTTCCATCTTTCCTTCTGGCATTTAGACTGAAAGCTCCATGAGAACAGGAACTGTATCTGTCCTATTCCTAAAATATCCCTCAGATCTTAGCCTTAGCAGTTATCTCTATGGGTCATTGGCATACATTTTTAATCAATGACAGAAATATTATTCTATTTTGGATGAATAATTTTGCTGTTTATTAAAACGTGTCCCACCTTCAGAACGATACTTCTTTATGTGTAAATATGCAAAATTTTCTACAGTAGTAGAAATTTATCGCTTGTGAGTCATCTCTTTTTCTGGCCATTGCCCTACTTAGGACATATATTTCCTCAGTTCTAAGTCAACTATCTTCCTTTACTGTCTGTTCACATATCAATTATATCTTCTTTATGTATTCTTGTTTATTAGTTTTCTAAATTGTTTGTCATTCAGTTTCTCATCTTCCCTGAACTGAAATTAGTTTCTGAAATAATCGGTTTGTTTTTGATTTTGTATGATATTCTTTTTCTGTATCACTGTCTGAATAAGTCTTCGGTGATAGCATTTTCCTCCTCAGACTCTTCTCCCTTTTTCCATTGTTCACACTGATTTTTTTTTTAAGTCGATTCATGAACATGGGCAGTTATCTCTGAAATCATGAGCACCTCTCATTTATTAGAACAGTTCCTGAGAATACTTTTGATAAATATAAGGGAAAGTGAAAAAGGGAAACATAGAAGAAAAGGAGTTGGAGAATGAAAAATGAGGGTGGACACATAGTAGGCCTGAAAGTGATGCTCACTGCTGAGGATTCTTGCCATTTTACAGATAATTCCTTAAACCACTTATTTGTGGTAACTATGTTTGTTTTTGTTTTTGTTTTCTTTTGAAAGCTTAGGAACGCAAATCTGGGAGGGAGGAGGGTGGAAATCTTAAGCAGGTTCCTCCCCCAGCCTGGAACTTGACCTGGGCTGAAATCAAGAGTACTGACTGAGCCACCCAGTGCCCCTAAGTGGCAACCATGTTGAAAGTTCTCTATTTTTGCTTTAGTGTTTTGTAAAACTGACCCTTTTATTATTTTCTATATCCACTCCCTAATATACCTCCTTTATTGTCGAGTTTTTACTGTCTGTGGTGACTCTTCCAGTATCTCCCATTCTCATTACTTGGCAAGTATTGGTTGATTCTAATATTAAACACAGTATTGTAAGGTATATTCTTTCCTTTTCATCAACTGTTTTGTGCCTGGTTCACATTATTAAGGCTACTATTTTTCTTTTACTCCTTTTATAAGCATAAATCATTCTCTTTATCTCAAATTCAGAACATTGCCAAATCCTGTAACTTATTCTCAAACTGGAATTGGAGAGTGATACCACTGTAAGGAATCTTGACATAATTTGGCTCATTTTCTCTTCTCTCCACTCAATCCAGTTTAACTGGGAGAATGACTAGAACATGTAGAATAGTGCTTTTCAAACTTACATATGCATTTGAATTCCCTGAGGATTTTGTTAGCATACTGATTCATAAGCTGATTTAATAGGTGCGAGGTGGGACCCAAGGTTCTGTATATCTAAACAGTCTCTCCCAGGTGATGCTGATACAACTGATCTGTGAACCATACTTGGTGTATCAAAAACTTAGATTGTATCTAGAGTAGCTAATGCTGGGTAGCACTTTTGCCAGTTTCATTGCCTACTGTAACATTGGCTTCATCCTGAATTCATATTTCAAGTATATGTTAGTCATCAAGCAGTGTGAAAAGTTTCATTTAACTGACAGATCTTATTGAGAACATTTGACTTAAAAAAAAAAAAGGAGGTGAAAAGAAGCTCACTGGATAAATTTAAGATATTCCTATAATTGAGTTTGTTTTTTTGTTTTTTGTTTTTTTTTTTTACCTATTGTGATTTTCTGAAAACTCTTTGGTTCAATAGATTGTAAATTGTTTTAATGGTTTTCTTTAATTTAGGAAGCAAGAAAAATAGCACCAGTGTTCCTTATGCAGAAAATCAGAAAAAAGCTAAAGAATATAAAAAGAAGCAATTTTCCAGTGGGTCCAAGAAGAACAAACTTGTACCTGATGAGGTGACTTCAACTATTACAAGAAGTCGAAGAATTTCGAGGCGTCCATCTAATTGGTGGGTGGTAAAGTCAGAGCAGAGTAAGTGTTTTATTTAAATTATGTTCATTGAGAGCTCCAAAAAGTCATTCTATGAGAGACTTTGTTTTATACAACCATTTTCCACAGAAAAATCTTATGAGAACAAAGTTAAATTGGATCGTTAATAGAAATATTAAATCAGTTAAGTATGCAAATCTTCATTTGGACTCTATTCTATACTGTATTCTAGATATAGGGATATATCTAGAAAACAAACCCCTGTCTCATGGGACTTACATTCTAGTGGAGGAAGACCAGCAATATAGATGTATAATTCATGCAGTGATAGGTAATAAAGAAAAATTAAGCAGATAAAGGATAGAAATGGGAAGTAGTTGACAGAAGTAGGGGTGGATGAAAAGATAGAACAGAAGCAGTAAGAGTCCATTTTGATCTTTCAGAGCACATATCACAAATATGAAGAGGGGACCCATACAAATAACTTGGTGTGGAACATTTCAGACCAAGGGAACAGTATTTGTAAAGGTTCTGATGGAGCTTACTTGACATCTTTGAAGAATTCAAGAAGGCCAGTATGGCTAAAAAAGAGTAAGCCAGGAGAGGTGAAGTCAGAGAGGCAGGCTGTGATAGAGAGTTTAGAAAAAGTGTATTGGGAAACTCCTGGAAGATTTTAAGCAATAAATTAAAATTTAAGTGACTTGATTGAGTCATCCTTTTTTTTTTTTTTTTTTAATTTTTAAGTTCATTTATTTTTTGAGAGAGTGAGAGAACGCGCAGGGGAGGGGGCAGAGAGAGAGAGGGAGAGAGAGATTCCGAAGCAGGCTCTGCACTGACCATGCACCTTGCTGCTCAGACTCACGAACTGTGAGATCATGACCTGAGCTGAAATCAAGAGTCGGATGCTTAACTGACTGAGCCACCCAGGTCCCCTGATTGAGTCATCTTGTAAAAGAATTATCCTTACTTCTGTAGAGAGGAAGCTAGGGCTCGGCAAAAATGGAAACATGAACACTAGTTAAGATATTGTTGGACAGAAGAGATGAAAAGTGGTTGGATTCATTATTAATGGAGTAGAGTAAGAGAGAAAACCAGGAGTCTAGCGTGACTCAGTTTTTTGTTTTTTGTTTTTTTTTTTTTTTTGCCTGAACAAATAGAATAATGGAACTCTACTGTTTAGTGAGATGAGGAAAAGTATGAGAGAAGCAGATTTGCGAAGGATATCAAGATTTGAGGTTGTGATAGATACATCGTAGAGATAGCCTGGTTAATGAGTTTAAAGTTAGGGGGAAGGATCTGGGAGGACATAAATAATTGGGGACTTATCAATATATAGATGAATTTAAAACTTTAGGAATGCTTGAAATCTCCTAATGATAGACTGAACCTGGCAAAGAAAAATAAGCCAAGGATTAAGTTGGGAGACACCAGTGTTAGGAGTTGGGAAGGAGTGGGAAGATCCATCAAAAGAAACTAAACATGTGCAGTTAGTAAGATTAAAGGAAAATGAAGAGAACGTAGGGTTATGGAAGCAAAGTGATGAAAGCATTTTAATTAAGGATTGAGTGATGAACTTTCTAAAATACTGCTAATGGTCTGAAGTAGTTGAGGTTTAAGAATTGACAGTATAATTTTGGGCCACATGGAGGCTGTTGGTCACTTTGATAAAAATGGTTTCTGTGGAATGATTGGATCAAAAGCCTGATTGGAGTGGTTTCAAGAGAGAGTTGGAAGGGAAGAAGGAGAGACAGTAAGATAAAGGAGCATAGCAGATATGGGGCTAAGGGAAGGTTTTTTGTTTTTTTTTTTTTAATTATAAGATATTACACATGTTTATCTGCTTATTTAAAATAACCCCATAAAATGTAGAAAAGGAGAACCCTCTTGCACTGTTGATGGGAATGCAAACCAGTGCGGCCACTGTGGAAAATAGCATGGAGGTTTCTCAAAAAGTTAAAAATAGATATAATATAGCAATTGCACTACTAGGTATTCACCCAAAGAATATAGAAATACTAACTCAAAGGGTACATGCACCCCAGTGTTTATAGCAACATTATCTACAATAGCCAAATTATGGAAACGGCTCAAGTGTCCATCAACTGATGAATGGTTAAAGAAGATACACACACACACACACACACACACACACACACACACGCAATATTACTGAGCCATAAAAAAATGAAATCCTGCCATTTGCAACGACATGGATGGAGCTAGAGAGTATTATGCTAAGCAAAATAAGTCAGTCAAGAGAAAGATAAATACCATATGATTTCACTTATATGTGAAATTTAAGAAACAAAAGAAATGAACAAAGGGAAAGAGGGGGGTGCAAACCAAGAAACAGACTCTTAATTATAGAAAACAAACTGATGGTTACCAGAAAGGAGGTGAGTGGGGGGATGGGTGAAATAGATGATGGGAATTAAGGAGTGCACCTGTCCTGATGAACAGTATGGAAGTGTTGTATACCTGAAATGTTAACTAACTGGAATATAAAAACTTTAAAATGACTCCTGAATACAAAAAGTAAAAAAATTAAAAAAAATAAAATGACCTCATAGAAAGGTAGAGAGTAAATCTAGATCACAGTCCTTGAGTAGGCAAGGACAGGACTGTGATCTAGTATACAGATGGAAGTAGTTTGGTAGAATTGAGGGTGGAAAGATAAAGATCTGCTTTTCTATTGTTTTTCCTCCATGAAAATAGTAAGCAACAACATCAGGTGAAAGTGAAGTGAGAGAAGTGATAGTAGAAGTTTGAAGTTTCCTTAACATCAGAAGGATACAAAGGAAAATCAGAAAAAAAGTACATGGGCAAAGTCTGAAGCAGCCCTCTCCCAATGGATTCTTACCAGAGGCACATAGTTCCTCCAGCAATGAATATTTGCGACAGATGTATAAAATGGTGTCTACTAGGGAAGCTCATTAGGGATTAATGCTCAAGATTTTTACTGGAGGTAGTCATCTAGGCACTCTGCCTAGCAAGTACTAAAATTCGACTCCCTGAAGGAAAGCAAGTATTTGACATAAACTGTATTTTTTGCACAAGCAGTTTAGGCACACTAAACTACATTTGTCATTTAGGAAATGATGGGAACCCTCCCAAAATTGAAGTTCCCACATGCTAGGCTAGGCAAGAGCTAACTTTGCAAGCAGGTCTTTCTAAGGATAACATTCTTAGGTCTGCAGTGCTATCTCTTTTCTGTACAGGGTGAAACATTTATTGTTTTGGAAACATTTTTGATTTTTTTTAAGGGAGGTGATCATGAAAAGATGGTAGATGATAAGGTAACATTTAATGGATACTGTTGACTCTGGTATTGAGATCAACAAGTGAGAGACTAGACAAATGTGGCACTCCGTCTGGGGCCTTGTTGCTATGAATTTTTGAGTCATTGGGATCCTTGATTATAGCAGAAAGAAGTATTCTGTTGCAGCCTTCCTTGGATTTGGGATTTAGATCTCAGTTTAAATGATTATTTCTCTACTTTGGCTAAGTTATTTTGTTCAGTTTCTTACTCTGTAACATGATTACAAACACATCTACCTCATTATAAGGATTTAGTGACATGTAGTTAGTATATAAAATGTTATCTACTCCTGATACTACTTTGAGGAACTCACCTTTCTGCCCCAAGTGCCTGAAACTGTACTATGGCAGATGAGTGTGTAAATACATGAGAAAATGAAAATCTTACAAAGCTTGTATAAGTGTTTTAGAACTCTGAAACTTATCAAAAAAGACTTGTGTAGCAGCTTTGAAACAGGTGTTGAATTTCTGATTGAGTAGGGAGCCACAAAAAAGAGGAATACTTGTAGATCTCATAGTTCAAACAGTCCTTCATCTGGTAGGAAAAGAAAGTCTGAAGCTCAATAAAGCAATATGACTTGCACCTAAGGTCATAGACCTGTGTGCTAGAACTGGAAAAAAATAGAACCCAGGTTTCCTGATTCTTGATCCATTGCTTATTTCCCTATCAAGCAACCAAGCTGCCGATAGTGGATATGTGGCCGTACTGCTTTTTCGTGTATGTTGAGACAAATTTATTGAGTGCCCACTGTGAGGCAGCAATGGTGTAAGGTAGAACCAGTACTAGAGTGAGTCAAGTGAGTAATATACAATGAGAAATTCGAGGAGGAGGCGTTTGGTCTCTAGATTGTGTGTGTTCACATTCAGTACTTGCATGACTCAGTGAGAACCTTCTTCAATTTTTTAATTTTATGATGAGAAAAAAAAACTTTATGATAACTTTTAAGATCTACTTGTTGGTATTTATTTTGCAGTATATACATATATAAAACTATTACATTGCGCACCCTGAACTTATACAATGTTAATGTCAATTATATCTCAGTAGGACTGGGGAAAAAAATTGCTTCACCACTGTCCTGACCCTGATGTTAGGCATTGGAAATGTAGCGATAGGTAAAAGAGCAAACTTGGTCTCAAGGAATTGCCAGTCTGCTGGAAGAGAAAGATAAGTAAATAAATAGATGGATGATAAATGTTATCAGAGGGTTGAGAGAGAGAGCTACCTAATTTAAGCATGGGAATTTGGGACAGCTTCCTGAAGAATGAATTAGGAATTAGTTAAGTAACTGGGTGGGGTGAGGAGGATGGATGGAATGTTTCGAGCAGAGTAGCATGTGCAGAGATCTGGAACTGAGAGTGTGACCTTTTAAAGATTATTTTAGCAGAGTTATATGGAAGGCTTGTTAAAATACAGAGTATTGGGCCCTACTCTGAGTTTCTGATTTAGTGGGTCTGAAGTGAGGCCTGAGAATTTGCATTTCAAACAGACTCTTAAGTGATGCTGATCCTGCTGGTCTGGGACCAACCCTTTAAGAACCAGTGCTTTGGAGAAATGCAAATAGTTCAGTATTGCTGGCTGCTGCTTTTCTTTTCTTTTTTTTTTTTTTTTTGTCAATTTGTTTATTTGGAGGATAGAATTTTGATTAACGAAATAAGTACTCTACATGTAGAAATAAATTATTGAAAATATTTGGACGTAATCCTTAAGTTACAGATTATCACTAAAAGACTTTAGCAAGGTTGTAATGACCCAGCTTGTGTTTTCCTAAGATGATTCTTGAAACAGTGTGAAGAATGGATTGAAAAACGGCAAGGCTAGAGAAAGGGAAACTAATTAAGAGGCTCCTTTAATAATCCAGATAAGATGCCAGTCCCTGCTAATGACAGGCAGGAGAGCTTGAGAGAAGTGGATTTGAGTGGTATTAAGAATGTAGAAATGACAGGATAAGGGGACTGATTGCAGATAGAGACAGGAGTTTTGGCTGACTGAGATTTCTGATGTAGGTATTTGAGCAAATAGTTGTGCTTTTTGTTAAGAAAGGAACTAAAACCAGAGGGGCAGATTTAAAGGAGAGTGATAGGTGAATATTATGATACCGGCATCTACATAGTAATTACAGTTAAGAGTACAAGGGCCCCTCAAAGTAGGTAAATAAGAGTGAGAAGCTAAAGCTGGAACCGTGGGAAATACCAGGATCTTAAGGATGGCCACAAGAGTAGTGGGCAGAGACAGGGTGGTTTTGGAAGCTTGTGATAAATTTGGTACATATGTCTAAAAATTGAAAAGCTGCATAGTTTATGAATTTAATCTGAAAATAAATATAGCCTACGAGATTGGTGTATGTGTGTGTGTGTGTATGTGTTTACATGAAAATATATATAATGTTGGTATTTCAGTGAGCCAGATAATTTGGATAAACATTATGCTAACTTTAGGTTATCATTGAATCCTTCAGGTCTTGTTTATAGCAATTCTTCAAGAAGAAATGAATTGTCAGTGTGTCACAACAGTAGACAAACACCTGTTGAAAAACCAAACCAGTCATCTAAGAATATTGGGGACAAAACTATTCCATTTAAAGGGCAGAAGAGAACTACTTCAGGCAGTTCAAGAACACAGGAGTTTTTAACTGCTAAAGATTCTAGAAGAATTATTGACCATGATAAAATTTCTGGTTCTTCCCAGAATGAGTCATTGAAAAGTGATGAGGAAGACCTGGTTAAGAAGAAAAATCATGATCATTCTGGGTATGTCTATTATGTATACAATATAGTTATTTTTGCTGTTTAGCATTTAATAGTTTGTGTCATTTAATCATTTGTGGAGAAACAGTATTAGCGTAAAGGGCTCTGCAGTCTGACAGACATGGTTGTAAATTCATGCTCAGCCATTAGCTGGTGATGCCCTAGGGCAACACAGAACTCTTGAATTTTTTTCCTCATTTTAAAATGGGGAATAATATATATAGTACATAGGATGTGACTAATATATATAATAAGAGTAAGTATTATTGTCATTGAAGAGTTGCTTCTTTTTTGGAGCACCCGGGTGGCTCAGTTGGTTGAGCGACTGACTCTTCATTTCGGCTTGGGTCATGATCCCAGGGTTGTGGGATGGAGCTCCGAACCTGGCTCAGCACTGGGTGTGGAACCTGCTTAAGATTCTTTTTTTCTCCTTCAGCTCCTCCTCCATAAACTCTCTTAAATTAAAAAAAAAAAAATTTTTAATTAAAAAAGTTGATTCCTTTTTAAAAAAATACAGTGGTAAAAACATAAATTTTACCATTTTGGTCATTTTTTTAAATTTATTTTTTATCTTTTAATTTTTATCTTTTAATCTTAGTCATTATTAACGTATAGTTTGATTTGCTTCCTTCTGAGTGAAGTTAATGTGATTTCAATAATTAGGAATATATCTTAATACTTCTCCCCCTAAGGTGATAATAGTTAAGGTACTTTTGAGTGCTTATTATGTGTCAGCTATTTGCTAGGAGCTTTTCAATGAATTTTCATCAGTCCCTGACAACCTAGTGAGTTAGGTATTGTTCTTGCATATTTTTACTTCTTAACATAGCATTTATTCTTTCATTTACTCAACAAATAATGCATATTACATGTGAGAAACTGCAGGGTGCTAGGGGTGTACAGAAATAAATCAGTAGAGTGCCTTAAAAATAGCAGTGTATGTAACCAGTAAGGAAATCGAATTAGTAATCAAAAATCTCCCAAAAAACAAGAGTCCAGGGCCAGATGGCTGTACAGGGGAATTCTACCATACATTTAAGGAAGAGTTAACACCTGTTCTCTTGAAGCTGTTCATAATGGGGTATATCTCTGGATTTCATTGCATTTTCCTAATTATTAGTGAAATTAAATAGTTAAATATCTTTTCATTTGTTTCTTGCTCATTTTTATTTTTTCTTAGAAAAAAAATTTAATTTATTTATTTTGAGAGAGATAGTACAAGTGGGGGAGGGGCAGCAAGAGAGAGAAAGAGAGAGAATCCCAAGCAGGCTTCATGGCTGCCAACGCAGAGCCCTGCATGGAGCTCGAACTCATGAAACTGTGAGATCATGACCTGAGCCGAAACCAAGAGTTGGATGCTTAACCATCTGAGCCACCCAGGCCCCCCTTGCTCATGTTTAAATAGATTGTCTCTTTGTAAATTGCTTGGCCAATTTTATACTTTTTTAGAATTGATTTTTAGGAACTCTTTATCTATTTTGGCTTTTAATCCTTAATAGGTCACATGTATTCGTGTCTTTCATACAGAAGACATAATTTTAATGTATGGATAACCCTAGAGCATCATGGGAGTTAGGGGCAGTGACCCCTGCACAGCCAGAAATTTGCTTGTAACTTTTGACTTCTCCAAAGCTTAACTACTAATAACTTATTGTTGACTGGAAACCTTACTAGTAGCATAAACAGTTGATTAACACATATTTTGTTTTTTACATATATTACATGCTATATGTAATTTTTACAATAGAGTAGAGAAAAGAAATTGTTATTAGGAAAGAGAAAAAACATTTACAGAATTGTATTTATTGAAAAAAAAATGCTTATATGTGGACCTGTGCACTTTAAACCTGTGTTATTCAAGGGGTCAGCTGTAGTAGAATTTATTAGCCTTTCAGTGTTGTGAACATTTGCTTTTTTTGTAGACTCCGAGGTTATAAGGATCTGTTTTTCTGTATTTTTTTCCTAAAAACTAACTTGTTTTTTTATATTTACTTCTTTAAACCATCTGTAATTTATTTTTGTGTTTGATGTGGAATAGGAAATTTAAATTCTTTTTTTCTCTGTGTAGGTGTTGAATGGTACATTTCCCCTACTGATTTGTAATGGCCTCTCTTTTATCAGATTTCCATATTTATATCATCTTGTTTCTTGTATCATTTATTTGCATAAGATTCCTGAGAGGTGGGTAGGACACTCGTTAGCTCCATTTTTACATATGAGGAAGGTCTACATAGATTAAATAGCGTGTCATTAGATAACTAGGTCTTCTGACTACTAGTCCAATTGTTTTTACTTGAATGTATTAATAATAAAAATAAATCAAAGTTTTACTAAACAAAGCAGTTGAGCCTTACCTATAGGTTGAGAGAAATAGGTTAAGATAAAAAATTTGTTTACATTGAGTTTTTAAATTTCAGCTAGTATTCTTATAACAAACCTTATCTTTTATGTACAATGAGAATGTATGGTACTCCCCACACCATACGGTTCGCTCATGAAATGTGTACAATTCAATGTTTTTTTAGTATATTAACAGATAGGTGCAAACCATCAACACAGTCAATTTTAGAGTATTTTCAGCACTTCACAAAGCCAGTACTCATTAGTTATCATTTCCCTAGTCCTCTCTGCCACTACCCTAAGCAACCACTAATCTACTTTTTATCTGTATAGATTTCTCTACAGTTTGGATTTTCATCTGAATGAAATCATATAGTATGAGTTTTTTGTACTGGCTTCTTTTGGAAATTTTCAAGTTTCATTCATGTTGTAGTGTATATCAGTACTTCCTTACTTTTTATGACCAAAAAATGTTTTGTTTTATGGTTATACCATGTTTTGTTTATCTTTTCATTCACTGATGGACATTTGGGTTGTTTCCACCTTTTGGCTCTTATGAATAATGCTGGTATAAACATTTGTGTACAGGTTTCTATGTGAACATGTGTTTTCATTTCTCTTGGATATATACCCAGGAGTGGAGTTGCTCTGACATATGGTAACTATATTAAAATTGTTTGAGGAACTGTAAGATTGTTTTCCAAAGCATCTGTACCATTTTACATTCCTGCCAGCAGTGTATGAGGGTTCCAGTCTCTCTGCATCCTTGTCAACATTTGTTATTATCTGACTTTGATGCTAGCCATCCGAGTTGGTATGAAAGTAGTATCTCTTTGTGATTTTCATTTGCACTTCCCAGATGACTAATGATGTTGAGCATCTCTTCATTTGTTTATTGGCCATTTGCATATCTTTAGAGAAAAATCTATTCAGCCTAATTTTTTGGGTTTTTTTATTGTGTTGTAAGAGGTCTTTATCTTTTGGATACAAGTCCCTTGTCAGATACGTGGTTTGCAGATATTTTCTCCATTCTATGGGTTTTCTTCTTGCTTCTTAATGGTGTCCTTTGAAGCACTAAAGTTTTTAATTTTCGTAAAGTCCAGTCCATCTATTTTATCCTTTTGTTGCTTATACTTGGTGTCATATCTAAGAATCCAAGTTCATGAAGATTTGTCATTATCTTTTCTTCTAAGAGTTTTTCTTACATTTAGGTGTTTGATCCATTTTGAGTTAACTTTTGTATATTCTATGAAGGATTCAACTTTATTCTTTTGCATGTGACTATCCAGTTTTCCATAATTGTTTGTCAAAACGACTACTTATTCCCCCATTGAATGGTCTTGGCATCATTTTTGAAAATCAGTTGACCATAAATATATGAGTTTCTTTCTGAATTCTCAGTTTTTTTCTCTTAATCTATATATTAATTCTTGATCCAGTACTACACTGTCTTGATTGTTACCATTGCTATGAAAAGATTTGAGATCAAGAGGTATAAGTCCTCATTATTCTTCTTTTCAGATTGTTTTGGCTATTCTGGGTTCCTTGCAATTCCATATAAATTTTAGAATCAGCATGTCAATTTCTACAAAGATATCACTTGAGAATCTGACAGAGAATGCATTGAATCTGTATATCAGTTTGGGAGATATTGCCATTTTAACACTATATCTATCGATCCATGAACATGGGATGCTTTTCCATTCATTGAGGTCTTCAACTTATTTCAACAGTGTTTTCAGAGCATAAGTTTTACACTTTTGTTAAATTCATTTCTAAGCATTTTATTATTTTAATGCTATTGTGAATGGAATTGCTTTTTTTTGATGGATAAATCAACTTTTATTTAACTACAGACATTATTCAAATTCTCTATACTCGTTTCCTTCAAAACAATTAAGAATATAATTTATCATAAGTGGGAAAATGACACAAAACAAATTTCCCCAAGACTTTGCAACAATAGCACCAACAATACAAATTACTATATTTCTTTGGGCAACATTATTTTTTTTCCTTCTCTCTCCTTTTTTTTTTTTAATTTAATTTTTTTTTAATTTTTTTAGTTTACATCCAAATTAGCATATAGTACAACAATGATTTCAGGAGTAGATTCCTTAATGCCCCTTACCCATTTAGCCCATCCCCCTCCCCACAATCCCTCCACTAATCTTCTGTTTGTTCTTCATATTTAAGACTCTCTTATGTTTTATCCCCTTCCCTGTTTTTATATTTTTTTTGTTTCCCTTCCCTTATGTTCATCTGTTTTGTCTCTTAAAGTCCTCATATGAGTGAAGTCATATGAAGTCTTTCTCTGACTAATTTCGCTTAGCATTATACCCTCTAGTTCCATCCACGTAGTTGCAAATGGCAAGATTTCATTCTTTTTATTGCCAAGTAATACTCTGTTGTATATATATACCACATCTTTTTTATCCAGTCACCCATTGATGGACATTTAGGCTCTTTTCATACTTTGACTATTGTTGATAATGCTGCTATAAACATGGGGGTGCATGTGTCCCTTCGAAACAAGGGATACCTGTATCCCTTGGATAAATACCTAGTAGTGCAATTGCTGGGTCGTAGGGTAGATCTATTTTTAATTTTTTGAGGAACCTCCACACTGTTTTCCAGAGTGGCTGCACCAGCTTGCATTGCCACCAACAATGCAAAAGAGATCCTCTTTCTCCGCATCCTCGCCAACATCTGTTGTTGCCTGAGTTGTTAATATTAGCCACTCTGACAGGTGAGGGGTGGTATTGCATTGTGGTTTTGATTTGTATTTCCCTGACAATGAGTGATGTTGAGCGTTTTTTCAGGTGTCGGTTGGCCATCTGGGTGTCTTCTTTGGAGAAGTGTCTATTCATGTCTTTTGCCCATTTCTTCACTGGATTCTTTGTTTTTTTGGGTGTTGAGTTTGAGAAGTTCTTTGTAGATTTTGGATACTAACCCTTTATCTGATTTGTCATTGGCAAATATCTTCTCCCATTCTGTCGGTTGCCTTTTAGTTTTGCTGATTGTTTCCTTCACTGTGCAGAAGCTTTTTATCTTGATGAGGTCCCAGTAGTTCATTTTTGCTTTTGTTTCCCTTGCCTCTGGAGACATGTTGAGTAAGAAGTTGCTGCAGCCAAGATCAAAGAGGTTTTTGCCTGCTTTCTCCTCAAGGATTTTGATGGATTCTTGTCTTACATTGAGGTCTTTCATCCACTTTGAGTTTATTTTTGTGTATGGTATAAGAAAGTGGTCCAGGTTCATTCTTCTGCATGTCGCTGTCCAGTTTTCTCAGCACCATTTGCTGAAGAGACTGTCTTTATTCCATTGGATATTCTTTCCTGCTTTGTCAAAGATTAATTGGCCAAAGGTTTGTGGGTCCATTTCTGGGTTCTGTATTCTGTTCCATTGATCTGAGTGTCTGTTCTTGTGCCAGTACCATACTGTCTTGATGATTACAGCTTTGTAGTATAGCTTGAAGTCTGGGATTGTGATGCCTCCTGCTTTGGTTTTCTTTTTCAAGATTGCTTTGGCTATTCAGGGTCTTCTCTGGTTCCATACAAATTTTAGGATTGTTTATTCTAGCTCTGTGAAGAATGCTGGTGTCATTTTGATAGGGATTGCATTGAATGTGTAGATTGCTTTGGGTAGTATCGACATTTTAACAATATTTGTTCTTCCTATCCAGGAGCATGGAATCTTTTTCCATCTTCAGTTTCTTTCATCAGCTTTCTATAGTTTTCAGTGTATAGATTTTTCACCTCTGGTTAGATTTAGTCCTAGGTATTTTATGGGTTTTGGTGCAATTCTAAAAGGGATTGATTCCTCAATTTCTTTTTCTGTTGCTTCATTGTTGGTGTGTAGGAATGCAACCAAGCTCTGTGCATTGGTTTTATATCCTGCACTTTGCTGAATTCATAGATCAGTTCTAGCACGTTTTTTGGTGGAATCTTTAGGGTTTTCCATATAGAGTATCACGTTATCTGCGAAGAGTGAAAGTGTGACCTCCTGGCCGATTTGGATGCCTTTCATTTCTTTGTGTTGTCTGATTGCAGAGGCTAAGACTTCCAATACTATGTTGAATAACAGTGGTGAGAGTGGACATCCCTGTCTTGTTCCTGACCTTAGAGGGAAAGCTCTCAGCTTTTCCCCATTGAGGATGATATTAGTGTTGGGTTGTTCATATATGGCTTTTATGATCTCGAGGTATGATCCTTCTATCCCTAGTTTCTTGAGGGTTTTTATCAAGAAAGAATGCTGTATTTTGTCAAATGCCTTCTCTGCATCTATTGAGAGGATCATGTGTTTCTTGTCCTTTCTTTTATTGATGTGATGAATCACATTTTGCAGATATTGAACGAGCCCTGCATCCCAGGTATAAATCCCACTTGGTCGTGGTGAATAACCTTTTTAATGTATTGCTGGATCCTGTTGGCTAATATCTTGTTGAGAATTTTTGCATCCATGTACATCAGGGAAATTGGTCTATAGTTTTCCTTTTTAGTGGGGTCTCTGTCTGGTTTTGGACTCAAGGTAATGCTGGCTTCATAGAAAGGGTTTGGAAGTTTTCCTTCCGCTTCTGTGTTTTAGGTTAGCTTCAAGAGAATAGGTATTAACTCTTCCTTAAATGTTTGGTAGATTTCCCCTGGAAAGCCATCTGGCCCTGGACTCTTGTTTTTGGGAAGGTTTTTGATTACTAATTCGATTTCTTTACTGGTTATAGGTCTGTTCAAATTTTCTGTTACTTCTTGTTTCAGTTTTGGTAGTGTATATGTTTCTAGGAATTTGTCCATTTCTTCCATATTGCCCATTTTATTGGCATATAATTGCTCATAATATACTCTTACTATTGTTTTTATTTCTGCTGTATTAGTTGTGAACTCTCCTCTTTCATTCTTGATTTTATTTATTTGGGTCCTTTCCTTTTTCTTTTTGATCAAAATGGCTAGTGGTTTATCAATTTTGTTAATTCTTTCAAAGAACCAGCTTCTGGTTTCATTGATCTATTCTGTTTTTTTGGTTTCGATAGCATTAATTTCTGCTCTAATCTTTATTATTTCATGTGTTCTGCTGGTTTTGGGTTTTATTTGCTGTTCTTTTTCCAGCTCTTTAAGGTGTAAGGTTAGGGTGTGTATCTAAGATCTTTCTCTCTTCTGTAGGAAGGCCTGGATTGCTATGTACTTCCCTCTTATGACTGCCTGTGCTGCGTCCCAGAGGTTTTGGGGTGTTCATTTTCATTGGCTTCCATATACTTTTTAATTTCCTCTTTAACTTCTTGGTTGGTCCATTCATTCTTTAGTAGGATGTTCTTTAGTGTCCAAGTATTTGTTACCTTTCCAAATTTTTCCTTGTGGTTGATTTTGAATTTCATAGCGTTGTGGTCTGAAAATATGCATGGTATGATCTCGATCTTTTTGTACTTGCTGAGGGCTGATTTGTGTCCCAGTATATGGTCTATTCTGGAGAACATTCCATGTGCACTGGAAAAGAATGTATATTCTGCTGCTTTAGGATGAAATGTTCTGAATATATCTGTTAAGTCCATCTTGTCCAGTGTGTCATTCAAAGCCATTGTTTCCTTGTTGATTTTTTGATTGGATGATCTGTCCATTGCTCTGAGTGGGGTGTTGAAGTCTCCTACTATTATGGTATTACTATCATTGAGTTTCTTTATGTTTGTGATTAATTGGTTTGTATATTTGGATGCCTCCACTTTTGGCACATACATTTTTATGATTATTAGGTCTTCTTGGTGGATGGACCCCTTAATTATGATAGAATGCCCTTCTGCACCTCTTGATACAGTCTTTATTTTAAAGTCTAGATTGTCTGATATAAGTATGGCTACTCCGGCTTTCTTTTGTTGACCATTAGCATGATCGATGGTTCTCCATCTTTACTTTCAATCTGAAAGTGTCTTTAGGTCTAAAGTGAGTCTCTTATAAACAGCATATAGATGGATCTTGTTTTCTTATCTATTCTGTTACCCTGTGTCTTTGGATTGGAGCATTGAGTCCATTGACCTTTAGAGTGAGTACTGAAAGATACGAATTTATTGCCATTATGATGCTTGTAGAGTTGGAGTTTCTGGTGGTGTTATCTGGTCCTTTCTAATCTTTGTTGCTTTGTCCCCTCAGAGAGTCCCCCTTAAAATTTCTTGCAGGGCTGGTTTAGTGGTCACAAACTCCTTTAATTTTTGTTGTCTGGGAAACTTTTTATCTCTCCTTGTGTTTTGAATGACAGCCTTGCTGGATAAAGAATTCTTGGCTGCATATTTTTCCGATTCAGCATGTTGAATATATCCTGCCACTCCTTTGTGGCCTGCCAAGTTTCTATGGATAGGTCTGCTGCAAGGTTAGGGACTTTTTTTCCCTTGGTGCTTTCATGATTCTCTCCTTGCCTGAGTATTTTGTGAATTTGACTATGATAATGCATTTTTGATGGTCAGTTTTTGTTGAATCTAATGGGAGTCCTCTGTGCTTCCTGGATTTTTATGTCTGTGTCTTTCCCCAGGTTAGGAAAGTTTTCCGCTATGATTTGCTCATACAACCCTTCTACCTCTATTTCTCTTCCTCTTCTGGGACCCCTATGATTCTGATGTTGTTCCTTTTTAATGAGTCACTGAATTCTCTGATTCTTAATCGTAGTCTTTTGCCTTAATCCCCCTCCTTTTTTCTGCTTCATTATTCTGAATGGAATTGCTTTTTAAATTTTATTTTTGGATGTTCATTGCAAGTGTATAGAGATACCTTTGGTTTTTTTTTTTTTTTATTTTTTTTATTTTGAGAGAGTGAGAGAGCGTGCACCCGCAGGGGAGGGGCAGAGAAAGAAAGAATCCCAAGTAGGCCCTGCGCTCTGAGCTGGAGCATAGAGCATGGGGCTTGATCTCTCGAACTGTGAGATTATGACCTGAGCCAAAACCAAGAGTCAGGAGTACAACCGACTGAACCACCCAGGTGCCCCTACAATTGGTTTTTGTATTTGACTTGTATCTGCAACCTTTATGAAGTCATTTATTAGTTTTGATAGCTTTTTAGTGGATTTTGTGAGATATTGTGAGTACAGAAATCATGTCATTTGTTAGTAGTTTGACCTGTTCCTTTCCTGTATTTTATTTATTTTATACTGCCTAATTGCTCTGGCTAATACAGGTGGCAATAGCAGATTTCCTTGTCTGGTTCCTAAATCTTAGGGGGCAAGCATCCAGTCTTTATGTTGCTAGCTGTAAGTTTTTCAGCTACCCTTTATCAAGTTGAGGCAGTTCCTTCTAGTCCTACTTTGTTGAGTATTTTTATCATAAAAACGTGTTGGATTTTGTTAAATGCTTTTTTTTTTTTGCATCTATTGAGATGATGCTGTAATTTTTATTATTATTGATATGATGTTTTTCGTTAATTGGTTTTCAGATGTTAGACCAAACTGCATCTGTGGTGTAAATCCCATTTGGTCATGATGTATGTATAATTACATTTATACATACATGTCTCTAGATTTGCTACAGTCTCTAGATTTGCTCTGCCAGTATGTTGTTGAGTTGTTTGGTCTGCACTTTTCTTGTGATGTCTATCTAGTTTTGGTATCAAGATAATACTGACTTCATAAAGTGATTTAAGAAATTCTCTTCTGTTTTTTGAAAGAGTTTGTGAAGAATTCATATTCTTTGAATGACTGGTAGAATTCAGCTGTAAAACCATTTGGGCCTTTATTTCTGGGTAGTTTTTGATTACTGATTCATTCTCTTGTTATAGGTCTTTTCAGATTATTTCTTCTTGACTTAGTTTTGGTAATCTATTCTATCTTGGTTATCTAATTTATTGACATATAATTGTTCATAGTATTCTCTTAATATTTTTTCTAACTCTATGATAGGACTTGTAGAGAGAGTAGAATCTTCAGAAGTAAACCATCAAATCTCAAAAGTTTGCATGCTCTTTAGTTATGTTTATGCAAATTATATTTTCTCACATATGGTAAGAATAGGCTGGTAGACTGAGTGAGAAACAAAACATAGGACTTACAAGAGAAATGTGAGAGAAGAGAAATTATGCAGTCTGGGAATAGTATATCTTCTTTACATATAATTAGCTAGTAGCTGTTAAAGAATCCCTCTGAACACACTACTGTTCCTCAGTAGGCTGACTAGGGCTGTCAAAGAAAACAATTTAAGTTGTTTGTGGATTTTCAAAAAAACCATGGTAGATTAAATGTGTAATATGTATCATATGCTGCCTGTAGGTAATGTCTCTGGGTGTCCTCCTGTCATTACTTCCATCTTAGGCCTGGTCTGTACCATTTCCTTTATCAGAATTTTTCTTTGCAGGTCCTAGAAACAAATTTTCTTCCTAGGCTAGTTATAAGTCCTAGGACCTGAATAGGTTTATCTGATATTTGTTACAACCAATATTATATTATCTACTTATTGTATGTTTCTGGAAGGAATATTTTATGGAGAAATGTAAACAATTTTTCACTTTACATATTCACAGAGGTACAAGAAGCCCAAAGGATCAAGATAGTATGACTGCACAAAATGTTCATCCGAAGTCTCAGGTCAAGGGATTTACATGCAAGACATTAGCAGAGTCTAACTTGGATTCTGGAGAGCCTAAGACTTCAGTTTTGGAAAGAAGGTATGCATGTTTTCTAAGGATAATTGGATTTACTTAGTATATTGGTTACTCTTTGCTGTGTAACAGATTACCCCAACTTTTATTAGTGGTTTGCAAAACATTTATTGTTTCCTAGTTCCTGTGGCCCAGAAGTCTGGGAGAAGAGCCTTAGCTGACTAGTTCTCTCTTAGGGATTCTTATGAGATGTAGCATTCAAAATATCTGTCAGGTTTGCAGTCCTTTGAAGGCTTGATTGTAATGAAGGATCTTACAAGGTAGTTTGCTCCCATGGTTGTTAACTATAGGCCTTCCTTGTCATGTGGCCCTCTCCATGGGGCTGTTCAATATGGCAGCTGGCTTCCAATCAAGCAAGTGATCCAAGAGAAAGTGTGACCATGATGAAAGTCATAGTGCCTTTTAATGACCTAGTCTCTGGAGTTGCACACTTTCACTTCCACTTTATTCTGTTTGTTAGAAACAAGTCATTAAATTCAGACCACATTCAAGGAAAAGGGAAAACTCTCTCTCTTAAAAAACAAGTATTGGGGCGCCTGGGTGGCTCAGTCAGTTGGGTGACCGACTTTGGCTCAGGTCATGATCTCGCAGTCTGTGAGTTCGAGCCCCGCATCGGGCTCTGTGCTGACAGCTCAGAGCCTGGAGCCTGTTTCAGATTCTGTGTCTCCGTCTCTCTCTGACCCTCCCCCCTTCATGCTCTCTCTCTGTCTCAAAAATAAATAAACATTTAAAAAAAAACAAAAAAACAAGTATTTAAGAATTTGTGGGTTTGTGTTTAAAACAAGCACACTCCATGAACAAACCAAATTAACCTACTCTTATAATATCTGAAATCATATACCCTTTTTTAAAATGAAGGAATGGTAAATTATAACAGATTCTCAAGACTTTTCAGGGATGGCTGAGATTTCTTTACCATTTGATGGGTTATGACTACTATGCCTATCCTGTGTTCATAATAGAGGCAAGGAATCTCAGGGATAAGCTGAATCATTTCTGAGCAATTTTTAAATTTAAATATTTTAAATTCCACTTGTTTTTGGCTTTTTTTTTAAATGAAAATAAGCTGTTTGATTTTTTTTTAACAGAATTTAGCAGTATTTATTTATGAGAAAAGACACATTTGAAAATGACGTAAAATTTAATCAGATCAGTATTAACAGAGGAAGTTCTGCAATTGATTTTGTTAATGAACACTGTCTTGGAACCTAATTAAGAAAAAAAATTTCCCCCTAAACAATTCCATTCTCCTAGTCACTAAATATATACTCCAAAAGTATATGTGATTTTCATTTTTATATTTTATTTTATTTTATTTTATTTATTTTTTAAATTTTTTTGTCTTTTTTTTATTAACTTGTTTTTTATTTTTTAAATTTACATCCAAATTAGTTAGCATATAGTGCAGCAATGATTCCAGGAGTAGATTTTTTAGTTCCCCTTACCCGTTTAACCCATCCCCCCTTCCACAACCCCTCCCGTAACCCTCATTTTGTTCTCCATATTTATGAGTCTCTTCTGTTTTGTCCCCCTCCCTGTTTTTATATTATTTTTGTTTCCCTTTCCTTATGTTCATCTGTTTTGTCTCTTAAAGTCCTCATATGAGTGAAGTCATATATTTGTCTTTCTCTGACTAATTTTGCTTAGCATGATATCCTCCAGTTTCATCCATGTAGTTGCAAATGGCAAGATTTCATTCTTTTTGATTGCCGAGTAATACTCCATTGTATATATATATACCACATCTTCTTTATCCATTCATCCATTGATGGACATTTGGGCTCTTTCCATACTTTGGCTATTGTTGATAGTGCTGCTATAAACATGGGGGTGCATGTGTCCCTTCAAAACAGCACACCTGTATCCCGTGGGTAAATGCCTAGTAGTTCCGTTGTTGGGTCGCAGGGTAGTTCTATTTTTAATTTTTTAAGGAACCTCCATGCTGTTTTCCAGAGTGGCTGCACCAGCTTGCATTCCATAAGCTGATTGATTTCTAATTTTACTTTTTAAAATTTGATTTTTATCAAGAGGTGTTGAGTTGACTAAAAATTTATTAATTGATCCATGAGTTTATTTTTATTTATTTATTTACTTATTTATTTATTTTAATGTGGCTGCTAGAAAATTTTATTTATTTATTTAATATAATTTATTATCAGGTTGGCTAACATACAGTGTATACAGTGTGCTCTTGGTTTTGGGGGTAGATTCCCATGATTCCATCGTTTACATACAACATCCAGTGCTCGTCCCAACCAGTGCCCTCCTCAATGCCTATCACCCATTTTCCCCTCTCCCCTGGGTCCCCCCCATCAACCCTCAGTTTGTTCTCTGTATTTAAGAGTCTCTTATGGTTTATCTCCCTTCCTCTCTGTTTGTAACTATTACATGAGTTAGTTTAAAAGGTTATAAAATTCAGTATTTATCCTGACAGTTACAGGATTAAATTATAGATTCTTTGCTTTATGCAGCATGTAAATATATTCTTGGTGACCTATAAATCACTGTTGGTTTTATAAGAAAGGAACGTTTGGCAGTTTTAGGAGAAAAATGTCCATTAAGGCAGATAACTAGATATATGTATTATAAAGGCACAAATTTTATGGTTTACTTTTTTATGTTAAAGTGGACCTTTCAGGCTCAAGAATTATTTATCATCTGAAAAGAGTAATTCTGATGTGGATGATAAGGAATTTCAGGAAAGTTCAGGTAAGTTATTATTTATTGTCTACTCTCTTGATATTTATGGCTTTATGCATACAGAGTACGGTGTGCCATATTTTATTTAAATTATCACCAATGGCAAATGTGTATTGAGTACTTACTTTTTAAGAGCCTTACTGTATGTTTAGAGATTTGTAAGACCTTACACCTAGGTGATAGAGGGAGGGAGAAAAAGAGAAAGAATGACACAATGACAGTCCTTTCTTTGAGGTAGAACATAATGAAATAATTGATACTTAAAATATCTGTTCTAATATTTAAAAATGTTAAGCTGATAAGGGTATAAATGAAGCAAGATCAGCCATGTATTGATTACTGAAGCTGTATAGTGGGTGTATCAGTTTCATTATACCATTTTTTCTTTTTTTGAATGTGTTTGAAACTTTCCATAATAAAGTTTTTAAAATGCCTGTTAATAATTTTGTAATATTTTATGCTTCTAAAGAATGTATGCTTGAAATATAATATGTTATACTATTTTTCCTTTCCTAATTCACTTAATTCTTTTTCTTTTTAATTTCCTTTTCAAATGCTAGAAAGGTGGAATTTTTTTTAAAAGATTGTATTTTTAAGTAATCTCTATACCCAATGTGGGACTTAAACCTACAACCTCTAGTTCAAGAGATGCTCTGCCACCTGAGACAGCCAGGCACCCTCTTTCTTTTTCCTTTTAAGTAGTTTTTTTCCTCCCTGTGTTTAGATTTATTTTATTATTTTTCTCCTCTAAGTTGAATGCTTTCTGTATTTATTTTTCTTTTTATTTTATAAAAAATAAAAAACAGTGAATTTTCCTAAGTTTAGTTTTGGCTTAATTTTATTTGTCATGTTCTTATTGTAGTGGCTTAATTTCAAATGTCATGTTCTTATTGTAGTACACCCCAAATTGCAGTGATTTTTCTTTGACCCAGGAGTTTTTTTTTTAGGAATATATTAGTCAAGAGGTTGGTCTTCAGAGCCAGGAACCTACAGTTGAATTCAGCTCAGGTTGAGCTGAATTTTATATTACTTACTATGCTATCTTGAGTAAAAAAATTTCAGTGTTAATAACTCAGCCTTCTTATCTGTAAAATGGTGATATCATTTCCAATCCCATAGCTTTCTTGTTTAGTTTAATATCTGGTCTATATTAAATACATAATGTTGGCTGTTATTCTAAAATGTTTTGTTCTTTGTTAATAATTTCTAGTTTCATTTCATTGTTCTAGGGAACTTTGACTTTTATTATTTATTCTTTGAATTTATTAAGGTTTTCTTTGCATTCTGTATAATATGCTTAGAACACATAAAATTCATGAAAGAATTTTATAGTTCTCTCATGGGTACTTGAAAAAGAAGAGAATATTGCTTTTTTGTGTATACATGTATGGATTTACAAATATATATCTTTTTATTTTGTTAATAATGTAACTATGTGTAAATTTTTGAATATATTTTGACTACAGAAATCTTAAATATTTATATAATCTGTAAAAATATCTGGGAAAATATTAATATGGGTAAATATTATGGGACACTATGTATTCTTTTAGGGGCTAGGGATGTGGTAGAGAACCAAACTGACAAAAACTACTGTCCACCTGGAGCTTACTTTCTGGGGTACCAGGAAAGAAGCAATAAAAAAGATAGCAAAACTTAATGATTTGTTGGATGTTGAGAGTAGAAAAATAAAACAGATTTTTGGGTGGGATATGGTGGTTACATTTTTAGGTAGATGAGCAGAAAAGGCCTCACTGAGGAAATGATCATTTGAGCAAAATATGAAAAAGATGAGAAAGCAGAGAATGCAGCTGTATGAGGAAATAATGCCCCAGGTAGAGGGAAGATGTTCTGATGCGGTAATGAGTCTGGTGGTGAATACCAAGGAGATTGGGTAAATCAGAGTAAGAGAGGGAGAATAGTAGGAGATGATGTCACAGAGACAACGAGAATGAAAGATCACATAGGATGTTAAAGGCTATTTTAAGGATTTTTGGCTACTCTTAAGAGAGATGGAGGCATTGGGAGGTTTTGAGCAGAGGACAGACATGACGGACCTATAAACAGAATTACTGTGTCTGCTGTGTTAGGGAGGGACTCGTGAGTTTGAGGGGCTCATGTAAAGTTCGAAGCAGGGAGACTGGTTGGTGAGACATTCATAATCTCAATGATAGGTTGCTTAGACTAGGGTGATGGCAGTGAAAGGTGGAGAGCAGTAGTAGGATTTTGAATATTTTTGTAGATAGAATCAACAGGATTTCCTGATGGATGGGGCTATGGGAAGAGAGAGATGTCAGGGACATCTTTAAGGCTTTTGGCCTGAGCACCTGAAAGAATGGTGTTGTCACTACTTGATTTGGAGACTACTAGGGAGGAGCAGATTTGGGGGAAAAGAACAGGATCTTAGAATTGAACATGTTACGTTGTTATTTTGATCCTTTATAGACTTGCTTGTGATTTTTGAAATCTGCTGAGGGCTGCTAGAGTTGAAGTAAAGTGTTTCCACTGTAGTTGTATGCTTTTTTTCCTCCATCTGTTTCCTGCAGTTTGCTCTATACATTTCACTGCTGTTGCTGAGCATAGAAGCCTTTATATGGAATGTACCTGCTTTGGTCAGATTTATCATCTTGATCCTGTTACAATGCTTTTACCTTGTAGTCTGTTTTGTCTAATAGTAATATTGTGACCCTTGCTTTCTTTTGGTTTGTTCTTACATTTTTGTTCATACTTTTACTTAACCTTTACTACAGAACTAAAATAAAGTGGTTTAGAAACAGTACATGATTGAATTTTTAACTTTCTCTGTCAGTATTTTTTCTTTTAATAAATGTTTAACACATTTGTACCTGCTGTGAGAACAGATAGACTTCTTCTTTATAAGGTTGGTAGGCATGCTCATATATGCTAAGAAGAACTCAGGAATTTATTTTTTTTTACAACCAGTTGAAGAGTAAAAATAACCTTGAATCATAATCTATTTTCCTTTAAACTAGCTGGCTATTGGTCTTTGTCTTCATGATAGCTGATGTGTGAGTAGAAATTTAAAGGCAGACTTATTTCTTGTTTTCTTTGTAGGAAACCTTGTTTTCCTCAAACTCCATGCTTATTAGGTTTCTTTCTTTTTTTAAACTTTTACTTTTTTGTATTTTTAATTAATTAATTAATTAATTTTTAAAATTTACCTCCAAGTTAGCATATACTGCAACAATGATTTCAGGAGTAGATGCCCTTAATGCCCCTTACCCATATAGGCCATCCCCCTTCCCACAATGCCTCCAGTAACCCTGTTTGTTCTCCATATTTAAGAGTCTCTTATGTTTTGTAGCCCTCCCTGTTTTTATATTATTTTTGCTTCCCTTTCCTTATGTTCATCTGTTTTGTATCGTAAAGTCCTCATGTGAGTGAAGTCATACGATATTTGTCTTTCTTTGACTAATTTCGCTTACAATAATACCATCCAGTTCCATCCATGTAGTTGCAAATGGCAAGATTTCATTCTTTTTGATTGCTGAGTAATACTCCATTGATATATATACCACCTCTTCTTTATCCAGTAATCTGTCAGTGGACATTTGGGCTCTTTCCATACTTTGGCTATTGTTGATAGTGCTGCTATAAACATGGGGGTGCATGTGTCCCTTCGAAACAGCACACCTGTATCCCATGGATAAATACCTAGTAGTGCAATTGCTGAGTCGTAGGGTAGTTCTATTTTTAGAATAGAACTTTTAGAGTAGAATTTTTAGAATTTTAGAACATCTGTTGTTGCCTGAGTTGTTAATGTTAGCCATTCTGACTGGTGTGAGGTGGTATCTCATCGTGGTTTTGATTTGTATTTCCCTGACGATGAGTGATGTTGAGCGTTTTTTCATGTGTCAGTTGGCCATCTGGATGTGTTCCTTGGAGAAGTGTCTATTCATGTCTTTTCAGGCACTGCTACTTTGATTTCCATAGCTCTCTATAGATATGCCTGTTCTGGACAGGGAAATTAGATTTTATGCTCACTAAAGTTTCTTCTAAGCCAGCAATTTTATGAAGTATCTAATTCAGTCATTTTTAACCATCTTTTGCTATCATGGACTTATTTGAAAATATAATGAAAGCTTATTCAGGAAATATATATGACATGTAAAATTGTATCAAAAATTTTAGATCATTAATGGGCATTAAGTGTTCCAGTTACATGTTGCTGCATAATAAACACCTAAAACTTAGTGGCTTAAAATAGTAATTGATTTATCTCTCATGGTTCTGTGGGTTTATTTGGCTTAGTTAGGCAGTTCTCTCTTGGGCCATGTCATACATTCATAGTTAAATGCAAACTGCTGTGGCTGGAGTCATTCATTTGAAAGCTAAACTGAGTTGGAAGTCCAGGGTGAGTTTTTCACTTATATATATAGCACTTAGCTGGGGTGGCTGGAACAGGGTGGGTAGGGGCTGACCAAGTATATCTTTTTTCCTCCACATGGCCTTTCCATGTGGTTAGCTTGGGTTTCCTCACAGCATGGCAGTCTTGGAGTGGTCAGATGTCATATATGGTGTCCGCCTTTTTCCATAATGAAGTTCCAAGAGACCCAGGTGAAACCTGCTATCTTCTTAGGACTTAGCCTTTGAAGTCCCAGAATGTCATTTCTTACGTGTTCTGTTAGTCAAGCAAGTCACAGGTTAGCAGAGATTCAAAGAAAAGGGCATTGGACTCTGCCTCTTGATAAACAACAGCATTTATGTATAGGAAGACAAAGAATTGATGGCAGCTATATTTGGATGCTATTTATAACACTAAAGTTGAAAACTCTGACCTAATTGGAGCACTGATAATTTAGTATACTTGCACTATTTTAGAAATTCGGAGATCATGCGTTACATTATTAGCATATTAATTGTTCATTATTACACCCTGCATTTTTATCTACCAAGTAGCTTATTTCACCTGAAGTCCAGAAGCCATGAAGCCTGCTTTTCTGTTATTTTTAACTATTAGGCTCCTTAGACATATACATTATAGCAAAATCTAGAGAAATGTTTCATTAGTCTTTATTCCTTGGCAGTAGAAAGTAAAAGAAGTAATAAAATGTATTGTCAGGTTAAAATTTCTTTAATAAGGATTGATTTAATCGATTGATTTAATTAATATTTATTTAATATTGAAATTGACCAACTAATACACTTTAATTCAACATGGAATTAACAGTCTTATTCATGATATTATCATTTGCATTTTGCAGGTGACTCAGGAGTAAAAATATCTAGAGTACTATCAGTGAATAAAATACATCACAAGTTAGGTAAGATTATTTCTTTTAATGTCTTCATATTATAAAATCTCTGTTACTAAGTAGGACTTAATTTTTCTGAAGCAGGGGGATGTATTTGGATTAATTGACAGATAAATTAAAACCAAGTGTTTAGTTTTCATGAATTTTACAATAACTCATCTCCGGCCAATGATTTTCTTTATTGTTCATTTAATAAATCCTTTATCCCTCTCACTCTTTTTCACATAGTAATAGTAGGAAGCATGATTTCACCTAGGCTAAAAGCTAGGGCAGAGAATCTGTAAAATAGAACTGCTAGGTAGATGACATCCCTGACAACTCCTGTTTTTATCCAGTTGACTTGTAAACAAAGCAGTAACTGGAATAAATAAGTAGGCAAAGATGGGAGCTGAGGAACCCATGGAGAGGTCATGGAGGATTAAAACTCTGTGTTTCCCAAAGAGATATTTGCCAGTCAAGATTCATGGGACCTCTCACCTTTGTAGGATTGGAGTGCCCTTGTATGTTTCTCTCTGTGCTTGAGGTTGGGAGTGCCCCTGCACTTGTACCTGAAGAGAACCACTCACTGGAAGAGAAACTTCCTTGGATTGCTTCAACCACAAACTCACATCTTGTCAGTATTTTGGGCCCAATGAAGAGAGACTCTTAGTGCTTAATGCTTGTCTTGAAGTGGATTGCTAACTAGTCAAGAGTAGGCAAAGAGAAATAAAAATGTTCCTCAGCAGGGGCTTTATCAACCAAAGAGAGGAAAATCAAGCATTATGCCTAAAAACAGTAGTCAGCTACTGGTGAGCTAGAATTTTTGCAGTAGATAGATAACAATTTTAACAATAAAAGAAGGATTCATTTACAGCATAGAAAACTTTCTGGTATTGAAAAACCCTATTTTTTCAATTTAAAAAGTTGGTAGATGAAGTGAAAATAAAGATGGTCACTGTTACTGAGAGCTGAATTAGTAGCTGGTGTTGACATGGAAGAAATTCCTCAGAGACGAAATATAGAAAGATGGAAATCATGAGGGGAAAAAAGGTATGCAATGGAAATAACATGGAGACAGTTGAGAAAACTTGCAAAGAATAGGATTTACAGAAAAGAGAAACAGATGGAGGAGAGAGAATTACAAGTAATATGTTAAAGAAAACCCCTGGATTAAAGATTGGCTCCTATCTGTAATTTGAATGAGTTTGCCAACTTTTAGTCAAAATCCTTCAAAAAGATATACTTCTAGTCATCAGTGAATAAAATTCCTAAATTTCAAGAATATAGGGAAGCTTTTAGAATGAAAAGGTTACAGATAAAGGAGAAAAAATGACTAGCACTGCTTATCTGTGTAACATTGGAAGAATAAAATAACATCTGTAGCCTAGAGATGTATTATAATCCAATAATGTTATATCTGGCCAACATATTTTTCTTACTGATAAGTGAATTTACTTTGCAGATAATGCAAAGATTGAGTTTACTCTAAATCCTCCAGGCAGAATACTCATGTGAGGTATTCTAAACAAGTAGATAAATCAGAATGGAGTCCAAAGAGAGGAAACAGTGATGAGGAATAGTTCTTGTAATATATGTGGTTAAATTTAAATAATGTGTATTCGTTTTCTGTTGGTATGTACTAAATTACCATAAATTTAGTGGCTTAGACAACACACATTTATTTATTATCCATATTTTCTGTGGGTCAGAAGCCCAGGCACAGATTAGCTGGGTCCTCTGTTCAAGGGTCTCACAGGCTGCAATCTGAAGTATCATCCTGGGCTGTGGTGTCATCTGAGAGGTCCTCTTCAAAGCTAATGTGGTTGTTAGAATTCAGTTCCCTGAAATTATGGGACGGAGGTACCTGTTTTCTTGCTAGCTGTCAGCCATGGGCCATTACTTTCAGCTTCTAAAGGGTACTTGCAGTTCCTTGCCACATGACCCTTTCCAGAGGCCCCTTCACAGTGTGGCACCTTGGTTCTTCAGAGCCAGCAAGGAAGAATTTCTCTCTGCTTCTGCTAGATGGTGTCTTAAATGTATAATATCCTATTTATTGTCATATATGTGTGTGTGTGTGTGTGTATAAAATCATGATGTAATCACAGGATTATATATTGTTACTATTACTATCGCCATACTCTCTAAATGAGAAGAAAGTCACAGTTCACACATATATCTTAGGGGAGAGGATTATTATACAAGTATGTGAATCATTGCTGATTACTTTGGGGTGTGACTAGTAACTAATGCTAATGTGAATGGGGATTTATAAGTGCTAAATAATGATTTTTGTAATAGTACCTTGAAATCCAGACTATATTAATAAAACTTAGTATGGTAAGGAAGAGAGTAGTGGCAGAAGAGTGGTATAAAAAGTAGTCTAGGGGCGCCTGGGTGGCTCAGTCTGTTGAGCGTCTGGCTTCGGCTCAGATCATGATCTCGTGATTTGTGAGTTCGAGCCCCGCATCGGGCTCTGTGCTGATGGCTTGGAGCCTGCTTCGGATTCTATGTCTCCATCTCTCTGGCCCTCCCCCACTCACGCTCTGTCTGTCTCAAAAATAAATAAACATAAAAAAAAAAATTAAAAAAAATAAAAGTAGTCTAAAAGTTTTATTTTACTGAATGAGAAAAAGGAGAGGAGAGTGTATCTTGGTAAGGGTTATATAATGTTTTAAGTATAATCATGGAGAAATGAGAGTTTGACTTTTGAGTGTCAGGAATGGGAAGGTGACCAATATTAGAGTGAAAAATCACAGTAGAACTTTGAAATGACCAAGGGAAGAGAGGAAAAAGAAATGGGCATTTGTTGGAACCAATAAAAATGAGAAAGAAGAAGCACTGATATAACTAGTAAGTGTAAAGTAAGATGGAAGGAATAAAAGGAAATATGTTAGTTGTTATACTAAATAAGTGTAAATGGATTGAATTCCTCTTATGTAGGGACTCTCAGATTTGGTTGAATAGTACAAATTGACTTATGTGTTTATAAGAAACACTTAACACAGGTTTTAAAATAAAAGATTGTCAAAAAATTAAGTGGGCTAGTATAAATATAAAGAAAATAG
Source organism: Acinonyx jubatus (assembly GCF_027475565.1). NCBI lineage: Eukaryota > Metazoa > Chordata > Mammalia > Carnivora > Felidae > Acinonyx > Acinonyx jubatus. The sequence continues at coordinate 147,224,472 of NC_069382.1, forward strand.
TGTAATTTTAGTATTAGGCAAAGTGGAATTTAAGGTTAAAATACAAGTGCTGAACAGAATAAAGAAGGCCATTAGTGATAAAATAAAGCATTAATGAAATAGAAAAATCACAAACTCTTATGTACCAAACAACCTACCAACTAAAATGTATAAAGAAAAAAAGAAAAAGCAAGATTTTTATTTAAACAGTACAGACTGGGAAATTTTAATAAACTACTTTCAGAATTGGAAATTTCTAACAAACAGTAAGTAAGAGCATAGGGATTTAATTATATAGCCAATAAAGTGAGTTTAGTATGTAGAACTTTGCATTGTTCAGATAAAATGAGTGGATTTATGTATACAAACATGCACACATAACTACCTCGATTTACAGATTTCCTACTGTGGAGCATTTAGATGGTGTTCAAACTGGTTTTTGTTTTCTAACTATGAATAGTACTACCATGAACATTCTTGACTATATAGCTTTGCCCATTAAAAAAAAAAAAAAAAAGTAATAGAAGTTTGGCTGAGTTGGAAGAGCATGTGACTCTTGATCTCGAAGTCATGAGTTTGAGCCCCTTGTTGGGTGTAATGAATGAATGAATGAAAAAAACAGTAATAGTTACTGTTTAATGAATTGCTATATATCAGGCATTTTACAGCATTATATTAATTTATATCTCACAAAACTCCATGAGGTGGGTTCTATTATTTATCCTTATTAGACAGATGGAAAAAACTACAGAGGTTGAATGACTTTAGCTTCTGTGATATTTCACAACTGGTTCATGGTATAGTTAGTATGTAAGTTTGACTCCAAAACTTAGCTCTTGAGAATTCGGAAGAAATACTTCTAACAGAAAGCCAGATAGATGGTTATGATAAACTGTAACAACCAAAGTATTTTAAAAGTTGTAATGATTATTTATAAGAGTTTCAGTTTATGATACTGCTTTTTTTTTCTGCTGCTTTTAAAAAATATTTATCTATTTATTTAGTTTCAGTTAATGTATAGTGATACATACATATATATATATATACACATTTAAGTTTATTTATTTTTGAGAGAGAGAGTGCACAAGCAGGAGAGGGACAGAGAGAGAGAGAGAGAGGGAGACACAGAATCAGAAGCAGGCTCCAGGCTCTGAGCTGTCAGCACAGAACCTGATGCGGGGCTTGAACCCACGAATCACGAGATCTTGACTTGAGCTGAAGTCGGACATTTAACCAACTGAGCCACCCAGGTGCCCCAGGTGGATTGTTCCTTTTTATTTCCTTTAGATTTTTTTTTTTTTTTTTTTTTTTTTGGTGTGGTTTATCTTGCTCTTTCGTTTGCAACATATTTTTCTGTCTCCTTATTTTGTTTAATGTTCTATTTGTTTCTCTGAATTAGAACAGCTTCCTCTCTTGGTCTTGAAGAAGTGGACTTGTGTAGGAATATCACCTGTATAGACTGTGTGTGCTTGGCAGCTTTGCCTGGCCAGCTGGAGCCAGAGTGAGCATGGGCTGGGGGTTCTGGGGCATTTCATGTCGAGGCTGCCCCGGTGGGATAGCTGGACCTGGACTGTGCTTGGGCTGGGGTCACCTTGGCATGATGGCTGGAGCTGGAGCAAGGGTAGGATGGAGGGGGTCCCTGGGTGCTTCATGCCAGCACTGTCTTGGTTGGATGGCTGGAGCTAGGGTGCAGGGATGGGGTGCTACGCTGTGAGGATAGCTGGAGCTAGGGTCCTGGGGCTGTCTAGCAACCCTAGCAGACTAGCTAGAGCACCCAAATTCTGATCCCATCTGTGTTATCAAGGTAGAAGAACATAAGCAATGGTGCTTGCCAGCACCTCTGATCTGGAGAGAGTTCTGGCAGCTCCACCACTTTTTGGCAGATGCTGTAGGGTTAGTAAATGAATTTCCTTCAGTTTGGGTCCAGTATCCTTTAAACCACTGTTTTGTTTATTTTATATTGTTTTGTATTGTTTTGTTTTCTTTTGTTTTTGTGCCTCAGGGCAGGTGAATCTGCATTTCTCAGTGACATCCATTCCTTTTGCAGGTCACAGTATCAGGGTAGGGTTTCTGATGTTACTGTGTGTTGTCTCTCCTTTCTCTCTGTGTCCCTCTGTCCTTTGTTGAGCAGAACCTGTTCAGTCAGCTCTCAGTTCTTCAGGAGGAATCGGTCTATATCTAGGTGTGGGTTCAGTGTGTCCATGAGAATGGGAATTGAGGGTCTTCCCTATGTTGGAGGGCCTCCACCATTTTGGGCCACCTCTAGCTTTGGCTCTTATTGTGAATATTTTTGCAAACTCCTTTTCTATAAATTAAATTCTGAATCAAAGATTATTATAATAGTTATTGCTAATTTATCCTCAATCTGTTTACATTTCCACCTACAGTGTATTTATTTCTGTGCCTCTTTAACCTCATTCACTCTGAGTGTTAAGTTTTTTAATCTTTGCCAATTTTTTAGTTTATTGTTACATTGGCATTTCTTTAATTACTAACACAAATATATTGTAAAATTTTGTTTTTCTATTGGTTTGTCTAGAAACATTAGTGTTCTATAGGATAATATCAATTTTTCCACACAAAGTACCATACAACTAAACATTTATATGTATACATTTTTGTTTAATATTTTTTTACAGTATTGCCTTCCAACACACCAGATGTTCGCAGGACCAAGAGAACACGATTGAAACCTTTGGAATATTGGCGAGGAGAGCGAATAGATTATCATGGAAGGCCATCAGGTAAATTCCAATTGACACTTTAATATCTGACAATAAAAAATAATGAGGATAGCCACAGTTTATTTATATATATTACATTTCAAGCACTATCTTAATATTAGATTACCTCATTTTATCATCATCCTTCAAAAATGAGTCAAGAATAGATTCAAGTACAAATTTGTCTGATTACTATAGAGATGCTTTTCTTTTTCTCTCTTTGGTAGCAGTTTGAGGTGAGTGTGTGGCTTTATAGAGTTTTATTATTCCATACTATTAAACAAGGTTTTTAAATGCATAAAATGAGTCACTAGATCAGAATATGAGAAAATTATGACTGGCAGATATTATTTCCCTTTACTGTTCTCATCCCACTTTCTTATCATATTTCTCTACATAATGTAGAGAGTGGGCAAGGAAGTACAATGAGTGTTCTCTAAAAGTTATTTCCTTTCTGTGATGGGTAAATGTAAGTCAATGAGCTAAGCTTGCATGTGGATTATTATAAATATTTCATTGCTGGCCTTTGTGTTCTTTGTTTTTTATTTATTTGTTTATTTTAAATATAGTTTATTGTCAAATTGGCTAACATATAGTATGTACAGTGTGCTCTTGCTTTTTGGGGTAGATTTCTTTTTTGTGGTTCATCACTTACACACAACATCCAGTGCTAATCCCAACAAGTGCCCTCCTCAATGTCCATCATCCATTTTACCCTCTCCCCCACTCTCCCATCAACCCTCAGATTGTTCTCTGTATTTAAGAGTCTCTTAAAGTTTGTCTCCTTAGTCTCTGTTTGTAACTATGTTTTTTCCCCTTCCCTTCCCCCATGGTCTCCTGTTAAGTTTCTCAAGTTCCACATATAAGTAGAAAACATATAATATCTTTCTCTGACTGATTTACTTCACTTAGCATAACACCTTCCAGTTCCATCCATGTTGCTGCAAATGGCATAATTTCATTCTTTCTCATTGCTAAGTAGTATTCCATTGTATATATAAACCACATCTTCTTTATCCATTCATCAGTTGATGGACATTTAGGCTGTTTCCATAATTTGCCTTTGTTGAAAGTGTTGCTATAAACAATGGGTTACAAGTGCCCCTGTGCATCAGCACTCCTGTCCTTTGGGTAAATTCCTAGTAGTGCTATTGCTGGGTCGTAGAGTAGTTCTGTTTTTAATTTTTTGAGGAACCTCCACACTGTTTTCCAGAGGGACTGTACCAGTTTGCATTCCTACCAACAGTGCAAGAGGGTTCCCATTTCTCCATATCCCGCCAGCATCTGTTGTTTCCTGAGTTGTTCATGTTAGCCACTCTGACCGGTGTGAGGTGGTGACATTGAGCATCTTTTCATGTGTCTGTTAGCTATCTGGATATCTTCTTCGGAAAAGTGTGTATTCATGTATTCTGCCTATTTCTTCACTGGATTATTTGCTTTTCAGGTGTTGAGTTTGTAAGTTCTTTATAGAACTTATAGAACTGACTCTTTCTCCAATATGTCATTTGCAAATATCTTTTCCCATTTCATCAGTTGCCTTTTAGTTTTGTTGATTATTTCCTTTGCAGTGCAGAAACTTTTTATCTTGATGTGGTCCCAGTAGTTCATTTTGCTTTTAATTCCCTTACCTTTGGACATGTGTTGAGCAAGAAACTGCTGTGGCTGAGGTCAAAAGAGGTTGTTGCTTGCTTTCTCCTCTAGGGTTTTGGTGGTTTCCTGTCTCACATTTAGGTCTTTCATCCATTTTGAGTTTATTTTTGTGTATGGTGTAAGAAAGTGGTCTAGTTTCATTCTTCTGCATGTTGCTGTCCAGTTCTCCCAATACCATTTGCTAAAGAGATGTCTTTTTTCCATTGGATACTGTTTCCTGCTTTGTCAAAGATTAGTTGGCCATACATTTGTGGGTCTAATTCTGGGTTTTTATTCTATTCCATTGGTCTGTATGTGTGTTTTTGTGTCAATACCATGCTGTCTTGATGATTACAGCTTTGTAGTAGAGACTAAAGTCTGGAATTGTGATGCTTTGGTTTTCTTTTTCAATATTATTTTGGCTCTTTGGGATCTTTTGTAGTTCCAGACAAATTTTAGGATTGTTTGTTCTAGCTTTGAGAAGAATGCCGGTACAATTTTGATTGGGATTGCATTGAATGTGTAGATAGCTTTGGGTAGATAGACTTTTTAAAAAAAATTTTTTTTTTTAACGTTTTATTTATTTTTGAGACAGAGAGAGACAGAGCATTAGCAGGGGAGGGTCAGAGAGAGAGGGAGACACAGAATCCGAAACAGGCTCCAGGCTCTGAGCTGTCAGCCCAGAGCCTGATGCAGGGTTCGAACTCACGGACCGCGAGATCACGACCTGAGCCGAAGTTGGACGCCCAACCGACTGAGCCACCCAGGCGCCCCTAGGATAGACATTTTAACAATATTTGTTCTTCTAATCAATCCATGAGCATGGAATGTTTTTCCATTTCTTTGTGTTCTCTTCAATTCCCTTTATAAATTTTCTATAGTTTTCAACATACAGATCTTTTACATCTTTGGATAGGTTTATTCCTAGGTATTTTATGGTTCTTGGTACAATTATAAATGGGATCATTTCTTGATTTCTCTTTCTGATATTTTATTATTGGTGTATAGAAATGCAGCTGATTTCTGTACATTGATGTTATATCCTGCGACTTTGCTAAATTTATGTATCAGTTCTAGTAGCCTTTTGGTGAAGTCTTGCGGGTTTTCCATGCAGAGTATCATGTTGTCTGGGAAAAGTGAAAGTTTGACTTCTTTGCCAGTTTTGATGCCTTTTATTTCATTTTGTTGTCTGATTGCTGATGCTAAGACTTCCAACACGATGTTAAACAAGAGTGGTGGGAGTGGACATCCCTGTCATGTTCTTGATTTCAGGGGGAAAGCTCTCATTTTTTTTCCATCGAGGATGATATTAGCTGTGGTGGGCTTTTCATATATGACTTTTATGATGCTTAGGTATGTTCCTTCTATCCCAACGTTCTTGAGGGTTTTTATTAAAAAAAGATGCTGAATTTTGTCAGATGCTTTTTCTGCGTCGATTGACAGGATCATATGGCTCTTATCCTTTATTTTATTAATGTGATGTATCACATTGATTGATTTGCGAATATTGAACCAGCCCTGCAGTCCAGGAATGAATCCCACTTGATCATGGTGAATGATTCTTTTTATGTGCTGTTGAATTTGATTTACTAATATCTTGTTGAGAATTTTTGCATTCATGTCCATCAGGGATATTGGCCTGTAATTCCTTTTTTGTGGGGTCTCTGTCTGGTTTGGGAATCAAGGTAATGCTGGCTTCATAGAATGAGTTCAGAAGCTTTCCTTCCTTTTCTATTTTTTGGAACAGCTTGAGAAGGATAGGTATTAACTGTGCTCTAAAAGTCTCATAGATCCCCAGGGAAGTCTTCTGGTCCTGGACTCTTATTTGTTGGGAGATTTTTGATAACTGATTCAATTTCTTTGCTGATTATGGGTCTGTTCAAGTTTTCTATTTCTTCCTGTTTGAGTTTTAGAAGTGTGTGGGTGCTTAGGAAATTGTCCATTTCTTCCAGGTTGTCCAGTTTGTTGGCATATAATTTTTCATAGTATTTCCTGATAATTGCTTGTATTTCTGTGAGATTGGTTGTGGTAAGACGATTTTCATTTGTGATTTTATCTATTTGGATCCTCTCTCTTTTCTTTTTGAGAAGTCTGGCTAGGGATTTATCAATTTTGTTTATTTTTTCAAAAAACCAACTCTTGGTTTCATTGATCTGCTCTACAGTTTTTTTTTTTTTTTCTGATTCTATATTGTTTATTTCTGCTCTGATCTTTATTATTTCTCTTCTTCTGCTGGGTTTGAGGTGTCTTTGCTACTCTGCTTCTATTTCCTTTTGGTGTGCTGTTAGATTTTGTATTTGGGATTTTTCTTGTTTCTTGAGATAGGCCTGGATTGCAATGTATTTTCCTCTCAGGACTGCCTTCACTGCATCCCAAAGCGTTTGGATTGTTGTATTTTCATTTTTGTTTGTTTCCATATATTTTTTAATTTCTTCTCTAATTGCCTGGTTGACCCATTCATTCTTTAGTAGGGTGGTCTTTCCAGACTTTTTCCTGTGGTTGATTTCAAGTTTCATAGCATTGTGGTCTGAAAGTGTGCATGGTGTGATTTCAATTCTTGTATACTTATGAAGGGCTGTTTTGTGACCCAGTATGTGATCTATCTTGGAGAATGTTCCATGTACACTCAAGAAGAAAGTATATTCTGTTGCTTTGGGATGCAGAGTTCTAAATCTGTCAAGTCCATCTGATCCAATGTATCATTCAGGGCCCTTGTTTCTTTACTGATTCTGTGTCTAGATGATCTATCCAGTGTTGTAAGTGGAGTATTAAAGTCCCCTGCAATTACCACATTCTTATCAATAAGGTTGCTTATGTTTGTCATTAATTGTTTTATATATTTGGAGGCTCCCATATTCAGCGCATAGATATTTATAATTGTTAGCTCTTCCTGCTGGATAGACCCTGTGATTATTATATAATGCCCTTCTTCATCTCTTGTTACAGCCTTTAAAGTCTAATTTGTCTGATATAAGTATGGCTACTCCAGCTTTCTTTTGACTTCCAGTAGCATGATAGATAGTTCTCCATCCTCTCACTTTCAATCTGAAGGTGTCCTCAGGTCTAAAATGAGTCTCTTGTAGACAGCAAATAGATGGGTCTTATGTTTTTATCCATTCTGATACCCTGTGTCTTTTGGTTGGAGCATTGAATCCATTTACATTCAGTGTTATTATTGAAAGATATGGGTTTAGAGTCATTGTGATGTGTGTAGGTTTCATGCTTCTAGTGATGTCTCTGGTACTTTGTGGTCCTTGCAACATTTCACTCACAGAATCCCCCTTAGGATCTATTGTAGGCCTGGTTTAGTGGTGATGAATTCCTTTAGTTTTTGTTTGTTTGGGAAGACCTTTATCTCTCCTTCTATTATTCTGACAGACTTGCTGGATAAAGGATTCTCAGCTGCAATATTTTTTCTGTTTGTCACATTGAAGATTTCCTGCCATTCCTTTCTGGCCTGCCAAGTTTCAGTAGATAGGTCTGCCACTAGTCTTATGGGTCTCCCTTTGTAAGTTACATCCTGTTTATCCCTAGCTGCTTTCAGAATTTTCTCTTTATCCCTGTATTTTGCCAGTTTCACTATGGTATGTCATGCAGAAGATTGATTCAAGTCACATCTGAAGGGAGTTCTCTATGCCTCTTGGATTTCAATGCCTCTTTCCTTCCCCTGATCAGGGAAGTTCTCAGCTATGATTTGTTCAAGTACACCTTCAGCCCCTTTCTCTCTCTTCTTCTGGAATTCCTATGATATGGATGTTCCATTTGATTGCATCACTTAGTTCTCTAATTCTCCCCTCAAGATTGATTCAAGTCACATCTGAAGGGAGTTGTCTATGCCTCTTGGATTTCAATGCCTTTTTCCTTCCCCTGATCAGGGAAGTTTTCAGCTATGATTTGTTCAAGTACACCTTCAGCCCCTTTCTCTCTCTTCTTCTTCTGGAATTCCTATGATATGGATGTTGTTCCATTTTATTGCATCACTTAGTTCTCTAATTCTCCCCTCACACTCCTGAATTTTTTTATCTCTCTTTTTCTCAGCTTCCTCTTTTTCCATCATTTTATCTACTACTTCACCTATTCTCTCCTCTGCCTCTTCAATCCGAGCTGTGGTCGCCTCCATTTTATTTTGCACCTCATTTATAGCATTTTTTAGCTCCTCATGACTATTTCTTAGTCCCTTGATCTCTGTAGCAGTAGATTCTCTGCTGTCCTCTATGCTTTTTTCAATCCCAGCAATTAATTTTATGACTATTATTCTAAATTCTTGTTCCGTTGTATTGCTTAAATGGTTTCTGATCATTTTGTTAGCTGTTGCTACTTCCTGGAGTTTCTTTTGAGGAAAATTCTTCCATTTCGTCATTTTGGGTAGTCCCTTGGGTGGCTCCAAACTGCAGAGCACTTCCCCTGTACTGTCCAGGTAACTTGTGTTGGTGCGCAGGGCCGCAGTCAGACCTGATGTCTGCCCCAGCGCACTGCTGGGGCCACAATCAGACTGGTGTGTACCTTATTTTCTCCTCTCCCAGGGGTAGGACTCACTGTGGAGTGGTGTGGTTCCTGTCTGGGCTACTTGCACATGCCAGGCTTGTGGTGCTGCTTCGACGGGATCTGGTCTATTAGCCGGGGTGGATCCACAAGATGCACAGTGGTGGGAGGGGCAGGCTTAGCTCCCTTTGCCATCGGTGGTCCCTTGCGGGAGGGGCCCTGTAGCACCAGGAGGGAGGCAGACCCGTGGGAAGGATGGATCCACAGAAGCACAGCATTGGGTGTTTGCGCGGTGCAAGCAAGTTCAGTGAGGGGAACTGGTTCCCTTTGGGATTTCGGCTGGGGGATGGGAGAGGGAGATGGTGCTTGCCAGCGCCTTTGTTCCCTGCCAAACTGAGCTCTGTCTTCCAGGGCTCAACACCTCTCCCTCCCGGTGTCCTGTCACCCTTCTGCTCTCCGAGCAGAGCTGTTGGCTTATAACATTCCAGATGTTAAGTCCTGCTGGCTGTCAGAACTCACACAGTCCGGCCCCTCCACTTTTGCAAGCCAGACTTCAGGGACTCTGCCTTGGCAGGCAGGCTGCCCCTCCACCGCCCCAGCTCCTTCCCACCAGTCCGTGTAGCACGCATCGCCTCTCTGCTCTTCCATGGCCCACTTGTCTACGCTTGGCCCTGGAGAGTCTGTTCTGCTAGTCTTCTGGCAGTTTTCTGGGTTATTTAGGCAGATGTGGGTGGAATCTAAGCGCTCAGGACGTGGTGAGCCCAGTGTCCTCCTACGTCACCATCTTCTAGAGTCAACTCCAGCTTCATCTTTTTCTATAATTTTATCTTCTATTTTACTTATTCTCCCCTCTGCCTTTTCAGTCCTCACTGTCACCGCCTCTATTTTATTTTGCACCTCATTTACAGCATTTTTAAATTCATGACTATTTTTTAGTTACTTGATCTATGCAGCAGTAGATTCTCTGCTGTCTTCTATGCTTTTTTCAAGACCAGCGATTAATCTTATGACTTATTCTAAATTCTTGTTCAGTTATATTGCTTATATCTGTTTTGATCAATTCCTTAGCTATTGCTACTTCCTGGAATTTCTTTTGAGGAAAATTCTTCCGTGTTGTCATTTTGGCTAATTTTCTGTACCTTATGTGTTTTAAAAGCTTGTTATGTGTCCTGCACCTGTGAGCACTACTATATTAAAGAGGGGTGATACACTGTCCAGGGCCTGGCCCTTCAGGAGGTGTTTTTTGGAGTGTGTTACTTGCTCTCTGTTGTTGTGACTCTGATTGCTTTATCTCCCTACTTGTAGTGTTGTTTTGGACCCTGTACCAGGTGTGCTTTGATTTGTTTGTTAAAGTAGCTCTATGGCCCACCAGGTTGTCCGGGCCCCTGGAGAAATCTCTGTCACTCTGCAGCCTGGACTCTTGGAGTTCAAAGTCCTTTGGCCTCAACACTGCTGTGTTTGAGGAATGAGGGAACTTTGGGTCCCCCTACTTCTCTGCCATGTTGAATCTCTCCTCTTTGTTTGTTTTTTAACTTTCCATTAATGAATGTTGATTTCAAGCAACAGAGATCATTCTCCCATCTTCCATCAGCTCATCTGTATTTAGGGTAGTAGAAACATAAGTGGGGTTGGTTGGTATTTGTGTTATTTGAGTTACTAGCTGTAAAATGGAATAGTAGTATATCCTCTGGTAGTCTGAAAGGAAATACGCTATATTAATTTAAATTTTTTAAAATATTTTTACTTTCCCAGGTATGATACTTTATTACCTTTTTTGTTGTTAACTTCCAGGAGGATTTGTGATTGGTGGAATACTGTCCCCAGACACAGTATCATCTAAAAGGAAGGCAAAAGGAAACATTGGAAAAGTCAACAAATTAGTTAATAGGAAAAGGATCTGTCTTGATAATGATGAAAGAAGTATGAACTTATTCCTGAAAGTAACTTTTGGATTTTATTTTAAATAATAGTATGCTGGTGGGGCAACTGGGTGGCTCAGTTAGTTCAGTCTCTGACTCTTGATTTTGCTCAGGTCATGATCTCAAGGCTGACAATGCAGAATCTGCTTGGGATTCTTTCTCTTGCTCTCTCTGCCACTCCCCTGCTTGTGCTGTCTCTCAAAATAAATAAATAAACATTAAAAATAAGTAGTGCTCTGAGAGGTAGCTCTTTATAAATTTTGAAATTTATGTCTAAAACCTTTGGATATAATACTTTAGGGTGAATTCACTTTTTTTCTTCTCTCTTTTCTATTAAGTTTTTTATTTAATTCCAGTATAGTTAACATATAGTATTATATTAGTTTCACGTGTACAATATAGTGATTAAGCAATTCTATACATCATTATTCAGTGCTCATTACAAGTGTACTCTTAATCCCCTTCACATATTTCACCCAGCCCCTCTCCCACCTCCCCTCTGATATGCTTCATTTTAAATGAGTACCCTCAGTTAAAGTTTTTTTTTTTTAACGACATTTTTTACTTGAAGCATACTTTAGAATACATGGTTCTAAAAGATGTATTTAAAATAGAATACACATTTTCTTCAAGTACACACAGAAGAATCCCTTATTAAAATCACATAAAAAGAAATATGACGAATATTGCAAATTTAAGAAGACTGAAATCATACCAAGTATATTTTCCAACCATAGTGGTATAAAACTGAAGATTAACAATAAAATAAAGCTAGAGAATCTACAGTGTAAATATTAAATATTTAATACATAAATATTAACACACTACTCCACAAGATTGGGCCAGATAAGAAATCAACACAAAACTTGTCGTTACTTTCAATGTTATTGTTTAATCTGGTCTCTATTTTATTTACTTCTGGTATTTATTTATTTATTTTTAATTTTTGTTTTTTTCCTTCCTTTACTAAATTTCAGGTAAGTCTTTTACTGGTTCCTTGTGGTGTAATGTGAAGTTGTTTATTTGAAATTTTCTTAATACAAGCATTTATAACCATAAATTTCACTCTTAACATCTGCTTTTGCTGCATTCTATGAATTTTGGAATATTGTATTATTTATTTTATTTTATTTTATTTTATTTTATTTTATTTTATTTTATTTTATTTTATTTATTTTATTTCATTTCATTTCATTTCATTTCTTTCCTTTCCTTTCCTCCCTTCCCCTCCCCTTTCCTTTCTCTACACTCAATGTGGGGCTTGAACCCACAACCCTGAGATCAAGAGTCACACGCAATGCCCCATGTTTTTCTTTTATTTTGAATTTACTTTTTACCGTCCACTTTTGTCAAGATTTTGGAAATACGCTGATTTTGTTCTTTAAAAAAATCATTAATGGCATAATATAAAGCATTTCCTCATGAGTAAATTGCTTTTCACTGAAACTGCCCTTTCCTGTGCTCAAACTATGATTAAAATAGATATTTTAGGGGTGTCTGGGTGGCTCAGTCAGTAAGCATCTGACTCTTGAACTCAGGTCTTAATCTCAGGGTCATGAGTTCAACTCTGTTGTAGCCTACTTCAATACAAATAAAATGAAATAGATATTTCAATAAATTTTTTTCTGAAGTGTATTACATACTTCAGCTCTCTTAAAGGATATTCAGTATGCCATATAACTTCTTGATGACACAAGAGTATCAAGAGTTGTCACATCAAGCTTACAAAAATAAATTTAGTATGTTTGCTTCCATACTAAATCATTGTGGTTTTTGAATTTTTCTTTATCAGAGTGGTCATTTATAAATAGGAAAATTGGAAGAGAGTGTTATGCCTCTGGCAATTTTTTTTTGTGGTTGGTTTGTAGCTATATTTCATACTAGACTTATTTTTAATTGAGAAGAATTATTTAACTAGTTTCTATTTCAATGATATTTCTTTTACAGAGAATAAGTTCATGGTAAATCTGAATGTACCTTTGGGAGATCCGTTGCAGCCAACAAGGGTAAAGGACCCAGAAACAAGAGAGGTGATTCTCATGGGTAAGATTAGAGATGATACTGAAAATGCTTAATTTAACAGCTAGTAAGGGCAAACTGCTGGCTGTATGACTAGCCTATCTACTTTTTCTTTTTCTTCCCAGCTGTTTCACAGCCAAAGTCCAGTAGGGTATCTAATTCCAATAAGCAGCCTGTGTGAAGACTACTCTGGAGGAGCATTGATACCAAACAACATCTAGAGGGCACATAACACAGTGCATTTATACTCTGGGTTACAAGTGCTATCATTAGGAGTGTTGCCTCCCCGGTAGGGTACAGGTCTTCTTTGATCAAGAGGACACATGGGGACAAGGGCTTTTTATGGGTAATTGTTGCAATTTAGCTGGTAGATCCCAGGATACCCCCTTACTGTGAGACCAGACAGGGACTGTGGGCAGGATTTAGACAGCCTTATGGGTCATGCATACCAAAAATAATACCTGGGATATCAGACCTTTAGGATGATGACTAGCAAGGACACTGATCTGCCACACAAATGCCAGGTTTAAGTTTAAGGTCAGCACAGGGTCCTAGAAGCCTCCTGTTGTATCTAGTAGGCATTAAAAGTACAGTGCCTGGGACACCATGATTGGTTCCAAAGGAGGGGGCTATAGTGCGAGAAGGGCAAGTAGGGGACACTCAGCTGTTTAGCAACCAGGCAGTATTTACATACAGGAAATATTTAGATGTTTTAACTGTTTTGACAGTACCAGTAAGTACTGAGGACTGTTTATCCTAAGTCAAAGGACAAATAGGTCAAGTCAGAGAGGTAGTAATGGTATTTTCACTTAAAATTTTGGCTGCGAAGTAAGTTCCATTTGACATCTTAAGTAGTACAGTTATTTTTATAATCAGATTGTTTATTTGGCAACAGGCAGAAGTACAGAAAATTTTGTTTAGTGTAGTATCTTAAAACATTTGCTGTTTAGGTTCGAAAAGTAGTGAGTTTGTCAGGAGTTCATTGCTTTTTATCTGTTTCTTGCATCTATGTATTTTCTATGTCCTATAACCTGTGAGATTACTAACATTAGCAAAAATCCAAGGAAACAAGCTGATGATAAAGAATATATTAACTATATATTTGGCAATGTTTATAAGTAAAAGGGAAATTGAAGAGTGAGGTAGTTATTTTTGAGCATCTATTAGAACTCTTGCTCACATGACAGAAATCTTGCTATTTAATAATCAGTCAGGCAAGCACAAAATCTGTTGTTATGACGATACATTTGTTAATTGTGGGCTTTGTTAAACTTTTTAAAGATACGGAATTCTACCTTGGGTCTTAGCTAATTTTGTTTTCTGAGCTATAATAGAAATAATAATAATACTGCCACTATTATCATTAATATCCAAGGCTTATCTAATGCTTATTTTGTGCCAGGCAGTATTTTAAGTACCTTATACACATTAATTCATTTGATAGTCACAACTCTAACATAGATGAACTGTTGTCTCATTTTATAGAAAAGGAAGCAGGCACAGGGTGAGAAATAACTTGCCTGGTCACACAGCTTATAAGGCAGACAAAATTCTACCTCTACCATTTTATTTAGCTCAAGTAAATGAGGTTTATATCTAGAAATAACTCTTGTTGTATACATGTGTGTATATGTTCTATCATTGATCATTATTATTGCTATTGCTTTATATTTACAGTAGTGTTTTTCCCTTAGATCTTTTAAGGCCACGAGATACATATCAGTTTTTTGTTGAGCATGGTGAATTGAAAGTATATAAAACACTGGATACACCCATTTTTTCGATGGGAAAATTGATATTAGGACCACATCAAGAAAAGGGAAAACAGCATGTTGGCTCAGATATATTGGTAAGTGTATTTCTCCATATATTTATGTTTGGGTATAACTCTCATTTATTGGACTTGATGAGGCATTAAAAACACTATTTTCTCAGAAATGAAATTACTATAGTGCATGAGAATTTTTTTTATTTGTTAAGTCTTTTTAGAGTTGGTCAACCAATGGTTATTTAAAAGTACTTGTTCTGTACATAGCACTGTAACTTCAAACTTCAAAACTTCCGACGTTTCTTTACTTAAAAGAATCCTAGAATATATCTAGGTTTGCAGACAAATCAGTAAAGCCAGTGAAAATTAAGCCTAAATCTCGTTTCTCAGATCATGTAGTTTAGCAACAATGAGGTTTTAAAAGTCTTCTTCAGAATCATGTAATTAGCAGTAGATGGAGGACTGGAAGCTAGTTACTTCAGTAAGTACTAAATAATGTATTACTGTATATGGCAGTATTACTGGCTGAAATTATAATGAGATGGCAAGGTGGGTCAGTCTCTGCCTCTGTCTCTTATTGGAGATACACACCCCTACACCACTGATGTGAGATACATATATTTGCACATTTTGAATTTGAAAATTACAGAATTTGAAAATCACCAAATTTTAAGAATAGTAATATTTTACTGACATTTAAAAAACGTTATGTCTGAGGCACATTTTTCAGTAAGTAGCGTTTCAGGAACTTGTGGTATCATGGGTTAGTAGAGTATTGTTTTCAAAACAATTATTTTTACTGACAAAATTGAAGTAAACTCAAGAAGGAAAAAAAGAACATGTGGGCCCTTGAATTTGTATTAACAAAGAAGGGCAATTTGAGACAAGGAAAGAAGTTACACATGAGAGTAAAAGAGTAATTCATTATTACATTAGTATAAGTAGAATCCAGATTTAAAATGCTTTAATTTTTTTTTAATTTATTTATTTACTTATTTTGAGAGAGAGAGCGCACACGTGTGCTCATGAGCGGGGGAGGGCAGAGAGAGAGAGAAAGAGGGAGACAGAGAATCCCAAGTAGTCAGCACAAAGCCTGATAAAGGGCTCAAACCCACAAACCGTGACATCATGACCTGACCCGAAACCAAAAGTTGGACGTTTAACCAACTGAGCCAAATAGGCGCCCCAGATTTAAAATACTTTAAGATATACTTTAAGCCAATCTTAAAATGTTACTGATCTTTAGGTGCTATTAAAGGAGTAAAAGTAACGCATTTAACTGAAGTAATAATTCCTGTATAATCGTTAAAGAACAATTAATTAGATAAGCATTGTGCAATACTATCATTGAAATAATAGCACTTACCCATTAAATTGTAATGCCATTATTATACAAAAGAAAATTTGAGTAGTGAATGTTTTGTAAGTATTTAACCTGGCCACTATTCAAAGGAATCCACGTTAGAAACGTGGATATTTTATATTTACTGAACTAGTAGAAATTATTGGAAAGATAATTGTATTCTTTGACCTATGAATCTCATTTCAGAATATTGTCCTAAGAACATAATTTAAAGGTTAGGGAAGCTGGACATATGTAGGTATTTATTGTAACATTGATAGTAATTGCAAAAATTAGAGACAGTTGAAATGTGCTGCAGGAAGAAATGGTTATATTTTGTATTTTGACCTAATGAGATAAACCATTGTATGATACTAAGCAGTTATATAGCACTTAGATGTTCCATGTACTCTCCTAAGTATTTTTATATCAGTTTAGACATATTATTTTAAAGAATAGCCATATAAGAAGACCTTTAGGATAAATATTTAAGCAAACTTTTATAAAATAGAGAGTTCCCTATTTTACTGTGACTAGAATTTAAAAATGAAATTGAAGGAACTGTAGAAATATAACATGTTATTAAGTTATTATAGTTGATTTTTATTTCTTTGAAATACTGTCTTTAACGGTTTTTAATGAAAATGAGTTAGTTTTTTTTTCTTGATAACAAGAATAGTTTTACATTTTTTGTTTAAACATGAAGCACACTTTTATTTTTTTTAATTTTTTTAAGTTTATTTTTATTTTTATTTTTTTAACGTTTATTCATTTTTTGAGACAGAGAGACAGAGCATGAATGGGGGGAGGGTCAGAGAGAGGGAGACACAGAATCCGAAACAGGCTCCAGGCTCTGAGCTGTCAGCACAGAGCCCGACGCAGGGCTTGAACTCACGGACCGCGAGATCATGACCTGAGCCGAAGTCGGCTGCTTAACCTACTGAGCCACCCAGGTGCGCCCCAAGTTTGTTTATTTTTGAGAGAGGGAGAGAATGTCAAGCAGGCTCAACACAGTCAGCTCAGAGCCTGCGGGGCTCGATCTTATGAGCTTTGAGATCATGACCTGAGCTGAAATTGAGAGTTGGCTAACAAACTGAGCCACCCAGGTGCTCAAAACACGAAGCGCGCTTTTCAGTATATGCTTTTGAGAAACAAAAGGGACCAGATGGAGAACCAGCATAGGGCATTAACTCTTTCCTTCAGACTCAATGTTAAAGACTCTCTATGAGAGGGACATGATAGCAGTAGTAGATTTGTTAAAATCAAACCACAGAAGAATTAACAGATTAACTATAAGAGTTGGTTGTGGAGCTCTCCCAGAAGACAAGAAGAGATTAAGAAATGGAAAATATAAAAGTGAAGCGATGTGGGGAACAGAAAAAAAATAGAAGAGAGATAAAAGCACAAATGAGTGAAGGGTAGAAATATTTGAAAAATTAGACAATAAATGTTCCAGAACTGAAAAACAGAAAAGTGAGAGCAACACACTTAAGGGAACCAGAGTTCCTTAGAGAAATGTCTGAATGCAGGCCTGGGGCTGAGCTTGAAATATTTTGGTCATACCTATGGGCAAACTTACCAAAGACCATTAGAATTGGGTCATTAGGTCACAGGATCCAACTTGAAGATGCTTTCATTGGACAAAGATGTGAAAGCTTGAGTATCAATAAAAATAACTTAAGTGAATTGATACACATCTGTTATATCTAAATTCATGAATTTTAAAGACAGCTACAAAAAGAAAGACTAATTTACCATTGTTGGAGAATTCTAGGAAGCTAACTCATTTTGACAACAAATATGGTAAATAAAGGGAAAGAATCAAACATTTATTCTGCCCTTTTCATATAAACCATACTATTATGTAACCAAATAGATACGAGGCAAAATTTGTTCTCTTAGAAATATTCCAATTAATACATGAGGAAGAAGTGTTAGAATGAAATATTACCATTTTGCAACCCCTGAGAAACTGTTGGATCTATCTAGATATGGAGCATCAGTCTCTGCTAACATCTGAAAAAAAAGACAGCCAGACATTATGTGCCTCCTCATGGAAGAATACAGCAATATGTATGAAATAGTCTTGTCTCTTCCATCCCCTTAAAAAAAATTAACAACAACAAAAATACCTGAATTTGATCAAAACTCTAAGATCCAACTACCAGTATAGGAAATAAAGAATAGGTGACCTTTCAAATGACCCCCTCAGAGTGTAATGAGCAAAATTCAGCTGTGCAGAGGTTTTTACAACAAACTTTGCTGCTCGATTTCTTTAATAAATACATTGCAAGAAATAAAAAAGAACCAAGTAGAACCTATAGATCAGGGTTTCTCAACCCTGGCACTATTGACATTTTAGACCAGATAATTATTTGTTGTAGGGGCTTTCTGTGCATTGTGGGATGTTTAGAAGCATCCCTGGCCTCTACCAAATAGACTCTAGTAGTACTTCTCTAGTTGTAAGAATCAGAAATGTTCCCAAATATTGCCTGTTGTGTCCTGAAATTGAGAAATCATCCCCAAATTGAGAGCCACTATAGTGATTTAAGTGATTTAAGAGGATAAGTAAACTCTTCAAAACACATTTAAGAGACAATTGGAAATTTTAATACAGACTGGGTATGTGATATTAAATATTCATGTTTAGGTGTGATAATGCTGTTGTAGTCGTGTTTTTAAAAAAGCACCTTGAGGTGTACCTGGCTGGCTTAGTTGGCAGAGGCTGCAACTCTTAATATCAGGGTTGTGAGTTTGAGCCCTACTTTGAATGTGGGGATTACTGAAAAAAAATAAACAAGACTTTAAAAAATACATAAAATGAAAAAGCACCTTGATTTTTTAGTACACGCTGAAATATTTATAGATGGGTTTATGATGCTGGGGTATTGCAAAATAATATGGAATGGGGGAAGTAAAGAGACTGAACAGGGAAGGTTGTTGGTGTTAGATACTCATGGTAGTTCAACATTCTATTTTTGTGTATTTCAAAAGCCTTCTTACTAAAATGTTGACAGAAATGAGGAGTTGTGCTTAGAGAGCCAAACTGAATAGGTAAGGGGAAAAAAAAACCACCTAGAAATATATGCTTGACGTTCTGGGTAGTATGTTTGTTGCCTTTTGTTTTTTAAATTGGGACAAATTTTTTTAGATGTAATAAAAAAATTTTTTAATTAAATTATAGAAGTACCTTTGGAACCATTACAAGAGCTTTTTTCCCATTTAGGGAGTTAGTATATCATATTAAGAGCATGCATTCTGGAATCAAAGTGCCTGAGTTCAAACTCAGCTCTGCCATTTACATTGTGAACTTGGAAAATTACACCCCTCTGTTGCCTCTATTTCTTCATTTGTATAAAGCTATTAAAATAGTACCTGTCTCACTGGTAAGTACATACATTAAATGAATATAAATTAAGTGCTCAGAACAGTGGCTGGCAAGGAGTAAGTGCTAAATAAGTGCTAGCTGCTGTTTTTCTGGTATTTTAGGCTCATTTTACAAAGAGTTAAGAAAAAAAAGGAGGAGGAAGAGGAGGAATAATTCTCAGAATGTTTTTGATTGCTAAATCTCAAAATCTGAATCTCATTGTTTGAAGGCTTTATGTTGTTTTAGTTGCCAAAAAACAGATCATTGCCAGGATGCTACGTACACATAAATATAAAAATTGCCATGTTTGAATATGGAAGCCTGTACGACTGAGAGTTGGTTTTATCCTTTTACTTTCTTAATGTTGATACTTATTTAAATGTATCATTTGTTTGGTTTGTTTTTGCTCTCTCGTTGGTTTGTCAGTTTGAATTACATGTCCCGAGCATGTAACCTTCAGTGAGGTGTATATAAAACCTAGCTGTTTTTCTAGTATACTAAAGTGATCTTATTTACAGTGGTTCTGAATTTTCATAAGCTGGTAAAAAATAAGAACAAAAGAAATTTCTTCCCATGTTAATTTTCTATTGCTGTTTTAACAAATTCGTTCCAGTGGCTTAAAACAACACCCATTTATTATCTCATAGTTATATAGGTTAGAATTCTTCTATTTTTAAATGTTTATTTATTTTGAGAGAGAGAACGGGGGAGAAAATCCTAAGCAGGCTCTGTGCTGACAGTGCAGAGCCAGACATGGGGCTCAAACCCACAAACTGTGAGACCATAATCTGAGCCAAGATCAAGAGTTGGAAGCTCAACCAACTGAGCCACCTGGGCACCCCTGTAGGTTAGAATTTTGGTGAGCTTGGCTGAGTATTCCGTTTAGAGTATCACAAGGCTGGAATTAAGATGTTGGGAGCCCTGTATTCTTCTCTGGAGGCTCTTAGGATGAATTTGCTTTCAGGTTCGTTCAGGTTGTTGGCAGAAATCAGTTCCACATGGTTGTAGGACTGAGGCTCCCATTTCCTTGCTGGCTCTTGGTCAGAATGTCATTCTTAGCTTCTAGAAGTAGCTTCTATTTCTTGGCTCATGGCCCTCTTATCTTCAGTGCCAGCAGTCTGAGTCTTTAACGTGCTTTGAATTTCTCTGCCTTTTCCTCTCCTTCATCTCTCTTCTGCTTCCAGCAGAAGCAATTCTCCACTTCTAAGAGGTTTGTGTGATTAGAATGGGCCCAACTAGATAATCCAGGCTTATTTATCTCCCCATCTCAAGGTCCCTTTTGCCATGTAACAAAACAAGTTCTGAAGATGAGAGTGTGGACATCTTTGGAGGGCCATTTTTCTGCTTATTCTTAAAGGAAATGTTTCCTTTAAGTTTCATTACAGTGAGTGAGTTGTGGTGGTTCAATTTGAAATGAAATTTTAATTTTGAATTTTACAGGTTTTTTATGTTAACTTTGGTGACCTTTTATGTACCTTACATGAAACACCTTATATAATAACAACTGGGGATTCATTCTATGTTCCTTCAGGTAAGAATAATTAAATACATTTTCTTTCATATAGTTAAATATTTATATAGTTGCTCATGAGCACCATGCAAATGGAAGCCACAGTGGTCAAAATGAAACTGTTGTGTGCCAAAGAAGTTTGATACATATTTTAATTTTATCATTAGGTAAGTATGTTAGTATTTGGTTACCTGAAGATTGAACAGGAGTTGTTTGTTACTAAAGGTAAAAATATTTAGTTAGAAGATATGTTGTGTCCAATGTAGGAGGAAAATTATTTCTCCTGTATTATCTCTAAGACATTATGTAGTCAAACAATTTTTAGTAGGTTATTTTAAGCATACAGAATAGTGTGTTTCATTAGCTGTTGAAGAGCACAAGCCTTTGGAAAGAGGACTTTTAATTTGTTCTTTTGTTTATTCATCATTCAATGAAGGTGACTGAAAGTCTCTCAAACATTGCTCTTAAGAGTGGGATACATAAGTGAACCAAATAGGGAAAAATCCCTGTCCTCATGGAGCTTACGTTCTAATGAAAGGAGACAGTAATAGTAGCAGTGTTTATACAGTCTTTAGTATGTACCAGCACTGTTGTGAACACTTTATTTATTATAACTCCGTTAATCCTAATATGTATCAACTTCTAATACATAGAAAGTCACAGTGTGTCACAGTATTGTACTCACTGCTATAAACCTGCCTTATATGTGTGGCTATTCTGTATTTTACTTCTGTTGTTATTTATAATTAAGAGAAGCATTTGCTCTTTTTAAACTTTGAGATTCTATTTTACCTTTTATAATTACTTTTATATGCATATATCTGGTTTAGGGGAATCTACAGCAGTTTCAGTGAACTAATAACAGTTGAATTCAGAGAAAAATTTCCTCTTCCTTCACCCTTGTCTGATTCATCTTTGCATTTAGAATGATCAGAATGATGTAAAATTTTCACTTTCTCAAACCTTATCTGGATTACAGGTGATGGTTAACTCTTGGATTTTTTTAGTTCATGGAATTAAATAAGACTTACTTTAGATGAATTTATAGTATGTACTTTTTAACTGCCTTAGTGATAGCTAAACATTTAATCAAAAGGAAATGATTTCTATGGAAATAACTGTTATTTTTTTCTTACTGCTTTACCTCTAGGTAATTATTACAACATCAAAAATCTCCTGAATGAGGAAAGTATTCTTCTTTTTACTCAGATAAAAAGATGAAAGATGAAGCAAAGTTTAAATAAGTGTGTGTGTGTGTGTGTGTACACACATATACACATATATGTATAAAACCGTTTGTGCAGTTGAGACATTTATCTTTGTAATTATTTGTGATGTTTTAAAATAAAAGTTTTATTCAATTTTGTGTTCTTTTATTTGATAAACATTTCAAACTCCCATATGTGTCTTCAACTTTTTCCACAAATGTACCCCATAGGCCTGTATTGATACCCACACTCATAGTATTTTAATAACATGAAAAGAATACCAAAATCACTGCTCTCATGGTGAAATATAGGACATACCTATTTTAGAAGAGATTTGATTAATATATTCATTCATTTAAAAATCTTTTCCAAATGTTAGTGTTAAGTGACGAATCCAGTAATAGGAACTGTGGTATATATCACTTAGTACATCTGAATTACTTTCCTAAGGCTTTGTAAGAAAATAGTACAAACTGGTGGCTTAAAAACAAAAATGTATTTCCTCAATTCTGTAGGCTAGAAATCTGAAATCAGAATGTTGGCAGGGCCATGTTCTCTCTGAAATCTGTAGGTTTCACAATAATGTTTCTGCTTAGAATTCTCTTTCTATTAAAAGGATAGTCAGGGGGTGCCTGGGTGGCTAAGTTGGGTAAGAGTCTGACTTCAGCTCAGGTCACGATCTCACAGTTCATGAATTCGAGCTCTGTGTCCGGCTCTGTGCAGAGCAAGCAGCCTGCTTTGGATTCTGTGTCTCTCTCTCTCTCTCTCTCTCTCTCTCTCTCTCTCTCATAAATATTAAAAAAATCATTAAAAAAGTAAAAGTCAGTGTGAAAGATTATTTAAAAAATAACTCAGGCTTTCTTCTTACCAGATGCACTGAAAATATGTAGGAAACTAAAGAGATTTAGGGGATAAAATGGTTAAATATCAAAAACAAATTGCTAGCAGTATTTCTGTAGTCATTTTAAGTATTCTCCTATTAACCTGAAAATCTAAGTTTCATTTGTCATCATTATAATTGAACAGTATGTTTTAAATGTTGCTCTTATTTTGAAAGATCAAGGCAAATGTATTACTTTTTCATTTGAAGCTGGTAGGGCATTGTCTATGAACTTCTCAGTGTCTCCATATAAAGTTGCAGAGTTTAGTAAGTGAATAAACTTTTTATCACTAGAGAAACTGGTATACTTGCTTTTCCAGGTCAAGAGTTGTTGTAGACTCTAAGTCTAAAGTTCTTTCTTGTTTAGCAAGAAAGCTGGACGCAGGATTAAAATGCCAGAGATGGCTAATGTCTGGGAAAAGACAAGAGCCCCAATAAGTGTCCTTGCCCTATTTTTATTAGGATCCGAAGGCTTACAAACATGGTGATGAACGTGCACAAAGAGACAATAAATCTGTGAAGATTAGCTCATGGACCTGAGGGAAAGGGAGTCTTGAAGATATTCGGGGTTAGGGGTTAGGGGTTTGGGTTAATACCAACAAAATCCTGGCCCTGCTGAAAGTTGTTAAAAGCAGACCTGAGGCCTACCCCCTCTGTTTATCTTAGCTAGTCTAGGTGATGAGATAGGACACGTGACTTCAGGGTTAACAAGGCACCTTTTCTTTTGTTAATCCTCTCCCCTCTGGGCAGCGCAGCAGTCTATTGCTCTGTTTATTACCTTGTTTACCTAACTTGACTCTTCCCTCCTATGTGAAAGCAGCTTTCTGCACTAGTACTAAATTGGGGGTCACTTGTGCCCTGAATACCTAATCTTGTTTCATATACCTATGTATTGGGGCCTATGCTCCTCCCTACTTTATCCTGGGGGCCTTAGCACCCCCTTCTCTATCCTTATTTGCCTAATCTTGTTTACCCAAACTTGGGTGTGAGCATCCTATGGCTTTGTACTTCTTTATGACTTGTTAACCCATTGGTGTAAACCCAGGGAATTTCTAAGCTTATTCCCCACAAAGAGTTAATAGGACTAGCTGTGTTTTGGTCTTTACTTAGACTGGCCAGAGTTTGCTCAGCAATTTGCAATGGCTTGATTTTTTTTTTTTTTTTAAGTGAAGCATTTATTGTGTTGATGTAACTTACAAATAGTCAAATGCATGGATCTCACAGTTCAATGAGTTTTTGCAAGTACATCTTATACCTAAGTAACCCACAAAATTTCTTCCATTTAATGGTCCTATTCTGTCCAGTTCCTGCCAGCCTGACTTCTATCTCTTGGGCCATTGTTCTGCTTATCATGGTAAAGAGGTTTTACTTGTTCTAGAACTTTATATACATGGACTCATAAAATACTTACATTCAACACAGTATCTAGGATTCATCCACTGTGGTGGTTTGTCTATCGGTTGTTCATGTTTTATTGCTTAGTAGTATTTCAGATGAGCACTGTTCCTTCTTTTTGTAATCTCTAGAAGAGAATACAAGATTGTTAACATTTCCTTCTTAAATGTTAAGAAAGAATTATCAGTAAAACCATCCAAGTCTGGACTTTTCTTTCTGGGGAGATTTTTAATTAGGGCTTTAACTTCATTAGTAAGTATCAGAATATCCATATTCCTTATCTCTTTAATTTTGGTAAGTTTGGTTTTTGAAGAATTTGCCTATATCTAAATTTCAACTTGATTTGCATGAGATAATATTTTTTTCTTTCAAGAGCTTTCTTGAGATTTGATATAATATCTTAAAATATTTATAAGAATATAAAAATGCTTAGTGCAGGATCTGAAGCACAAGTTACGCTATTAACAATTTTTTTATCTTTTTTTGGTCATTTTTTGCTATTTATCAATTTTGTTACTCTTTTAGAATAATTAACCTTCATTTCATTGATTTTTCTCGTGTTTCTATTCCATTCATTTTTGATCTGATTTTTATAATTCAGTGCATTCTACTTTGGATTTGATTTTTTTTTTCTACCTTCTTAAGGTGAATGTATTTAGATTGTTTATTTTAGAATTTTCTCCCTTTCTAATTCAGCCATTGAAAGCTGCACTTTGATATGTCATTTAATTCAAGACATTTAAAATTTTTTCTTGTTATGTTCTCATTGACCAGTGGGTTATTGGAAGTGCCTCTTATAATTTCCAAATATTTGTGTTTCCTAAATTTGTTTTGCTGAACTAATTTGGAGATTTGCTAAGTTTTCCCACAGTTTTAGATTTTGCAGCCCTGTGATTTCTATTGCATCTATTCAGTTCTGCTGTTGAAATATGAAGGCATCCGTAGACAAAGTAAATGAAATAGATGTTGCGATAAAACTTTACATACAGAAATGCAATGATCTTCATTCAGCAATGATCTTCATCAGAGTGTGATTTGCTAGTCCCTGATGAGTACAGAAAACATAATTAGTATGCTTTCAGTCCTTTAACATTTATTGATACTCTTATGATCTGCAGTATGGTCTGTCTTTGAGAATGTTTCCTGTGTTAGAAATGTGTATTCCATTGCTATTGGAATATTCTGTCTGTTGATTGATAGTATTGTTTAAGTCTTCCATATCCTTACTGATTTGTGTGTAGTTTTTCTTTCCATTACTGATTAGGAATATTGATACCTCTGATTCTACCTATTGAATATTTCCTTTTCTTTGTCAATTTTCCCTTCATCTATTTTGAGACTATTGAGGTTCATTTTCATTTATTATTTTACTGTTGTGTTGACTTATTTATCATTATGAAATACCTTTTTTGGTAAGATTTTCCATTCTAAAGTTTATTTTGCCTGTTGTTAGTATTGGTAATTACTTCAGCTGTCTCACATATACCATTTGATATATCTTCTGTCCTTTTACATTAATTTATTATGTCTTTGAATTTAAGACATGTCTCTTTTAGAAAGCACATAGTTGGGAGTTTTTAAATCCAGTCTAATAGTCTCTGCCTTTTTTCTTTTTTTTTTTTTTAACGTTTATTTATTATTGAGAGACAGACACAGAGTGTGAGCAAGGGAGAGGTAGAGAGAGGGGGAGACACAGAATCTGAAGCAGGCTCCAGGCTCTGAGCTGTCAGCACAGAGCCTGACGTGGCGCTCAAACTCACAAACTGTGAGACCATGACCTAAGATGAAGTAGCCCAACCAACTGAGCCACCCAGGCGCCCCTAATCTCTGCCTTTTAATTGGAATATTTAATCCACTCATTTAATGTAAACATTGGTAAGATTGGATTTATGTCTGCCATTTTGTTTTCTGTACTTCTTAAGGGGTTTTTGTTGTGTTTGTTATAACTTTGTTCCTTTCTGCCTTATTTTGGTTTAGACAGTTTTTATAGTGTGCCATTTTAAATCTTCTGGATTTATATTTTGAATTATTTTAGTGGTTGCTGTAGAGATTTCTTTATTTATCTTAAATTTATTTCAGTCTCTGTGAGGTTACTTACTACTAACCTCATTTCAGTAAAATTTAGCAATTTTGCATTGCTATCGTTTTATTTCTTTCCCCTTTTAATTTATGCCATCATTATTATATAAATTACATTATGATATGCATATATTTGATTATGTGTATTTATATGTTCCAAAAATTTAATGTTATAATTATTGTTTTGAATGATACTTTTTTTTTTTTAATGTTTATTTTTAAGAGAGACAAAGTGCGAGCAGGGGAGGGTCAGAGAGAGAGGGAGACACAGAATCTGAAGCAGGTTCCTGCCTCTGAGTTGTCAGCACAGAGCCCGACACAGGGCTTGAACCTGAGCCTTAAGTCAGACGCCCAACTAACTAAGCCACCAAGGTGCTCCAATGAATGATACTCTTTTAATTAAAAAAGAGAAAACATATATACAGTCTTTTATATTTACTGTCCTTCATTCCTTCCTATGTATCTTAACTTACCATGTGATGTTCTCTTCAGCCTGAACTTTAGTACCTCTTACAGGGTAAGTCTATTAGCAACATATTCCCTTAATTTTTGTGTATCTGGGAGTGCTTTTATTTTGACTTCATCTCTGAATGATGGTTTCCCTTAGTAGGTAATTTTAAGGTTACAGTTTGTTTTGTTCTAGCACATTGAGTTTGTTTTTCCATTGCTTTTTGTCCTCCACTTCTGACAAGTAGTCCATTGTTAAGTATATTGTTCTTTGTGATGTGTCATTTTTATGTGGCTCCTTTGAAGATTTTTTTGGTATTTTATCACTTTGTGGTGTTTCTAGATGCATTCTCTTTGTATTTATTCTGTTAGGGATTTGGTGAGCTGTTTGTATCTGAATGTTAATGTTTTTTATCAAATTTGGGAAGTTTTGGGCTGTTACTCAAAAGTTTTTTACTTCTTTCTCTTTCCTCTCTCATTACACGTGTTTGTTTCTGATCTGTTCATTTTTTCAATCTTTTTTTCTTCTAATTCTTTGGATACTTTCTATTGATTGTCTTGAAATCAATGAGTCTTTGCTATCTCACATTTGCTGTTGAGACCATCTGATGATTTTTATTTTTAATTTCAGTAATTATGCTTTTTAACTCTAGAATTTAAATTTGGTTATTTTTATAGTTTATATTTTTACATATAGATTTCCTTTTTTGTTGATTCATTTTTAACACATACCTTTAATTCTTTAAACATGTTTATTAATCTCGTATTGAAATATTTGTTAATCTAACATCTAGGTCCATGAAGACTCCATTACCATTAGCTACTGCTTTTTTCTCTTAGTATGTTTCATACTTTTCTGTTTTTTGCATGTCTAATAATTTTTGGTTGAAAATTAGTCATTTTAGGTAATGTAGCAAGTCTTGATTATGTTTTATATTTAAGGTTTCTTTCTTCTTCTTCTTCTTCTTCTTCTTCTTCTTCTTCTTCTTCTTCTTCTTCCTCCTCCCTCCTCCTCCTCCTCCTCCTCCTCCTCCTCTTCTCCTCCTCCTCCTCCTCCTCCTCCTCCTCCTCCTCCTCTTCCTCTCCTCCTCCTCCACCTCCTCCTCCTTTTTTTTTTTTAAACTTAGGAGCTTGCCTGGACTCAAACTATGGAATCTGTTGCCTCTGTGGTGTGGAGCTTTTGCTCTCTCTGCTCAATTTTTAAAATTCTTTCAGTTTTTATCCAGAATAAAACTACATCCATAGAGGTAGCTTCTGTCTTTATATAGCATATATATAAATCAGGAAATGATGTAAACAGAGGTTAACATCAAACATTTTTGAGTCTATAGACTTTCTACCCTCTGCTCATTGCTTCCTGTGTGGGATGGGGGAGATACAGTGTTGTAGCCAGTTCTAAAGTCTTCATTGACTTTTACGTTTTGTCATTCTTGGGTCTCTCCTATGCATGCATCATATTTGAGCTAGAATGTTTACAGAACTAATCATAGCCCTTCATTTTTGTTTCCAAGATCATCTAAGTAAACTTCTGGCAGCTCTGGTGCTCTCTGAGAACTAGGACAGAAACTTTTGGCTAGTAACTACAGGTTTCCTGGTCCATTCCTGATTTCCCCCACTTTAACTGGCAAACTTGTATGTTTACACTGCTGCACTGAATCAAGTCCATCATCTTACAGCAAAGTTGTTGATTTTTATAGTCTGCTACAACCTGTTAAAGCTATAATCTTTACTGACCAATTTAGGTAGGATGAGAACCTCACTCAAGAATCCCATAGACTCCCAACTGTTTTTTATCCAAAGCTCTAGCAATTTTCAGGAATAGTTCTCAACTTATTATTTACCTTTGGTTGATTTCCAGTACCTTGAAATGATAGTTTTTGACCATTTTTGTTTGACTTCTTCATACTTGTATTACTGGAAATAACCTTTCATTTGTCTTACCGAGTTTTTCTTCTTTTAAAGAATTTTATTTAGGAGGCTTAATAATAGTAATTGTTATTAATTACTATTATTTAATGTTTGTTTATTTTAGAGAGAAAACACAAGCAGGGGAGGGGCAGAAAGAAGGGGAGACAGAGGATCTGTCAGCACAGAGCCCAGTATGGGGTTCAAACTCATGAACTGAGATCATGACCTGAGCTGAGGTCAGACACATAACAAACAGCCACCCAGGCACCCTGGAAGTTAAATTATTATTGATCAGCATGATTCTGTTGAGAATTTGTTTTAGTCTGTTAGGATAGTTTTAGATTGGTTGTTACTCTAGAGCAGTGATTCCCAACCAGGGGTGATTTTATGATTCAGTGGACATCTGGCAATGTCTGGAAACAGTTTTGATTGTTACAGTGAGTATGTGTGTGGATGCTACTGGCACTTAGTTTGTAGAGGCCAGGAAGGCTGGCAAACATCCTAAAATGAACACACCCCCTCCCACCCCCAACATGCATGCCAAATAATTATCTGTTTAAAAATGTCAGTAATGCTGAGGTTG
The DNA here is from genome assembly GCF_027475565.1 of Acinonyx jubatus. Taxonomy (NCBI): domain Eukaryota; kingdom Metazoa; phylum Chordata; class Mammalia; order Carnivora; family Felidae; genus Acinonyx; species Acinonyx jubatus. Next base: position 147,253,710 of record NC_069382.1, read on the forward strand.
TAAAACCATGCTCTAGAGACAGAGTAGCTTTCCTCAAGTGTGGCCTTTCTGTGTCTAAAAGTAAAAGCCTGGGTTGTTCAACAAGGGCTCTCTACCTTGGTTGGTGTCTATATTTTGCCACTTCTGTCAGCTCACAGCTCCTGGTAATCATCAGGCCTCACAAAGATATTTTGTTTGTTTGCTTTTAATAAAAATTGTATATATTTAAAGTGTATGACATGGTGTTTTGACATATACAGTGAGATGAGTACTGCAGTCGACTAGCATGTCTGTCTTCTCACAGTTTCCATTGGTGTGTGTGTTTGTGTGTGTAATGAGAGCATCTGGAGTCTACTCTTAGCAAATTTTCAGTGTATTATTCTCTATTAACTGTTGTCATTACACTGCAAATTACATCTCTAGAATTTACCCATCCTACATAGCTGCGACTTTGTACCCTTTCAAAAACCATCTTCTGATTTCCTTCACTTCCCCATCCCCAGTAACCACTTTTCTACTCTTTTATGTGTTCTACTTTTATATATGTGTGTGTATATATAAATATATATATATACATATATATATATTATATATATATATATATCTCACACATATAAGTGAGATATTTTCCAGAGGAGACCTATATATGTCTGTTTATATATGCAATTTATAGAAATTGCCAGCAGGTGTATGAAAAAATGCTCAAATCACTAATCATCAGCGAAATGCAAATCAAAACCACAATGAGTTATCACCTCACATCTGTTAGGATGGCTATCATCAAAAGGATAAAACATAAGTGTGGATGAGGAGGTGGAGAAAAGAGAACCCTTGTACACTGTTGGTAGGAATGTAAAGTGGGACAGCCTTTATGGAAAACAGCATGGAGTTTCCTCAAAAAGTTAAAAATAAAACTATCATGCAGTTCTATACTCACTCTTCTGGATATATATCCAAAGGAAATGAATCAATACCTGGAAGAGCAATTTACACACCCATGTTCATTATGGCACAATTCACCATAGTCAAGATATAGACACAAACTGTCATCAGATGACTGGATAAAGAAATTGTGGCATATATACATACAATAAATGCTAGTCTTAAAAAAGGAAGTCATGCCATTTGCGACAACATGGATCAATCGGGACTATATTATGCAAAGTGAAGTAAGCTAGAAAGGGCTCACACAATTTTGCTCTGCATATTTGCAATGTATTCAGTCAAATTCTAGGGCTATGATGGCTAATGCAGTAGCCACAAACCATATGTTCTAGCCATTTAAATTTAATGTCAACAAAATATTTAGTTCCTTACACTTGCCACATTTCAAGTACTCAGTAGCTTGGTACTTACTGGTGGCTACATACCAGACAGCACATTAAATATTTCCATCATTGTGGAAAGTTCTATTGCACAACACTGTTCTTGGGCACCATGCAGATTTCTGAAGCTCTATTTCCTTTTTGATATCCCACTCTACAATTCCAGCTCTGTCAACAGCCCCATATAATCTGTTTTCTTTGCCCAGTGAGGTCATTGCTCTGAATTCCACTCCCTGTGCTCAGTGTTGGAAAGTGCCCTTAGGAATGAAATCAGGTGACTGTGGAGTTAACTTTTTGCATCCTACACTGTTGGCCAATGCCTGCACATAGTTACTTCTTAACATGTTGCTAGTTTAGAGTTGTGCTGGGAGGATAAGTTTAATATCCATTAATCAATCATGGTCATCTCCCACAAAAGCTCATGATGCTTGTAATAATTTATTTTTATTGTCTGGTAGTATTCCAGTTTTGTTATCCATTCACTTGCTGAATGGATGCACCTTTCATAAAATTTCCCCCAATGGTTACATGTTATGTAACTATTAATACAATGTCCAACACAAAATTTGCATGGGTAAAATGTGTGGGTATGGTTCCATTCATTTTATCATATGTAACCACTACTGCAATCCAGATACAAAGCTATCACTGCAAAGCTATCCTTTATATTCCCTCTTTATAGTCACATCAACTCCCCTCCTCCCACCACCCTGCCTTCTAGTCTTAACCTCTGGCAAAAACTCATTTATTCTTCATCTCTTTTTTTTTTTTTTTTCAACGTTTATTTATTTTTGGGACAGAGAGAGAGAGACAGAGCATGAACGGGGGAGGGGCAGAGAGAGAGGGAGACACAGAATCGGAAACAGGCTCCAGGCTCTGAGCCATCAGCCCAGAGCCCGACGCCGGGCTCGAACTCACGGACCGACGAGATCGTGACCTGGCTGAAGTCGGACGCTTAACCGACTGCACCACCCAGGCGCCCCTATTCTTCATTTCTTAATATTGCCACCTACAGAGTGTTACATCAATGAATCATAGAGTATATAACCTTTGGCTTTTTTCACTCAACATAATGCCCTTGAAAGCCATCCAAGTTGTTGTACATACCAATAGTTCGTTTCTTTTTATTGCTGAGTAGTGCTCTTTGGTATGGATGTGATACAAGTAAAGATGGTATAGTATTGTGTACCTGTGTCTGTGTAAATTTCAGTTTTTATTTTTCTGGAATAAATGTGCGGAAATACATATGGTAAGTTTTTTTAAGAAACTGCTAAACTATTTTCCAGAGTGACTGTACTGTTTTACATTCCCACTATCAATATATGAGATGACCAGTTTCTTCGCATCCTCACCAGCATTTGCTATTGTCCCCCTTTTTTTAAAGCTGTTCTGTTAGTGATATCTCATTATAGTCTTTGTTTTTCTCTATTGATGTTGAATATCTTTTCATATGCTTATTTGTCATCCATATATCTTCTTCAGTGCAATGTCTGTCTCTTTATGTCTTTTAACGATTTTCAATTTGGATTTTTTAATGTTGAGGTTTGATCATTTAAAAATATATACACCTGGGGTGCCTGGGTGGCTCAGTTGGTTAAGTGTCTGACTGGCTCCGGTCATGATCTCACAGTTCATGAATTCAAGCCCCGTGTCAGGCTCTGTGCTGACAGCTCAGAGCCTGGAGCTTGCTTCAGATTCTGTGTTTCCCTCTCTGCCCTTCCCCTGCTCATACTCTGTCTCTCTTTCTCTATAAAAAATAAACATTATAAATGTTTAAAAATATATATGCCTAAAACTAATACAATGTTATATATCAATTATATCTCAATAAAATGGGAAAAATATATTTTAGATAGGAGTTGTGTGTTAGATATGTGGTTTGCAAATATTTTCTCCTAGTCTGTGGCATGCCTTTTCATCATTTTAATGGGGTCTTTTGAAAAGCAAAGTTTTAATTTTGATGAAATCAAATTATGAATTGGTTTCTTTTATAGATCACGCTTTTAGTATCATTCAGGCACACTGATGTATTTTTAAGGTGTACAACTTGATATATAACATGTATACATTGTAAAATGATTATCAAAATCAAGTTAGCACATTCATTACCTCACATAGTTACCATTTGGGGGATGTATGGTGAGAACACTTAAGATCTACTCTCAGTAAATTTCAATTGTACAATACAATATTATTAATTATAACCATGTGGTACATTAGATCCCCAGATCTTATTCATCTTATAACTGATATTCTGTACCCTTGACCAACATATCATTTTCCCCACCCCTCACCCCCTGGCTACCACCATTCTACTCTCTAGTTCTAGAGTTTGACTCTTTTAGATTCTACCTGTGAGATCATACAGTATTTGTCTTTCTGTTTCTGGTTTATTTCACTTAGCATAATGTGCTCCAGGTTCATGTTGTTGCAGATGGCAGGATTTTTTTTTTTTTAATACCTGAACGATATTCCGTGTGTGTGTGTGTGTGTGTGTGTGTGTGTGTACCATATTATTCTGTCCATTCATCAGTGGATGCTTGGTTTATTTCAATATCCTGGCTATTGTGAATTATGCTACAACATACATGGGAGTGTAGATACCGCTTTGAGATCCTGATTTCATTTCCATTGGCTATTATTCAGAAAAGGGATTAATGAATTGTATGGTAGTTTTTGTTTTTATTTCTTTGGGAACCTCCATACTGTTTTCCATAAAAGCTGTACAGTTTTACATTCTTATCAACAGTGTACAAGGATTTCCTTTCCTTCATACTCTTGTTAACACTTGGCAATTTCTTGACTTGATAATAGCAATCCTGGTGGATTTGAGGTGATAACTCTGGCTACTTGCATTTCCCTGATGAGGGGGGATATTGAGAACCTTTCCATATACCTGTTGACCATTTATAATCTTTGAAAAAATGTCTATTCAGTCCTCTTATGATTTTTAAATTGTATTTATTTTCATGTTAATTTAACTTAATTTAGTTTTGCTATTGAGTTATAGGAGTTCTTTATATATTTTAGTTATTAACTCTTTTTAGATATATGATTTGTGAATACTTTTTCTGTAGGTTGCCTTTTATTTGTTTAATTTTTCCTCTGTTGTACAGGGCTTTTTAGGTTGATGTTGTCTCTTGTTTATTTTTGGTCTTGTTGCCTGTGCTTTTGGTGTGAAACCCCCAAAAAATCATTGCCAAGACTAATGTCAAGATTTTTCCATATGTTTTCTTCTAGAAGTTACAGAGTTTCGGGCCTTATGTTTAAGTCTTTATTTTGAGTTAATTTTTATGTATAGTGTAAGATAAGATCTTAACTCCATTATTTTGTATATGGATATACAGTTATCCCAAAACCATTTATTGAAGAGATCCCCTTTTGTGCATTGTTGGTATCCTTGTTAAGGATTACTTGAATGTATATGCATGGATTTATTTCTTGGCTTTCTATTCTGTTCCATTGGATTACGAGTCTATTTTTATGCAATGCCATACTGTTTTCATTACTATAGCTTTTTAAGGCAGTCTGAACTTAGTGTAAGGCCTCCAGCTTTGTTCTTTCCCAGGATTGTTTTTGGCTATTTGAGGTCTTTGATAATTCGATATGAATTTTAGGATTGTTGTTTCTATTTCTGTGAAAAATGCCATTGGAATTTTGGTAAGAATTGCATTGAATCTATAGATGACTTTGGGTAAGATGATCATTTCAACAATGCTAATTCTTCCAATCCATGAATAAGTAGTATCTTTCTATTTGTGTCTTCTTCAATATCTTTCATCCTGTGGCTAAGAGGGGCTATAGCTAGGTTATAGGACTATTTTAGGATCTACATCTGGACTGAATTTGGAAGTGTATGCATGTATGTGTGTGTTTATTTTTTCTCTTTTATAAGAGGGTTCTTATGAGAGGTTTAGGTTTTACATTTAAGTACTTTGGCCAGAATTATCAGAACAAAGCTTTGTCTCTGATTTTAAAAGTAATGTGTGATCAAAAAGAAAAAGGAAAGGACCAAGAATGAAAGAGGAGAGATCACAACACAGCAGAAATAAAAACAATAACAAGAGAATATTATGAGCAATTATATGCCAATAAAATGGGCAACCTGGAAGAAATGGACAAATTCCTAGAAACATATATGCTACCAAAATTGAAACAGGAAGAAATAGAAAATTTGAACAGACCCATAACCAGTAAAGAAATCAAATTAGTAATCGAAAATATGCCAAAAAACAAGAGTCCAGGGCCAGATGGCTTTCCAGGGGAATTCTACCAAACATTTAAGGAAGAGTTGACACCTATTTCTTGAAGCTCTTCCAAAAAATAGAAATGAAGGAAAACTTCCAAACTCTTTCTATGAAGCCAGCATTACCTTGAGTCCAAGACGAACACCCCACTAAAAAAAGGAACTATAGACCAATTTCCCTGATGAACATGGATGCAAAAATCCTCAACAAGATATTAGCCAACCAGATCCAACAATACATTAAAAAAGTTATTCACCACGACCAAGTGGGATTTATACCTGGGATGCAGGGCTCGTTCAATATCTGCAAAACAATCAACGTGATTCATCACATCAATAAAAGGAAGGACAAGAACCACATGATCCTCTCAATAGATGCAGAGAAAGCATTTGACAAAATACTGCATCCTTTCTTGATAAAAACCTTCAAGAAAGTAGGGATAGAAGGAGCATACCTCGAGATCATAAAAGCCACATATGAACACCCCAATGCTAATATCATCCTCAATGGGGAAAAGCTGAGAGCTTTCCCCCTAAGATCAGGAACAAGACAGGGATGTCCATTCTCACCACTGTTATTCAACATAGTATTGGAAGTCTTAGCCTCTGCAATCAGACAACACAAAGAAATAAAAGGCAGCCAAATCGGCCAGGAGGTCACACTTTCACTCTCCGCAGATGACATGATACTCTATATGGAAAATCCTAAAGATTCTACCAAAAATCTGTTAGAACTGATCTATGAATTTAGCAAAGTGACAGGATATAAAATCAACACACAGAAATTGGTTGCATTCCTTTACAATAATGAAGCAACAGAAAGAGAAATCAAGGAATCAATCCCATTTACAATTGCACCAAAAACTGTAAAATACCTAGAACTAAATCTAACCAAAGAGGTGAAAAATCTATGCACTGAAAACTACAGAAAGCTTATGAAAGAATTTGAAGAAGACACAAAAATATGGAAAAATATCCATGCCCATAGATTGGAAGAACAAATATTGTTAAAATGTTGATACAACCCAAAGCAATCTACACATTCAATGCAATTCCTACCAAAATAACACCAGCATTCTTCACAGAGCTAGAACAAACAATCTGAAAATTTGCATGGAACCAGAAAAGACCCAGAATAACCAAAGCAATCTTGAAAAAGAAGACCAAAGCAGGAGGCATCACAATCCAAGATTTCAAGCTGTATTACAAAGCTGTAATCATCAAGACAGTACGGTACTGGCACAAGAACAGACACTCAGATCAATGATACAGAATACAGAACCCAGAAATGGACCCACAAACGTATGGCCAATTAATCTTTGACAAAGCAGGGAAGAATACTCAGTGGAATAAAGACAGTCTCTTCAGTAATTAGTGCTGGGAAAACTGGACAGTGACACGCAGAAGAATGAACCTGGACCACTTTCTTACACCATACACAAAAATAAAATGGATGAAGGGCCTAAATGTAAGACAGGATGCCATCAAAATTCTTGAGGAGAAAGGAGGCAAAAACCTCTTTGATCTTGGCTGCAGCAACTTCTTACTCAATATGTCTCCAAAGGCAAGGGAAACAAAAGCAAAAATGAACTATTCATCAAAATAAAAAGCTTCTGTACAGTGAAGGAAACAATCAGCAAAACTAAAAGGCAACTGACAGAATGGGAGAAGATATTTGCAAAAGACATATCAGATAAAGGGTTAGTATCCAAAATCTATAAAGAACTTCTCAAACTCAACACCCAAAAAACAAATAATCCATTGAAGAAACGGGCAAAAGACATGGATAGACACTTCTCCAAAGACACCCAGATGGCCAACCGACACATGAAAAAATGCTCAACATCACTCATCATCAGGGAAATACAAATCAAAACCACACTGAGATATCACTGCATACCTGTCAGAATGGCTAACATTAACAACTCAGGCAACAACAGATGTTGGCGAGGATGCGGAGAAAGAGGATCTCTTTTGCACTGCTGGTGGGAATGCAAACTGGTGTAGCTGCTCTGGAAAACAGTGTGGAGAGTCATCAAAAAATGGAAAATAGAACTACCCTATGGCCCAGCAATTGCACTACTAGGTATTTATCCAAGGGATAAAGGTATGCTGTTTCGAAGGGGCACATGCACCCCAATGTTTATAGCAGCACTATCAACAATAGCCAAAGTATGCAAAGAGCCGAAATGTCCACTTATGGATGAATGGATAAGGAAGAGGTGGTATATATACACAATGGAGTATTACTCGGCAATCAAAAAGAATGAAATCTTGCCATTTGCAACTATGTGGATGTAACTAGAGGGTATTATTGTAAGCAAAATCAGTCAGTCAGAGAAAGACAAATATCATGTGACTTCACTCATATGAGGACTTTAAGACACAGAACAGATGAACACAAGGGAAAAGAAACAAAAATAATATAAAAACAGAGAGGGGGACAAAACATAAGAGACTCTAATATGGAGAAGAAACAGAGGGTTACTGGAGGGATTGTGGGAGGGGGATGGGCTAAATGGATAAGGGGCATTAAGGAATCTACCCTTGAAATCATTGTTGCACTATATGCTAACTAACTTGGATGTAAATTTAAAAAATATTAACAATAAATAACAGTAATGTACATTGTTGTACATTGTTAAGATACTGGTTTAAGATAGATAGTCTTAGGGGCGCCTGGGTGACTCAGTTGGTTAAGCATCCAGCTTTGGCTCAGGTCATGATTTCATAGTTTGTGAGTTCCAGCCCCACGTTGGGCTCTGTGCTGACAGCTCAGAGCCTGGATCCTGTTCCAGATTCTGTCTCCCTTTCTCTCTGACCCTCCCCTGCTCACACTCTGTCACTGTCTCTCCCAAAAATAAATAAACATTAAAAAAATTTTTAAAAAGATAGATATTCTTAATATTCTTTATAGTGTTAAGGAATATTCTTCTGTTCTACTTTTTAAAGATTTATTATGGACGTGTGGGGCTAAATCTTATATCGTGTGAAGGTTCTTGGCTTATATTAAGAAGTTTAATAGGTTAAAATTCACTGCATAGCAACATTAGGGTTAGTAGTTGGTATATGAAGTCGACAAACTCATTTCCTTCCCACCAAATCTTTTTGTGTTCCTTTGCCAAGGTTATGATGGTTAAAGATGAGAATGATCTCTAAGACTATGACAGTGGGCTTCATACACACTCCTACTTTATACACACTCCTACTACTTCAATATTCCCAGGCTTCATATTATTCTGATATTCTTGGCCTTCTGGAACTCATAGTTCTTTTTTGGCGCATCCTGATTATTCTGTAATCAGGCCATAACATGCAGAACATATACAAAAAGAAAAGAATAATAGTTTCCTTATTTGGCTATTGCCATATTTTTCCTCTAGTGGACTCTTAAGAATAGGACATGATGGGCACCTGGGTGGCTCCATCTGTTAGGCGTCCAACTTTGGCTCAGGTCATAATCTTGCCTCCTGTGAGTTTGAGCCCCACATCGGGCTCTGTGCTGACAGCTTGTGGCCTGCTTTGGATTCTGTGTCTCTGTCTCTTTCTGCCCCTCCCCTGCTTGCACTCTCTCTCTCTCAAATAAATAAATGCAAAAAAAAAAAAAAAAAATAGGACACAACATGGCAAAAGTTTTTTCCTCAGCAATCAAGATACAGACCCTTTTCCCACATTGTCATATAAAATCCATCAGAGTTAAAGGACTTAGACAAATAATAGTTATGGCAGGGTTAGGTTATGAAACTCTGAGCTACCATTGTGGTTGGATTTCTACCCAATGATAGATCAGCTTTTTAGATCAGACCTCTATGAGTGAATACTTTTTGTTTTCCCTCAGAGAATCTTGCACATCAGAAAATGTAGGTCACAAACCACTGATGCTGTTAGTATGAAGGATTTACGTAGTATAAGATATCTTATTAGTCTTTTAATATTTGAGCATTTTCTTCCTCTGGTAATCCTGGTAATTTCTTCCCACCAAATTTCCTAAAATCTTAGCACAAATATTTGCTAGTTAGAATATACTTTCTTAGCACAGAGTAGGCCTTCAAAAGCAATGTTTCATATGATTCAAATGTGGGTAATATAAAGAGCATATTTTTAGTAAAACTAGTTTTAATAATTTGTGCCAGATGTTGCTACAATTTAGTGGGGTTATAAAAACAATATTTTGATAAAGTATAATTTTAGGTGTTTTTAAAAAAATTATGATTATGTGCTTAGTCATGTTGCCTGATGAGCCAGAGGGAGATAAAATTTTAGATATCAGATTCTCACTCCAGTGAAGCAGATCAACCCTATCAAGATACCAAGGAATTATTAATAGTCTGGAATAGGTAATTTAGCAAATGATACATACTGAACTTAAGAAGGATAGTTATTTTAATATTTTTGTCCTGCCATCTGCATTTAATTACAATCCAATTGTAGCTCATAAACAGCTGCTTAATTCATTCAATGATCCAAAAGTATTTACTGGACACCTGCTATCTGATGATTAAATGATGCAACTAAAGGTTTTTGGAAACGATAAAGTGCTATAAGAATGCACGGTAATGGTATACAACTCAATAGCAAAAAACCCAAATCTGATTAAAAATGGGCAGAAGATCTGAATAGACATTTTTCCAAAGAAGACATACAACTGGTCAACAGGTACATGAACTCAACATCACCAACTATCAGAGAAATTCAAATAAAAACCACAATGAGATATCACCTCACACATGTTAGAATGGCTGTTATCAAAAAGACAAGAAATACATGTTGGCAGGGATGTGGAGAAAAGGGAACTCTTGCATACTATTGGTCGGAATGTAAATTAGTTATCTACTATGAAAAATAGAATGGAGTTTTCTTTTAAAAAAAATTAAAAGGGGCGCCTGGGTGGCGCAGTCGGTTAAGCGTCCGACATCAGCCAGGTCACGATCTTGCGGTCCGTGAGTTCCAGCCCCGCGTCAGGCTCTGGGCTGATGGCTGGGAGCCTGGAGCCTGTTTCCGATTCTGTGTCTCCCTCTCTCTCTGCCCCTCCCCCATTCATGCTCTGTCTCTCTCTGTCCCCAAAATAAATAAAAAACGTTGAAAAAAAAATTAAAAAAAAAATTAAAAATAGAACTACCACATGATCTAGCAGTTCTACTGCAGATATTTATCTGAAGAAAACAAAACCACTAACTTAAAAAGGTATGCACCCTCATATTCATTGCAGCATTATTTACAATAGCTAAGATATGGGGAACAAAGTAAATGTCCATTGATAGATGAATGGATAAAGAAAATGTGGTATATAATTCTATATCTATATCTATAGAATAGATATCTATATCTATATATCTATATCTATATAATCTATGTAGAATCTATCTATCTATCTATCTATCTATAGAATAGAATTCAGCCCCCAAATAGAAGGAAATCTTACCATTTTCAACCAGAATGAACCTTAAGAGAAATATCACATTATCTCACTTAGAAGTGGAATCTAAAACAAAAACAATCAAAACCAGCCTCATAGATACAGAGAACAGATTGGTGATTGCCAGAGGTGGGGGATGAGAGGTCGGTGAATGAGTGGAAGGGGTCAAAAGGTAAAAATTTCCAGCTACAGAATAAGTCATGGGGATGTGTGTACAGCATGGTGACTATAGTTAATACTGTATTGCACAGTTGAAAGTTGTTAACAGATGTTTATAAAGTCCTCATCGCAAGAAAAAAATAAAAAAAATTTTTTTATGTTTGTTTATTTTTGAGAGAGAAAGAGAGACAGAGCATAAGCAGGGGAGGGACAGAGAGAGAGGGAGACACAGAAACAGAAGCAGGCTCTAGGCTCCCAGCTGTCAGCACAGAGCCTGACACGGCACTCTGACTCATGAACCGAGAGATCATGACCTGAGCCGAAGTTGGCTGCTTAACCTACTGAGCCACCCAGGTGCCCTGAAAAAAAAAAAAAAAAAAAAAAATGTATGTTGACAGGTGTTAATTAGATTGTGGTGATCACTTTGTTTTATTTATATATATATATATGTATATATATATGTGTATATATATATGTATATATATGTATATATATATGTGTATATATATGTATATATATATGTGTATATATATATGTATATATCTATATAAATAAAACGTATATACATACATGTATGTATGTATAACATAGTGATATAACATGGTGTTTGTTCATTTATCAACTGTAACAAATATAAAACACTAATGCAAGATATTAATAATAGAGGAAACTTCTGTCAGAAGAGAGGGCATGTAGGAATTTTTTGTACTTTAAACTCAATTTTTCTGTATACCTAAAACCACTCTAAAGAATAAAGTCTCTTCATGATGATGATAAGAAGCAGCAACAAGGAATTTTGTTGTTGCTATTGAATACAAGGCAAAGTATCTGAATATTATCTAACTTTAATCATGCCTACTGGTTAAAAGAGTATTGTTAAGAAACTAACTTAAAGTTTCCTAAGATAATAGACTAAGCACCACACATTCCACCACCCCCGACCCCCCAGAATGCAGGAGATTGTTGAGCAGTTCCAGGTTTAGGTACTGGATCCTGAGAAAAAAGTAGAACACAGCTTGGATCCCCCAAAATAGATACAGATGAAAATTAAAAGAATAGGTGGCTGCATTTATGGGTTAAAATGCTAAATACTCTGTGTCCTTATTTTTTCAAATGGCAGCTCTGTCTGCCTGTTGGTTGGTTCCAAGGCTACACCCTGAAGGGAAGCTTGCTATTGACAAGTGTCCCTTCCTCTACATGGAGCCTACTATCCTCCTCAAATGAAAGGATTATTAGGGAGAAAGAACAACCAAACTGCAGAGGAAAACCACACAGCAGGAAAAAAATTGGCATGAAAAAGATCAGGATGAACTGGCCCAACAACCAACAAGAGAGAAAACAATTCAGGTAAGAGAAGAAAATCTAAAAAAAGAAAAATTCTAGTTAGTATCTTTGGAAGTATTAAAGAAGAAATTGGATCCACAAAATAAGCATCAGTGTTGTTGGAAAAAAAAAAAAACCTGCCAGGGAATAAAAAAGAGTTATTAGTAATTTAAATATTCTGTAGGCATGCTAAATACTAAAAAGGACATGGTTGAAAAACCAATCAGCAGTCTGAAAGGCAGAGATAATAAGAGAAATATACAGAAAAATTAAGGGACATGGTAGATAGGTTTAGCAGGTACAGCATTTGTAGAAGTTCTATTAAGAAGGAACAGACTGGAAAGGAGAAAAATAATGGCAGACAATTTTCCTGAGTTAAAGAAAGAAAAGTTCTCATACTGAAAGAATCCGCTAAGAGCCAAGAAGAAAAGAATTTGAAAAGATGCATCTAGAAACATTTTGACAACATTTTCTGAACTCTTAAGGATAATAAAGGAAATTCTAAAAGCTTTCAGAGAGAAATAGAACAAGAGCCTTACAAAGGAATAAGAATCAATTTCAGACATCTCATCAACAATAGTGGGCTGGTAAGAAAAGGAAAATTTCTTCCAAGCCTGAGATAGAATAATTTTGAACTTAGAATCTATACATAGCCATGTAATCAAGTGAAGGTAAGATAGATTGTTAAAGTGAAAACATTAAAAAAGTTTGTGACCATTAGACATTGTATGAAGAAACTTGAGAATGCACTCCAGAAAAGAAGTGTTTTTTTAACATATGAACTCAGAAGATACTGGAAATAGTAAGGAATGGTAGGCCCCAAGAGATACATTTCTTTAGCCTTTACTGTAACTTGATTCTATACTGAAAAGTGTAATATTCATTAAAATTATATTGTGAAGGCTGTTTGTTTTAGTTTTAAAATAAACGTAATGTAGAAGGCCCAGAGATGTAATTTTAGTTACAGATCATAGCGTAAGCTATCCTTAACTTAACATTGCAAGAAATTATATCATTAATAATACAATTTCTGGGTGCCTGGGTGGCTGGCTCAGTCGGTTAAACGTTCAACTTTGGCTCAGGTCATGATCTCACAATTCATGAGTTTGAGCCCTGCATTGGGCTCTGTGCTGACAGCTCAGAGACTGGAGCCTGCTTCAGAGTCTGTATCTCCCTCTCTCTCTGCCCCTCCCCTGTTAGCACTCTGTCTTTCTCAAAAATAAATAAACCTTAAAAACATTTTTTAAAAAGTAATAATAATACAATTTCAGTTTATAACTTACAAATTCTCATTAAACCCACGGGTTCTGTATAACTTTTCCCTAGGGCCTGTGTTGGGTAGACAATAGCCAAGAGTCATCCACCCAGATTGCTTCATCTCTAGCCAGATAAATGTTGAATCTGTATTTTGAGCTTTTACTTCACTCTTGGACTCTAGTCTATATTTCACACTGCCAGTTGAATGTCTTGCTCTGGATGCCTACTAAAATCTCAAACTCAGCATGTCCCAGTCTGAATCCATCATGCGTGGTTAAAAGCCCAACAAGATTTTCCTTATGACTGCCCTACCTGTAATTAACATTACCTAAACTACTTAGGCTTGCAAACAGTCTTTCCAGATGTTTCCTTTCTCTCATCCTCTTACATATTATTATTATAAAATTCTGCAGTTCTGTTTTGTCATGTATTTCAAATGACAAATAGGCCCTTTATATCCAGCCTTATCCTAGCCTTGTTTTCTGCCTAGACTGTTGCATCAGCCTCCCAAACCTGTCTCCTGCCTTGTCTGTAATAGCTCCTTTATTATAGCCATGTTACCGATAGCTACTAGATTAATCATCCTAAAATATAGACATAATTTGGTTATTCCCTTGCTCAAAAATTTTCAGGGCCATTTAATAGTGTCTTACCACCTTTTGCAATGGTTCTCACGTTTCAGTGTGACAAACAACACCCATGGAGCTAGCTACAAATGCACGCTCTGGAGACTCACTGGTAGAGATTCCGACTTATTTAATCATGAATAAGGCTCAAGAAACTGCATTTTTAACAAACATCTCAGGTGAATTGTTGAAATGCACTGGTTTTTTATATCCAAATTCTTTAGCTTTATAATAATCTTCAATAATTGGTTTCTAGAATACTCTTGTTTTTATTCATCACCTCTATACACATATACATGCTTTAATGAAATGATATTATCTCAAGTTCTCCAAACACCAAAATTTTCAGACTTCATTCATTTTCTTAATCTTTTATCTCCAGCTAGAATATACTGCCTATGAATTGCTGCTGGTCTCATTGTTAGGGGGTCTGTTTGAATATCACCCCCTCAATGGAACGTTCCCCACCCCCTGACCAGATGTGAGCTCTCCTTTCTCTAAATTTCCATAGTAACGTGACAGCATATCCCTGTATGAGATTAGACTTCGGGATTTTTTTGAATCTTAGTGAACAAAGACTGAAGGAAAAAAAAAGTAAAGTCAAGGTTGGTGTTCTATATCCTAAAAGGTAGAGGCTTAGATTTATCTTTAAGGCAAAATTCACTTAGTTCTGGAACATCAGATGGGCTCAATGAAACACCAGCCATGTATCCAGACAGTGTTTACATTACCACCCACATAGCATTTCCTAAAAGAGTAGTTAGTTCTTGATTGTAGAGAAAATTATGAATATGTTCAGATTTTAGTGTGATATATTAAAAAATGAATAGCAAGTGGATCAGTTTGCTATGACTGTCATAACAAAGTACCACAGACTGGGCAGCTTAAAGAAGAGAAATTAATTTTCTCACAGGTCTGGAGGCAAAAAGATCAATGTGTCAACAGGGTTGATTTTTTTCTCTTGGCTTGTAGATGAGGTCTTTGTGTCTTCATATGGTCTTTCCTCTGTGTGTTTATCTGTGTCCAAATTCCTCTTCTTAATAAGGATGCTAGTTATATTTGGTTAGAGCCCACTCTTTTGACCCCATTTTAATTTAATTACCTCTTTAAAGGTTTATTTTCAAATACAGTCACATTCTGAGGTATTGGGGGTCAGGGCTTCAATAGATGAACTTTTCAGGGACACAATTCAGCCCACAAAAGTGATTACAAGATAGTTTCATTTCATACTGGTTACTACTTATTTAGAGGAAATAAATTCAAAACAGGATTTGGAATGAGAGGTCAGCAAAAACAGTTTTGATGACACTGAAAATGCCATTAATTGTATTGAATTTCATTATTTAAATTAACTCCTTCAAGTATGTATTTCAGCAATATATTCATTATCTTTATTAGTCTATATCATCTGAGGACCAAAAATGTCACAATTTTTAATATTAAACTCTTCAGAATATCTAAAAAAGAAAAAATCATGAAGCGTTGTCTCTTTTCCACTACTTGATTTTCCTCCCTTTTTAGTTATATAATTAAACACAAAATCATATCAAAATATTATAACAGAATATAATTAACATTTCCAGTGTTGAGACCCAGAAAGACATGCCTTGCTAAGGTCACAGAGTTAGAAAGGGGAAGATTTGGGACTTTGAATCCAAATCTCTCTGAGGCCTATTCCCTTCATTAGTGTACAGGGTGCATAGTGTCCCCTAAATTCATGTCCATTTGGAACCTCATGATTGATCTCATTTGGAAATAAGATCTTTGCATATGTAATTAAGTTAAGGATTGTGGGGCACCTGGGTGTCTCAGTTAAGCATCCCACTCTTGATTTTCGCTCAGGTCATGATCTCATGCTTTGTAAGATCGAGCCCAGGTCAGGCTCTGTGCTGTCTCTCTCTGCCCCTCCTCTGCTTATTCTCTCTCTCAAAATAAATAAATAAACTTTTAAAAAGTTAAGGATTGAGATGGGAGCATAGTGGATTAGGATGGGCCCTAAACCCAATGCTAGTGTCCTTCTAAAAGATAGAAAATGACACCCACGCCACATAAAGATGGAGGCATAGATTGGAGTTATGCTAGGGAGGCTAAAGAAAGGATGTCAACAGCTACCACAGGCTGGGAAAGGCCAAGAGAGATGCTCCCCTAGAGCCTTCAGTGGGAGTGTGGCCCTGCTGACACGTTGATTTCAGACTTCTAGCCACTTAGAACAGTGAGAGTACATTTCTGTTGTTTTAAATCACCAAGTTTGCAGTGATTTGCTGCAGCAGCCCTGTGGACAGTTACCCAATCCCACTGCTTTCAGTTCTTTTGGGTATATACATCAGAGTGGAATGTCTGTGTTATTGGAAATTTTATGTTTAACTTTTTGAGAAACCACTAAATTGTTTTCCACAGCAGACACACCATTTTACATTTTTACATTCCCAGCATCAATGCACTAGGGTTCCAATTTGTCTATGTCCTTGCCAACACTTTTTATCTTCTGTATTTTTAAAAGTTATAGCCATCCAAGTAGATGTGAAGTGGTATCATTGATGTTTTCTTAGTCGTCTTTTTTCATTAAAACAATTAATGAATTGCAATTGGGCAACAGAGTTAAAGTAACTTTTTGGTAACCAATGGATTTTTTTATGATCAAGGTTAAGGTGATTTGTAAGATACCTTTGTTTATCAAAATATCAGCTGCTGCATCTCCACCGACTCACTGAGAAATCACACATCCAGACTTCCCACCATGTTAAAAATGTGTTCTCCCACTGGTGTTTCACTCTAACCCCACTGATGCTGCTATACCTCTAATTCCACAGGGTGCTCCAATAATAAGAAAGCACTGAAATGTCCAGTCACTTTTACTTCCAGGTGACCCCCACCCAATTCTAGCAGAAAGAAAAAAATATTGGCTGATGTTATTGGGAGGATATTGTAGCAGTTCACTAGAAGGAAAAACTGCAGGAAGTAGAGACTCGGGACTAGAAACTGAGATTCAGCTCTGAGAAGAGAGCATTCTGGGTCTTTCTTTCTCTATGTACATCTTTCAATCTCTCCTACTGAAAAATAGGTAGATGGCCTGTTCTAGTTTTGTACTCTTTCACATGCTGTGTTTTCTTTGGTATCTCTATCAGAAAAATGCTGGAGATTATTCTGATTCACCTCACTCCCTGTGACCCCGCATTGCTGTGGTGGAAGATGGCTTTGAGTAATAGTGGGATGGTTAGTTTTATGTGTCAACCTGACTAGGCTAAGGGATACGTAGATACTAGTATAATATTATTTCTGGTATGCCTGTGAGGGTGTTTCTGGAAGAGATTAGCATTTGGGTGATGAACTAAGTAAAACAGATGGTCCTCTCCAGAGTGGGTGGGCATGTTTAGAGGTCCAGATAGAACAAAAAGGCTAAGGAAGGACGAATTCTCTTTCTCTCTCTGCTTGAGCTGAGACATCCATCTTCTCCTGCCCTTGGACTCTGGGGCTCCTGGTTCTCAGGATTTTGGATTCAGATTGTGACTTTACACCATTAGCTTCCTGATTCTCAAGACTTCAGACTTGGAATGACACACCACTGGCTTTCCTGGTTCTCCACCTTGCAGATGGCTGATTGTGGCACTTCTCAGTCTCTGTCATTGTGAGAGCCAATTCCTATAATAAATATCTATATCTCTACATATATCCTATGTATCCTATATATATATATCTCTATATGTTATGTTTCTCTGGAGAACCCTAACACAAATAGTGTGCAAGAAAGTACATGGGGAGAGAACAACACTTGGATTAAAGTTGTCTTATTCTGGGTGGCTTAAACAACCATAGTCTGGGTGGTTTACACAACAGAAATTTATTCCTCATAGTTCTGGAGGTAAGAAGTCCAAGATTAATGCACTAGCAGATTCGGTATCTGGTGAGGTCCCACCTCCTGGTTTGCAGCAGAGTTCTGCTTACTGTGACCTCACATAGAAAGGGAATGGAGGAGGGAAGGAATCTCCCTTCTGTCTCTTTATATAAGGGCACTAATTCCATCATGGTGGCTCCACTCATGACTTAATTACTTCCCAAAGGCCTCACTTCCAAATACCAACACATTGAGAATTAGGATTTCAATGTATGAGTTTTGAAGGCATACAGACATTCATTCTACAACAAAGTAGACATCACGAAAATTATGCTTCAACAAACATCATTAATAATATTGAAAGACTTGTGGCGCCTGGGTGGCTCAGTCAGTTGAGTGTCTGACTTCAGCTCAGGTCATGATCTCACGGCCTGTGAGTTCGAGCCCCACGTGGGGCTCTGTGCTGATAGCTTGGAGCCTGGAGCCTACTTTGGATTCTGTGTCTCCCTCTCTCTCTGCTCCTAACCCACTCGCATTCTGTCTCTGTCTGTCTCAAAAATAAATAAATATTTTTAAAAAATTAATAAAAGTAAAAGACTCGTAGAATGGGAGAAAATATTTGCAAACTGTAAGTCTGATAAGAGATTGGTATCTTTGGGGCTCCTGGGTTGCTCAGTCGATTAAGTATCCAACTTTGGCTCAGGTCATGATCTTGTGGTTCGTGAGTTCGAGTCCTGAATTGCGTGAACTGGAGCCCTGCTTTGGGCTCTGCGTTGCCCAGAGCCTGCGTGGGATTCTCTCTCTCTCCCTCTGTCTCTGCCCCTCACTCACTTGTGCCCTCTCTCTCTCTCTCAAAAATAAATTAAAAAA
Organism: Acinonyx jubatus; assembly: GCF_027475565.1. Lineage (NCBI taxonomy): Eukaryota > Metazoa > Chordata > Mammalia > Carnivora > Felidae > Acinonyx > Acinonyx jubatus. Next base: position 147,272,743 of record NC_069382.1, read on the forward strand.
AATAGAGACCCTTGTATATCTGATATATAAAGCACTTCTACAATTAAATAATAAAGAAACAAATAATCCAATTTTAAAATGGGCAAATAATTTGAAAAGATATTTCACCAAAGATTTGTACAAATGGCCAATAATCACATGAAAAGATGCTCAACATCATTAACCATTAAAGAAATTTGAATTGAGACCGTAGTGATATATCATAACCATTAAAGATGGCTAGTATAAAAAAACACAGATAAAGACAAGTCTTGGAAAGGATGTGGAGAAATCAGAACCCTCATGAAATGCTGGTGGGGATGAAAAACAGTGCAGCTGCCTGGAACATGGTCTAATAGGTCTTTAAATAGTTAAACCTATGTTATCATATGATCCAGCAATCACACTTCTGGATATATACCCAAGAAAAATGAAAATATGTATTCGTGCAAAAAGTTGTATGCAGATGTTCATAGCAGCAATATTCATAATAACTCCGAAGTGGAAACAAACCCAACTCTATCAACGGATGAGTGCGTATGTGAAATCTGGATATCTGTACAGTGGGGTATTATTTGGCCATAAACATGATGCTGATACATGCTACAACTTGGATAAACCTTGAAAACATTATGCTAAGGGAGTGAAGCCTGTCACAAAAGACCACATTATTTTGTTTATATAAAAAGTCTAGAATAGGTAAATCTATGAGACAGAAACTTTATTCATGGTTGCCTAGTGCTGGTGGGGAAAGAGGAATTGGAGAATGATGTGTAAAGAAGGGTGGTGATTTTCTTTACACAGGGATTGAAAATGTTCTAAAATCTATAGTGGTGATGATGCCTGATGCACAACTCTGTGAATGTACTAAGAATTAGTGAGTTTTGCACTTTGAATGAACTGTATGCACGTGAATTTTATCTCAAAAGAACTATTTTTTAAAAAAAGTACCATGGCTGTCTGGAGGAAGAGCACTTATGTTTGAGCTGTGAGCTGAACCAGCCACTTTTTTCACGGAACATCATTTTTACCTGAGTGACTGACAGAGGCTATTGTTATTCAGACTTAGGTACTGGGCGGACATGTTTTTAACTTGATTAAATGAGCCTGTAAAAACAAGGAAACTGAGAATATGTGTGTCCAATAATAAATTTGAGCTTTCAGGTGAGAATTAGAATTTTCTTTGAAGACTTGGAGACTTGTATCTGCCAGCTTGTATCCGTCATCTGCTGTAAACTGCTTCCTAAATAAACATGAGTTTTTGATATGCTAGAGTGAAATGTGCTAACACTGGAAGATCTGTGTAACTCAGTGAACCAATATGTTTAAATGAGCCACGTGTGATGCAAAATCATATATGGATAAAAGATCCATTCAAAGTATAAGAGAAACCAATGGAGTTTAATATAATGGAGTTCAGAAAGTTCGATAATGTGGCATTTCAGATGTAACATTGCAACTAACATTTAAGATGCTACCACTTGCCAAGTTTTCTCATAGTATCAAAGAAGAATATACACTATAATCTGAAAAGGTTATTAAAGTACCCCTCCCTTTTCCAAACACATATCTGTGTGACCAGATTTTCTTGGTGTATTTCAACCAAAACAACATGTTGCGGCACACTGAATGCAGACCCAGAGGTGAGAATCCGGCTGTCTTCTATTGTTATGGATGCATGTGTCTCCCTAAAATTCATATGTTGAAACCCCAGTCCCCAATTTGATGGTATATGGAGTCTTTAGGAAGTAATTAGCTTATGAAGGTGGAGCCCACACGATGGGATTAGCGCCCTTATAAGAACAGACAGGACAGTTTTCTCTCTCTCTGCCCCGTCTTCTTTCTTCCTTCCCTCCCTGCTAAGTGAGACATAGTAAGCAGGTCTTCAATCATCTGCAGACCAAGGTTAGGTCACAAGACACTGAATCTGCTGACTGCTGATGTAGCCTTGGACTCCCCAGCCTCCAGAACTGTGAAAAATACATTTCTATTGTTTAAGTCACCCAGTCTATGGTAGTTTTGTTAGAGCAGCAGAACAAAGACATCTATTAAGTAGATATAGATTTGCAAAAACATGAAATAATGCCATGCTTTCTGAAAATGTGTTTTTTTCCTTATGAAATACTATGTGTTATGTTAACATGTAATAGGTTTATTGCTACTTAAAAAATAATTCAAATAATTTGGAAATAAACACTTGAAAATTATCCATTTTAATTGTTAATACATTAAATTTTAATAGATATAATCCACACAAAAGCTCTTTGGGGTCCTCAAATTTTTCAAGAGTGTAAAAGGACCCTGAGACCAAGGTATTGAGGAGACAGAATGCAGGCTATATCAAGGCATGTATTACACAGAAGGGGAGAGGTGCCCCCCCCCTTTTTTTTCAGCTCAGGCAGGAGCCTACATGGGGAAGAGAGGGTAGAGTTGCAGAATGGAGGTAGGTGTAGGGCCTACTCCCTGTCCCCACCTCAAGGTATAAACCTTGGATTGGGGGGAAGAGAAGTTTGGGCAATTGAAAGCAGAGTATCTTTGTGGCTGGTTTTCCATCAGAGAATCTGGGTAGAGAGGTCCAGCAGTCCTTCCCCAGTGTGAAGTGGTTGTGGGGGATTTACCCTACTTGATTCCCTGATGCTTATGAGTGGCGTGAAGGGGACGAAGATGGTTCCTATGTCCTTCTGGGGTATGTGGGATGTGTCCAGAAGTGTGGGACTACGTTGCTTGCAGGTAGATAGCTCAACGCTGGAGGCTTATGGGGGTCATGGGAAAGTCACAGAGGTCAATGAGGGTCAGGGCAAAAGCCAGTCACAGTGGTGGAGGAGACCACCGATGTGGGCAGTGTTGACAGAATAGTCAGCACTCAGATCCTTCAGCTGAAAAAGGCTGAAAGAAGGATGCTCACAAGTGAGACCCAGGCAAGGTACTAGGATACCTCAGAGATCAACATAGGTGGAGATGCCCCTCCTTCGTTACCTAAGCTGACCCTCCACTCTGAGAGGCGGAAAACCCTCTGGGAGAACAAGAGACTGAACTAAATTGGAAGAGAGGCTTTTGTTTTTGTTTTTATCTAAAAAAAAAAATTTTTTTTAGTGTTTATTTATTTTTGAGACAGAGAGAGACAGAGCATGAATGGGGGAGGGGCAGAGAGAGAGGGAGACACAGAATCTGAAACGGGCTCCGGGCTCTGAGCTGTCAGCACAGAGCCCGGCGCAGGGCTTGAACTCACGAAACGCGAGATCATGACCTGAGCCGAAGTCGACTGAGCCACCCAGGCGCCCCTTGTTTTTGTTTTTAATATAGAAGTTACTGTGAATGGGCAATTTTTCCTGCTGTTGAGTGGAAATGAAGGCCTTTGAGGAAGTTAAGCTTATTTATAAAAGAATAAAAAAAAAAATTACATCTGAGTTGTGATGCATTTCTCTCTCCCACTAAACTTTCATTCCTGTGTTCTGTGTTATACTCACTGTTGTATCCCTAGACTTTAGGCTTATGTTTGGTCACTCAGTAAATAATTGTTAATTGAATGAAGAGTAAACTGATTTGGAGATCCTAGTTCTGTTTTATGTTTGACCTTCTTATATACTGTTTATGAACCAGCCAGGCCACACTGAGCCCAAAGCCCCATGGCAGTCAAGTCAGACATCTGCTCAAAGAAGCCAGACTTCTGGTTTCCCAGGAGACTCCAAGTAAAAGTTCAAGTCCTTACAGTGGCTTTCCAACATCCCCCCCACACCAGCTCTCCTCTTTGATTTCTTGCACGTCTCCATCCACTCACCCCATTCCAGCTACACTGGCTTCTCTGCACCTAGAATATACAAGGCATGCTCTGCTTTGCCTATCTTTCCCACGATGCCCACCTGTCTAACCCCCTCACACCTTCCTTGTCTTTGTTCAAATGCCTCCTTCTCCTTGAAACCTTCCCTGACTGTCCTGTTTAAAATTGCAACCTACTCGATCCCACCTGTGAGCCTCTTTGCAGCTTTATTTATCCCCATAACCCCTGGCACTTTCTAATTCATATTTATTTGCTTATTTATATTGCTTATGGTCTGTCTTCCCTTACTAAAATACTCAACAAGGACAGGGATATGTATTTCAAAAATTCCTTTTACTGCAAGAATATTGTTTGGCATAAAATAGTGTCTCCATACAGATTTGTTTAATCTATTGAATTGAACTGAGCTCTGGTTCTTTCCTGGAACTTCATTCCTAGAAATCTCTCTGAATTCCCCCTTTTCTGGCACACAGCCCCATTCAGCTCCCTGAGTTATATTCTCTGTTCTCCCCTTCTAACCTTTGGCTTTCAAACCTTATTCCTGCAGCTATTCAAGGAGTTTATCTTGAGGTCTTATCTACCTTGTTCAAAACAACTTCATTTTTATTCTCTGTTGGATCATCTGTTTCCAGGGAAAAGCCTTTATTTCCTTCATGTCACTGTCATTCTTTGCACCCGCCACCCCAGTCACACATCCAGGAGGTTGTTGGCAGTCTTGTCTTGTCTTGTCTGTCATGTAGTCTGACTGTCAAACAAGATTCACTCACTCCCAACGTTAGCATATTGAAATCTCCCATTTACATTGCAAGTACACTTGGCCCAGCTGGATTGAGGCCATTCTCCACACATAGTTTTGGATTTGTTTTTTGTGATGGGTGGGAGGTAGGAGTGGGAGGGTGAGGAAGGATGGGAACTAGGCATAGTGATTACATGGTGAATTCAGCATACCTTTTTTTTTTTTTTTTCAAGAGTTGGCAGGGGTTTTTGAAATCTATTGCTTTAACTTATGGAAATGAATAAACATAACCTTACAGATATCAAGATCTTTCCAAGGTCGTCAGTAAGTAAGTGGTAGAGCTAGGAATGGAGTCCAGGCTTTCTGTTTCTCAACCCAGTACTCTTTCTGTTCTATCAGGCTAACCCCCCAAAAGAATATTTCAGGAAAACCATTTGCCTTCTTCCTTAGCATCACGAGATATACCTTTCCTCATTCCATTGGTTTCTCTTATTTTGATCGAGTGGAGTTTATGAATTTGGAAAACTACTTGGTCCTTAGGTTTAACCTGAAAACACAATTTTAGGGAGTCACAGGTGGCACTAAAATGCAAATGTTTTATCTGCTTTTTGTTCTCTGCTTTCCTCACTAGAATACATTGTTTTTCTGCATGGCACTGATGGTAATTATTATTTCCTAGTTACAGCCTGTGAAGTAAGTGTACAGTATGCTCAGGTTAAAATAGTTTGTGAAAATGATTTGAATAAGTTTCCGCATAAATATTATTAGCTTCTTGGTAACACCAGGAGTCAGCTGTCCTAAACTAAATGGGAACCAGTTTGAAAGTATTCATGTTTTTTTGTTAAAATTTTTTTAAATTTAGTTTATTTTCTTAGTTTCAAATGTACCATATAATGATTCAACAATTCTATACACTACTCATTATTCACCAAGATAAGTGTGCTCTTGATCCCCTTTATCTATTTCACAACATCCCCCCCTCCTCCCTTTCTGGTAACCATCAGTTTGTTCTATTTAAAAGTCTGTTTTTTATTTGTCTTTTTCCCCTTTGTTCCTTTCTTTCTTTCTTTCTTTCTTTTTTCTTTTTTTAAATTCCATATGAGAGAAATCCTATGGTATTTGTCTTTCTCTGACTGACTTATTTCCCCTAGCATTATACCCTCAGGTCCATTTTGTAAATGGAAAGGTCTCATTCTTTTTTATGGCTGAGTAATATTCCATTATATATATATGTATGTATAATATATAGAGTTTCATTATAAAGTTAATATACAGTTTTATTAATTTGGTTTATCTTTTCAAAGAAACAACTCTTGTTTTCACTGGATCTGTTATTTATTTATTTATTTATTTATTTATTGTTTCTATTTCATTTATTTCTATTCTAATCTTTATCACTTTCCTTCTTTTACTGGATGTGGGCTGTTTGTTCTTTTTTAGTCCCTATAGGTGTAAGGTTGGTTGTTTGAGATTTTTCTTGTTTCTTGAGGTAGGCTTATACTGCTATAATCATCTCTCTTAGAACAGCTTTTGCTGCATCCTAAAGATTTTGGACTGTTGTGTTTTAATTTTCATTTGTCTCCATGTATTTTTTGATTTCCTCTTTGATTTCTTGGTTGACCCATTTACGGATTATTAATATGTTATTTAGCTTCATGTATTTGTGTTCCTTCCAGTTTTATTTTTGTTTTTGATTGATTTCTAGTTTCATACTGTTGTGGTCAGAAAAGATGCATGATATGATTTTAATCTTTCTGAATTTATTGAGACTTGTTTTGTGGCCTAACATGTGATCTATTCTGGAGAATGTTCCATATGAACTTGAAAACAATGTATATTACACGTTTTTTTGATGGAATATTCTGAATATATATGTTAGGTTCATTTAGTCTAATGTGTCATTCAAAGCCACTGTTTCCTTATTGATTTTCTGTCTGAATTATCTATTCATTGTTGTAAGTGGGGTGTTAAAGTCCCCTACTATAATTGTATTGCTATCAATTTCTTCCTTTATGTCTATTAATAGTCACTTGACAGTGTTGACTAAAGATGATGCAATTACATGTGTTGGGTATATACATGGCAGATTGACAAAAAAAAAAAAAAAAAAAAAAAGCCACAATAATCCTTCACTCTTGCCTGGATATATGCCCTTACAACATGACTTTGCAGGCCTTGTGACTCACCTTGGCTGATAGAACGCAGCAGATGTGATAGTGTACCAAATATGAGCATAGGTCTCAAGAGTCCTTGAATACTTCTCAGTTTTGGCCTTGGAAACCTGCTCTGACGGCATGAGAATGAGCCTGGGTGAGCCTGCTGAGGGGTGAGAGACAATGGGTAACAGAGACAAGTAGTCCCAACTAAGCTCCTCGAAGACCAACCACCTTCTGTCCAACCCAGCAAATGACCAGAGATGTATGTGTGAGGTGGTGAAGACCAGAAGAGCCATTTGCTGAGCCCAATCCAAGTGACTGAACTGCAGAATTATTGTTATTTAATTCAGTACATTTTGCATGGTTTCTTATATAGCTACAGATACCAATTGCTCAGCTCACCATTAGTTATAATAACTTAATTGATCCAGATTAGAAAGTCTTTTCTAGTGAATTCAGTTATAGTGTTATCTCTGAGACAAAGCAAGGCATAATTTAAGGATGGATGTGTCTGTAGTCTAATGTTCAGTTAGCATTTTAGTTGGTAATTTACAGATTAGCTTAAGTTGTGGATTCTGTTTTAGCTTCAAAGGTCATCTCTGGTAGTTCTCTGTTGGAGCCATGGAAACATAGGAGAATTTTTGTTTTATATGTGCTACATAAATAAGAGTATGATTCAAGTGTATGGTGGAAATAAAAGTGCACCAGAAAATATAGAACCTAAAGGTTTTCTTGAGTTTGGCACTGATACCCTGGAGTTGTTGTGTCCTCCAGCCAATGTCGGCGACTGAAGATGAAAGGGACATTAGGGCTCTCGCTTTGTCAGCAGTTAGAGTGATGTGGGGGAGGTGCAGAAAATGGCCGTCTGGATGTAAGAATAGAAAGTTAACAAACTAACAATAGCATCCCACAACTACACTTTGTCTTCAAGTAAGAAGTCGTATTGATTATATCTTCCAGGGATATCAGTAGTTTTACTGATAAGAAGTAGGAACGATACACTTGCAGAGACTAGCTTCTAAGTAAGAAACCCGCAGAACTGTGCAAATTTTAGTCTTCCTTTTTAAACTCGGCAGTTTCTCGTGCTTTATGTCATTTATTGCCAATGTATACAAAATATTCTCCCCTTTAAAAGGTTAGTGGGACTGAACTTTTGAATATCTGGCATTTTGAAAAACAGGGACCAAATGCAATCATCTAGTATTTTTAAGTGGCAGCTTTAAATATCATGCTGAGATACATTAATATTACATAGATGAACAGTGTATCTATTCAGCTTTTATAAAGATCTGTTTAACACAATGCAGTGTTCAAATGAAACCACAAGGTGGCAAAAGGATGACTCTAATCTCCAAGGCTTTTTCCCCCTCCAAACTAAATGATGTATTCTCTATGAGCTAATTAACCCTGTCATTAATTCAATGGAAGGGTTAATTAGTTAAAGCTAGGCATAATAGTTACAGTTTCCAAAAATATTTTAACCTTTTAATAATCTCCATTTCATTTGTATCCAGGGAACACCAAGGAATGAGAATTTGGCTTGCCAAGAATAAATCCACAATTCTTTTTGGTCTAAGAACTAGAATCTAACGTTTAAAGTCGATTACAGTGAGTAGACACAGGGCTCAAATATGCTCAGATCCCCCTGAAATTAAAATGAATTTAATTGTCTTACATTTAAGCCCCAAATTCTTATGTAGAGAAAGAAGATCAAAGAAAAAGGAGCATTATTTTCTAGAGTGATTTTGGAAAAAGAAGATTTGCATGCTAGGTTTAATTTCCCACTTCAAATGATTGCTGAGACAGGCGAGGCTAGCATGTGGATTGGTGGGGGGTTGGGCAGGAGAGGGATGATGGACTGAAGGTGGAACTAATTGTACTATAAGTAACAACCTTTCTGTTGCATTGCTATAGCCTTCCAGATGTTCCCTCTTTAAATTCTCTTCATGAACCTGTAAGATGAGGAGTATTATTACCATCCCCGTTTTATAGTAGAAGAAATTGAGGCTCAGGGTGGTTAACCAAAGATGACCTAGCTAGCTAGAAGATAGAACCCAGGTAGTCTGAGTCCAGAGTTCATGCTTTTTAGCAATTCTATTTTACCACCCCTGAACACATGCTGAAATTAGCAGCATGACCTCAAGTTTTGTACTTTTATAAGCAAATGTGTTTCTGGGGCGCCTGGGTAGCTCAGTTGGTTAAGCGTCCGACTTCGGCTCAGGTCATGATCTCACGGTTCATGGGTTGGAGCCCTGCGTCCGGCTCTGTGCAGACACGCTCAGTGTCTGGAGCCTGCTTCTGATTCTGTGTCTTTCTCTCTCTCTGCCCTCCCCTGCTCATGCTCTGTCTCTCTCGAAAATAAAATAAAACATTAAAAAAATATGTTTTCCACATAGTATAATGTTTAATAAACAATACACTGACACAAACTAATATATGGCATATACCATTTACATGGTAAAGTTGATGGTAGTTTTTATTAACATATGTTTCTTTTTTTTTTTTAATTTTTTTTTCAACGTTTATTTTATTTTTGGGACAGAGAGAGACAGAGCATGAACGGGGGAGGGGCAGAGAGAGAGGGAGACACAGAATCAGAAACAGGCTCCAGGCTCCGAGCCATCATCCCAGAGCCCGACGCAGGGCTCGAACTCACAGACCGCGAGATCGTGACCTGGCTGAAGTCGGACGCTTAACCAACTGCGCCACCCAGGCGCCCTTTAACATATGTTTCAATGTAGCTGATTTCTTCTTACAAGGGAGAAAGAACCAGTTAAAAGCCAGGAAATCTAAGTTATTACCTGGTCCATTTAGCAAAAATTTCCCAGGAGTATGACCTTAGTTTTTGAAATTGAGACAGTGTTACATCTTAACAATTGACCAGCTGTTTTGCGCATCTCCAGGAACAAACTGGGAAGCTTTCCCAAGTTTATAGCTTTTGAACTGGTCTCTGCACGTATGAGTGAATACATGAATATGTGTGTCTGGATGAAGCTGGTCATACTGAGAAGGAGAGGAAACTCAACCCAACCTTCCTGTATCAAATAATTATTCCTATGAAATAGGAATCAAAATCACCCCCACTGTTGCTAGGGGGTGCTTATGAATCTCAGTAGGTTGGATGGTCTTCATCAATCTTGGCTGAATAAATATTTTCAGTTCCTCTGATTGAAGATGGCAAACTCTGACTGAAACTACAAGTTAAAATTAGAAATTTGTATTTAAAAAACCACAAAACTAGGGGCGCCTGGGTGGCGCAGTCGGTTGAGCGTCCGACTTCAGCTCAGGTCATGATCTCGCAGTTCGTGAGTTCGAGCCCCGCGTCAGGCTCTGGGCTGATGGCTCAGAACCTGGAGCCTGCTTCCGATTCTGTGTCTCCCTCTCTCTCTGCCCCTCCCCCGTTCATGCTCTGTCTCTCTCTGTCCCAAAAATAAATAAACGTTGAAAAAAAATTAAAAAAAAAATAAAAACCACAAAACTAAATAAGAGTGAATAAAATTTAAATAGTTAAACCCTGAAATAATTTTTTTGCAAGTTGGTAGCATTTATAATTTTGGAGTTATTAAAACTTAAAACTACACTATGACTTTTGGGTCTCTGTCTCCATATACATATATATATATATATATATATATATATATATATATATACACATATTTGATGAGGAAACTGCTGTCCTCAAGCAAAAATTACACCTGCTTTGGCACTGATGTCATCTGCCTATACCGTCTTCTCTTCCTACTTGTTGTATTAGCTTCTCCCTTATATTTCATAATGACGTTGACACCTGCTGATGCTCTTTTCTCTCTGCTGCCATTGACCAACCAATGTCCACTAGACAACTCAGCCAACACCTAACCTAGTGGTACCTCTACCCCTGTGACATATACTTTTACCCACACTTGTGACATTGTCTTCATCTGGATGCTCGGGGATGAATCCCTGTCTGTCTTAGCCTCCGAACCACTTACTTCCTTATTTGCAGTTTACCTTTTCTCTCATCTCATTGTGATCTCTAGTCTCTTGCCTTTCATGTTTTCCTAACTCTAGATGTTAGGGGTTTTTTTCCTACTAAAAACACTTTTTTTTTTTTTTTTTTAAAGAGGCAGCTATATATTTTTAATCTAAAGATTGGGCATACAAGAAGCATTTTACATAATTCCTAAGGGACGTACATCCCTTGCACAGTGTCTTTTAGTTTCTTACCAGTACCTTCTTCTCTTATTTTTCCACCAAACTGCAAATCTTATCTTGCAGGACTTGGGATCAATGTAAGTAAATTCTTCATTCTGCATTCATTCCTCAACTCTCAGTACTTTTTTGTCCTTCCTCAGACTCTATGGTATTGTATTTCATCCAGAACAGTCTTTTTTAAACCCAGTTTTACAGATTAGAAGGCTGAGGCTCAATGACATTAAAAGCTTTTTCATCATTCTCGGGCTAGAAATTGGTAGAGTCAAGTTAGGTTATCTGAGTTCAGTGACTTTTTTTCCTTATAAGATGTTAATTAATCTCAGAAAAATAATATACACATTTTAATTTACGTTAATTACATCTTTTCTGAAATTAAAATTTATTTTTGTGATTTTTGGGAATAAAAAAATTACCAGAGTATTTATCTATAATCAAGGAAAGTTGCATGAGTGTACATATTATACCAGCAGGTGGCGCTCTGGACCTGTGATCTACTTAAATCAGTTTCTGACTAATGGTAAGAGTTTAACTTTATCAAAGAAAAAGACATAACACACCATCTAATTTATAGTATCTCTAGCAAATATAGCTCAGTTGTCACATGTAGTGCCTGCAAAAGCGGATCGGAATAATTTAAGGATTAGAACCAAGGCTCTAGAGGGAAAATTTGAGTATTTGGTCTCATTTTGGAAGTACCTTAATATGTAAGTTTTTCATAAATTATCAAACCATTTAGTACAGGGAATTTCAATCCTTGGTTTTATGGCACATTAGGACGTCTCCAATTATCTCAAGATGTGCCACAAAAATCTTATAAAATGATTATGTTTCTCTTTGATGTAAGTAAAAATATAGATTTTAATGCTTCTAGGAAGGATAGGAAGCAGCAACTTAGATAAATGATAGATTTAAGAAGAACTGAAAGAATGCTCTTGCCTATCTAAAATGTCTCCCTTATTGATTTGCAATAGTGTTCAGAATTAACATTTCCCCACACCTCTTCCTTACAGGTAAGGCTTTGAAGGACCCAGTAAACTGCAAAGGTGTTATCTGGGTAGGCTAGACCATTACATCATTCAGACTTGTCAATACCACCACAGCAGGAATTAGATTAACTTTAGTCATTTAATCACCTGCTAGTGATTTGAGTGCAAAGGGCAAAGGTCAGAAAATCAAATGGAAGAGAGGATTAAAGAAGATGTATAGCTTCGACTGAGGATGTCTCGTGCCCTGAAATGGCTGCTCTGGATACCCGTGTTTAGTTTTACACATTTTCTTTTGTCTCTTTTCCCGCCTTCTCCCCTCCCCTCCCCTTACCTACTTTTCCCTTCCCTGGAAAAAAAAATCACTGAGCCCTTCAGACTGCCGTAACAGTGTGAAGGAATCCTCTTTGACAAGTATATGCCCCAGAAGTAGCTTGCTTGAGCCATCTTGCTAGTAGTTTCCTCTCTCATCTGCCTGAGGGGGCTGGATGCCAGGTTGAGGGGACTCCCGGAGCAAGAGACCAAGGAGTGGACCACCATAAGTGGGAGCTAAGGGGGTGTTGGGGAGGCTGGGCTGAGGCATGTCTCTCACATCAAGGAACTCTGTGGAATAGAGGCCTTGGCAGAAACTCCCTCCACTCCCAGCCCTCCAGAAAAGGATGTACACATGGGCTCCACAGAAGAACCAGCATTTGGACACTTGCCACCCAGAGGGCATCCATGTCTTAGACCACAGAAGCATCCATAAATAAAAAGACAACACTTTTCTCTAATTCTTTTCCCTTGTTCAAAAAACCCAAGAGCTGGAAACAGAAGAGAAGGAGAGGAGGACTTATTTATACAAGGAAGCCCATAGACTGAGGTGGTTCTAATACCTTAGCAACCTACTAAAGCAAACCAAAACCTAAGCCTGTAATGCCTCCAGGTTAAGAAATAGAAACCTGAGGACAACCAGCCAACAACAGCCAATGAGGCTTTCCCAAATAGTGGACCTGCTCAAGCTACAGCCAGTCAAATCATTTCCTTGCTTTGCTTCCATCTCTGCTCTATAAAAACCTTTCCCCTGGCTCCAGTCAGTGGACCACTCCTAACCACTGCCAGTTTGGTACTGCTTGATTCAAACCAGTTTTAATATGCTTCATTATGAAGTGAAGGTCACACAGCGGTGCCTTAGTGTATCCCATCCCTTCCTTCCTTGCTTCCTTGCCCTTTTTCCTTACCCTCTGCTTTGACCTCACCGCCTCCCACCAAAATACTACCAACGCTCTACCTTCCAGAGGCCCCAGGCTAAGATAGGATGCTATCTGTGGTAATGATGTAAATAGTTTTAGAAATCTCTGGGAATTTGCAGGCCATCAAATGGGAAGTTAGAACATTTTCCAAGTTAGTTTCTCTCCCACCTACGGTTGTGAACACCTGAACACGAGCGTATGTATGTTTGTCTTTGAATTCTTGGTCTGCAGTAGATTCATGGCACCCAGGAGGGACTCAACAGATACTATAGCTGATTTTAAAGGGTTACATTTTTAAAAAATGCTTTATTTATTTATTTGAGAGAGACAGAGAGACAGAGAGTGAGTGGCGAAGGGGCAGAGAGAGAGGAAGACACAGAATCTGAAGCGGGCTCCAAGCTCTGAGCTGTCAGCACAGAGCCTGACACGGGGCCTGAACCCACGAACTGTGAGATCATGACCTGAGCCGAAGTTGGAGGCTTAACCAACTGAACCACCCAGGCGCCCCCTTAAACTAAAGCTCTGAAATATCTAAAAGTCATTCATGGACATTCTGCTGGAAGAAAACCTTATACTTAACTCAAAATACAAATTGATAAGTGCAGTTAGTCAAAGACAGATTACTCGCATCATAAAATAGCCTCTTTAGAGAATTATACAAAATAAGAAAAAACCTCTCATAAAACTTGATTTATCAGAAAATTGGTTTATACAAATATATCCAGGATTATGTTTGTTTCTAACAGAAGCAAACCAGCTTATATATGTGCTAGAGTCATTCATAATCAAAGATCACTTGTGACAATATTGAAATGTTCTATAAAGTGGGGACTTTTCTTGGCATATGACAGAGTATCTACATAGATGATGAAAATATTCACATAAATATGCATGGTTAAAACAAGCTTTTCAAAAATGTAAACCCTTTAAAAATGACCTGTCCTCCATAATGTATGGATTAATAACAAATATTCATGCTTATGTTCACTAATATGAAGTGCTTCTGATATACCTCATTTGTGTCCTTTCAAAGAGTAATCATGTAAGTTAGGATTCAGGGGCTTCTACCCAGAAGCATCAGGGAGGCTCAGCATTGAGTTCCTATTAGCTGGAATGCTGTCTGTCCCAAAGGTGGGACGAGCTTATCTTTTTCTTTTTTAAAATTTGTTTTTACATTTTATTTATTTTTGAGAGCAAGAGAGACAGAGTATGAGCGGGGTAAGGGCAGAGAGAGAGAGGGAGACACAGATTCTGAAACAGGCACCAGACTCTGAGCTGTCAGCACAGAGCCCGACGCAGGGCACCAGCTCATGGACCTCGAGATCATGACCTGAGCCAAAGTTGGACGCTTAACCAACTGAGCCACCCAGGCACACCGCCCCCCCCCACCGCACTTTAAAAAAAAATTTTTTTTTAATGTTTTAGGGACAAGCTCAGCTTTAATACCAGGCTCATCTGCTTTCAAATATTGGCTTTCAAGTTTTAAACAATAACTTAACCACAGTTCAGTCCCCTCCTTTATAAACTAATGATCATAATGCCCTCCTGATCAGCTCTGGCATTGTTGAATGGCTCAAAAGGGATAAAGTATGCAAAAGTGCTTTGCAAAGTCTAAAGTGCTAGTTAAATGGGGATATTATTATTATTACTCAGGAAGAACACTCAGCTCATTGCTTAGTAATGGTGAGGCAAACAGTGTCACTAAAGAAGACAATATAATGGTCTTAAGAGGCTCTAATTCAGTTTCTCCTTTTTATTCAAGCACACAATTGCATTCTAACACTTCACAGACAGGCTGAAATGGGCCCTGTGGAGGCTGATAAGGAAAATTAGAACAAGGAGCTATTTGCTCCCTCATTTTAATAACTGAGTCAAGGAGCAGGCACTTCAATACAAAAAAGAAGGAACACTTTCTCTTACTCAGTCCTCAGAAAGATAATGACTCCATTACAAAGCAGGACTTCTATAATAAAGGCTGAGGCGGTGCTCAAGGAGTTTTTCCTGCATTTGAAGAAGGAGAAAGACACATCACCATCAAAACAAAGTGTCTTCCAAGTGTAAAATCTGACTTAGATTCAGTCACCATTCATAGAGGATGGTCATTTTCATCGAATTTTTTTTTTTTTAAATCACTCTGGATAAATGGGCCCTCAGTTACAGATAGTTGCTGGGTATCATGCCTTTCAATTGCATTCACCTTTATTTGTATATTGTAAGGGAAGAAAAAGTTTTTCTTGACCCTCTGAGGGTGTCTGGCTGGGTCTGAAAATTAAACTGGCAGAGATTAATAGGAGAAAAGCATACACATTTATATAAGTTTACGTGACACAGGAGCCTTCATTAAGGAAATGAAGACCCAAAGACACACACCTGATATTTTATGCGAGGTTTGACAGAGAGTGGGCAGTTTTGTAGAAATACAATAGGTCAGAGTATGAGTTAAGGTAGTTAATGGCAGGAAATGTCCTTCTGGGCGACCCTTTGTCTTTGGAGATACGCATGTTCCTTTCTTTCCTATAAGAGATGGCACCTTCCACAAGAGGATTTTGTCTTATTTTTAATATTTTTATGCTATTTATTCATTTTTTTGAGAGAGAGAGTGAGGGAGGGGCAGAGAGAGAATCCCAAACAGGCTCCTCACTATTAGTGCAGAGCCCAATGCAGGGCTTGAACTCTTGAACCATGAGAACATGACCTGAGCTGAGATCAAGAGTCTGATGCTTAACTAGCTGAGCCAGCCAGGCGCCCCCTAAGTGGTCAGTCTTATCCAGTGTTTCAAGATGAGGTTAATGTATAGCTGCTTTTGTGCCAAGTGACTATTTTTAATTCTGTCAATTCCCTTCCTATTCACGGAGAGTGGCTCTAGCATAGTATCCTTTGCTGACAAGGATGGAATCATGTTTAAAAAGATAGTTGCATACGGGCACCTGGGTGGCTCAGTCAGTTAAGCATCTGATTTTGGCTCAGGTCATGATCTCAGGATTGGTGAGTTCGTGCTCCGTTTTGGGCTCTGCTGACAGCTCGGAGCCTGGACCCTGCCTCAGATTCTATGTCTCCCTCTCTTTCTGCCCCACCCCTGCTCACACTCTGTCTCTCTCTCAAATAAACATAAAAAAAAAAAAAAAAAAGGATAGCTGGATACCAGCAGGCACTATAACTATTAAACATCACACTAGTAAAGAGTCAAATTGGGACTTTTCCTCTGAATTCTCAGAGCATTTTAAACTTAAAATTAATTTTTTAGGGGCATATTGAAGGATCTAATTTTTATCAATCAGCTTTCTAGAATTTTTGTATTGCTCTTTCATTGTGTATTAAAATGTATTTTTTTTAATTATAAAAGTTAACTATAGCTAATTCTAGAAGTAGGAAAGGGATTCCTGGGTGGCTCAGTCAGTTGATCATCCAACTTTTGGTTTTGGCTCAGGTCATGATTTCATGGGTTTGTGAGTTCAAGCCTCATGTCGGGCTGTGTGCTGACAGTGCAGAGCTTGACTGGGATTCACTCTCTGCCCCTCCCCCACTCGTGTTTTTTTTTCTCTCTCTCTCTCTCAAAATAAATAAATTAAAAAAAAATTAGAAGTAGGAAAAAATTAAAAGGGCCTGTAATCTCCCAGTCTAGAGACATTGGACTATGTTTTTCCATAATTTCTCTTTGTATCTCTGAATATATTGACAGCATTGATTAAAATGTACATATTATTTTATAACATTTTTCATTAACTGCATCATGACTACATTTCCACCAATAAATGCTTTGGTGAGCCCTTACTGATCTATGTCAACAATGACCTTTCATTTGTTTAACACTATTCTACCAACTTTATATGTATTAACTCATGTCCTTCTCAGAACAACCTATTTATAATAGTGTTACTATTTTTAAAAAGTTTTTTTAAATGTTTATTTATTTTTGAGAGAGAGAGAGAGAGACAGACTCTGAGTGGGTGAAGGGCAGAGAGATAGGGAGACACAGAATCCAAAGTAGGCTCCAGGCTCTGAGCTATCAGCACAGAGCCCAACATGGGGCTCGAACCCATGAACGGTGAGACCAGGACCTGGGCTGAAGTCAGATGCTTAACCACCCAGGCGCCCCAATAATAGGATTACTATTATACCCATTTTACAGATAAGGAAACTAAGGGACAAGAAGATAAATTACTTGCCTTAGTTAATTCAGCTAATATGTGGCAGAGCCAGGATTTGAACACAAACTATGTTTCCCTGTTAAATTCTCTTTTCTATTCTCCTTCAAAATGATCCCAGACTTTATGCTTTCTCATCAAACCACCAACACTCTGAGGATTCCTCAGTGCTTTTCCACGTTTGGTGGCAGGTTTCCCATGGTCCCCTTGAAGGGGAGCAGGCTATGCCACCCACTGTGTGCCACTTTGACATGTGGATTATGCCACCAGGCAATTGAGACGATGTAAGACTCGGGGGAAAAAGTTTTATCTCTCTCTTAAGTGCCTAAAAGACTTTAGATAGGGGGCCTGGCCCAGAAAGAGAGCTATTACCAGAAATAATGTTTCATCTGAAAAAGGTTTTATCTGGATGGTAGGGCAAATGGCTGATTACCAAATATTTGCTGTGAGCTGCCCTCCCCTTTGAAGCCCCAGACCCTGTCCTATTCCTTAGCTCAGGATAGCATATAAGCCCCAACTGCTCAATTGCCTTTGGGTCTCCTATTTTTATGGGGCTCCTGTACATACAAAATAAAATGTGTTTTTCCCCTGTTAATTGGTCTTATGTCAACTGAATTATTAAACCAGCTGAAGAACCAAGAAAGGAGGAAGGAAAAATGTTTCCCACTCCTCGTGCACAGCGTGTCACTGCCTCTGCCACCTGTTGCTTCTCTGAGCACAGCTTCCTTCTGCCAGCTGCTGCTATCACTCCCTCATCCCAGGCCTCTGAGAAGGAAGCCACATCCAGTCCTCGTCCTTCATTTCTCACAGCACAAACCAGGCTGCCTCCTAGAGCAAGATCTTGCTGAGTCTCATGGAATAATATCTAGGAAGTCCAACACAATGGCTAATTTAAACACAAGGGCTCCTTACTGCAGCTACTGTGTAAGCCGGTCCTCTAGGAGGGCCCTCCCTGCCTGCTGTACTGTGCGTCTCCATGGACAGGTATCGACTTGAAGAATTTCCATGTCTTCGGTTGGGATACTTATCTCAGTCTGAGCTAAGTTCCTAATTCTCATTTTCTGTCCTAAGGGGCCTTTCTCCAGCATGGCTGAAGAGGAAGTATCTGCTTCATTTAGAGAAGGCTCTATTCCCACCCATGGGGGGGGGGGGGAGGGGGGTGAAAATTATAGTAGGAAAATTATCTCAGCACATATTATCAAACATCAGCATATCTGGGGTTATTCAATCCTAATTAACACTGCATAAAGGACACCAATAGTCCAGCTTCGTTTCATTTTCTGTTTTTTTTCTTGCATTAAAGATTATTTCTACATGAGCTTTCTGCAGTCCTGTGGTTCTTAACCTATATCGCTTATAAGCAACTGTTCAACACACATCCTTTCAGGTAGCAATTGATAGCACCTGAGCTATACATACAGAGATAAGACATAAGATATTCATAGACAAATATTTTCCAGCATTTTCTTTCTTTTAAAAATGCAATCAGGAGATAGGAACAGCATGGTTTAATGATAAACAACAACAATGAAATTTCTTCGAAGTAAAAAAAAAATCTGAATTCAGGTGATGTCACAGTGTTACAGCTTTCGTCAAGGCTATTCAGTGGATCCTTTTTTTTTTTTTTAAATGTTTATTCATTTTTCAGAGAGAGAGAGAGAAAGGGCACGTGTGTGCACAAGTGAGGTAGGGGCAGTTAGAGAGGGGGACAGAGGATCTGAAGTGGGCTCTTCACTGTCAGCACAGAGCCCGACGAGGGGCTCAAACTCACAAACCCTGAGATCATGACCTGAGCCGAAGTTGGACGAATGACTGACTGAGTCACTCGGGTGTCCTTTGTTGGTTCTTTTAAAACAAATTGGGGCCACACCTCAATGCTGATCATACTTTCCCTTCCAACCTCTAACATCACCCAATTTCAGGACTTATTATAAGGCTACAGTAATCAAAAGAGTGTGATAGTGGTACAGAGACAGACAAATAGACTGGTGGAATAGAAGAGAAAGTCCAGAAATAAACCCACATATATATGGCATAGGTATATGGACAACTGAGTTTTCACAAAGCTGCAAAGACAATTCAGTGGAGAAAGGATAGCTTTTGCAATAAGTGGTAAGGGCATAACTGGATAGACATGCAAAATGAAACAACAAAAACCAAGTAACTTCGACCATACTTTGTATCATATATAAAAATGAATTCAAAATGGATCCTAAAACTAAATGCAAAATCTACAACTATACACTTTCTAGTAAAAAACTTAGTAGGAAACTTTTATGACCTTGCATTAGGCAAATATTTCTTAGGAATGACACCAAACACATGATGCATAAAAGACAAAACTGATAAATAGAAATTTAGCAAAATGTTTGAAATACACTCTTAAGAGAATGAGGAGACAAGCCAATGACTGGGAGAAAATATTTGCAAATCATATATCTAAAAAAAGACTTGGATCAAGAACACGTAAAGAACTCTCTAAAATCAGTAAGAAAACAAAAATTTCAATTAGAAAACAGGAAATAGATTACCAAAGAAGATATATCATGGTGAGTAAGAACGTGAAAAGATGTTTAACATCATTAGTCATTAGAGAAACGCAAATAAAAACCATGAAATACCACCACACACTTACTAGAAAGGCTAAAGTTAAAAACACTGACCTTACCAAGTGTGGGTGAGGATGTGGAGAAGTCAACTTTCATATACTGCTGGTGAAAATGAAATATGGTGCAAACACTTTGTAAAACAGTTCGGCAGTTTCTTAGTTAAACATACACATAACATATAATCCAACTATTTCACTACTAGCTATTTACCCACTTTGTAATAGCTTTATTTGTAACAGCCCCAAACTGGAAACAACCAAAATAGGCAAATAGCAGATGAATAGATAAACAAAATGTGGGAAATCCATAAACAGAACCCATGCTCAGCAGTAAACAGGAATAAACTGTTGATGCATGCTGCAACATGGATAATTCTCAAAATAATTATGCTGAGTGAAGGAAGCCAGACATAAAATACTGTACTGTATGATTCCATTCATATAAAATTACAGAAAATGCAAAATAATGTGTGGTGCCAGAAAGTGGATCACAGATGGCCTGGGGAGGTGGGGCAAGACAGGCTACGAGTGAGGAATTATGAAGAGGCACAAGAAAACTTTGGGAGGGTGATGGATATATTCATTATCTTGATTGAGGTAATGGTTTCATGGGCATATACATATGTCAAAAATTACTAAGTTGCACAATTAAAACATATGCAATTTACTGTACATCAATTATACACCAAGGAAGTTGTTAAAAAGGAGACTCCCGCCCCCTATAAAAATACATAAGTCCTTTTAAAATCTTATTTTCCAGCTTTGGTTTTCTTCCTTCAACAGAAAATATTTCACTCTCCTCTCCTCTTGCTTACATGATTTCTGATGAGAAGTCTGCTGTAATTCTTTTTTTTTTTTTTTAAATTTTTTAATGTTTATTTATTTTGAGAGCAAGAGAGAGGTTGAGTAGGGGAGGGCAGAGAGGGAGACACAGAATCTAAAGCAGGCTCCAGGCTCTGAGCTGTCAGCACAGAGCCTGACGTGGGGCTTGAACTCACAAACCGTGAGATCATGACCTGAGACGAAGTTGGATGCTTAACCAACTGAGCCACTCAGGTGCCACAGAAGTCTGCTATAATTCTAATCCTTGATCTAATACAGGTATGATTCCCACCCCATCTCCTCCCAGTCTAGCTTCTTGCAAGACTTTTTCTTTGTGTTTTATTTTCTGTAGTTTGATATGATATGCCTTAGTGTAAATTATTTTGTTATTTATCCTGCTTGGTGTTCTCAGAGCTTCCTGGCTATGTGGTTGGGTGTTTGTCCTTAATTTCGAAAAAATTTGCAGCCATTATTACTTTAAAAATTTCTTCTGCTTTATTCTGTTTTTCTTCTCCCTCTGATATTCTCTTTACACATATGTAATACCTTTTGAAATTACCCCATAGTTCTTGGATGGTCCATTTGTTTTTTTTATTCTTTTTTCTCTTCGTATGTCAGTTTGGGAAGTTTTTATTTGCCTGCCTTCAAGCTCACTGATTTTTCTTGGCTGTCACAAGTCTGCTGGTGAGATCACCAAAGACGTTCTTCGTTTCTGTAGTGTTTTTGATTTTTAGCATTTTCTTTTGATACTTGGCTAGAGTTTCCATCTCTTTGCTTGTATTACCCATCAGATCTCAGATATTATCTACTTTGCTGTCAGAGCCCTTAACACATTAGTCATAGGTAGTTTAAATTCTGTGTCTCGTAATCCCAAATTTCTGTTGTATCAACTCCGGTTTTAATGTTTGCTTTGCTGCTTCAGTTTTTTCCTGCCTTTGGTGTACCTTGTAATTTTTTTGTTGAGAGCTATACCTACGTGTTGTATTGAGTTATAGGAACTAAGGTTAAAAAGGCCTGTAGTGTGTGAAGGTTTTTTTAAAAACATGGCAAACGGTAGGGCTGTTTAATGTTTGCTGTAGCTGCGGGTGTCAGAGGCTTCAAACTCCTTGAGTGTCCTTGTTTTACAATCCGGCGTGGTCTTTTTGGTCTTCCCTTAGGATCTCTCCCTGGATAGAGCCTTCATCTTGCAACTCTCTCAGCTGTAATCCATTGCAATTACACCGGAGCCCTGTTGGTGTGGTGGTGAAATGTGGGCAAGGGAAGGTTTCCACTATCTTATGATTAAATTTTAGTCTTTTAGTCGGCCTGGCCTGTGATCTTCACAAGTGTTTCTTAGTGTTACTTTTACCCCTTTTGTAATGCAGCAAGGCCGGAGGGGGTTGGAGTCAGCAAAAAGCCCATCCCCAGGTGGGATTAGGCTCTGATGACGTCTTTTTCCACGTAAAGTGGGCCTTTGCTACAGAAACGCTCTGGGTATTTCACAAAGGTGACTTTCTGCTTGCCCCTACCGGTGCCAGAAGAGGATCTTTCTTGGCTGTTCACAATGAGAATCTGGAAGGTTTCTGGAGGTAAAACCCACAAAGAGGGCCCTGTAAGACTGCAGCTCCCCCGCTTTATGATTCTCACACTAGTCCACACTTGGCCTCCAGCAATTCATCGAAATTGCCATGTGAGTGTTTCTACCAGCCAGCTTCTACTCTAGGTAAGCAGAGTTTAGCTGTAACTCTCTGGATTTGCTTGTCTCTCAAGGTTTTAGGATGGCAGTTTCTCCTGCAATCTCAGTCCTCTGATAGGTCCAAGAAAAGTCATTGGTTTTCATGTGTTTTGCTTTCTTCTTGTTCTAAGGATTAGAGCGACAACTTCTAAGCTCTTTACATGCTGGATCTGAAATAGGAAAATCCCCTTTTCCAGTTTTGGACAATTTTCCTAAACTTTTCTATGTATCAAGCTAGATCACAGGAGATGAGGATCTTTTCTGGCTTCTCTCCCACATTTACAAAATGGAAACCCTTGTCCTGCTCTCACAGGGCTCAGTTGAAGGTACGGGAGAGAAATACATCTAAGGACAAGAAGAGAAGTAGTTGACAGAGAGAGGCCTAGGGGGTCATGGAGCACAGAGGGCTATATTCCACTGTGGAGGGGTGAGGCAAAATATGGAGAGAGCAGGCAAGGAATCAGGAAATGATTAACACGATGAAGGAGAGATGAGAAGGAAGGATGTTCAGGGTTTAGGGAACAGCAAATGCAGCAGCGTAAAGATGAAAGGGAAAATGTCTTAGACGTTATCGCTTAGTATTTTTGAGTGATTGTTTTCGTGCTGCTTAACTCGGAATGCTCTGCACCGTGAAGGGAGTGTCTGTGGATGGCCTCTGAAGCCTCAGAATCTTCCAAGTTACCCTAACCTGGTAAAACCGGTAGCTTTATTTTCTGTGGAGTTGTAAGTGGAAATGTGATACATTCATTTCAATTATATTTTTTTTCTAATGTCTTAATTTATGAGATTATAAAACAAGAGGGAGATCCTTAATTTCCGTGTGTTTTGAGAATTTGTTTTGTGAGAAACGCTTTAAACTAATTAATGAGACTAATAACAGAATCGTGCAAGTTGCAAGGTGTTCAATTAAGCACCGCTGCCCTCTGGGAACATTCCCCGGACTTCAGCTGATCCATTGGAGGTTTGTGAGAACTTAAGGCAGAGCTTCAGGCTCAGCCCAGGAGAGGACTGTCTAATTAGAACAACTGACTGGGAGTTGGTTGCCTTGAGCTGTATTTTTGCTTTAGTAAGTTTTTCTGTCTGACCTTGGGCAAATTGCATAATCTTTGGGGGTTTTCTTATCTTTCGAATGCTGATAATACTTGCTTGATTTGAGGCCTCTTAAGGTCTTGGATGAAAGCTGTTTTATAAGCTTGTTGTATTATCAGGAAATGCCAGATTTAGAAGTTATTATTAAGTATGGTAGGCGGGTGAATGCACATCTGCCCCCCTTCCAAGATTAGAAAAAAACCCTCACCATCGGAGTTCAGCTGCTGGGTTGCCATGGGCACAGCGTTCTTTTCACAGTCAGTAGTGACTGGTGGGCAAAAGTTGTGCTTTCACTGTTCTTTTCAGACATTATTTATTTATTGACTTCAGGCCTCATTATGGTCCACTGGCTGGCTTTATAAGTGTCACCACAACGAACATCAGACATTGGTTCTTATAGCATAAAGGAAATGACCTGATCTAAATGTGGAAGCCCACAAGATAAATGAATGAACCTGGTTTCAAAAACAACACTGAGGGGTGCCTCGGTGGCTCAGTTGATTAAGTGCCTGACTTCAGCTCAGGTCATGATCTCGAGGTTCGGGAGTTCAAGCCCTGCATTGGGTTCTCGGCTGTCAGCATAGAACCTGCTTCAGATCCTCTGTCCCCCCTCTCCCTGTCCCTCCCTCACTCACACACTCTCTCTCTCCTCTCTCAAAAATAAATAAACATTTAAAAAATGCTTTAAAATGTAGCCAGTAAAAATTAAAAAAATAAATAGTAACCAGTGTCAAGTATCTACTATATATTGAGACGCACCATAGGCACAGAGAAATTGAAGACTGATAAAACTCAGCTCACAATTTCCAGAGATTTACATTACAGCAGAAGAAACAGACATCCAAACTATGTAATTTGACTATTTCTAGGTCTTACCAGTCTATTGGTAAAATCTGATTAACTCAGATTTGATTAACTACAAATATAGTTATTAACACAGAACCTGGTCTTTTTAATATCCACACTCCTTCCATTATTCATGAGGATTCTTTGAATTGATTCACATGTCTTCAAGAATAGTCCTTATATCTTCTCTAGTCATTCATTTTTACCCTGGCTGCTGCTGCTGGTGTCTTTTGGGAAAGGTAACAACATTAGCTCAGGTATCTACAGATAGGAAATTGTCTAGGATTAACTCCAGAACCAGGGTTCTGGAAACTGGGTACCTAGTGGTAGCACTGATCCAAAAGGGGGAAGTAGGAGGAAGCATAGCATTTTGGGAAAAGTTAAAAAGTGCATATTGTCTGTTTTGAATTAAAAGGTCTGTCAGACACCAAACAGAGATGACAAATGGGCAGAATTACAATTCTGTTGCTCAGAAGAGAACTGTGTACATTTGGGATTTGTCAGCATATATGGGCTGATGAAGGCATATTTGTTGAGATTGCCCTGGGACAGTGTTTAGAGAGTGGGGAGAAGTGGAACACATCATAGGGAAAAGCGGTTCCAGCTTGTTGTTAAAACCATGTTTTGGTAGGTGACAGAATGGAGAGAATATGAAGGTAAAAGTTATCTTAAAGATAGGAGGTTCAGGGGACAAGGGGGAAAGGGCACCCCTTTAGGAGACTGGTTAGCCAAAGAGACTCCAACAGTTTCCTGGTTTTGCCAATGACTGCCCCTTTTATATAGAGGATAAAAGTTTGAAAATTGAAAGTTGCAGTAATTGGTTCCCTTGATAAGATTCTGTGGTTTCCAGTGTCATGCTCCAAATTATCTTTATCCTCCTAAAACCAAGTCAAGCCAAGCCAAGCCAAACCAAACCAAGCCAAGCCAAGCCAAACCAAACCAAACCAAGGCAAGCCAAGCCAAGCCAAACCAAACCAAGCCAAGGCAAGCCAAGGCAAGCCAAGCCAAGCCAAACCAAACCAAACCAAGGCAAACCAAGGCAAGCCAAGCCAAACCAAACCAAACCAAGGCAAGCCAAGGCAAGCCAAGCCAAACCAAACCAAACCAAGGCAAGCCAAGGCAAGCCAAGCCAAGCCAAACCAAGCCAAACCAAACCAAGGCAAGCCAAGGCAAGCCAAGGGAAGCCAAGCCAAGCCAAACCAAACCAAACCAAGGCAAGCCAAGGCAAGCCAAGGGAAGCCAAGCCAAGCCAAACCAAACCAAACCAAGGCAAGCCAAGGCAAGCCAAGCCAAGCCAAACCAAGCCAAACCAAGCCAAACCAAACCAAACCAAACCAAGGCAAGGCAAGCCAAGCCAAACCAAACCAAACCAAGGCAAGCCAAGGCAGCCAAGCCAAGCCAAGCCAAACCAAACCAAGGCAAGCCAAGCCAAACCAAACCAAACCAAACCAAACCAAGGCAAGCCAAGCCAAGCCAAGCCAAACCAAACCAAACCAAACCAAGCCAAGGCAAGCCAAGGCAAGCCAAGCCAAGCCTAACCAAACCAAACCAAACCAAGGCAAGCCAAGCCAAGCCAAGCCAAGCCAAGCCAAACCAAACCAAGGCAAGCCAAGGCAAGCCAAGCCAAGCCAAGCCAAACCAAGCCAAACCAAACCAACCAAACCAAACCAAGGCAAGCCAAGCCAAGCCAAGCCAAACCAAACCAAACCAAACCAAACCAAGGCAAGCCAAACCAAACCAAACCAAACCAAACTAGTATTCAGTCCATTGCAACTACCAGTAACTCTATATTTACCTGTGTGTTCTTCCCTCTCCCATCTCCCATGTCACCTCCTGGAGTAATCAACATACTGATTTTTGTGATGTTCTTCTTGCTTAAAAAACAACAACAAAAACCATGTATATCTGTAGGACTAAATAATATATTTTCCTTTGCCTATTTTTAAACTTTATAAAAGGGCATGCATCAAACTTTATGGCGTCTTCCCCAATTTGTTTTTATCACTTGGCCTTATGTTGTTAACATTCATATATCATGTTGCCTGTAACAATATATTTTATTGCTGTGCAAATATCCCATGATTTTTTTTATCTATCATGTTTGTCATTGGGAATTTGGGCTGCACGAACATTTTTACTATTATGAACTGTGCTGCTATGATCATCTTGTACATGTGCAGAAGTTTCTCTTGAGAACTGTCAGACAGGATAAGCAGATTATGCTGTGATAACAAATTAACCCCTAGACATAGATGGCCTAACACAACAAAGGTTGACTTTGGTGGGGGAGTCTCAGGGACTCAGGCTGACAGAGGCTACGTTATTATGCACCATTAGATGCATCTTCAAGACTGTGAGACCTCCTTTGCCCATTTGGGAAACAGCGACACTGTGGAGCTGTACTGGGCCTTTTGGTGCCTTTTCCCATAAGTGACAGATGACTTCTAGCCACACTTCCTCTACCTAAAGTAGCCATATGGCCAAACCTACTGCAGGAGAGGGAGGGTGAGAACTGCAGGAGAGCAGATGGAATGCAGTCACTTTGTCTCTGATACTTAGGAGGGAAATTTCTGGATTGTAGGGTTTATGAACGTTCAGTTTTACAAGACAATGCAAATTGTTTTCCAGAGTGTTGATGCAAATTTATACATTCAATAGCAGTGTAGAAGAGATGTAATTTATTTCTTTAAAGCATCTAACAAATATTTGCTCCCCAAAGTCCTTTTTTTGAGGCATGTTTTTGTGCTTTACCTTTATGCTTCCAGGCAATGTGAATAGAGATATTCTTATGCATATTTTCCAGATAAAATAAGTGATGGTTTAAATAAGTTATGTGGCAAATTTGTGTTGTTTTCTTTGGTTGTTGTTGTTTGTTTGTTTGTCTATTCTATCCTTCGTGTCTGGTAATAGCACCTGATCTTTCATTTCTTGGACCACGTTTTTCCACTGCATGTGGTGATGATGATTCTATCACTGTGTTTTGATCCCCTCCCCTCCCTCTTTCTTACTGCAGGAAGTATATAAGAAAGAAACTGCATGGTTCAGATTCTTTTGTCCCTTCGCCACAGTGAATGGTTCAGGGGTGGACCTATGATTCAAATTAGATAATCAGAGACTAATGTAAAATTTTGCTTTTGTATGTTCAGAGAGAGAAAAACTATCTTTTAACGAGACTGAGAGTTGTAAGGTCCATGTATACCTGGGGCTGCTGTGAGCTGTCTGCCCTAGCTACCTTGAACACACTATCTGCAGAATAAAGCCAATATAGAAAGTAAAGAGAGGCCAAATACAGGAGAGAGAGAGACATAGAGCCTTGGCAACATGGTTCGATCTCTTTGATTTAGCTATGTCAGAAGACCAATCCCTGGACTTTTCAGTTACATGAGCTAAAATATTCCCTATTTTACTTACGTTCATTTCAGATGGATATCTGGGGGTCCTAATCAGCTACTTAGTGTCAGGGATAAGATTGGATTCTAGGGTCTTCAGTTTCTTGGTTGGACTCTGTTCCCACAAATCTTATTGTGACTCTCGGCTCTGCTCTGCTGGGCTAAATATTACCAGCTTCAGTTTCACATTGATTTCTGGAGGTAGAGACCTAAGAAAATTTCAGTAGAAGAGGAGGCTTTAAGATTTTGAGGAACCATTTGGAAGGGTACATCATGAGTAATGTGTCACAGCACAAATTAATATATTAGACAATTTTGTCATTGTTCCCAAGTCTAGAAATTGATTTTTGAGTTCCCTGGTCCATGGCACTATAAAAAGTTACACATCCATCACCTTACACAGGATGGTGAGATTTTATCTTTGTACCTACCTCAAAGTGACAAATAGTTAATTAGACACATAAAGCATTTTCTAACATAGACAGTTTTGAACTTGAAGTTTTGCTGCTAACAGAGAGAAGAATCCCAGAGAGTATGGGGGGTCTGAACACAAAATAAATCCAAAACTCTCTCCAATGTCTCAATAACTGCCAAGTCAGTTCTGAGGCTAATTAATCAAAACAAATTTACAATTAAGCCCACAAAGAAGCACTAATTACTATGCTTGGCAGGGGGAAAATGTGCTGAAAAGGGAAACCTGAAAGTGAGAATGGAGAATTGTCTTGTCATTGTCCTGTCAAGGGCAGTGCTTCAGGGCAATCGCACAGGGGGCACTGGACCTCCTTGTACAGGCAAGGATGTTGCAGCAGCAAGAGGGTTGGAGATTCAGGCCCCTGCCTCATGGGCAAATGCAGGGATCTTGTACCTGTCCTCCAGGGTAAGGCCGGCTGTCAGTTGAATGTTTGTATGCCCCCCCCTCCAATGCCCCTCATATATATAAATTTATTTATTTTGAGAGCGAGAGAGAGAGAGTGAGCAGGGAAGGAGCAGAGAGAGAGAGAGAGAGAGAGAGAGAGAGACAGAATCCCAAGCCTCCCTCCCCGGAGAGATATATACTCCATTAGTTTTTCATTTGCCAGAATCATTGGTTTTAAAATATTTTCTCTTTCCTTTTATCTATCTATCTATCGTCTATCTATCTATCTATCTATCTATCTATATATCTATGTATCAAAAATATATTTTGATTTATTTATTTTGAGAGACAGAGAGCAGGGGAAAGGCAGAGAGAGAGAGAGAGAGAGAGAGAGAGAGAGAGAGAGAAAGAGAGAATCCCAAGCAGGATCCATGCTGTCAGAGCAGAGCCTGATGCAGGGCTTGATCTCATGAAGTGTGAGATCATAACCTGAGCTGAAATCAGGAGCTGGATGTTTAACTGGTTGAGCCATCCAGGCATCCTGCTCCCCTAATTTGTATATTGAAGCCAATTCCCAATGTGATGGTATTTGGAGGCAGGGCCTTTGGGAGGTAATCAGATCATGAGGCTGGAGCCCCATAACAGGATCAGGGCCATTATAGGAAGAGACAGGAGAGAATTTGCTTCTCTCTACTCTTCACCATGTGAAGACACAGCAAGAAGATGGTCATCTGTAATCAGGATCAGGATTCTCACCAGAACCCAACTGTGCTGAGACTCTCTTATCTCAGACTTCCAGCCTCCAGAACTGGGAGAAATACATGCTTGTTGTTTAAGTCACACAGTCTATGGTATCTCTTTATAGCAGTCTGAACTAAGATAAGACACATTCCTTCCAGAAAAGCATCACCTTTTTAGAATCTGCCCCTTGGTCTACATGTGTATAATAGAATGAGGAATATAGAGGCTTAAGGTTTTGAAGGATCCATATCTTTCCCAATCATCTCTAGTGAATAGGGCTTATAGACCCCTCTTTCATTGGTTGTTGGCATTACTGATAGTCTCTGCCTAATTCTGCATACTGAGGCACATTGGTCTCACATGAAACTCAACTGCTTCAGTTTCCAGAATATGATGGACTTGAAGCAGGTGTAACTTAGCTAGCTTTGCTGCCATTGGTTTGGTATTGATATTTGGTGATAGTGAACTATGACACTGGCCACTGTCCTTGGAGTTGTAGAATCTCTGTATTGATTTTCAGTCCTAGCCTCTTATTTTGGATTTTAGTTTCTTCTACTCTGTTTATTCTCTTTCCCCCCAAGCCTGTCTGGCTCTTAGAATATTGTTCCCAAACCTTGACTGTTATTGCTGGATGACAAATGCCTGTCTAATTCCTAATGTTGATCACTTAGTCCCTCAGTGCATATAGACTGACCTATTAAGTGCGATTTTCTGGCTAGAGTCCCCCTCTTCCTTCTGGGGACATAGTTGTATTACATTATGCAGCTTCCTCTACTGGTAATTGGGCCCGTATGCCTGAGTTCTGGCTGATGGAATGTTAGGGGAAGTGATGGATGTCACTTCTGGACCTGGCTTCCTAAATCTCCCTGAAAATCCTTATAGGTTCTCTCTTTCTTTAATTGCTGGTTGGATGTAGACGATTCAGTGGAGGATTCAGAGGCTCTGGAGGAAGTGGAAAAGCAACAAGAAAAGATCCCAGTGTCTGAATGGTTGTGCAGAGCCCAGCCGCATGCTGACCCACATCGGCCTAGACACCGGGATATCGAAGTTGTTTGAGGACAGCAGTTGTTTGTCTCAATGAATGCATCTTACATTCATCCATTCAGGGAACAGATATTTACTGAATACCTACACAGTGCTAGCTAGGTTCTGTGTTAGATGCTGGGGTTTAATGGTGAAAAAATATATACGTTGGCTTCACGGCTCTTATAATCCAATGCTAATGTCAGTGGTGATGTGGGGCTTGTGGAAGGAGATAGAACCTAAGTAGCATGATCAACAATGTCAAGGAACTAATGTCTGTTGAATTTAATATGATAAAATTGGGTAAGAAAGACTTTCTGAAGTTATGGACCTTGAATTGTTATTAAAATAGAGTAGTACATGAGTTAGTAAGTAGTTTATGTGAGTAAAAGGCTCTTTTGGGTCAAGGTAAAGTTAACTAGAAAAATGTACTACAGTACAGGGAAAGAATCGAAAGCTTACTGATCCTTACTAGATCCTAACCAATGTGCCTGTGTTCTTGTTTAATTCTTCTTACATTATAAAGTAGATATTATCTCTCCTTTTGTTGCAGACTGAGGCTCAAGGACATTAAGTTATGTGACTGAGGTCACACAGCTGAGAAATGGTAGAACTGTCATTCTAATCTAAGCCTATTGGGCTCTTTCTGCACCATACTATTTGTTTGGGTCGGGGTTATTCTGTCACAACATCATGGACGGGACACCAGCACCCTGCCTGTTAGCCTACGTGAGAGGCTTCAATCTTGGGGAATGAAAGCAAGTGCACAGTACCTCTCTCCCCGGAGAGATATACACTCCATTAGTTTTTCATTTGCCAGAAGCATCGGTTTTTTAATATTTTCTCTTTCCTTTTATCTCGGGGGAATATCAATCTGTACAGATTTATTATTAATTCCCTAGTAACATGCTTAGCTGCTCAAAATTTTTTACTGTTGCTTGTAAAAGAAGGCCTGCCTGTTCTTGAAATTTCAGGGACTTCGATCACTCTGGGATGAAATATCACCTTGAGAGACGTAAGGAGAAGAGAGAAGTATAGAAAAAAGTAACTCCCTCCATCCCCCACCCCATCTGCCTTTTCTCTGAAACAAACATCAGCCACTTTTGGGAGGCTTTCTTTCCATTGGATTAACCCTATGCTGTTTTTCCATGGTCCTCTCCTTCCAAGGAATATTGAACTTTTTATACTAAAAAGGCATTTCCAGAGGAAATGAATCCTCCAGCAGAAGATTCTCTCTCTCTCTCTTTTTCCTCCCAACTTTTTTTCATGCTTCAAAGTCTAATTTTTTAATCAATTAATCTGGTAATTAGGGCATCTTTCATATGTGGATGCGACAAAGCATACTTTTGATTGTTAAGGTGAGTTATTGAAAACTTTACAATGAAAATTCAGGAGAGTTAACTTCTATACACATTCACATTTTTTTAAATAAAAAAAAATTTTATTTAACAAATATCAGTGAGAGGGACCCTGTGTGTCAGTGCTGAGCTGCTACTGGGGAAGTGACGTCTGCCCCCATGGAACTTATAGTCTAGTGGGAAACAAGAACACTAAACAAAGAAGCACACTGATTATTTTATAAAACCATATAAACTATAAACCATATATAAAGTATATAAAATATATTATCCATCAGTTAATTAAACTGCCTGAATTGGGTGGGATGTAAGCATGAAACAGTTTTGTTTTTCTGTAGTTAGTGCCTTCTGTGATATGTAATGATTCTCCTTTCCTGCTTGTTAATGACTTCTAGAGAGGGATTCCATAACTTTCTAGCCACTTTAGGGTATAAAATACTCATTCCAGACTAATTTAGAAGTCAGCTCGTGGAGTGCCTGGCTGACTCAGTTGGTAAAGCCTGCAACTCTTAATCTCAGCATCATGATTTCAAGCCCCACGTAGGGTGTGGAACCTACTTAAAAAAAAATTTAGAAAATAAAAGAATAAAAGGAAGAAAAAAGACGTTAGCTCCCTTGTCTATCTTACTTTCATTTCCCTCTCCCAGCCCTGGCCTGATCCCTGGTAGGATGTACCCTGGGAAGGCAGGTATGGTCTGCTTTTCCATTCCTGTTTTCCTGACTCAGTCTGTCAATTGGGACCCATCAGTGGTGTGTGGAGTTGGGAGAGTGCTGTGGGTGGAAAAGAATTACAGAAAAGGGGCAAAAGATTTTTTAATCAGCTAGTGCCCTGTGTGGTGCTGTCTTGACTTCTGATTGTCACTGTGGCAGCTCACCTTCAGCAGCCCCCTTCTTCCAGTGGTGCACCTGATAATTGCCTGATACTAGGACCCCTCATCTGTAAGGCTGCCCACTCTGTTGGGCAGGACACAGCCAGGCACCTCAATCTGGGCTGCCTTTTGTAGAGTCTACCCAAGGAAAACATACACATCCTTCCTCTTCTCTTGTAGGCATTGATTTTGGGTGGGGGGTGGGGAAGAAAACTAAAAGCCATCTTAGGGTCTTTGAAGAAGAAGAATAGACTCTTTTATTAATTAAAATAGACTCTTTTATTAATTAAAATTAATTTAATTTTATTAATTAAATAATAGAGATCATTTAATGTAGCCTCATCAGTTGTTCAGTAAACAGACACGTTAGAATGTAGGCACTAAGAGCACTGGATTTTGAATGAAATGAACCCTGGTCCTAGTCTTGCCCTGTAACTTGCAGATTTTGTGACTTCATGCCTGCTACCTCACTTGTCTATCAACAACATCAAACTGAGTATTACGTGCCAGATGTTCTACTGATTATTTCACCATTTTATCTTTTTATCTAATTTTGGCTTAAATGACGATGTTAATGTTACCGAGTCGTTCGGTTCTTGTCTCAGATGCACCAAAGAGTTGGAGACCTGAGACCAGAATGGGGAGATAGAGTTTATTGAATAGATAAGTATAGTACACTTTCAAGAGTGAAAGCAGATCACTGCCGGAGCAAGAGTGGCAATGGCACTGGGAAGCTCTAGCTGCACCCTTTTAAGTGTGTTTGTGATAAATTTGGCTTTGATTGACGCTTTTGATTGACGGCTGGTGGTTACAAAACACTTTGGCTTCTGCGCATGAGCCTACCCATGATACATTCTGTTATACTTGTATTTATTTATGTATTGTATATTTATGAGTGTCAGTGAGCTTTTGTTGTGACCTTAAAGATACGTAAGGGCAAGTTGCACCTTTTGTGCACATGCTCAGCTCCTGGAAGTCCCTGGTGGCTTTTGAGCTGGCTCAGTGGCTAGGCCTTTCTTGTTCTGTTAGCCCTTGGAGGCCGCTTGGAAGGTATGGCTGTTAACCTCTGGGAGATGGGGGTGTGGCTCCATGGGTGTTGCCAGCACCTGCTTTATCCCTTCTCCTTCATGCCTAACTAACTGCCTAACACTAAGAGTCAGTTACAAATATCTCATTTCACCAATGAGAAATTTGGAGGCCAGAGAGGGTAACTAACTTACTTAAGAGGACACAGTAAGTGGTGGTAAATTTAATAATTTAGAAGTAAATTCGATATTATAAATGGAGACAGTCTGAATCTAGCACTAGAAACATAATCATTTCACAGTATCTGCCTCAGTTTTCTTACTAGGAAAAGTAAAGAAAATGCTGGTATTTGTATCATAAAACAGTGAGAATTTAAATGCAAGGCAATATGCATAAAATGTGTGGCACACGGAAAGCACTGGGAAATTTTAGCTGAAGTTATTTAAAATTATTTTTCATGTTGGCTGCTTTTAAATATGGAGCTGCATTTAGCTCATCACTGCAGTTAAATAATTGCTTAAATGCCTTGGCTTGTCCTGCAATGATTTTATCATCATTTGGTGTTCTAAGCGTAATTTACTACTTATAAAAACACTTATGGCACTTTATAATTATTAACACACCATTTATAGTAGCTGTAATATTTTTTTCCTTTTTAAAGTTGGTTGTTGTAGTTTGTATAACTCCAGTATTAATCCCTTGAGAACCTCAATGCCAAGGGCAACAAAATATTCTTGTACATGTATATGCAGAGTAATTAAAAACGTGCAAGCTCTTGTTCATACACATGTGGCAAGTGTGTCATATGTGGACACACACACACAACACGTGAGTCTGTTACATTAGTATTTGACAGTATAAGGCATAGCGTAGTGAGTTATTTATTTCTCTCATTCCTTTGCCAGAACTTGGAAAATAATCTTTCCTATTTTATGTTAATCTATAAAATTGACACATATATAATAAATTATAGTAGACATAGGCAAAGTCAACTTAAGTCAGAATGACTCCCAGGCCTCCTAGAATTGACTGTAAGGTGATGGAATAAGCACATGTAATTAATGAGGGGAGGTAGGTCAGCGTGGGAGCAGAGACAAGGGAGATATCTGTCAGTAAGTGCTGGTAATTCTCATCGAAGCATTGACCAGGGGAAAAGGAGGCTCAGATCACACAGAATAACCTCTAACTCTTGTGGAAACAAATACAACAGGCAATACAGTCTGATGCCACTAATTCACTGAAGCAGCTAATATCCTATTCATAATGTTCTTCCAGGTTGGTTTTCCAATACAGGAAGAATATAATAGTATTCTGGTGGGAATAACAGTTGTAGTTTATAATATAAATTAATGAATGGGTTTTCTGACTCCCTGAGTCCCATTCCTAAGAGGTGGTTCTCTCTTTTTCTTTTTAGAACTAACCAAGTTTGAGCCTGCAATCTTCATAAAGTCAGACTCCCTGAGTCCCATTCCTAAGAGGTGGTTCTCTCTCTTTCTTTTTAGAACTAACCAAGTTTGAGCCTGCAATCTTCATAAAGTCACTGGGCCCTGGGCCTTGGTAAATGTACCAAGTTTTTACCAAGTGGCATATGTCACTATGTGACAAAATAGCCCAGCCCTCTGAGAAGAGATGCAGTTCTGACACCTGAGAGTGATTCAGATGAATCCCTGGGAGGGGACATTAATTCATCCTTGTATTCATTTATTTAATAAACATTTATTGAAAACCAATTATATACGAGATTTTCTAAGAAGCACTGGGCATATAGCAGGAATCTGCAAATTTTTCTGTGGAGGACAAGAATGCAGATAATTTAGGCTGGCGGGCTATGAGATTGCTTGTCACAGGGCTCCTCGGTGGCTTAGTTAGTTGAGCGTCTGACTCTTGATTTTGGCTCAGGTCATGGTTTCATGGTTCGTGGGTTCAAGCCCCACATCAGGTTTCAGGCTCCGCACTGACAGTGTGGAGCTTCCCTGGGATTCTCTGTCTCCCTCTTTCTCTGTCTCTGTCTCTCTCTTTCTGTCTCAAAAAATAAATAAATAAACATTAAAAAAAAAAAAACATTGCAGGTCACAATTCAACTCTGCCATTGTGGTATCATAGCAGCCATGGATGGTACCTAAATAAGTGTAGCTTATAAATTTTATTTATGAATGCTGAAATTTGAATTTCATATAATTTTTAATTGCCATGAAGTATTGTTCGTTTGATTTTTTTTCAACCATTTAAAATGTAAAAACCTCTCTTAGCTGACAGGTCATACAAAACCAGAGAGCAGGCCAGGTTTGACCTCTTGGCTTTATTTTACCTTTGGTTTATAGCAATGGATAAAGCAGATATGATACTTGCCTTTTGGCACTTTCACTCTTGTGATATATCCCCTTCGATTACATTGCAGAAACTTACAATATGCCTGTGACAGGGGCAGGGCCATCCCCTTTCTACTCACAGGGCATGACCCTAACATTTGTGGGACCCAGAGCAAGAATACACATGAAGACCCATATCTTGACCATAAGTCAAAATATTAAAAATTTTTAAAAATTTTTTTAATTACTTTTGAGAGACAGAGACAGAGTGCAAGCAGGGGAGGGACAGAAAGAGAGGGAAACACAGAATCCAAAGCAGGCTCCAGGCTCTGAGCTGTCAGCACAGAGCCAGATGCAGGACTCGAACTCACAGACCGTGAGATCATGACCTGAGCCGAAGTCGGCCACTCAACCAACTAAGCTACCCAGGTGCCCCATAAGTCAAAGTATTTAAAAGCTACACATCAAGTTGGCAAAGTGGTAAAAAAAATGTATTCTATCATATTATCTGCTTTTAAGCTTCATTGATATATAACATTGTGTAAATTTAAGACGTACAGTGTGATAATTTGATGTGTCTATATATTGCAGAATGT
The DNA here is from genome assembly GCF_027475565.1 of Acinonyx jubatus. Lineage (NCBI taxonomy): Eukaryota > Metazoa > Chordata > Mammalia > Carnivora > Felidae > Acinonyx > Acinonyx jubatus. Next base: position 147,309,192 of record NC_069382.1, read on the forward strand.
TTACACGCATAATTGCATGTTAGTTAACACATCCGTCACCTCACATAATTGCCATTTTGTTGTTCTTGTTATGGTGAGAACATTTAAGATCTAATCTCTTAGCAACTTTCAAGTATACAAGTATACCACATTGTACATTACATCCCCAGAACGTATTCCTCTTCAAACTGGAAATTTGTAGCCTTTAACCAACATCTCCTCATTTTCCTCTCTCACCAGCCCCTGGCAACCTAGAAGTCCTGATTCTAATTGAGACTTCTCATACTCTTTGGAGTTCCACACCAGAATCCTGCAGCCTGAGAAGATACAGTCCCAAGCATTGACTTGCATCTGGCCCTGCCTTCCCTCTCCACTCCCAGCTCCATCTTCCATGGTGAGGGGCTTCAGGTACATTCCTATTGACATCTTAGCCTGTAAATCCAAGCTCTGACCATATCCATGCAAGCATCTTCCCTTGGGTCTACTTGGGTAAGAGGCTGGGTATAGGCTCTGGAAATGGCTTAGGGACAGTGGGGTCCATGGAATATGGTATAGAAATGGGAAGGGATTTAGGCTCCATGTGCCAAATCCTATTGGGAGAGCAATAGGATATGGCACATGGAGGCTCAGGGAGGAGTTTTCTTAAGTGTAGAGTCCAGGAGAGGGACCTCATGGGACAATGAGGGGATGGTCCATGATGGAGGGCCTTCAGAGGCCCTTCTTCTTTATTTTTGTCTCATCTTTGATAAAGGTTCTCAGCTCCTTCCTACTTTGGACTTCTCATCCCTCTGGTCTTTCCTTTGTTTCCTGTTTGAAACACCATCCTTCTGTCTCCCTTTTCCTCCTGCCCAGACTTGGCTAGTCTTTTTGGAGGCACTCTGGATGTGACCAGAATCTTTCTCTGGTACTTGTTCTAAATGCTAATTTGAATCTCTTTTTCCACTTTAGTATGTTTGATGAGAAAAAGTAGCCCTTTGCTACAAGCAAGAGAAAGGGGGAGGGAAATATCTAGAATGCAATAGATTAATACTTTGAGACATGGCCATGCTATATGTATTATGTTTCCAAAGGATTACCTATTCATTATTTTCCAGCATTAATATGAATTAATAGTTGCTTATTTGCAAATGCTGATAAACTGTAAAAGAAGATACCAATTGAAGCAAAATGTAAAGGAACAAAACATCTATACATTGAACAATATAAAACACTGAGTGCTTTGAATGCATCAGGTACTATATGTTGATTTATTCAATTATTTCAACTCTATGAGATAGATAATATATTAGTATCAATTTTACAGGTGAAGAAATTGAGGCACAGAGAAGCTGGGTAGTTTCCCTAAGGTCACACAGCTAGAAAGTGGCATAGCCAGGATTCAAACTCAGGCAGCTTGGCTGCATGTTTACTTTGGTGTTAAAAGTTATTAGTATGTGTGTAGATGGAGAGTGGTCAAAAGTTTAACTGTTCATCTGTAAAGATCAGCTTTTTAGCCACATCTGCAGAATCAGAATTCAGTAAAATTCCTTTGTGGTCCCTCTGAGTTTTCTTAGAAACTATTCTTGTAATAAGGCAGTGATAACTTTCCATGTTTTTCCCGTGGCTAGAATTTGTTCAGTTAGACCATGCTCGCCCTGTTTCTAGAACTTTCCATTTCCAATTGCTTTCCTTTCTCTGGGGGACTTACCCACTTTCCCTTACCACTTGTTCATAAGACTTACACATTGTGAAGATCTTTATATTCAAAGTCAAAGAAGCTGAGAGCTGCAAAAGCTTAGTTGTTCTTGTCAGTCTGCTTTTTTTTTGAGACAGTTCTTCCAAACTTTTTAACACAATTTAAACATATATCATAGATAGAAACATTAATTTTTTTTTAACATTTACTCATTTTTGAGAGACAGAGACAGAGTGCAAGTGGGGGAGGGGCAGAGAGAGGGAGACAGAATCCAAAGCAGGCTCCAGGCTTTGAGGTGTCAGTGCAGAGCTCAGCATGGGGCTTGAACACACAAACTGTGAGTTCATGACCTGAGCTGAAGTCGGATGCTCAACCTACTGAGCCATCTAGGTGCCCCTAAATAGAAACATTTTTTAAACAAACAATAGGAGGTTTGTCTATCTGTAGGGAAATTTGGAATGGAACAACTGTTTGAAAGTTGTTGTTGTTGTTGTTTGTTTGGTTTTAAGTAAGCTCCATGCCCAGTGTGGGGCTTGAACTCATGACCGGGGGGGATCAAGAGTCACATGGTCTGCTGACTGAGCCAACCGGGCACCCCTGGAAGTCATTTTCATGTGAGTGTGATTATCTGAGATATCACTCTTCTTTAAGGTTGTCCGTAGAAGGAATGGATCATTGAGTTTTGTCAAAGTCTAGATGATTATCCATGTACTTTGTTTTTTAAGTAAATAATTTACCCAGGTTTCTCACCAGTTTTCAACTAAATCAGATATAAAACAGTGATTTCTCATAAAAAATTTCAAAATATGCTAAAGGAATGGGATCCTACCCTATTACTTGCTACTGACTTAGAGATTGTAGACATTGGACTTCATTTAAACATGAACTCCTATGTGCCAAATAAGCGTTTTTTCACAAATGGGTTATAAAATAATGCATTTATTGAAATTTATGTGTAACTATAGGCTAATATCTCATAGAAAGTCTGCTTTTGAACTGTGAATTATTTGGCTTAAAACATCAGCCAGCACACATAGAGTTGTGATATTGATGACACAATCATACCTCAAGAACAGTAGGAATTTTATATGTGTCAGTGACAGATCACAAAACTTTTTTGGGTTTCTCAGTATCTCAACAGCATTAATAGGATGTACCATAATACTCTCCTTTTGGATATTTTTTTAATATTCAGTTTTAAGATGCTATTGATTATAAGATGCACCATCAATGTAAAAAGAGTTTGTCAGAGAAACAAAAAACATTTCAGCATATCAAATATGCACATCAAAGGTGGGATTATATCCAGATTTTAGAAACATTACAGTGTGAAGAAATCTATATCTCAGAATTGGAGCAGTGTGGCAATTCCTACAAAAAAAATGTAATAAGAATAATTGAACTGGTTAAGCAATCCCCTTGACCCCATTTCTCCATTGTAATAATAATATTAATGATATAGATAGCTTCAATTTAGAGCTTTCTATTTTCCAGACATTGCTAACACCTACCATGGATGATCATATTTAATCCTCACATTAAGTATTTCATGTGGGTACCATCATTATCCCTGTTTTGAAGACGCAGACACTGTTTTCAGGTTTAGAGTGCTTACCTTTAACATACATACATACTGACCAAATACCCCTTTCCCAGATTTTACCCCAATTCATATCCATCATTACCCTACTAGTAAGATATAGAAAGAGAAAAGATGGGACTTTTTGATAACTGTTTGTGGGTAGCTAATTTTGGAAGAGGAGACAATAAAAAATTTTATGGCAACCTTTCGGTTAGGTTCAGTTTAGACTCCACACAAGGGTAGCTTTTTATCTCGAAGTATGGATTTGTGATTTAGTCACATGTATAAGAGTGAATGTAAGGCTTACCTTTTTGAGAAATATAAGGTCTTGGTATTGGTTATTAGTCTTTCATTGTAAATTTTGCACTGTGGGGGAGAAAGAGAGTATGGGATTTCCCAAAGCTGGGAGACTTCTGTACTTCACTTGTATCTTAATTTGATTTTCTCCAAAAGCAGACCCCAAGACGAACATCTGGGTGTAAATGTATTATTTGGGGAGAAAATATTAGGAAATATGGGGAGGGAGTAGGGAAGTGAGACAGAGGAGAGAGGGAAGCCAATCAAGACTGTGTTAATGAGCTGGCTACTATTTTGGGGAACCAAGTTTTAATCCTGCAGGGAACTTGCTAAGATACTGTTAAGGCCATACCTAGAACTGGGGCTCCTGGGTGGCTCAGTAGTCAGTTGAGTGCCCGACTCTTGATTGGGTTCAGGTCATGAGGTCAGTGTTGTGGGATCAAGCCCCCTCTCGGGGGTCTGTGCTGAACATGGAGTCTGCTTAAGATTCTCTCCCTCTGTCCCTCTGCCCCTCTCCCCACCTCACATATGCTCTCTCTCTAAAATAACAATAAAAAAGAACATATGTAGAATTGTACACTGAACAGAAGGCAGCTAGTATAATTATTTGAGATATGCTGTCCTTCATTGGTTGAGAATTGCTTCTAGCATGCTGTCACTTCCAGCTCCTGGCTGAGAATGCTCTGGTGGCCATAGAAAGCCAGAGACACAGAACTTGAGGTAGGGCCCGTAGTCACTGGTATATAGGAACTAGCCATCAAAGTTGCAGGTGACATCAGGGAAGGACTCAGGGGAAATGGGAAAGGTACCAACAATGTCTGCCAGAATATTCTTGAAATTGGAATCTAGAATTCAGTGAATCAGGATCAGGTTGCTTTTCAGTGATGTTTTTTATCAAAGAGGCTATGCTCAAGGTATTATGATACCCCTTCTGATAAAAATGTGATGGATTTGGGAACAAATCCAGGTGTCCTGGCTCCAGAGTCTGGGTGTAAAACCCTCTGTGTAAAATACTCTCTCACTCAGATAAATCACCTTTGTTCTGGCCCAAGCTTTCACTGAAATCGCTTCAGGCTTCATCTTTTTCAGATTTGAAATTAAGGCTAGGGTGAGTGCATTCATGTCATGATCTTCAACCAAATTTTGGACTTAACTCTGATTAAGCAGAATCTGTCAAATCACAATTTGATGGCAAATGTTACATCTTTCTCAGCACTCTGTTATCACCTTTACCCTTTGGTTTTCTCCTCAGGGTCAGAGTTTACATGAGTTACACTCCCCTTTCCTAGCTCCCAATAAGTCATCCTCGCCTTCTTGTTTTAAAAATTATGCTGTGAGAGTTATTACAGATGAGAGAAGAGGGCAGGCACATTAGGGATAGCCAAATGAACAGATGCCCAGCAGCCAGGCACATTCACTAGTTCTGGGATTTACTTCATCGTATCGGACTCCTGGTGAGGGGTGGTGGAGAAGGGATGTGATTCAAATTCAGGGTCCACAAAATTAAAAATGACTATTAGCCATGGAATTTGGGGGTCACTGAAAAGTATATGAAATCTCAAACATTGAATGTTCCGTTGTCAAAGGTTTACTGCAGTATTTTTGTCTCTGTTGGTTCAGTGCTAGCCATCACTGTGGGATGATGTAGAATCTGCTGATTCTTAAGGTTAGGTATTTTAACTATTCTACATTATGATGTATAGTTCTATGTTTGACTTTTTATCTGTGAGGTAAGAAATAGAAATAAAATGTCCACAGTAATTTTGACCTGTCTTACACGATATGAATTATTCCTTTGATTTTTGCTTTAAAGGATAAACTTGTGAGGCTGTTTTATCTTTACTGGCTTGTTGATGATTTGTTTCTGGAATTAGAATCTGACTTTGCTTAATATCTTACCAACATAGGGCAACATCCTTTATTTATATCATAAAAGGTGACAAACAGAAATGTGTTTTGATTAGCAGCTGCCCTCCAAGTCACCCACACACAAAAACATTTCTAGTCAGATGGGGCGCCTGGGTGGCACAGTCAGTTAAATGACCGACTTCAGCTCAGGTCATGATCTCACGGTTCATGCGTTTGAGCCCCGCTTCAGGCTCTGTGCTGATAGGGAGCCTGCTTCAGATTCTGTGTCTCCCTCTCTCTCTGCCCCTCCCCTGCTCGTGCGCACTGTCTCAAGAATAAATAAACATTAAAAATTTTTTTCTAGTTAGAGCACACCACTCCTCCTCGTTTAATCAAACTGGATGCCATGCCCCTACTTGATGTTGAAAGAATTTAATGCTGAAATTTCAGCCCGAGTTTTATTTATGAACCAGTTGCCTGTGAAATATGCATAGGCATTCACAATTAGTAATAATGAGTTGAATGCATACGTATTTAGAACAATGTGTGGACCATTTCCTGACTTTCCTTGTGGTTAAGGCAGACTAGGACAGCGGCGGCTGCCATTACCATTCCACATTTCTCTTTTATTGCCCATCAAACATGTATAGATTTAATGACCTGGAGAGGGATCAGTGAAATTCTTCACAGCACTGCATGTTTATTAATGGGCCTCCTGTTCATTGTGATGTGTTAGTGTCAGGATTATGCCAGTGGTATTGCAGGAGGCAATTAAGGGTTTCTTTATTCCTGATAAAAAGGAAATTAGTCACTGATCAGCAACACAGGGCAACTCAACATCTTGGCAAGTGCATGGGAGGAAGGAGGAAAGCAAGGGCTAAAAAGAGGTTAGAAGATAGGGAGATGTTTGATGAGTTTGCTCTGTTGGGGGACATGACAAGGAGGAGCAGTAACAGGGGCTGTGAAAGAGGAAAGAATGGAAAATAATGAAAGCAAAAAAGAATTGGAAGATGGCTAACACAGGGATCTTTGCCACGGTTCTTATTAGATTGATTCAATGAAATGTATTTCAGTTTCATTCAGGAGGAACTCCTTGATCAACTATTTGTATGAGTCTATGGAGGTTCTTTGGGGATGTAGGAATAATTAAGGTTTAGTCCCTGTCCTCAAATAACAGCAACAACAATAAAAACAAACAAACAAGCTTCGAGGGGAGTTGATTGGGGGTTGGGGATGGAGGCCCATTATCCGATTCAGGCATTTGACAAGCATTTATTGAGGCATCATATCGTGTGACTCCAGCACTATTTCCTTTCATTACACAATTACCTTTATTATGGGCTGAATTGTATCTTCCCAAAATTTATGTGTTGATGTTCTAACCCTCCAGTGTTTCAAAATTTGACTGTGTTTGGAGATAGGGTCTTTAAAGAAATAATTAGGGTTAAGTGAGGTCATTAGGGTAGGCCTTATTTCAGGATAAGTGGGGTCCTTATGAGAAGACAAGATTAGGATGTGGACACACAGAGGGAAGACCTTGTAAGGACACAGGGAAAAGGTGACCATTGCAAGCCAAGGACAGAGGCCTCAGAAGAAATGTGTTACACTGTTGACACCTTGATCTTGGTTTCTAGGCTCCAGAACTGTGGAAAAATAAGTGTCTGCTGTGTAAGCTACCTAGTCTATAGTAGTCTGTTATGGTAGCCTTAACAAATCAATTCAAAATAGGGAGGAACAATAATCCTACTTTAAGATGAAACTGAGGCTCAGGAAGTTATACTAGTAGTCTGGATTGACAAAACTAGTATGCTTTCAGAATTGGGATCAAAAACATTCCCAGTCATTGAAAACACAAGCATTAAGAACATGAGCATCAGAATTTCTAAAAGAGTCTTGAAATTTTAATTAATAGTTTAACTTTACACGTAAATGGTTAAAAGATGTCAATTCAAGCAGTCAGGATTCTTAGAAATCTATATACAGTGACAGTAGAATGTCTTTTCTCTATTTATTCCTAACCTACAGTATCACATTCAGATCTCAGGATCATACTTTTAGAAAAACGCGAACACACGAGAACTTGTTCCACAGAGAGTGAGTCAAAGATGGCTGAAGGACTCAGCAACATGCCATGTCAGAAATGGCCTAAAGGGCCACAGATATCTTTCTAAAGATAGCCATCTTCATTTGAAGAGAAAAGAGGTAATAGACTGTTTTGAATGAATCTACAGGGAAGAAGTAGGCCTAAGCTCTAGAAGGATTTAGTTTTGCACATGGGCAGCTGAGACACAGGGGAAAAAAAAAAGTCTTTAAGGTTTTTGGGGGCATTTTGGAGCAGAATAATGTTTGCTGTCTTCACCTGTATTATAAAGCATGAGTGAATTTCAAGCCTTAAATTATGGATGCCAGATCTTGGAATGTAGTACTGGATCTGCTATCCCAAATTTCATTTGCGTTCAACACCAACAAGGCAACTGTGAGGGGCTCACTTTGAATTTTTCCTGGTCAGGCCATAGGCCAAGAGTCCCCGCACCTGGTGGTCTCCAGTTGGTTCTCTGTTGGTTAATTACCTAAGAGAAAAATCACTCCCCAGGGGCCACTTTTCTTTTTCCTAAATAATTCTATAGCAAGAAGCAGTGGAAATACTGTCTCAGGCACAAGATGGAGAAAGTCTGTTCATGAAAGAGTGTGGAGGCTCTGTCATTAGGTAGAGTCTATGTCTTTTTTAGTATGAAGTGCCAGAAACACAGGCCTCAAGAGGGAATTGGAAATTAAAAGCTTGTGCACAGGTGGATATCCCCTCAGAAATGGTAAATGCAGAATGCCAAAATTAAGCCCTTGCTAGGAGTTGTTCCTGAGTTGAGTTTAAGTCCACAGATTCTGAATTCTGGATAGTTGTCTGGACTGATAAATAGCCTGGTGAGGTTAAAACCTGAGACATCTTCTTCCATCAGATACCATTCTTTATTTTGCTTGTGGCCTTTGGCAACACTAAGCATTTGGTTCTATGAAACAAAATTTGTCTGGGATAACTGCTTTAGGGTTGAACCTTGCCTTATATTCTAAATTTTCTACTGCTAGATGGTAATCTCTGCGTGCCATTAATTCTGAAGTCTTTGGAAAGTGTGGCAGATCAGAGGCTTGTTATTGAAATAAAATAGCTTCTCAGAGCCTGTGGCAGAGACAACAGATGGCTTACCTTTCCTTCCACAGTGGAGTGTTGCTATGCAGCCACAGGCTCCCTTTCCCAGGCCCTCTTGTATCCAGGGGGCAGGTGTTTACTCTCTCCCATGTCTGTCTCAGGGGCTGTGGAGGTTAACTTGTGGATGTGCCTTTTTCACCCTTCCCGATTTGCCCTTAGGATATGCATGCACAGGGTGACCTTGGAGGACATGAGTTGAAGAGTTGAGGATGGCCTAGCTTTCATCAGTTTAGGCCTCTGAATGACAGTATAGAGCAGAAAGCACCACTCTCCCCCTCCTGATGGTCAGGAAATCCACAGTGGACCCAATGAAATAAACTTAGTCATGTTAAAGCGCTTGGCTTTTGGTATTTACTTATTAAAGCAGTTGGCATTATCTTAGCAAATTCATGCCCTGAAGTCATGATGTTCACTCGGGGAGAGATGATATAGCTAGTGATGCTAAACAAGACAGAACACCTCAATCCAGGTGACATAAGAAATCTGATGAACAGAATAATAAATCAGGGAGGATTCTTTTTAGATTTTTATTTAAGAACACCAAACTTTGAACTGCAATTCAAAAGGGAAAGAAAATTTGATTTTGGAGTTTAATTTCTTTAGCTCAAGCTTGCAAGTGTACTTAATCTTGAGCTGTAAATTCTGAGATGGTGATGCTAGAAAGGACTCTCTATTAAAAATTTGAGAATTTCTATGTTGATAGTAACATATTATTGAGTGAGTTTTATTCTAATATTGTCTAATCTCTTTGCAGAAGGTATGAAATGCTATACTCTAGACAATGTTTCTAAAAAAAGTTTAGAATGAGAAATGGGAAAGACTTGATTTTCAGCTATGTGTTCCGAATACCCTTGGGATTGGTTTAATTGATGTATGATTTTGATCTATATCAGAACCTTCTGGGGGAAAATCTAATTGTTCAACAGGCCTTCCCAGGAGGTGCAGTAGTTGGTATCTGGGGAACATCCTTGGAAAATGGGCACTGGACTGCCCGGATGGAAAACCGTTTCCCTTCCCTCAGGATGATGACTATACTCCTGCTCAACTATAGGAATACTAGTTAAATGCAATGGACACGAGGAAACTGGGAAACATTGGAGTGGGAAATGTTTTTGCATAACTCTTGGTTTCCATGAGGAGAGATTTTCTATAAGCATAATCCTGGCCCATTAACTGCCCCGTGGACAGTGGTGGTACACTTGGGAAAATAACTGAGCATATGTGGCTTAGTCTCCATACTTCTCCCTCTTAGGAGAAGCCAGGAGATCAGGGGGCCCCTGTATTCCTCGATGGACAGACAGGCAGCCCCCGTTCCCCATCAGCCCTCCACTCCTGGGGAGGCGTGCCACGTCTAGTACCACCAGTTAGCAGGCTGGTAAGCCTTTATTTCTGGTCCAAGCCACATCTTCCAAGTTGCCTTCCTTTGGTTTTAAAGGCGATATTTTGACTCTTCTTCCGCCATTTCTTTGCTTTACTTCCCAAATTATTCAGTTTGAGAAACTTGGGTAAGGAAGAAACATTCTAATTTTGGAGATCCCTCAGAAATTCCATCAGGTACCCAGAAATAAGGTCCAATGTGAAGCTGTTCTGTTATTGTACTATAAATACCAACCGTTTATCTTATTAAAGCGTATGACTTTTCCTTTGGGTCAAGAGGGACATCAGATCTGCAAATCTCTGATTTTATGAATTTCTTCTTTAATTTTAATGGATTTCAAGAAAATGTTCATTATATGTTAGCAATTTGTCATTATCTTCACAAGGCAAGACTATGACTTTAGATGCTTTGAGCAGTGTAAGGCATTGATGCTCTGCCTTCTCCCCACTGTTATGTGCTAAAAATGAAAAAAAAAAAACAAAGCCAACGACACAGTATTTGAACGATAGAGAAATAGTAATAGCAAACTTGTATAGCATTTATTGTGTATCAAATACTCTAAGTGTTCTTCATAAATTAATTTACTCACTTCTTATTGCAAACCTATGACATAAGTACTGTTTTGTAGTTCATGGTAGACCTGGGATGCAATCCTAGATGCATTGACTTCAGAGGCTTGCTATTAATATTAATATTAATATTAATATTAATATTAATAATAATGTAAGGGTGTTCAACAAAGTTATGTTTTTTTCCTCCATGATAAATCTATTGGTTCTTATTTTGAAATATATAATTCACATATTCAGTTCTTAAAAATTTCTCTCCTCTCCCCTTTCCTCTCCCCTCCTCTCCCCACTTTGGTGCTCTTGTTTTGCTTGGACTTTAAGCATATTCTTAGTTTAGCTATTGGATAGTCTAACAGTGGCCTTGAGTGAATACTTGAGTTACCTGCACTGGGCATAAATATAATAAAATGTAATAGGAAGCTCTATTGGGTGGAAAAGAATACACTGCATTCTTTGCCTCCAAAGCCAAAAGAGGAGCAAGTGACTTATGAATCTCTTGACTTCTTTCATAGCACTTTGAATTCACGTATTTTCTTTTTTTTTAAACCAGCCTGAGAGGTCTCTTACCTTCTAAGCCATTCACCAAGCTGCCTTCCTTTCAACATAATGAGCCATAATTACTCAATGATCTTTCAAAGAGCAAGTATCTCTGGGACCTAAGATCTCCTTTACAAAGGCTTCTTAGGTTTGATTTGCTAATACCCTTAGTTAAAATGCAGTTATTCCTTTTGGAGATCAAAACTCCTGCAACTACAGTGGGTTTTTAAATAATGGGCTAAAAATGTTATACTTATAAAGGTTATCTGCAATCTATTAGGGAACACTCCTCTCTATTCTCTATCTACATAATCTATTGTTCTATCCATGAAGGTGGAAACAACAGTGCCTGACCTCAGGCAGACAGGAAATAAATTGCTGTCAGCTTCTTGTTGAATGACAACATCCCTGAGGCAAAACTCTCCTAACTTTTTATTTAATTTGTGTTGTACCTACAGCACAACCCTTCTTTGGTGTGTCAAGAATTTATTGAGTTGTAATTAGACTGTCTGAGGGGAAACTCATTCTACGCTGGCTGGGACCACTTGTGGATTACCCAACAGCTAGAGTAAACTGTGCTTAAAGTACCAGCCAAATGGGGGTGGGGGAGACAGAGATAGAGAGAGATGGAGAGGGAGAGAGAGAGGTGAGGGGGAGAGATTTGTAGGATTTGATATGTGCTATTTCAGAGTAAAAGCCTTCTGACATGTACTAGGGGCTTGATGTTATCTGGAGCCAGGGGTCCTACGAGAAGTGGTCTCAGTCTTCTCATGGGGCATTTGCTTTTCTATCCTTTGGTCACCCTGAGCCCCATGATTCCTACATATGTTCCTTTTTTCTTTCCTCTAGTGTTATTAAAGTATTGTATTTAATTATCATTATTTTAAGGATCCTATCTATTTTCAGATTCCAAGTATTGTACACATTTGTGACACTAAGGTCTTTATCGTAGCCTTGTCTCACCTTCCAATCTGCTGGGTGGCAAGCAGCCCTCGCATTAACATTTAGAATACCCTCGCTGACACAATGACCCAGCCGTTTGCCATACAAATGTAATCAAATCTATTAATGCCTTTATAGATCAAGTTTATTTCTTCTTTATGGAAAGTAGTTGAGGAGAAATGGTACAGAGGAACAAAGGGATTGGCATCTAGTGGGTATGGATGAAGGAGTTTTCCCCTTTCAATTGCCATACAAATCATGGGGGACATTTTTGTTTTGTTTTGTTTTGTTTAGCAATAAACTCTTGAGCTGAAACTTGGGCTGAATGTAATTTTCTTTCAGATGAGATAAGGATGGGTAAGGAAATTAGTTGTTTCAGAAGAAAGACATATAAAAAGAAAAAATTTCTTACAATTTCTGGCTGGAACCTCATGGGACTCCCTGCTCTAATAATTGCTATTAAGGTCCACTGTCTTGTCTAAGATAATTCTGAAATCAGCACTTTGGGAGAAAGTTTCCTTATTTGCACTTCCACATGTGGAGGGGTATTTCGTACATCATGAGTTTGCATGGGATCTAGGTTTGTGATGACATTTATGTAAAAATGGAGTGGAAAAAGTTTTAAGCATCCAGACAGAACAAGGGAAGATGGGTGGTGGAATCCATTGAATATGATTCAGAACGTTTACAATTCTGTGTATAAATTTGTTGGCTTTCCATGACATAGCAATGTGTGTCCACTAGAGGTCAGTAAAAGGCAACTGGATGAGAAACTTCCAGCAGGGCACTTCCCCCACACCCAGGTCGGTTTCTCACTTTTAACACTCACATTTTGAAAGGCTTTCTTTTAAAGAGGACTAAAAAATGGTATTCAAGGTTTCCTGGGAGAGGGGAGCAAAATAAAGAACTTCATCTTTAAAAGAAGCGAAACTATGAAAAAAAGGTCTGAAGAAGTTACACACCAGAAAACCTTTCTATCACCATTGTTATCTAAGAGTGAACAGTAATATTTACCTTTACTGATCTTTTGGATGTGGGTTTTCACCAAAGGTGTAATAAAGCCTATTACACACCTTCACTGTCTTCCCACAGTGTTGCAAGGCAACTCTCTCCTGTGTCCCCAAAGCATATTTTCCTAACCTCTATGGCATTTGTTGTGTTGTTTACTATTTTTCCATGTAGATGCCTTCCTTGTGTACTAGTTTGCAATATTCTGGATAATAGGAATCTGATCTCAGGCATTTAAAAATCCTCAGTACTTGGACATTGCTTCACTAGAACATTGTAAGTCATCAAAGAGGTTTGTGGAACATGTGTGAATCATGCATAATGTTTTCATTATTATTATTTACAAAGCACAGTAGTATTTATGTATGTGTGTGTGTGCATGTGTCTGTCTGTCTGTCTTTTGCATTCCTTAGAAGATTTAAAGTAGATAAACATCCATATACTATCTTTCTTCTCATAAAGTTAATCAAAATGATAATGCCTCAATTTTATCTGTTTGCTTTTAACGTTCTGGTCCAATTCAGAACTAATGTCTTCAGAGGTAAAGTGCAGGAGAAAAAAGATCACTGTCACTTTAACCACAACCAGTTTTCTTGCTTAAAGTCAGGAAGGATTTCAGAGCTTTTCAAATTGATGGGTGTTAGTCTGGCAAGCAGTGAATTCTGGCCCTCAATTCTCAAGTTGTCAGACTATTTCACAGACCTACTGCATGATGGAAGACTATTGAATATTACTCAGACATTGACCATTATGTTATTTTCTTCTGGCAAGCATTAAGCACTTCCCCTTTAAGATGGGCTTTAGTTTCCCCTGGCTTTGTGTGTTTAGAAGTCCTGTACAGGAAGCAGGTACCCAATCTGAAATCCAGAGCACTCTCAGCTTTGGCATCCTCGTCTTTCATGGTAGGTGGCTCAATGTGGTGCCTTTGAACACACGGCCCCAGTGGGAGCCCTATTATCTGCTAAATATTTCTGGAAATGTTTATTCAGAACATGGAGCACAGTAGGCTGCCCCCCTACTCCTACACTGACAGCTAAGCCTTTGAAATGGCAAATGCATAGACCTCCTGAGCGCCTCCACTTGGACCCTGCTGTTGACATTTTCAAAGTTAACATATAAAATGATTCCATTGAAATAATATTTTTGAAGATCTTACTGCCCAAACTTTATCAAGGTTCACAAATTAGCTCTAGTATGACATTTGACTTAGGTAGAGAGTGTGAGTTTTAAAATGAATATCAGATTATATTCAAATGAATCTCATGATGACACCCAGACCATGTTGTTATGCCTCGCATTATTCACTGGAGGCTGTTTTTTCACTTTTCTGGTGTTATTTGCGGACACATAGTACTAATTCGTTAGAGCTAGTTGACCCCTCAGAGAACTTCTAGCAAAATAATATCTTCATTTTAGAGGCAAGGAAACCAATGCTCTTGGAAGATACCTGAAATAACTCCAGAGATGAGACATTCAAACTTTTTTGGGCAGCGTTTCCCTCAACAGTTTAATTAGCTCAGTCTATATAGGATAATTGAGAATGGTATCGATAGTATTTGATTGTATCACAAAATGACACCATCTCAGGACCATAGCGGCTAATGGGGCAGGCATGATGGGTAGAGTCAAATAGCATCATTTCTGATTAAGCCATTCTCCTTTCTATTCTTTGTTTTTTCCTCTCTCGTCTTGAAAGGAGGTGAATGTGGGAAAAGATATGTCATACGTGTAAAAAGAAAAAAAAGAAAATCTGATTCCAGGGTTCAGGTAAGTGGGGGGTAGTGGCAGAAGGAGTAAAGATGGGCTCCTAAACACTGTCTCCTTTAAAGCTTCTCCTAAGAAGCACATACAAAGTAGTAGTAGGCTGGCTAAGCAAAACAAAGCAAAATGGTGATAGTGGAAAAGAGGTTGTTTTAATTTTAGTGGAGAGATCTAACCCAAGAATACAAGGCACTGTCTCAGTGCCATAGGTAATACACTTTCTGTTCATTTCAACTCAAAAAATACTTCCTATGTATTTTAGGCATTGGGTATACATCAGTGAACAAAATAGTCTCTGTTCTTACGGAATTTACCTTCTTATGGAAGGAGATAGACAATGAACAAATAAGGGATGAGAAGGGCCAACCAAGAAATTGTAAGCAGGACAAGGGAGATAAGAGTGATGGCAGGGGTGGGGTGACATTTTATAAAGGATGGTTGTCTTGGGTATTACGATGGAGACTTCAAAAGGTACAACATTGCTTAGGCTTTCCTCCAGAGAACAGTCTGTCCTGGAAGATAGGAAATTGGAATCTCTGTCACCTGTATGGCTCATTCGATCAGCCTGTACCAGCCAGGATCCCATCCTTCATCCTCCAGGACCAGCCTCCTGGCTGCTTCTGCCCCACCCTGAAATGAACATGTGTGGTTCCTGCTGTAGCTCATGTCCCTGGTGCAACATTAGCGGCATTGGCCCAGTTTTGCTCTGTGCTTGTGAGCCAAACTGAATTTAACTGTTAGTAAACCCATTTCTGGCAAATGAGGCTCAAAAGGTATTTGCATTGGTTTGAGAACCTGGTTAACAAAGACTATAGGAACTAAATCCATGGTTATTCTGGTCATATTACTCAAGAGGTGTTTTTGAGATGGAGAGCCAGATAGGTGAAGGCTTCCTTTGTGTTTATGTTTTCTAAGAGAAGTCTCAGAGCTAGAGAATTTGTGAGGGAAATTAGCTATACAGTATTTATTTATTTATTTATTTATTTATTTATTTATTTATTTTTGGCACATCTTCACAGAGTTTTTGAAAAGAGATTCTGGTTGTAATTGGCTTTTGATGTAGATCAAACAGGCAGCTCTTAAAGATCCTGGAATGACCTGCTACTTTCCCCTAAAGACTTTCCTATAGGATATTGAGTTATATTTAATTTAATAGATCTCTTTATTCAATAAGCATTTAGTCAACACATAGCTTACTATAGCTATTGTTTGGGGAGGGCTTTGTCCCTTGCTAAAAAGTAGGATACCCTGGAAGGTGTGAGACATTAATGGTTATCAGGCGTTTATACCTTATTCTGACTAAGTTTCATATTTTTTTTTTTTAAGTTTCAGACTTTTGTCCTTGATGGTGTTTGGTGGAGGGAGCGGGGATAAAGAGTTGAAGAGAACTTGATTTTACAGAACAAGAGAAGATACGATGAGAAGGCCCCCTGGGAATGGGTAACAGGAGACAAATTCCCAATTTTGATGAAGGCCAGGATGTTTTTTTGATTCCATTCTTCTGGTATTCACTGTCTTAGTATTTTAGCTCATGCCTCTGTACAAGTATGGTCTTAAATTAACTGATATGGCACTGAAATCAACCAATCATAACAGACACTGTGAACACCCACTACTATGGAACCAGAGGGGATTTCTTGGTTATAAAATAAGTTGAGAGGGGGAAACAAGGAGTGACTCCTTAATAAACAAACATGACTGAAGTAAATATAATGACCTAAACAATGGGGTATACCCTCCCTGGTCTTAGTTCTGAGGTAAGCTGTGCTGGCCACCTTTGTGCTTTTGTGGCATTTTCTTTCTCTTATGTCATGCCTACTTTTTGTAGACTTGTGACCATCTTATAAATAATATAGAGGTTGTTTAGCAATATTTCTGCTGGTGTGCTTAGTATAGACTAGTGACTCTTACTTATAATAGAATTTTCAATCTCAAGGATCTTTAAAAACTTACTGCATTCATGTAGTGTTGTATTTAATTTGCACTGAAAAGTTAAGATGTCTTTCCAATATCAAAGTGGATGCTCAATTAATATTTGTTGGATGAAAATTTAGGAAAGAAAGAAAGCAAGAAAGCAAGCAAGCAGGGCTCAGATAGATTGTGTCCTCCCTAAAGTATTCCTGACTGCCTAAACTGGATGTGATTTCTCCTTCCTCTGATTTTCCACTGGCCTTCTTGTTTGTATTTATTGCCTCACCCAATTTGTTTTCTCATATGCACAATGCCATTTTCTCAGATGAATTACAAGATTGCAGGGTGTTTTACACTTTTTTCATACCACCCACTCACGTGGTGATAAAAAGTTGAATTGGGAAGAGAGAATGGGAGAGACAGGGAGACCTGGTGGTGTGAATTGTTAGTGGTTTCAGCCAATGTGGTAACAGTAGGGATGAAAGAGAAGAGAAGATAAAAGAAGCACCATAACAGAATCACTCAGACTTTGTAATTGGGTATGGGAAGTTGGGGAGAAGGAAGAGTCATAGCTAACTTCTGATTTCGAGCCTTTAAAGTGTTAACATTCTTGGACCTAATCTTTTTCGCAAGCTATGTTGTGAAGCCAGTGCTGTCTTACTTGTGGAATATGAGCTGATATAGAGGGTTTAGCTATTGCTTTTTGACCTGGAATGGGTTTACAGTTCAGCCAAGGTCACACAGCTAGTAAATGGCTGAGCAGGGATTATGAACTCAGGGAGTCTGGCTCTAGGGCATGCTCTCTGGCTACTGTGCTGGGCAGCCTCTTATATTAAATGAGATAAGACGTATCCTAAAGCTGCATACAAATATTAGTTCAAATGAACATTATGGGAAGTGCAAATCATTGGAACCGAAACTCAAAGCATCAGGGGCAGTCAGTGGCAGACTGAAGAGGGTTATAAGGGAAAATAGAGAGATACCAAAGGGCAGGTGATTCCACAAAGGCACGGCGAGTAACCTGAAGTGTGGAAGTGGGAAGGAGAATGTGCTTGGGAAGCAACCTGACCAAACCTTTTCCCAGTCATTTCGGTGAAGATGGAAACCCGGGGAGAGTATTTACTCTTAGTAATTTGACTCCAGAGTTTTCTAAACACTTTGGATTTGAGAGAGGGGGACAGTAACTTGGGTTTTGTAGCTGAAATATCTCTTCCACCTGCCACATATACGCACATTATTTTCTTTTTTTTAAATGTTCTATTTACTTTTGAGACAGAGAGAGAGAGAGAGAGAGAGACAGAGACAGAGAATGCAAGCAGGGGAGGGGCAGAGAGAGTGGGAGACTTAGAATGCGAAGCAGGCTCCAGTCTCTGAGCTGTCAGCACAGAGCCTGACGCTGGGCTCGAACTCACGAACTGTGAGATCATGACCTGGGCCGAGTCGGCCGCTCAACCGACTGAGCCACCCAGGCTCCCCTACACACAATATTTTCTTGCTCATCAGTTTAGAATAATGGTTATCTCAGAGCCTGCTAAAGCAAGGCCATTCTATCCTTGGAATTGTTTCTAAATGTAAAGTAGGAAGTGATCTTTTGTTTGAGCTGCAGAATATAAGTGCCAAGAGTCCAAGATTCAGCACTCAAAATGCAAGAGATATCCTCAGAGAGTATCACAGTATAAATAGAACTCCTAAATGCAGAGGGCAAGGATTCTGCATGGCACACATACACAAAAGAACCAATAGGGTAGCATTTGGGAATCAATTTTGTTAAATGCAAAGACAATAGGGACCAAGCACTACGTTGTTTCAGAGGCATTCTTAATTAAACAATTCAAATATGCATTTAATTCCTGCTTAAATGAGGAACAGAGAGAAGGCAAGTGGACAGCCCTTAGAGTTAAATGTCATGCCTTGGAAAGTACAGGGTGTTAAAGGAGCCTGAACAGGGCCAATTTGATAAGTGCACAGGGCATGGGAGTAGGACACAGTGGGGTCAGCTAGAGAAGTGAGCAGGGTCAGTTCATGAAGGGTCTTTTAAGACATGGGAAGGAGTTAGATGTTATTTTAAGGCAATGGGAAGCCACCTAAAAATGAAGAAGAAATTGCATCTTAAGTTTAGTGCTGGAGAGGGATAAAGAATTGTTCAGGATGATGAAATTAAGAGATTGTCGTCACAATCTCTGCAGGAGACACTGATGACAATG
The DNA here is from genome assembly GCF_027475565.1 of Acinonyx jubatus. NCBI lineage: Eukaryota > Metazoa > Chordata > Mammalia > Carnivora > Felidae > Acinonyx > Acinonyx jubatus. The sequence goes on from NC_069382.1 coordinate 147,328,085, forward strand.
ATGGCTAACACTTGGGACCCCTGGCTGGCTCAGTGGGTAGAGCACATGACTCTTGATCTCAGGGTTGTAAATTCAAGCCCCACCCAGGCGCCCTTGTCATTTGCTTTCTGAAGGAAAGAGAAACCACGTGGATGAGACAATCCTGCTATCTTAAGACATTGGCCAGGAAATGGGTATCACTTCTGCCAATTATGTCAGGTGGTCACACCTACCTGCAAGGGAGGTCAGGAAATGTCTATCTAGTAAGCCACATGATTTTGCTACAATTTTGTTTCTGTGTCATAAGGAGAGAAGGATTTTGGTGGACAGTTTACAGTCTTCTCTCAACAGAGGAAAGTTTCAAGTATAAGTTAAGAAATATATATTCTCCAGAATCAAATGTCTTTTTAACTCAAATGCTTCTCAGGAGTTAGGAGGAAAGCAATCTGACTGAGCTAATTCAAAATGAGTATGTTCATGGCTAAAACCCATCACCTTCTGGGAAGTATTTGCACTGGTAAGGAGAGTACTAAAGAGAATATTGTGACTTTTAATTTAGAAAACAGAAATATCCCAGGGCACCTGGGTGGCTCAGTTGGTTAAGCATCCAGCTTTGGCTCAGGTCATGATCTTGCCATCTGTGAGTGCAAGCCTGGTGTGGGGCTCTGCACTGACAGCTCAGAGCCTGGAGCCTGCTTCGGATTCTGTGTCTCCCTCTCTCT